>NC_088247.1:99845572-100580572 GCF_036013445.1 Caloenas nicobarica
CTCGAGCTTCTGGCCCACAGCTTCTAAATAGTTCAGAATCTTGATCTCTGTGTTGCTGGCTACGTCCTGTCGACATCCTTGAAAATAAGTGCAAAAATTCCCCATTCCATCCTGTATTACGTGTGACCAGAAATCTGATTCCTTCCCAAGGTTTGACCCAAGACACAGCCCCAAGCTTCTAACACTAGGTCTCTCACAGGAACACTGGATGATGGATGAAAATCACCGTTATCTTCCCACAATAAATGATTTAGCATGTAGCTGTTGTAAGAGAAGCCACTCTATATATTTGCTGTAAGTGGTTTTCAGACCTTCCCCTAAAAGATAAAATAAAACTCATGATCTTCTTCCAGGCACTGTGATTTCTATAATGAATTTTATATGACAATTCACAAAATGACAATGTAATGAGGTCCTTCCAAATGTGAAGGGAAGTGCAATGTCTGATAATTGTTTCACCTAGGATTACATTTAAAAACTTTGTTAAGGAAAATTTCTAGAAGAAAACTCCCCACTAACAGGATAAGATTTCTGAAGAAGATGCACACTGGCAGATGTGCAGAAGTTCTTGTAAGGAATATGATGCTCCTCTCAAAGCTGCTTAAACTTGATTTTATTTCAGGTCTGCAACTAAATTTTTTTGTAAATAGATTTAGGCTGTCAATTTCCAGGCATGCTGTGCCATCAGCATGTAGAGACTGCTGTGACAAACGTGGAGGCTGTAGCAGCAAATTTTATTATAAACTGGTAATTGAATTGAACAGGTTTACATTTGAATAGATTTACTGCAGCATGATCTCTGACATGCTGCATGGGACTGAAATCCTTGTCTGTATATAAAGAAACATTAAGATACACTGAGCTGAAATAATTCCTGCTGTAAGTCCATACTAATCAATAAATTTACACCACTTTACACATGAAAGTAGTAAGTATATCATCCTTCTTCACATTCTGTAGGTAATGGATGCTGCCAAATCCAAAGCCAAGAACTCATCTCCAGCCCTTCCCATAGGTAAAAACAATAACACCTGTCTCCAAAAATACCTTCCAAAAACAACAAGAGAAAAAAAATCTCTGTATTCCAAGTACAGTTTTAAAAGTGTACTTCAAATCAATATGGTTTTAAAAGTGGCCACTAATGCAGGCAGAAAAACAAAACATCCTTATAAGCTCTTTCAGGTTGTCGGTAAGAAATACCTGAAAAGAAGATAAGTTGTCTCCTAGATGAAAAGGTTCAGTAATTTTAAAAAAGCAGAAATTCTGATGTGTTTTGACAGAAAAACTCGCACTATAAGAGTGAAGAACTATGATATGCCCAGGGGTGGGACTACCAAAGGAACTTTCTTTTCGTAGGAATTTGTTATTTTGTCACTGGAGAACTTTCAGAAAAAGGTATGTACCTTTTAGGAAAGACAATTTATGAAATTCTGACTAAGGAAGCTTGTGGAATTGTTTTGCACCCGTTGAAAATGATCATCCACGGAAAAAAAATCTAATTCACAATGTGCAGCTGAATTGTTTAACTAAATTACCTCGGTTACCAAAATCATGTGCAGAAACATTGTAAATCTGCACACAATTTTGGTAACTGACATAATTACTTATTTGTAGGAGAGTCACTTAATTTCCTCATGCAGTCTCAGAAGCCACACACTAGATTTTTAATTATATATGTTAATGGACATGCAATGGTGCCCTCAAAATTTAAAAGGTATAAATCAATTGACCTGTATGTACTCTTGGTACCACTGTTTTATTTCCAAACAATTGCTCAGTATATCTGTATAGTAGATTACCAGTGATATGAAAGACTTAACTTACTAAAAAATAGGTTAAGCAGCACAGTCCCTTTCAAAAGGTGCCATATTCAGACATTCTTTCTACAGTTTATCTAAACATCACAGTTTAACCTTGAAATAACTGCTTCTAGTGGTTGGTTATATGAGAATTTTGGCAAGGAAGGAACCATCCCATCACCACTGGAAGAGAGGGTCAAATCCTGCCATTCCTACTGAGGCAAAATCCCCACTGAATCTGACAGGAGTTTTGCTCAAGTAAGACTAAGGACAGCAGGATTTGGCTCACAGGATCGTAGCATCTGCCAAAGCAGTTGCACAGAACAAGGTTTATTCTTAGTAAGTATAATCCAATAAGAATATGTCTGTAGGTGCGTGATAGGCCTAATTTGTCCATCATCTCTCCACCAGTCTATGTTGTTCTTGGGTTTTACCCTTACGGCTGTATACCTAAAGCCGTTTTAAATTACCATCAAAAGATTTGCAAAAATCAGCCATCTATTAAAGCTGACTTTTTAAGCACTGACAAAACAAAATGCTATGGGATTACTTTAAAGTGATCACTTAACACAAAATACTCTCCACTGAAGACAAGATTTAGAAAACATTACACTGATTATATTTTAAAAGGTTATCTGGCTCAGAAGTCCATGAGATCATCTATTATTTTTTTCTTGGTGATAACAGTGCACTACAATAATAACGTATACAATTCATGCATATAAAAGTGTATTTTTGCATATATATTAACAGCAATAGAAGTACATGGCAAGCAACCAAGATTTAAGGAATTGCCTTTCTGTAACGTAGACAAACCAGGTTCCAGGTGAGACAGAACTGTTTCTTGGTAACATTTTCTTATATTTACCTGTTATTTATTATCTTCAAAATATAACTGATGAATTAAAAAAGTCAGTACATACTTACAGTGAGGGATCAGGGTTCTCACATGCTTAAAAAAAAAAAAAAAAAAAGAGAGGGGTGGATTCTCCTCTTCTGTATGCCATTATTTGCACGAGTGTAGTTACAGTAACTTCAGTAGACATTCTCAAGATTTATACTCGTTTAATTGAGAAATAACCCTTTCAATTGTCCTGGTGAAGACTGAGTTAAAACAGGGAAAAGAAGGCATGGTGTGTATTTCTGCCAGAACTAGGACAGACTAGCAATGGAGGAAAGAAATCTTTGAGAATTCACGATGTTTATGTGTTAAGGAAAATAAGAGGATATATTCTGATGATTATTCTACTAGTTACCTATTGAAGGAGACTGAATGCTGGGGTACATTTTGCTGTATCCCACAAAGAAATATTCCACAGAAGATGAACTCTACACAGATACACGTTGATTCCCTAGCTTAGAAACAGACTGTCAAGGAAGAGCAAATACACAGGAAAATTGCATTTACAGTAACTGATCAGAACACTTACCCATCCCTCTTCTTTCCTGCTTGCCCTATAATTGGTGCATGTGTTTGCAGAGAGCTACATACTGACTTGATCAGTCTTACCTTCTTTCAGCATGCCAACTTTTAGACACTTCATGAAGCGGCAGGCTTGGCAGGACTTGCGCCTACGCTTTGTGATTTCACATTCATTCGTTGCTGGGCAGCTGTATTCTATGTTACCTGTAATAGAAAGTACAGGAAAAGAGAGGAACTCAGAATCATTGACTAACCAACACAACGGATATCTGAAGTATGCATACAATTGCTGCTGTGTTTAATTTTGGAATATATCACGAGTAAACAATGCTATAGAAAGGAGATACCTTTCAAGTAAAAATAAAAGGCCAAGTTAAAGGATGAGCTCTTTGAATTTTTAAATCTAGACAGGTGTATTAAAAAAAAAAACAACAAAACCACAATTAATGTCAGTCTCTGTCTGGCTCCATCCATGGTCCTTAAAAAATCCTTCATGCAGGTTGTTCCTGCTGGTAGAAGGAAGAAATTTTGTCATTGACTGTCCGTACCAAGCCACATGCTTAGGCTCCTAGCCTGAGCACTCTTCACTTCCTTTTTTTCACCAATTTCACCAGTCAGTCTTTGTCTAGAGCACGAAAGGAGATCATTGTGCTTTATTGCACAATCAACTGTAACAGGTACTACAGAGCTTCAACCTTCTCCTTCCACAACAGCAAGCAGAGTGTTATCAGGTGAGGTTCACCAGCATTGCTATCACCACACCCAGCATGTTCTACAACTGCCAGGTCAGATCTCTCAACCAGGATGCCTCCCCTTCTCTCTTTAGACAGACTTCTTGTACTGAGAGGCATCAGAAACAGGATGATCCCTACCAAGTCGTCAAATTAACAAAAACTGGGGGAGATACTTGCCTCTGCCTCTCCCAACTCTCCTTAAAGCCTAGACATAAGCTAGATCCTTATATGTGAGCCCTCCTGGGCAAAGCAGTATCTCTTTTTGTTTTGGTTTTGTTTTGTTTTGTTACTGCTTAGTACATATTATTCATTCTCAAAAATAAGAAAAAAAAAAGCCCGAAAATTAATGGGTAAAATATATATGAGTAATTTTCTTTACATTTTTTTTTGAAATCACATCTTTGGGAATCCAAGTCCGAAGAGGAGAATGACACTTTTTTTTTTTTTCTCTTTTGCCCTAGTACCATTGCACTTTTCATGGAAGAGCTTAGCTCAGCTTATTCATTTGCCCAGCCATGCATCCTATTGCCCATGACCACATTCAGTATGACAGACTTCGCAGCAGTCAGAAGTTTCACCAGGAAACTGCCTTTTAAATAAAGTATCCCCATCAGCCTGTCACATCTTGCTTTAAAGGTATTCCTTTACTTTCTAACCCTTTCCCCCTGTGATTAAGTGCATTAGTATCTTAATGAAAATGCATTCTGTTTATTGCCCTCTTGGGAAGCAAGAGGTCATCACACCAAATGCATAAATTGTCATCAGAGACAGTCCGAGCATAATTGCAATTTTGCTGCTCCATGTTTGCTGCACTCAGGGTGCGTCCAAGTCCCCTGAAACATGCGCAGGTTCTAATAATTAGCATAGAGTCTGCCTGGGACCACAGCATTGATGAAATATTTCAGAGTTAATCACACTTTGTAAACACTGATTTATATTGACTACCTTTCTCCAGACTGATGTCTCCTCATTAAATATCACATTAGTGGATTGCAGGATTGCACAAAGACTCAAGTGCTCAGCAACTGCTAATTTAACAGGAAGTAATACTTAAACCACTTACATCTATTGAAAATTGCTTAAGCATTTATTATAAAGGAGGCCTGCATGTGCAATGTATATTCTGCCAATACAACCAGCATACTTTACACAACCTGTTCACGCCTTTGTGGGCTTTATTCCTCCTGAACATTGCTGGATGGCTGACTTAGCAATGCTGGCAACTAAAACAGATCTTAGTATGTCTGAATGATAATGGTTATTATTGACGGAACTAAAACTTCAGTTTAGTTCTCCTTCCCCTCCTTAGCTCCTCAGACGAAGGATGTGGTTGGTAGGAAATTTGGCACAACGGTTCCTGCAAACCTTCTTTCTAGTACATGTTAGAAAAGTTAGGAAATAACACTCCTGAGAGGATATATAGGAAAGGATGGTAAGGGCCAGCTTAAAAAAAAAGATTCACATTATCCTTTCACACTCTAACAAGCCATTCTTAGTAAGGCACAACCACTACACAGGGAGACCTTCAAAGCCTTTCACAAATCGTATCTAATTAACTTCATCATAGTATAGTAATAAATGTATTACCATCCCCATTAGAAAAAAAAAAAAAAAAGAGAAAGAAACGGAGACAAGATCAAAGATATCTTTGCACAAGGTCAGAAACGATCTTGATCAAAACCAAGATCAAGATTATAACATAGAACTCCAAGTAGCAAAGTTTTGTACCAAGGCAAGTGGAGCATTCCTACTATAGGCAGAGCCCCTGTGCAAAGGCACAGATGACAAAAGTATGGATGTTGGCACCAAAAATTAATATTCAAAATCAGAAAAATATAAGCAAGATTGCTTATTTCACTAAATAGACACTTCTAATACATATCCTGACATTTCAGCTTTGTGCAAAATCCTGTGAGACACAACAAGGGTCTGTAGTGTGCAGCACATTATGCACACACAACGTAACTTATTTTTCCTGCAAATTCTTGCCATCCGAAGAACTTCAAAATGAGCTACTACTCTAGTCACTCAGATTCCAGTACTTTGGCTTAGAAGGAGAATCATATCAATTTAGACCGCTTTAATGAATTATATTTTACAGCAGATGTTCGATCTTAATTTTTGATGTTAGCAAATCAACTTGGAAGATCTTGGAAAAAGTTCCTCCGATGAACTCAGCAGAGTTCTAGTAACTAGATTCATTGCTGCAGCAAAGATCCACATCTTACCAATGGCCACAGATGGCTCTCCTAAAGTGTTTCAGCATTTTAGAATATGTCTAGACCACAACGACAGTTCAAGGAAACTAACATTTTGTCACCACTTCACATATGCAGTATTTTATCAAATACCCCCACAACAGACTTCATTTCTGCCAGCAAGCTTTCCTTAAAACAAACAAACAAAAACAACAACAAAAAAACCCTAAACAAAACAAAGAAACCTCATGGAATTTTGCAATGGATATGTACCTGAATATATATCATACTCAAAATGCATTTTGCCTAGAACTCAAAACATAAGTGGATGTATTTTGGTAAAAACTTAAATTCACATTACAGGTCATTAGAGCTCTCATAATTTTTTATTTAATTCTATACACTAAAAATAAAGAAACAGAAATTATTTGAAGAAGTGTTTGGGAATCTGTACAGATTCCTTGGTACACTACATGCACCCAAGATGCTCAGATCTGCATTTTGTTTCAATGAGGAAGACTCAGAAGGAAGCTCTACCATTTATTTGTCTACTGCATGATCCTAGAGCCTGAAGCTGAGCAGCGACGAAGCGTGTAAGTGGAGTTTGCCCAGTCCTGTCAACAGTTGGAGAGGTAGCTGTGTTCCACAGCGAACAAAATCAACATGGCAGCTCTGAGCCTTTAAACTGGGCTGACAAGAACGATCGAGCAATTTATAATATCTCCTGGCTGGTTTTCAGAAAGGACTGGGCTCTGATTACTTATTTCAAGTCTTTTGTACAATTAGTTTGCAGGCAATATAATTTTCTCACTCCTTAACAGAACAGTGCAGCTAGCTGGCTGATAGAATAACACACTATATGCAAAACTCCTGCCTGAAGTGCCAGGGGATAATTTGTATATTCCTTCCAGTGGTGTAATGGACATTTACAGTTTGGCAGATAAAGTGCTGAGTAATGTAAATTAGCATGACATTTGAAAATAAAAATATACGTCAAGTCTTCACTCACCAAACACATTGCCCTGTGCTGTAATAATACAATGGGATTTAGGCCAGCCTCAGTCCTTTTCTCTCCTCAAGCACTGAGGAATGTTTATTTTAAAACTGTTCCTTTTTTTCTACTGATTTGTTAAATTTTATTATCTCAGCCAAAAGATGAGAAAACACTTTTAGCACACTGTGCCTATCAAGAGCAACTGATGCCATTTGAGATAGCAAGTGAACTGCTAAAACTTCGGCTGTATAACCGGCACTTTGTTTTCAGATGCTTCAGGCTGTCAGATCTTTACACACAGATTGAGCATAAGTGGGCCAAGGTAACATTTTTGTCATCTCATAGATGAGGTTTGGAGGTTATCTAAATCAGATGTGGAGCCATAGTACAATTTTAATGGTACAGAGACTTACTCGATGGCTCTACAAGCCAGGCAACCGACTGGACTTGGTCAAGATTCTCGAGACCATTTTGGTCATTTCTTGCACGGAAGTGACAGCGACATTCAAAGTAACAGGAGGAGAGAGAACCATGACAAAGAAGAGGCCTGGGCCTTATGCCTTGGCATCTTATCCTAAATAAAGTTACGGTCATCAACAGTTGCAACTTTAGAACCTCAGATAACAACAGTGCGAAGCTGCTCTAGATATTGGCTGCAATGTGTGGCGCAGGCTGAAACAAGGATCTCTCTTCCAGAAACACTGACAAGAATAGAAGCTGCAGACAGTAATTCTTAGCAGAAGCTTTATTTCCCTTTTCACACTGCATCATTTGATATTATAACACTGAAGATGTAAGAGGATTGCTAGGAGCTATTCTAATATGCTCAGAAAATCTTTGGACAACTGAAAGACATGAGGAAGACTGAGATTCAGGGTGAAAATGTGTTTGGAAAGAGTAGCCATGAGCCACTAACAAAAGCAGGAGGAATACTGATGATATCAGTATTGAAAGTATTACTGTGTGGGAGTATAGGCCTAGAAGACAAAAAAAATGGGGGGGTGGGGGGGGTGGGGGTGTGGAATTATTTATTCCTTCAGTGTAATCATTTTTTGCTATAATCAGCTCATGAAATGTATATATCTATTTATTTATATTCAATAATGCCCCATTTTTCTCCCAAACTTTTTCTTTGAGTTTCTGTAACCTAATACGTTTTTTCAAAAACTTATATTTAAAAAGCAAGTGTTCTCATTGTTCTTAACAGAGGCTACTGCATCACGAGATTTAAGTCTTTCTGCAATAAGCTTTACCCTGGGTACCATCTTCATGCCCTGTTTTCCTGGGTGACAGACCCAAAGGAATGCAACAGCTCATCTGTGGACTGGCATGCACGAAAACTCTGGAAAATGAGAGGTAGCCAGGACTACAGCCATAGGCCTTCTGGGAATTAATAAAAGAGAAGTCTTAGAAGGAGAGACTGGAGAATCTAAGCCAACACAGAGAGTGACTTACGGTGTTGTTAGGTCACACCTTGAAATGTAATCCAACCAGAACGGAAAAAAGTTCCTGAGAAACTGAAGAGAAGTAGGTGCTGCTGGAAGTAAAGAGTAACAGGCTAACTTAGGAAAAGATGGATAAAGTCCCAGATGGACTTCAAAATGTATTTGATGTTTATAGGTCTTAGGAAAGCTGAACTGAGGAAAGTAAAAATATTTTCTCTCAGGTTAAAGTTTCAGTTCTTGAAGGCTCTGTTCCCTACTTTGCAGTTGGAACTCAACTGAATTTTATAAGTAAATATTTTCAAGAGTAAAAGTACTCTTATCGATAAGGTTTCAGAAATGGGGTCAGGTTGCAACGAGGCTGGATTTGAGCCTGAATCCAGTTTTGGCTGACAAATCCTTAGATGGATTCACCTGATACTGTAGATAGCTCTGTGAATTCCAGAGCTGAATAAGCCTCAAGTTGACTGTATTCACGATTTTTCACCTAGATGACTTCAGAAACAGCAATGCACACACAGAGTTACAGAACATTTAAAAATTTGGTTCCTAAATGTCTCAAATATTTTTTAAGATGCCAGGACCATGTACGAAGGATTTCGCTTACATCTCTCTTGCTTGTGCTGTCTTTTCTGTTACAATAAGGAAATAAGGAGAAGCAGCTAGTTTTTAAAAAACTCTACAGTGTAAGATGGTATTTGACAGAGGGACACAGCTTAAAAGTACTTTAAAATGAAATCACTAGGTTAAGTTGCTTAAAAGGCAGCAGAGTACTATGTTACTGTACTATAATATAATTAGAACTTCTAAAATGTATATTTTATTTCTTTTTCTTTTATGCCTAGAAAGCAGTATGAATGGTCATTTAAAACGAAAATGTGAAGGTGATGCTGGCTGGTCTGACTGCATGACATTTTTGCATCTACCCCTAACTTTAGGTAGATGGGTTTCCAGCATCATAAAAACCACCATAATTTTCAACACGAGGCTGATAACTAGGGGATGTTGAATAACACCTGCAAGGGCCCAACTACCTTTGATTCCCATGGAAGTCAACTTTATCTTCAACAGAAGTTAAGGGCATTTCGGTCATCGTGAGAATCAACACTATGAAGACAGAAACAGCACCGATGCCCTGACACCAGGGAGCCTCTGAAGAGTTGTCCAAGTCAGAAAGACTGAACCACCTATATTTTGTCCCTACTGGTATTTTATCAGGGTTGATTTTGATACATCCCACCAAGGTAACATGAAAAATTGTCATTGTTTGTTTATGAGCACATAAAACATTTCGGTTTGTAAAGCTGCAAACCAAATTACTTTCACAGTAGTAAAAAAAGTAATTAAAAAAAGTCATAGAAACATTAAAATAAATCGCTTCCTAGCTTAGACTTCACATGTCTCTAGTTTCAAACTATACAGAGCTTCATAAGTGGGCTGGAAGCTTTCAGAGATGTTTAAAACAAATAGAGATCCAAACCTAATTATAATGGCATTGATACATACCACTGCACCAGTACTATTTGTAAACCAGATCCCTTTCTGAGTATTTCTGATGGGTTTGGAACAGCCATACACAAATCTGGATGCTCATTCTTATTCCCCAATAATCTAAATGCATCATATAATTTACAAGGCTGTAAGGAAAGCAGAGATAGTAAAAAGAATAGAAGCATCTGTATACTTTTAAAGCTTCTCTCTGGTTCTCAGGTTTCAGCCTGTTTATATTTTATTGACTCATCTTGTTTGGCTGCCATAGTTACACAATGACATTATGACAGGATTAAAATACATATTGGATGGAATTAAAAATACTTGCTCACTGGTTTGGTTGACCCACAGGCAGAGAGAAATGAGGGGAAAAGTGAAGTTATCTATCATTGCTTGCTTAAAATATTCTTTGAAAGAAATGCTGATGCACAGACTTTCACTTATATAAGGAAGGTGAATGATTTAATCAGGTAATGATGGATTCAGGTGACATTTAGTGTTAGGTTCACTGGAGGGCTGCCATCTTTCTACCAGAGCCAAGGTCCACAGACTTTTACACCAAGATGCAAGCCTCCACCCTAACTTTCTATAAAAAACTGTAATCCTAGCTACCAGTAAAGATGGTGGAAAGCCATAAAAATCTTACTTAATTTGCTTTCATTTCCTCCACAAAAGTGACGTGCAGTATTATAGGAGTCAGTTTTGAGAGATGCAAATTAACCTTTGGAAGCCACTTTGGTCACGTGCAACTTCAAATCAAACTTTACATTGCTCATTTGGAATGTCTCCTGATTTGAATTTACATAGCTAGTTCTAACTTTCCTGATTAAAACTTCCTTTTACATATATATACACGTATATATGTTTATATATACATATATATATGTTTGTACATTTACACGTCAAATTGGCTGTAAAGAGGGCTGAAAAACCTTAACACTAAAGGGATTAAAACCAAGGTGAACAAAGTACAAATTGTAATCTAGCTTCTAGTTTGGGCAGGCTTTGAAGACCATAGGAACTGCATCACTGTAGAGCTGAAGGTTCTTAGATGATCAGCATAAAATGAGATGGCAGACTTGGTCTAGTCCACGTAATGACCAAAACCACAATGGTATTCCCAGGATGGAAAATTTCTTGTCTATGTTAGAAGACATGGACAGGCAACAGCTCTCATGTCTTAAATGAGACTATGATTGCGGGGCTCCTTACTCCTGAGTGCTTTACCCAGTCTGCGAATAAACAGAAGACGTCCCAATACTGTTCATCCAACAGATATTCCTTACAAAATAAAACATAAAAACAAAACAACAAAGCCCAAGAACTAAAAGGAGTATTGAATGCAAAATATTTTAGCTTTTGTGGGAAAATTCAAATACTGTTCAAGGAAATACTAAGTAAGCTCTGATAATTTTGCAACAAGCCTTACCAGGAAGGCAACATATCAATACCCAGGCTTTTGACACTGGCTTTTCATGGTAGTTTGAAGAGTCCAAAGACAACAATCCTGAAGCTTTGGAAGGAGGGAGAAAGAAAGCTGTGTAGATGCAGGCCATTATTTTAGAGAGATGAAGGCTAAAATTAAACAAAATAGTAAACTGTCTTTGAAGTCCTATCATACTTTTACTGAAAGCAAGAATACCATTTCAATCCACTTGAAGAAATGTTTAAGTTACAGGCACTGAGTAATTACATATTATTAATGCGAAATGTGTATTTACTAGTCTTTATGATAGAGCAAATAAGAATTATGAGAAACGTATTTACACTAAATATTCACTATAAAGTAGCTAGTAAGTACAAGACTTCTGTGCTGAACACAAGACCTTGCACCCAGCTGACAACTGAAATTTTTTTCTTTCTTTCTTTCTTTTAAAGAAAGCTTGGAATTTTCAAGATAATACAGAGCACAGCAAAAACTGTGGAGAGACCCTAAAAATCAATGTACTATTTTTAGACGTTGCTATTTTCTACTGTCCCTGATGTTAAGCCAATTTTGGGGAGATTTGGCTGCGTGTGTGTTTCTGTGAGACATTTGCAATCAGCCACCATGTAAATTATCCCAGAAGCAAACTGGGAGCTGCAGCTGAGCAAGTACGAGGCTGGGCAGAGAGAACATCCAGTTCTCCCATCCCTTATATTTCACAAAAGGAGGCAGAACATCATTAGATTCTACTACAACCCAAGAAGAAAACAATTTTATATACGGAGCTGGTTTTTTTGGTGGGTTTTGTTCTGGTTTTTTTCAGCCAGGTAATTTCTTGTTTCTATTTTTTTTCTAATATTATTGGTTTTTATAATAATCTGTGCATTCTTCACCACAGTCTCAAACGTATTTCTGTGCTATGTTAAAAATATATATTCAAGAAAGACAAAATTACTTCTTATAATTCAAGACAGGGTTCATTTAATTTCTTTACTTTTAAGAAAATTAGCAGGGATTGCAAGAAGCAGGAAGAAGAAAAGAAATCCGTCAGCCAGGAACAGACATTTTTTAGACTAAATTGCTCTCATCCGAAAGGGAATGATAATGTCCATTACCCTTAAAAAGAGGTGTATACTCTACATTAGAGCAAAATTCACCTCACGTAAGGGGCTACTAGGTCTCCTGTGATGCACTTCACTTCTGTGCTGGTTCTCTGAACAGCTGCCTGTGGCTTTCACCTCCTGAGATTTCAAAAGACTCCTTTGAAGTGGAAAGACTCCCATTGACTTAGTGGAAAGGACAACATGCCTGACATGAACACAAGATGTGCTTCAAAATGTGACTTTATCAGCCTAGCCTTGCTCTCACTGAAGTCAGGGCAGTTTTGTCTGTGACTTCAACAGGCGTGGCACTGAGGTTCCATGAATCTGAGCTAATTTGGTAGTTCAGGAATGTTAAACAAGAAAAGTTTGGGAATTCAAATGTTCTTTTTCACTGAATCTATAGTTAAGTATCCATCACAATTAAATTATTAGCATTTAAAATAAGCAATTCTTTGAGTCAAGATGTTATATATGCACACTTACGATATTTGACTCTTCAATTACTCTGGCTTACTATTCTGTAGTTACAACTTTTTTTCTATTTTCCTGTTTTCTTATTTGCAGTTATGCCGTAACCAATTTATTTTAAAAACAAGCAGAGAAAGAATGTGATTTGAACCAGGAAGTGAAATGGTATGGGGAAGAATGACCTCTAGGAACACTAGGACTAAATTCTATCATTTAGAGAAAAAAAAACCTCAGGGCAATTATTCTTCATGGAAGCTTAAAGGTAGAATTTGCCCATTCAAAACATGAGAAGTACTTTTTTCTTTTATAATTCTTGTCCCAGTTTGATTCATCAAAGCAAATGCCTTCCATGGATGGTATCTGAAAACTCCAAGTTGATGTGGCAGTTTAGTCAGCACCATTACTGAAGATGCTGCCATGACATTATGATGGTAACATACTTCCTATTCTTGGTTTCTTCATTATTGCTTTTCCATTCGATGCTTGGTTTTGCCTTACTGCATATTTTTTTTTGTCTTCACAGCACTGTCACCTGCTGAGGCAGCTAGTGCTCTAACCCTACTGAGACTTTTTGCACAGCTGCCAGTTCTAACTTCAGCTGTGTGGCCAAGTCCAGGTTGCTAATCTGGAGGATGACGTCCCTGCCTTGTGCTTCCGTGCCCAGAAACTTGCTGTCTATGATGCGGCATAAAATTGCAGGATATCTATTACTGCCAGAAGTCAACACTTCAATCGGTTAACATTTCTGTGGAATTTTTTTCATGCTTAAAATACAACTAAAATAATCGTGCATCGATTGGGTTCTGTAGGCCAGCTATTATATAGCAATTAAATACCATTTATAAAAACAGAGTTGCTAGTTGAAGTTGGTGCTTAAAGTTGAGCAACCACACAATACAAACTGCTTCAGTGGAAACATTTTTTGAGCTTTTCTGAAAATGTTCTTGAAGGTCAAATGAAACCACCTACCTCTTCTTTTACTTTTTCCAAAACAAAGACTTGAAATGAACGTACTGTTTCTGCATATGCGCTCATTTTACATATGAATCCGGGTCACTACCAATTTTCACAGGTATGTTTTCTGGTTGCAAACATTGTAACACTCAGCTCCATTAGAACAACTGCAGTCTAATGTTTCTTTTTAGTGGCTGTATGGCCATCATAAAATGGGTGCTTCATGCTGGTAGAAGGCCCAAATGCCCAGTGGTAAAATGGATGAGAAGAGAATAAAATAGCTATTGCCTCAGCAACGGATAAATTAAAATAGCATTCGTTATTTTTCCTTATTAACTTTTCATTAAATATGGAAGTACTATGTTTAAGAGCTCTTGACCAAATCTTTCAAATTCGGGGTTATGTGAAATTACAAACTGAAACTAACTTTATGCTCCTTGTCACGACTCTTTTAAAAAAATAGAACTATATCACCAGTTTACATTGTCTTTCCTCAGATTTCCAGGTGCTCAACATCTATGAAAATCAAGCAGGATTTATTGAGGAGCTTAAATTTGGACTTAGCAACCTAATTTTAGTCTCTGAAGTTTGAATTTAATTTAATGTGACACTGTATGCCTGTACAGGCCAAGCTTGGCCTCATGTTCTTTAAATAAAGCACCTTCAATTTCACTTGAAAGGATGATATCTAAATCAAAGTAGATGGTTATTTTGTCTCCATTGGTTCTGAAGCCAGAACAAGTGGTTATGCAAATTATCCCATTCGTACTAATTTATGCCAAAATATGTGGCGTATTTGTAACAGGTATCAAAAGCAGATTAGTACAAAGTACTGGGCAGAGATCACAAGCTGCCAACTTACTCTCCTTAGAATGTGACCTTACAGATATTTGTTGAACCTCTTTAAGGCCACTGTATATCGTGTATGGGTGAAAGACCAGCTATTAATACACTGATATTCACAAAGCACTACACCACTGCATTTTGTTCCAACTTTAAATGCCCTGATGCTTTAACAAAAATAAACTGGATTTCTGGAACAACTTAAGTATGGTAGTGGTGTAATTAGGAACAAAAGCACGATTCCTGCGTGCCACCTACAAGGCATGTTCAAGAAACATCCATGACAACCTTGAGAAAACAATCTGATTTCTTCACAATAATAATTTATGGGAATCCATGAGAAAATTGTACAGAACGTGCACTGGAGGATTCCAGTGTTTTTCTGTTTTTCATAATCAAAACAAACATGGCAGCGGGCTTAACATGACAGACAGAACTTCCAAAGCAGCCCAAAGGGGTTTTTTCGTGAGTAAAATCTGTAGGACCAAACACTATGAAGAATGAAAAGATACAGTCTGAAGTCCTAACAAGATTTAGTCAAGGATTGTGCTATTTTGCTTTGAGGAAATAAAATAAATAAATAAATAATTTAAAAAGAAGTTTAAAGAATAACCAACCTTGAATTGTCCTCTTGAAGAAAGCCTTGCAGGCCTCGCAGGAAGCCACTCCATAGTGGTACCCTGACGCAATGTCACCACACACCAAACACAGTCTTTTGGGCATCGAGTTCAGCATATATTCACACTTGGTCTGTGAATCTTCAGCGATGGTACTGGAGCAGTCATCATACCGTTTCCTGACCGGCCCGTTGCCCCCGAGCCCTGTGGCCGAAGGGTAGAGGGGAGGTGAGTCCAGCCCGTTCTGATGTCCATTCATGGTGGAACTGTAGCTCCCGCTGGCGTCTGAGGAGCCACCGGGGCTGTGGTGGTTGATGCTGTCCGTCAGAGAGGCAGGGCTCGACGGTTCCGTCTTGATATACGACGAACAGCTAGAATCAATGTGTCGATCTTTGCTTGACATTCTGCAGAGAAGCCTGTAGTGGGGAGAGAGAGAGAGAAGAATCTGTGTATTAAAGACAGTGCTCTTTAAGGCTGCTCTGGAAGGGTTAGGGACTGCACATCATTCATTCATTAGTCAATACCTCTTGTTCTACATGAAGGTAATCAGCATAAGGGCATGACAGAGCTTTGTCAAAGCTCCAGACAGGCAGTAAACACAAACTTTAAAGAGACCAAATCAGTCTGTTGTCCCCTCCACCTACCCTCTAGGCTACGTATCAATTTCACATCAACTCTGAATTCCGAACTTGTCATCTACCAGGTCAAAAAATTTAAAAAATCCTAATAGATGACTTGGCTATTAAATGTCTTCCTTTTTCCATCAGTACTTTCCTTCTGTAAATTCCGTCATTATCAGGAACAAATATTTCCAAGTTTGATCACATAAATGTTCTGCTCTGTAATTAATATTTGTCAAGACACTTGACTAAAATACATATCCATCATCTATTGATCCGATCCCAGAATTGAAGAGCAGTCTCCCATTGTCTTCTTTTTTCTTTATTAATATTGCTTTATTATAGATACACATACAGATATAGCACATCAACTGGGTACTCTAACAAATAATTAAGGCTGGACTCCATTTTCACAAAATCTAAGTGAAATGATTCATTAGCTCCGGCTGCAATTACTTTCTAGCCATTATCCTCAGACTAACCAGTAATAACTATGCCACTATCCCATATATCTGCAGCTCTATAGGATCTGACATTTTACATGCTCCATTCCTGGATTAAAAAAAAACTTATTAGAGGAAATTTTAGATAGAAGTTTTGTCTTTCAGAAGGTGAGATTCCGTCTTCTCAGTTCTCACATTTTCAGAATTAAGCATCTGAAATAAAACCAAATAACATTTGATCTGACAAATTAGTGCCTTGTACGGGGGGGGGGGGGGTGGAACAAAACATCTTATTTGTCGATTATGTCCCCAAGTTTTTTATTATTTATAAATGTATTCTAGGGAGAACAAGGAATAAAAATAATAATTAGAAAGCTCTGAATCACATACTATCTTCACGTTCTACAGCTCTGATTGAAACCACAGTAGCAAATGGCATATCCAGCATTTTTCTGACAGAAGCTGCCAAAGTACAGATGACAGTTATGAGCATTTCTCTAGAAACATTACCAGTAGAAAAGCAACTACCCTACAAGGCCACCCACCTGGAGCTATACATTCATGCTTTCAAAGCAAACGCATGAGCCCAGACAATTTGAAGTACTTTTCTAAAATAATTTTTGAGATCTTGTGTTTGATTTTTCACCTTTTCATGGTATTTTAAAAAAATACAAAAGAATAACATCAATTTCTACTTCAAGATCTAGAATCAAATTCACCAACACAAAAGAGATGCAAATCCAGAGAACTGGCTTCCTTTCCAATGAGGAAAATTGAGATCAAAGCCTGACCCTTCATTAAAGATGCAAGCTTAGGATGCGATTTAACCTAAAATCAGTGCCCACGGATTTTATTTAGGACCTCTCCATTGTTGTGATTTTTACTGTAAAATTCTATTGAAAACAAACGACACGTGAGTTTGGAAAACAGCCAGACTGATGTGCAGAAATGTTACCCTCCAAACGTAAAATCAGGACTTATTTGAGGGAGGTGGAAGGAGCAAGCTATCTGGTGTCAGCAAATTAACCAAGGAAATGGGAAGGTTAAAGCCATGAAAATATCTTATTACACTGGACCACCTGCTTGTCTTGTCCTTTCCTCAAGAACTGGGTGGGGGGGGAAATCCCCTTGCCAGCCTGCAGTAACGTGTGCCTTTTCTTCTGCATCTGCTGCCTTGTAGCCGTCGCTGTTAATGAGTGCTGTAATTAATAGATAGCTCTCTCTTGTCTCTCTACTTGCACTCTGGGCTAAGCACTTTTCTCAAGTCAACGTTTGAAAGAAAGCGGGTCGGCACTGACTTAGAGCAGCTCTGCAAATTCCTTTTAATTTAGAGCACTTACACCACCACTCCACTTATTACCTTATAATTACTGGACCGCTCTCACATACATTATGATCTTAAACTAGAGTTAGAAGTTATTAGGGTACTAAAACATGGTGTCTCTCTGTCTCTCCTCTTTCTCTGACACAGAATTTTATACAGGTATGATTAAAAACATTAATTAACTTTCACACTCTACCAACTTATTTTTTACATTATTTTTCTATACACTAAGGTTCTTCTATTTACTAAACAGGTACTTGGTCTCTTTTCATGTCCCTGCTGCTGAGACTCCGCATAATAAGTCTCAAAATACAGCAATAGGAGTCACTGTCTATAGTGTGTCATAACCAGCTTGATGGCACATTCTTGCTGAATACTCCAACTGCCTTTTTTTTTTTCTCTAATTTGTGCAATAATGAGCTCAAATGTCACCCTTCCTTCCTCAGAAAAACCATTTGCAATTAATTGGTTGTCCAAATGCATGTTGTCTTAACCAGCACAAAAGCGGATGCCTCCCACTCCAAGCGGTCAGAACCAAAATATAATCTCAGTTCTATAAGCATTAAAATTTTGATCACCAGTGTTGCTTAGGCTAAAGCCAGTCTGCTGATGCTTCTGAAGCAGCAGTTTCTGGTACTGACCAAGACAGAGCTGCTTTTAGTTACGGCTGTCACAGTACAGACTGGATTGGTGCATGCTGGCAAAGCACAAATGCAGTTAAATCATTAACCATTCCAAAAAAAAAAAAAAAAAACCCACAACAGTGCCTGACTCTGAGAACAAAAACTTTCTCAGTTCCCCAAAGACGGACCGAAGACAAGGCTGGGTACTGGCTGTGGGTGGGCAACAGACACCTACTGCTTTCACTCCTGCCTTGCTGCACCACATCTGAACGAAAGTAATTCAAGAGCCATCTTATAGGGATGGCAGGTGGGACCACCATCAAATTATCATGCTGAACATTTGGAATAATGCCTAAGCTAGACTTCTGTAAAATCCCTCCCTCAGTTCCCTCCTAATTACTACTTAGCCAGCTTGTTATACTGAAGAATTCCTAGACACCATTGCATTAGAGTCTAAAACTACAGTTGGAGCTTAATTCTCTCTTCGTCTCTGTGTCTGAAATTCTACAGCTCTATTATTCAAGCCTGAAATATTCACAACTATCTATAAATTCAATTGTCAGCCAGTGGGTTTTATTCTAGACCTCACTTCAATCTAAAATTAGAGGCACTAAAATTCACATTAACTCTAAGAGGAATGTAGTGAATAAGACTTTATTTCAAAAGAACACCTTTTTGTCAGAAAGAGCTATTTTCAAGATGATGGCTTTATCTGCATTCAAAGAGAATAAGTCCAATTCCACATTGTGCTGTTAATGCAAAATTTTTAGGTCACATTGGATTAATAAAAATCTAAATTTAGTTAAGGTTTATGAATAGAAATAACATGTGTCGTATAAAAACGTACAGTATTTATTTTAAAGCCTTGGTGGGGTTGTGGTTTTTTTTTCTTTACTAGATTTTAAGTCAAATAAATGGCAGCTTCATTTGTGGTGGGTTGTTCTCAGCTAAGTTTTCTAAGAACAACTGGTAGCTCTCAGATAAACTTTCTTTTCAATAACTTTAGAGAAAGTAACTAGTCTGTTCTAGAAGCATTTCAATGCCCATATACAAGAGAAACTATACAGGATGCTGCAAGCCTTGAGTAATGCACAATACATAGTGTGACTCTTCACATCTCTACTAAATTTACTTCACAATCTCTTCATTTAAGTAAGACCTGAAGGCAGTCGCTGCTGGCAGAAAGGTACAATGACAAAGTACTTCAATATGGAACTCCTGCTTTACAATGGTCTTAAACAACAGCGAATAAATTGTCATGCTATGTGCTTATGAAAGGTTGAATATATTAAGAATTTATTAATGCAATCACATTCATATTTCCATCTACCTACCACATGACTAATGATATTGACAGTGCTGACACTGGCTAAATCAGTATCAATATACAATTGGAGTGCAAAAATTAACTGCATCTGATTACAGTATATAGCCTTAAAAAAGAAAGCTTTCCCATTTGAGCCACTGGTAGCTCTTCATATTCCACCCATACGTGCAACTGGTTTGGAACGTTACTCTTCCCTCATCTCGCTTATTACGCATACCTAAAGGCAGTCAAAACAACATGCCAATGTTTCATAATCTGTTAATACATTACATGCTCAATTTTCAAGTAGGAAGAGCTCTGCTTACAGCATCATTTGCTACTTCAGAGCTGCGCTGGAGGTTGCAGTGACAGTAAAAATTAGTCACAATAATTAGCGTGAGCACCTTTACTATAGACCATCATGAAAGTCCACTTTTACCTGCACATGAAGTTTTTCTTTTCTTGAAGAGAGAATTACGCTATTTCCATAAATGTCAGAATAGGTTATTAGCAGTTGACATTTTTAATGACAGCTATTACGTGGGAGCATCAGCAAGGCAGCTGTTATTATGCACACCTAGGTACTTTTTACGCTAACAGTGCAATCCATCTGATTTTCCTCCAATACATTCCTCCAACTGATGTTAAACAAAAAGGTCTTAACGTGTTATCCTCATACTTAAACTATGAAAAACAATGCATGAAAGAAAGTCTTAGTCTCAGTGACACAGCAAGACTGTAGCAGAGTCAGGAATGGAAGCCAGCTCCTTGCTTTGACCGTAAAGGCATTTCCTCTCAAATACTGTACTTACTTTCAGTATCATTTCACAGGTCTGTACCAAAATCAATAGACAGAAAATAGTGAGGCATGTACCAGTGATTTCCCATACTCTGCTTCTCTGAATGTAAGAGGAAAAAAATATTTGTGTGGAAAGAAACGAAAACATTGCGTCTTGCACCAACACCCATGACAACACCTCGAGACTTTCACCAGGTTCTGTTAAAGACCTGAGTAACAACCTCAGCTGAACTGCTCTGCATTGAGCATTTTTTTTTTCCTTCAGCTAATTGCACTCTAGTAAAGTGGCAAAATGTGAATCACTTAGTAAGAAAATGGGCACCAGCTGCTATTGTCAGAGAATGGAGATGCCGAAGAAAAGGAAAGTGACTGAATGAAGTGTCATGTCAGAAATCAACGGTGCAACGTGTGATTTGAGAAAACATGACTACTTTACAGAGACAGGGTGTCATTATGGCATCACAGTAATACGATGCTTTGACAACTGCTGGGTCTAACATATCATCATTGCATTAAGGTGCACCGGCTTAGTTGGGGGAAGGAAAAGAAAGGATTTCTTCTTTTAATAAGAAATATCGTAAGGCCTGCTTGGTTAACCCAGTGGATGAGATCATTAATTGCAAAGTATTACTAATCTTCTCCCATGCATGCACAAACAAAACTGTTTATGCATTAGGTCTTTATTCATGAACACACATGTACAACCACGTAGGAAAGAGTACTCTGTGCAAAACAGAACGGCTGTGGTGGGTTTGGTTGTTTAAACAAGCATTGAATGTTTTGTTGTTTTTTGTAATTTCTTCTTTATGTTTTCTTGAAACCTCCATCACTTCACTTTGGTAAGAGAAAGTAAAGCAAACCAATGACTTCTTCCAGAGCAGCTGTCATAGCCACTAGGCAGGCAGAACAGAAGCCACAAAGCTTGAAGCCATCATGTTAGCGGCAGCGGCAGCGGCCTGAGTTAGCTGACGATTGCTGACAGAGGATCCAGCTTCCCAAGCAGCTATTACTGCGCTGGATGCCTCTCCCAAGCTCTGCCAAAGCGCCTCCTACACACAGGGCAGCGAAGACTACGCTGCTGCCCGGTCACCTCTAGTTTAACAAAACAAGCCATTATCTGGGCCCTTCACATGTGCACTTAATCTGAGAGGCTGCACTTTGCTTGTTTTTTTGGTGTTGCTTTTAAAAAAATACAATTTTCAAGTGGCTGACTTGCAACTACTGCAGGCCCTCCAAAATGAGAGGGAATTATTTTAACCTCCCCTCCTTCTCCAACAGTATAAAAATATTCATTATTGCTTCCCTTTCTATTTCACATTGGTTCCCTGTGCTTCCTGGTTGATAAACTTTGTTAACAAGAAGGAAATGATCCCGAGATACCCCAATGTGTTGCAAATTATCACTGTTGACAGCTTCTGCGTTTAAGGATTACATCTGATGCGACAATGCATACTAGTGTCATTTGTCTTTAGCTCATTTCCTTGGACCTATTTCAACTGAGGGTGAGCATCTCTTGTTTATAGCTCTAAATACTGTAAGTGAGCAACTGGCAAATCAATAAAACTGTTAAATGTGTAATAATACTGTGTAATTACTTACATGATGCTTTGCACAATTAACTGTCTGAGGTGTTCCTTGATATAATGGATACTCAGAGTATGGAATAACCTATAAGCCTATAAAACACACCCTGTTTATACAAACAGAAATTATGCTTAAAACTCTCATTCTAATAATCCAAATCAGGCTTTGGCACTATATGACAGAAAGCCTTCCTTTCCAGCCAAGTCTGAATCAATTCTTATGGCATTACTTCACAACTAACGTGATATTTCACTGATGATAACTATTATGCTGATTACTTGGAAGTAATACAGTAACAGCAAAAATACACTTAGATTAAACAAACTACTGCTATTTAATCAATATTATTGAGACAAACTAAGTGTTTTAATAAGTCTGCATAGATGCACTAATGCTGGTTTAATTAAATGTATCCTTAGACATGCACAAGCTCTGCAGCATACAGATCCTATGGTTTGACAGACCATAACATTACTCTTGTGAACTTAAAAGCTGAAGCACTTATAGCCAACAGAATTCAGATCTTTTCAGACTGCAAAATGATTATTCTTTACATCAGGTACTCTTTTGGAAACAAAAAGTAAACAGGAAAGAATGCTCAAAATCCTTGCACCTTTGAGCCAAAACACCAGATATCTGAAGATTTACCCACCCTTAGTAACACAGTTGTCCAATGCATCCAATATATGTCACTGCAGAACACAAACCAACCAAACTCCAACAGAAAAGCAAAAATTAAAGCTGACATTAAAAAAAAAAAAAAAAAAACAAACCAACCAAAAAACCCAAAAACCAAAAAAAAAAAACCCCAAACACCACCACACAAAATCAACCATTATTGTTGCATGTCTGTATGCAACAAATATCTTAACTTTGTTAGGCACTACTACTAGCAGGCTATCACCACAGAAAATATCCTGCAGAAAAGACTTGCCTACTTCTACAGATTTCATGTATTACAAGTAGAAAAAGATGCTTTTTGGTATGCTGATACAGTTTTCAGATACTTAAAAAAAAAAAAAAGGCAAACACTGAAGAGAAGGGAACACAAGAAGTAGATGGCACTTAAAAGGAAAATTATTCTGGAACACCTGAAAGTTATACAGAAATGTATGATTTTGTATTTTGTGTACATACAATGGTTCTGATACAACTTAAACCTCAGTAAAAACTGCACATTCCCACTTAATTTTTAGGTTTCTCTTTTTCTCCTGTGTTTCCTAACATTTTTACATAGTTAGAACATGGCTATTGTTTGGGTTACAACCATATAATCAGAAAACGTTAAGACTTCCTTTCTCTCGTTTACTGGTTTCTAGCCTAATGTTATGTCTTTTTTGCTGCTACAGTACCTAAAGTGCCTCAAATGAGCCAGTTCTTCAGTGACTGCAGAGCTGCACAAACGCCCACTAAGAGACTTCCCATAGTCAAACAGTTTCAACTGCCTCTGTTATCACTACTAGTATGACAGCCAAGTTTCTTCATATGAAACTCAGTATATTGGCCAGGAAGAGTAAGATTTTATTACTCTATTTTCAAAATGCAGCCTTAATGCTTTTAATTCACATCACATGTTGGAAGACAGCAAATCTCTGGTTAAGAAGTTAGGTGGTTTTCTGTGATGGAACATCGTTTTCCTTGTGGTCATACTCCAGTGGTATCAGGTAGAGCCCACATGATGTCTCCAGCCCCCAGAGGGCATCGTATGAAGTGTCAAGGATTCATCTAATGATTAACTGTGAGGATTCTTTTTATTAAGAGAAACCAACTGAAATAGCAAGAGAAAATAAAATCCTACATTCAGCTACTTCAAGGGAGAAAAATACAAAACTACAAAAATAAGTAAAGATTTATTCAAGAACATAACAGCCTTTCTAAAGAGGGATTATTTTGAAATGATTACAGCATCAAAAGCAGTTACTTGCACCAGTCAGAAAGCCTGTACTACAGATCAGAGACATAGCTGTCATTCATCACTTTCCAAAAGGAAAATGAAGACAAAAAAATGCCTTCGGTCTCAAGAGAGAGTCAAAGTTTGCATCATCAGATTTTTCACAATTTCTAGCAGCGATTCCTTCCATGGCTGAAAGGCAGCATGTAGGTGTGTGCACACCGCGTACCTGTCTCCCCACCCAGCTCCCCCACTGATTTTCTGCAGATTTATAGCAGAATTATAATTTGCCAGCTGAGCTCTGTTAAATTGGCGAAGTGATTAGAAAGAACATACCAGAAATAGTATCAGAGAGTGAGCGTCTTAAAAGACTCAGGACTAAAACTTCTAAAGCAAGTGATCCTTCTCCCACCCCCTCACTCAGCGGGCTCCTGCGTCCTGTCCTCCCAGCCACACGCCACCGGTTTAAATCCCCCCCACACGTACACGTGCACACGCGCAGGCAACCAAAAAGCTACTTGGCGAGTTGGAAAATGACGTTTTCCTGCAATCAGTGTTTAAGTGAATGTTTGTCCCAGTGTGTTACACCATGCTGTCAGCTAGCAGCAGGGAGTCGTTGAGTTGTTACTACATTTCATTTGACTGCCAGTAGGAAGCTTTATTTCTACCAACTGTTAGTTGCCAGCTCTAAGGATCTTCTCATACTTTGAGAGGGGTTTATTTTTTTTTTTTTTTTTTGGTGTAGTCCATCATCTTTCTCTTTCAGTCTGAGGACTTTCAGTGTGCGGCAGAAGCAGCTCCACGTCTCCATGCATCACAGCAGTCTCTTCACTTACACTTGCTGCTTTAAAAGCAAAAAAAGTACGTGTATTAAGCCAACTATAAGCCGATCCTGACACACATCAGAAAAGTGATTTTTATATCTGGACACCTGAATGAGAGGTGCAAAGATGAGTATTTACATAAGCAAACTGAAGCAGGGGAATTTTATTCTCATCTTTTCTGAAAAACGTGGGATTAGAGACTGGGGGAATAAGCATGGAGAGATGACCTGGGTGGATTTTCCTTCCAAGGAGAGCTTTTGCTATCCAGATCTTCATATGCTTCCCAGACAGAGTTTTCAGTGGGGCTTTCTGTTTGCTTGTTTCTTATTCACGTATATCCTGATAGGTTTCTCCTCTGTCTAATAAGATCCTATAACTTTAACGGTTGTTTACAATGCTTCCTCTTCCTACACAATAATGATGATTTTGATAATTAGGATCTAATTATAATGGATCTGACAACAACTTCCAACAATGAAAAGCATCTTTAGAAAAATGAAAGCATACGCGTGAATAGAGCAGGGAGGTGGGGTGGGGGAGAGAAATACATTCCTGTGAGACAGCCTGAGAACTCTGGCTGAATGGAAAAGTAATTAACACTAAAGAGCTAAAACTGTAATTAAAGAAAATTTCATTAAAGGGAGGCAGGTGATTCCACTTTCCTAAATATGACAAGGTGCTGTATAAAAATAAAATAGCAGCCGGTTTCAGTGAGTGGAGCAGGAAAGCCATGTCTTTAACCAGATCAAATTCTCGAAATTGGCTGTCAAGACGGGATTGTTGTGATTTATACCCGTCTATCAAGCGCATGAAAGAGAGAGACAGGAGAGGAAAAGAGGCAAGCTGCTGTCGCTTCCATTCGCAAAGCACCTTTAATTTCCACGGCACCATCTGTTACCAAATCTAATTCACATTCCCTCCTAATCTGGTTTAGTTCTGTAATACTAATTCTTCCACTACTCTTATGAACATCACTCTCAAGAAACAGCTTTGGTTCTGGGTTGGTAAAAAAATTGAATATTATACAGTTAAGGTTCTGGTGACTTAAGTGAAGCATGCTGTCCATTAAAATGCACTTCTGGTAAAAGGATTTGTTTCCAGTCAAGTGCAGACATACAGAATTGCTCACATTTGAAACAAGTCATGGGGGAGGGAGGGGAAAGGAAAAGGAGAAAAAAAAAAAATAATAAAAAAAAATTCACAGCTGACAATAGAAAAGTAGGCTGTGGACATGAAAGCAGAGGTTGTCATAAAATACAATTGTTGTCAAGTTTAGTCACTTTCAGTACTGGCTATAAAATCACTTTGTCACGGTCTCATATCGAAAGCTTGAAACTGTATTTTTGCTAAGGAAACTAAAAGGAGTGAAATGTAAGATTCTACGCCAGAGAAAATATTTCTTTCAAATGATGAGATGCAAATGTCTGTTAGAAACCAAAAAAGTAGGGACAAAAATTGAAAGTGGTTTAAAAGAGTCTCCTAAGCGCCATGGTCTTACTCTGATCTGTGTGATGACGACAAAAATCCCAATCATTTTTGTGGGACTTGGAAACGAAGCAGAGGACGAGGCGGTTCCTGCGGCAACGCATCTGCAGACCGGCAGTCCCTCATCTGCTGGGTCCAGGGGTGACTCAGCTTTGCTCTTGCACCCACATAAGGCACCTTGACCAGGTCCTCTCGAAATCAACGTAAGAAGGAAAAAAAGCACCTAGACAAATATTATTACTAATAATATTATGTTACTATTTATTAATAATGCTCATCATTTACGTATTGATTTTAACACAGATCTTAAATCACATTTCCAAGCAGTACCACTACCTCCCTTTTACAGGGCATGGAATAGAATCAAGGTCCTGGGGAATCCCAATCCAGCATATTTTGCCTTTTTTTTTTTTTTTTGCCATGGCTTTGATGAAAACATGCCTTGGAAGTCTAATTATTTATTTCTCAGAAGGGAACTTGCCTTGAACTTCCAGAAATTAGACCCTTCTTATTTTTAAATATATTCTTTTTCTAAATGGAAAACTTATTTTAAGGCTAAATTAAATCTCTTCTTATTCCTACATTAAAATGTTTGGGTTTTTTCTGTTAAAATAATCCAGGTTTCTTTCTGTGTAGCCTTTCCAAAAATAAAGCCTATGGCAAAAATGGCTTTAGCCAGCACGCAGGGTAATGTGTGAACAATGTGTAGTTGTGAATAGCCCAAGGTTTTTATGCATTTAATTTTTTTTTAAGGATTTGAAATGTAAGAGGCAGACAATACCAAGAAAAAAATACTTTGATAGAAGAGTACTATTCTACAAAAAGCAAAAAGGAGTGCTAGTTTTCATTATATGAAACACTAATGCATAAGCAAATTCCTGGCAAAAGAAAATATTACAAATTTTTAACTGCTGTGAAACATCCATGAACAGAGACGACAGTTCTAAAGATGAACATGAATTCTGAAGAAGTCTCCTCCTTCAATATCACTGCTTGATTCACCAGTCACTTAAATCATGTGGGTTATTTTATAAACAGTGTTTGGTTTGTTATTTTAACAGGAAGAGCAGGTAAAAAACAAAACAAAACGAAATCAAATTCGTTCCAAATACAGCACATCTGCCATTCATTGTGGGTCAAAACCTCAGGTACAGGGGAATAGACCCAGCAACTCTGAAGCTCTGCAAATTTCTACTAGCTAATGGTGTTATTCCTCAGCCCAGCCTGGGATTTCCAAGGGTCTAAGGTCCTGATACTCCGATATGCAAGACGCAAGTGGATTACCATGACCTACTGCACACAAAGAAAACCACACTGACATCAAAGGGCTCAAAGGGCATAGTAGTATATATATTTTTTTTAAAAAAATTTTTTTTATTCTTTACACTAAAGCATTTGACTGATCTGAGCTCTGGTTGTTAATGCACAACATTTCTATTTCTACACTATAAAGTCCTTTAACATTTGTAAATCATAGACAGAATCACAGAATAGTTTGGGTTTGAAGGGATGTTCGAAGCTGATCTAGTCCGACTCCCCTGCCATGAGCAGGGACATCTTCAACCAGATCAGGTTGTTCAGAGCCCCATCCAGCCTGGCCTTGGATGTCTCCAGGGATGGGGCATCCACCACCTCTCTGGGCAACCTGGGCCAGTGTTTCACCATCCTCACTGTAAAAAATTTCTTCCTCATAACTAGCCTGAAACTCCCCTCTTTTAGTTTAAAACCATTACCCTTTGTCCTGTCACAACACACCCTTCTAAAAAGTCTGAAAACTTGTAAGAATAAAAGAACCTCTTCCTTTGAAATCTTACACTTTATGTGTCTTGATTCTGGAAGCACTGGAAATTAAAAACAGGCAAAATTAATAGCTGAGTATGTTACTTGGGTGTGGTACTGATGACCAAATCCATCACATGATAAATCGGAGAATTTATAGAAGCAAAACACACAAAGCTTAAATCTTTTCTAGTCTGTCTTGGATTTTAATGTGTGATTACTGATTTTTACAAATAAATAAAAAAACCTTTGGCTTTTCACAGTTCCTTGTTCTTCACATATTACTATGTGTAATGCAAACCTATTCATGCCACTGGGTTTACATGTCAGAGATTTGCCTCCGGATATAAGCAGCAAAGGTCAGGAAATAAGATCTTTCACTTTTAACATGTTTGCATGACTCTAGCAAGTTTGCAGAATGAGCTTTTCACAAAGTCCTGATGTGGTTTCTACTCTCTTATCTTTTGCCTTCTATTTTGGTGGGAGTCACAGGGAGAAAAGAAGGAAATTCAGCACATTCCAGAAAAAATGTCTAAAGCAACAAATGTATACCAGCCCAATTATTACATTCAGAACATGGATGTTGCTACTTGCAATTATAAAGCAATCATATCAATATGCTGCATTTATTGCATGCTGAACCTGTGGTTGCCTTTGTGCACGAAGTCACTGAGAGACTGGTCCGAGAAAAGCTTTACATGAACAGATCAGCATTAATAACTCCATATTTCAGCTGCATTTTAATGACAAACTTGCTTCTATTATTTCAAGAGTATAACGTCTGGATCGAATATTTATTCCCGGTGGATCTAAAGGTCCTGCTTAAGTCGACTGTGCTTGGGCAAGCAATGAAAGACTGGCCTAAGGAGAGCATTCTATTCGAGCATTAAACTAAACTAACACAGAGGTTTGATCCTGAGAAGTTTTGTGCCATGCTAGTTTCAGCACAAGTTCAAACTGCTCAGCAAACTTGAGTATCAGCCCTGATCAGTTAAGGGGAGTGCATTAACTGATAATTTTACATTTTACGTCATGACAGGACTACAGTCTGGAATAAAAATCCACCTGCATTTCACTAAGCATCTGCCTAGAATATACACTGAATCTGCTCCACTCCTTCGCTGGTTCTTTACATACTAAATGGTCTGATAGCAATTGAGTTTTTATATTACCATCGCTTTATGGAATGAATAGCCTAGAGTTCTAAAAAATAAATTATAAGCAGCCAAAGCAACACCAATATGCTCAAAACTTTAACTGCCCATAGTTGGAAGCTCAATAAACTGAGGTTTTTTGTGGAGATCAGCACGAACACCTAAAGGAGGCCACTCTCATCTGCCCCTGGATGGCTGCATCAGACATACTGTCAAATCCAAAATGGGCCATCAACTGAAACATCCGTCACAGGACAACAAATATTGATAGTCAAAAGATTATGTGGGATTGGCTGACTGTACATTATACAGGCATGGTTATCCTACAGGTTGTATTAAATATGAGAGCCTAAGATTTATGTTATGGGTGATAAGGCCAAGAATGCTGTAAAAGTGAAAAAATATGGCAACAGTATGCAGTACATCACTACTAGGATAATTATTTATATTAAAAGTTCCCATTCTTAGACTTCCAACGTGTAGGGATAAAATTCATATATTCAAAGAAGACATAATAATAACCTGTCAGCTTGTGGTGATGGATATGTTTTTAATCCAAATGACCATAGTCTCCAGTCTACCTGTCATAAAAGGCCACGAAAAATGGAATTTTCCTTTCATAATTCTTTAAGTTGAAAGGGAAAAACACAGAAGCATGATAAGTGGCTCATTCCAGTGGACAGATGGACAGGCAGTAGTAAAATGTATTAATAAAAAGCACTGTTCCTTCACTAATGCTATTTTCACTTGTTACACGCTGCAACTGGGAGACAGGTAAGGTATTCCTTCCTTTGACTTATATAATCTAAGTTATATTCCATACAATAAGAGATTGCTATAAAGACTAAGAAGTGTATTACACTATTTAACTGTCAATTGAAAGCGATCCTGCATGAACTAGCACAAAAGCACTTTATCTGCATCTTACTGACTTGAAGTACTTGCTCACAAAGGTCTCCTATTCTTAAACTCTCTGCTACTGGGAAGGAGTATCCAACCTGTATATATTAATTTCTAAAAATTCACTCAGTCGAGGAACCCTGGCAGGAATTTAATAAGTCTATCAGTCCCTTCTGAAGCAGAAGGAAAACTACACAGTCCACTCCCCCCTCCACCCAGTGCACACACAAATCCACACCACATTTGCCATGTATCTTCCTCATCCTGCATTCTTCCAGGGGTAAAAATTACAAAGAAATTTAACTAAGTTAATTTTAAGTGCTGAAAATGTAGGCAGACTGCTCAGTTATTTCATTTTAAAAGATCTTCATTTTCCCATCTGTGTTATGGCAATTTTATTACACATTCGGCAAATTTACAGTAACAAGATGTTCCCCTGACAAATTAATCACTTTCCAAGCATTTTATCATATAAATAAAATATCACCTCAAGAGAGAAAAATCAGCTCAATCAGTTGATTTAACCCATCTTTCGGGGAACTCGTCTGAAACAGATTGAGCGCGTTTTTTCTGAAGAGGGACTGTGCACACATCCTCCTGGACTACCAGCTCATATGGTGAGGTTTTTCCAAATGAAAATGTTTAAGACTACCTGATAGCATGCAAGATTCTTACTGTAAGAACATTGCTGCAATGACCGAACTCTATCAGGAACACAGACTCATTTAACCGAGGAACTATGTCTCCCCTTAGATCACTGATAACTACTTCTGAAACATTTCTCTGGTGTTTCGTCACAATCATAACAATCAAATATATGCGTTTTTTAATAATCTGCTCTCATGTTTTAAGAATCTCACAAAAAATGACACAGGTTAAACTCCAAATACTTTTGCAGCTGATGAAACTTAAGGTGTTTTGCTTGGCTTTTTGAAATGTCCCCAGTGCTCTCTACACATTTTGGAACGTAAATTTTGTTTTTATGAAAGAGACTGGCAACATTAGCAATGCAATATATGAACAGTAGAGAAGTGGGTTGAATTCAAGCTTTCCCAAACTAATCCTTAAAACAACTCGATGCCTTTCTGAAAAGGATCTGTCACTGAAGCAATTTAACCTCTCTGCCATTTAACCTTTCTCCCTCTGCCCTGCTCCCCCCGGTTCTCCTTTCCATTCAGGGACTGCCAGCAACAAATATGAACAAGAACAAGAAGGACTACCTCCTCTGGTTTTGTTACTAGAATCTAAAATTGTTAAAGCCAAAAAATTTTAGCCAGATTTCTTATTTTTCACCTTGAGCTAGTAGTACCAGCCCAAGCTTTTTGTATTTATTCCAATACTCTACAGAAATATGACAGCAAATCACTCTTTTGCCAGAGTCCTGCCAGACAACACAGATAAGTAATTCTTGCAACATGGCTATATTCTTCAATGAGATATTTACAATATTCTCAATAATAAAGTTGTCAGTGCCAAGGAAAAGAGAATTCAGGCATCTATGTAGCCTTTTCATCGCCTTTACTCCCTCAGCAAAGTACTAATTTTACCTCCCCAAATATTAATACTAACATATGAAAAATGCGTATAACACAATTCATTAACCTGCAAGCACAGTGTGCTTTATGGAACACTATCAAGCAGCAACATAAATACCAGTATTTGCTACTTAGGCCATATAATTAATAACACCGTAAATAGCCAGACTAATACCGCAAGGCATCAGTATTAAAAGCCGCAAGTTCTGCACAAGCCTGAGTGGCTTAAGTGTTATCAGTAAAGAATTCTAGATGCACAATTACGAACTTACACACAAATACAAAATTCTATATCCTAGATGTAACTTTCACCTGCTAAAACATTCCTGGTTTAGGTACTTTTACAAAAAGTGACTCTCAGAGGTCATGAAACAAAAAAAATAATTCTGACCATAGGTCAGAGCAACTCCAGATCTTTAAATGGATGCTGAAAACATAAAACAAAAAAGGAAAAAAAAAAATCCAGACACAAGGTAATTAATCACAGTACTCCTTAATCTTAACGCTTTCTATGTTGAGAAAATCTTATATTTGTTGTGCAAGACACAAGTGAACCAGGCCAACTGGAAAGGGTTTATTATCCATCCATCCTTTCCTCCAAGTACTTAGCCAGGAAATTTACTACCTGTATCAAGCAACTTACACATGGAGGCTTTGCTGGATCAAGTCCCAAAAATTAGTGCTTTATTTAAGGAGCATCTTCTTCAGCTTTTGCTAGAAAAAAAGGCATTCTAAACATAAAGTATGTGTCATGGGATGCTTGCTTCTTTCCTTGAAATGCAAACAATCAAAATAAATATATTTTCCTGTTCTAATTAATGTATACTTTAAAAGAACTGGAGCAGCTGGAACCTTAAGCCAATGGAAGATATTCTGTTCTCAACCAATACACACAAATCGACCAGTTTTAATCTAAACATAACTGAAAGCAGTGCTTTCCTTCAACATAAAGTGTAAACACCATAATGAGAAAAAGTACAGGGAGAAGATACTACTTTCTCCTCACATCTTTAAAACTGAGCAAAATTCAGTGAGTTTGAGTGCCATCAGAATACAACTTTGAATCCAGCCCCCTGCTAAAGGCTGAAGACCCAGGTGCCAGTGCAGCCACTGTGGAAGCAAATGAGTTTGATTCCATGCAATACACACACAATTGCTTTCAAGATTCAACTCATCTGGCTCCAGGATCTGGCCAGCATTTTACAAAAACATACGCAATGTTCAAACCAAAGCATAACAATACACAGCCATTCACAAAATGAAGGGCAAATCTTGCAGACCTCACATAGGGCAGAAAGCTCCATGATGAGAAGCAACCTCAGAGAATGTTTGGATGCTTCTTAAATAACCCAAATTCCTACTAATATAACATTTATTCTGACAATATCTAATTAAGGCGAAGTGTCTTCATTTGGTACACCCTTCACAGCTTGCTGATGCACTACAAAAATTCTGCACGTGGCATTTGGATGCTTTGGCGTAAACGTTTGAGATGCATCAAATTCCTTCAACTAGCTTTCCAATTAAAAATTAAACTCTTCTTTTGAAAGTCATGTTCTTGCAGTTGAAGTAGCCACTAATCCTTTTGTATACCACAAAATATTTTCATCATTTCCGCCCCCCCCGCAATTGTTTCCTGATTTACCACAGAACATATACTGTACTCCTAAAAACACTGGAGTCCATCTACAGGGAGAACAAGAACTCGAAGACCTGGAAAGTTAAAATGGTAGAGTTTAAGTTGCTTTCAAAGGTTAAATTAATCTACATTTAATGGAAGAGTCACTTAACTTTGGGTATCACATTTTAGATGCAAGATGGATATTCACATAGATTGAGATAATATAAAATAGTCTCCGGGATCTCAAAGTTTGCAAACAAATGCTCTTCAATCTGAGGAAGATAGAAGACACATAAACTTTTAAATTGAAAGATGACAAAGTGGATTATTGGTTAGTCACACATGCCAGTAGGGTGATCCATTACCACCGACGTTCTACTGCAAGTACACCATGTTGCCTTAATAGTAGCTAGAGCCTTATTGGCTTTTAAAAAAAAAAAAAAAAGTAAAAAGGGTTTTTGCATGCGAATTGAACTTAATAGGTTTGACATGGAGTAACCTTAAAGAATCCAATCCACTCAAATCCCTTTGAAGGTTGCAGCTGAATTTCATGCAAATCTTAGGGAAGTGGCCAGGCTGTTGGGATTTCAAGATGCTGTGTCCTTTTCTTCTGCAGACCTAAAACCAGGCAAAACAATGACACGAAACTCTCCCACAGTTTCAAGGATTCCTCTTAAGATGATCCTGGTTTTATACTGCGGCCCAGGAAAGCTTGACATGTAAAATCTGAAAGCAAGTAGAATATCCGACATCAGGAAACATTAATTTGAAGCCAATCTTTTTGTTTGTTTTTTTAAACACAGCATTGGGCTAATGTTTCACACATTTAAAAAAAAAATCTGACACAACACCACTATTATTAAAGTGTTTAGAATAGCATGACACAAATTAATTTCCTGTGCTCAAATCTAACACTAACAACTTTTACCTTTTCTAAAAATAATTCCATTTTAACACGAAATAATCCACCATAGTGTAAACCTTCTGCTGGTCATTTTGCAATTCAAGCAGCAACTTTAAAATAAGCCTATTTGTTTTTTCAAGGCCCCTGTAACAATATGAAATTCTGTTTGCTCACCCCCACTAAAAAAAAAAAAAAAGGATAAATATTTAGTGTTCTACACACGGTTATGTGGGCACAAAAATATATATATTTATATATATATATATGTATATAACAATTTATACACTGACAGTTGGAAAATTATTTGATGACTGGATTTAATCTTCAACTGATAAACCTGAGAGGAAAAGGGAAAGGAAAAACATTTAGCAACCGCTTTTCCTCTTAGAATAAAGTACAGATGGACTACAAATGTAACTATAACAAAATCAAAACCACACAGTGTGTATAAAGCACTGACTATGCAAAGTAGTTATAAATTCTTGGTTAACAAAGGGCACAGAAAGCCCTTTAAGGAAATATTTTATTTCTGCTAAATTAATACCTAAAAGCATTACATTTCATCAGTTTCACTTAGGTTTAAAGTCCCCAAAGATTCTCCTCCTGAAACTGGCTATATTTTATGTGCAAACCAGGCTGAGAGCTATCTAAATCTAGATAAAACTCATTGGCTTGTAATCTCCACAATGATCTATACATCTAAATCTATATGCAAATCAAACGCTCTCATGCATTAACGCATTCCAAAGCATCTAGGAGTAATAGAGTGCTTTCTCCCTCTCACAACCCCCCTCCCTTTGCTCCTCTCCCCCTCTCTTTATTTACACTAGCTACCTAAATAATTCACACTGCCTTCTTTTCAGCCTGAATGTTCTTCTGTTGGAGCCCGCAATGAGCTATTGCAGGAACCAGATGGACAGATGAATGCAGCAGGTGGGACAGATGGCAGCCCGCCCTGTCTGACGCTGCCTGCCTCAGCCTGGCCTGCCTTTTCCTTCCAGGTACATTAGCATCAGCGTAGCAGAAAGCAGTACGCAGAGGGGAAAAAGCCCTTTACATACAGTACTAGATGTATTGGTTAAATAAATGACCAGATGCTTATTTACTTTTTAAACCAGAATGCAATTTACTTCGAGTGTGTAAGGCGCATTTCCCCTCTTCCCAGAGAAAAGTCTGTCTCTATTCTCCGGCAAGCCCCCGTGTGGTGTGCACAAAGCAAAATATGCCCAAAATGTTATAAAGATCTTAAACTAATGACTTCACAACAATTTTGATTCAGTTTTAGTTCCCAAATACCTCTGCCCTTTCACAGGTAAACATTCTAATTTTTTTATATCTATAAATCTATGGATCTTCGGGTACATGGTCACAGTTTTTATATGAAATCTTAACAGCTATTACACACATACTGAAAAGGCACAGTTTCATTCTGTATAGTATATACCTTGACTGAATTTCTTCTGCTTCCCATTTCAAGAGAGAGATAAAACAGTTTACCATAAACATTTGGTACTTCTAAGAAAGAAATGTAAACAAAAGCTGAAGCAGTAAGTCTTTGACTGCAAAAATTAACATTTTAATATGTTGCTTTCCCCTCAGGAACGCTGGGCACAACGTGGTGAAGACGACAGTAAGAAAAAACTACAATATGTATTTTGAGCAAGAACACATGAAACTGAGGAAAAAAAAAAATCCGGTGACACACACAGCAGTGTTTGAATTGCGTAAGTATCACTGTGCCAGAGAAGTTACTCTTTATACAAAATGTATTGCTCTTCAAATGAGCAGAAGTGATTAACTTCATATTCTTTTCAGATCAGCAGGCGACTGATTCAGTGTATTAATTGAAATTGCTGTTTCAAGGACAATTGTTAAAAATCATATTGAAAAAAGGTATTAAATGCAAGTGGTCAGGTAGATGCTCTGTGCAATCCTGCACTATCCAGATTTCTCTCTCCAACCTCTTCTCCCAGCCCTTGTTCCACAAGGACGGCAGCAGCCTGTGCTGCTCCCTGGACCATCCGTCTCCCTTTCACTCTGCTTTGCCCTCTCCCCCTTTTTCATTAAATGCACCTTCTCTGAACTGACAGAAAGGAAACCACCCATCTCTACCTCAAAAGCTGGGTAGATTTCTGTTGATCTGCAATAAACCAATCCATGCTTCCTTGTTAGCCTGAAATTAATACTTTTATTTTAAATTAAAAATATAAAACCACACGAAATTTTTACACAACTATATATGCACACATACAGGCTATGGTTGCACTTGCCATGTTAAAAAGAAAAGGAACCATGTCTATATTTACACACTGTACACCACAGTAGAATGACAGAGGCCTATACATACTACCATAACAGAGCAAGCAATTACACAAAGTTGAAGGTAAAAAAGTAAAGGAAAAAAAAAAAGGTAAGTCATGACATGTTCTGTGTTAGATTCTGCTCCCTGTGAGCATACTGGCATAACTGGAAAAAGGAACTGACTGTAAATAAACCTGTATGGGTAAACAAGGACTGGTCCAAACTGGCAACTAAAGCCTGAAACAAACAGGAACTTGTCTCTTCAGAAATTTAAACACACTCAGTAGGCACTCTAATAATAATAAACATAATAATTTAACATCAACTTTCATCTGGCCCAGGGAGAAGACATAGCAGTATTATTAAAAAGTTTATTCTTGTTTATTTCTGACCTGGCAGAAGCCAGGAATTACAGAAAACCTCAAGGGACAGACTGCTTTCATGGGAAGCCCAGGCTGATTTTGAGGCCAAAGAGGTTAAGTGCTTCAGATAAACTTTGGATAAGCAGCACAACCTCTGTATGCTTATGTGTCCTAACTGAAAATCCTGAACTTCAAGGTTTTATATTACCACGTCTCAGCAGAAGGGGAAAAAAAAAAAAAAGTGAAAGAATCTGCAGATCATACATGCAAACCGACAAAATTATGCAATAGATTTTGGTACCAGCAACTTCTAGAAATGGTGAACTATGCACTAACAGCTTCAGAAAAGCATTTCAAGATATAGTAACTAGTTTACAACATTAGAGACGGTAAAATCGGTGCACTTTACCGTCAGTTTACAAATGCTATCACAGAAGTCATGATTTCACTGTGATGATATAAGCTGTTTTCTCAACAACAATATATGAACAGAACTCTGAACATGCAGGAACACCCTCTTTAAAAATAAACTTCTGAGCCACTGCCAGGTTGTCACAACAGAACACACACGCTAGTAGAGCAGCACAGAACCAAACTCAGATTCAAAAAGCCTATTACATTGGTAAACTTGTTTCACTACTGATAAAAACTTAATATAATGAAAAATTAAGAATTCCCAAGCCTTCTGTTTTCCTCAGCAAAACTCATGGTTGAAATTGGTCATGTATATTAATAGCACTGAAACTCTTTGTGCATTTAACTGTATGCAGGGAAAAAATAAGGGAAGAAGAGACTGATACTAGGTTCTTTCTGCTTTGGACATATTTTCACAGGTTAGGTATTATTTAAAAATAATTGCTTTTAATAGAGTTATTAAATCCACTAATAAGGTGACATGACTATCCAAGGTATTTTAGAATGTTAATTCTTGGCTATTTTTTTTCTCAGAAACAAACCTATTAAATTCTCTTTAACTTCAAATTTAGACGTTGAATGCAATCTTCCTGCTTGTGTAACGGTTGCCATTGCTTTGTGGACACCATGCATAAGCAAAGCCCTCCTCATCTGACGTCTGATGTATCCCCTCAAAAATCAGACCTGTACCTATAAAGAGGTGTATAGGGACAAGCTGGCAGCCAAAGGAGTTACAATGCAAAAGTGTCTGTGAAGACAGGACTTGGACCTTGCAAAAGCAGCTACCGGTCATGAAGGCATTTCAGTAAAAAATTTCATGCCCAAGTATGTATCTGTAATCTGTCAATTTGCAAGGAGTCAGCACTGATAAGAGAACACCGAATAATAAAAAAACCACCAAACTCCATTCTGTTCTATGAGGAAAGTAATTGTCAATTCCAATCCCAAGGGAGCACCATAGGAAAGAAGACATAATTATACTTAAACTGGACTTCATATAAATAACATGAAGTTGATTTTCAAAAGGATCAAATTTTCATTAGAGCTCTGCAAACAGAAGATCTGATGAGTTTTCCTAGAGCTGAGGTTGGACTTCTGAAAACGCTTCAGGAAAAATGAGTCATTTTTTTGTGGGTTGGGATTTTGCTTTGGGGTTGGGTATTTTTTTAATTTTTGTTGTTTTGTTTTTTATTGTGGGGTTTTTTTTATTTGGGGTTTTTGGTGTTTGTTGGTTTTTGTTTGGTTGGTTTGGGGGTGTTTGTTTGTTTGGGTGTTCTTTTGTTGTCGGTTTTGGTTTTTAAATCAAACTACATATACTGCGCAAATGCGGCCTGTCAGATACTAAGCTCTTCTCAAATCTGGTCCAGGAATAATGGGAAACAGAGGGAACAAACAAACAAAAAAAAAAGTAAGATTACATACACTATTTATGAAAAATTACATCACCCTGAACACATCTTTACCTAAAACATGAAAATGTATCTGGGCAGGTAATATGCTGGTAGAAGAAGGGAAATGGGAGTAGCTTACAAACAATTCTAATATAAAACAACAAGTAAATTCTGCTTCCATTACAAATGTATCCCCCTAACTTTTAATACAGAGCATGATAGCAGAATTTGATGCTTAATGTAATGGATATAATAAATATATGGCTTTAAAAGCTCCCAAGTATGCAAATGCCAAGGAATAGAAAAGCTGCCTTTTTAAAGGAAATGTGTACAGAAGAAAAGAGCAGACATTAAACCTTAAATTGTAAAGATGTAATTTCAAAAAGACAATACAATCTACATGCTCCCCCTTTGTCAACGACCAAAAAAATTAACACTGAATGCCAACATTCCATCCTCCCTTCCCTCTGCTGCAAAAACTGAAGCGCTAACTTTGAACACCTTGACATTTGCCTCTATGCCTCTGGTCCAACACTAGCAAAGGTCTACTCTTAAAGGAGGAAGAGATGTCTTTAAAAATCTCAAATACGTAATAATCCTTGCACTTATTTCTCTGCAGCTGAGCAGAGACATTTACATAGTCCACTGAACACTGTTTACTAAACACAGGAGTGCTTCTATCTCACTGCCCTTGTAAAACCAAGGCAGGGGTTCTGTTTTTAGTGCACACTCAAGTTCAGTGTTAATCCTGTTTTATGTTGTTCACACCTGCTGCTGACTAGCAGCCTGCTGATGGGTTGTGGTTTGGGCTGCTCTGAGACAATCCTCACCAGCTTCAACAAAAAAAGCAATCACTAAAGTGGAAACAAAACCCCAACTGCTATGCAAAAACTGCAAAAGGGAAGAACCAACGTGCATGTCTCATTTTCCTTACGCTGCTCCTCTCGATTATTCAAAAGTTAACACTGGGTTTCAAGAGCACATGCTTATATTTAGTCTTCATGCCTAGCTGTTCTGAGAGTTCTTCTCAGAGAAGAGACAAACGTCATGGACACCATTTTTATAAATATATGCTGTGTAACTCACCTTTTCCTTTGTGCCTAAGAAAATAACAGGCTTTGCTCTAACAGAAGTAATGAATGTTGATAAAAGTATCCTTTCCTGAACCTTTACAGAAACAAGCTTTTGCCATTAAGTCAGATCTTCCTCCCATGGATCTCAGAGGTAAAATACACCCATGGCTTCATTTGTATAGAGATTGAATGCTTCACCAGAGACAAAAAGGTGATCAGTCATTAAAGGAATGGGTCTGGAATTACACAGTGCTCATACCCAGAGAGAATAAGAAAAATCAAGGAAGGGAACCAATTACAACAGAAACCCTTTGTTTGACAAACACATTGATGCAAATTGTGTATTAAGATCAGGGACAGAAATCACAAGCAACTTTATCAACTTAAAGGCTCAGATATAGGGAGTGTCATTTACAACAAAGTTTTGCACTAGAAAAGTCTCTAAAATGGAGGGCAGGACATAATTACTTTCACATCTGCCTTAAGGTACTCTTTATACGACTAAAATAACATAAAGAAGCACTAGAATATGTGGCAAGCAAACACTGTGCCTCCTTTATCCTGTTATGCCATCTTGGCCTATTTCTTTCTACAAAAGAGAGAGAAGAAAAATGCTTTCTGTCCCACAGCCAAGTTCCTATATCTCTTAAACACTATATGAACCTTTCATAAATAAAATGTTGGTTGGAGGCCAGTCAAGGCAATTCTCCACCTATTAAAATTTATTTTGCATCTTATAGGGAAAGACGTGCTAAAAGACCATGACCATCCTTTGTGACTTCTTGATTCTGCATAGGCACACCAAGGTGTTTCTGCCTATATAGGAGGATAATATGAATCGGACAGACATATGCATTCCATGTTGTAGCTTTCCACCCAAAATTCATCAGCAGAAACAAACCAAGATGAATCTTTACATAAATTTGGCATTTCAGCCTCTCTTGCAATTCAGATACAAAACCAAGGGAAAAAGGGGTCAGTCTCACTTTGTCTTATTATCTCCATCTGAAGGATTTCTACCTCCTCTTTAGCCAACACCAGACTGAAGATATTGGCATGATGCCAACACTGCTTTTAAGCTCAAACAGAAAATGTTAGGGGGTAACCTTAGTATTTCCTGGTCACACTCCTTTAGGCAACTCTATACTGGCGCAAATGTCACATCCTGGCAGTGAATCCTCGGACACAGGCTCAATTTCTTCATTGATTTCTTTTAAAATACTACCAAATCATTCATTTTTTAAATCCATTACAGAGCCTGATCCAAAATCTACTAAAATGAATGGCATTCTTTCCATTTAGTTTTGAATCAGGCCACTACCAGTAAAAGAAAAAGATTTCTTAAGACAGATGCAAGAGCTTGGCAGCAGGCTGTCCCTCATACCTTGGAAAATCTCTGCTAACTTATCTAACAATGGTACAGAAACCCCACAGTAATTTCGTCAAAACACAGCATCTGCAGCATTCCTGTTGCAGTATTACCTAATGCACAAGTACCACACATTAAAAAAAAAATTTGGGGGGAGGGGAAGGAGAGAAAAGTCATCCATCATGTGTACATGAAGGCCACTGCTCCTAAAAAATTTAATATATTCTAAAAAGATATAAAAAGACGTAAAAAGCTTTCAGATATAAAAGCGCTTCAGAAGCTGGATTTTAATATTGCCAGGTGGGTTTTTTGCCAGATTATAAAGTTGACTTAAATGCCAGGATACCGCATTTCAGAAGCGGTAGCGGCTTACATATTGTCTAGTATTAGTGGCTGACGCGTATTGCTGATTTTCCAAAGCTAGGCTATCATCATCTGGGGGGGGAAGAAAAAAGAAATAAAAAACCAAACACTGGCATTCCCTACGAAGCTCAGTACCTGCTGCCTTCAAGCGCTCTTTTCAGGTATGGCCTCCACAGAAAAAAAAAAAAGTTAAGACTACTTTATTTTGATTATAGTGCTTTCCCCGGGCAGGAATTTTTATTTCAGTTTGAATCTTTAAACCATTACATTTTCAGTGATGCATTTTTATATTTACAGTTGACATCTTCATAGAAGAATGAAACCTTTGAGCAACAGCTCTAAAGCATGAAGGTTGCCTGCAGTAAGTACTTAAATTATTTTACACCTAAATGGAGCCAGTTGTTTTTAGCTAAAATTTAATAAACCTTAAATCAATGACCTTTCTTTTACTGAAAGCCCGCACTTAGGAAAACTAACTTTCCCAAGAAACATATTTTGGAGAGTAAATGCCAAACAAAGGGCTATTTAAATCTGAACATTTTCTCAATTTATAGCTTGTGGACATTCAGTTCCTAAATTCCCAACTAACTGCTGCCTAATGTATAGAACAGTGGTGCCTTGCTTTAATCACATGCCATTGATTTCAGAGTGTCACAGTGATCTCATTGACAGTAATCAATAATAATCCAAAATCAATCAAATCTGCTCTTGCACTATCATTCATCAAATGTGAATATCCCAAAGTTAATTGTAGGCATGTGAAAGAAAAAGAACCTGGAAATAAATTTTTTAAAAATTGTAAAAGGTACAAAAATAAAAATCAGTAAACTTTGAGAAGATAACAGTGCACCCAAGCACGCTTCATGTCTGCTGGGGTAAGTTAATGATGAATCATACCTTGCCTTCCCAACAAAGACTCTGAGATATATTCTTTTTCGAACACGAAAATACACAGCAACTGAAGGCAGAGGACATACTAGTAAATGATCGTTACTTTATGAACAGCCATGTTATGTGCTGAATTTCAAATGCGTTGCCAGTATATTACAAAATGCACAAGTATGTTACACTATGAAGAACTGCACAGTGTAAGTTAGCCACTGCACTTCACAGAGCAAGAGAGGATAAAATCACTGAATTTCTGTACCAAAAGCATGAATAGATGTAGCCACTTATCAAAAGAGCTGTTATTGTTGCTGAGGACTCCTCTCTCAACATATCCACCTGTAATTTTGTCAAGGTAATAAATCCCTCCATTCATTACAGCACACTCAAAAGCACCCTGCTATTTAATTTAAATGGAAAAAAGGCCCAAAGTGTCTAAAACATTTACTTTTGCTAATGTAAAAGTGCTGGCATTTTACTTCATTCCAGATAAGCCGGTGCCAGTGGATGTGATTATTCTTTTCTTATTCAAAGCATATCAGTACTTCGAAAGCACTCTCAATCTTATCAGGTGTATGAACAACACTGTTACTGAAAACAGTTTGTACTGCTCCTCTCTCTTTCTGCCAGGCTATCAGATAAACCCAACTAAGTAACTGTATTTACACACAATCAAACATAAGCTGTGTCTTCAATATATTGTGGCCTGTTTCTGGCAAGCTACAGGTTTTCTGCTTGACATTAGTTGTAACAAAAACCCCAGCAGTGAATTAGCTTACAACAAAAATACAGCCACCCTATAGCATGTAACACAAAATGCATGTGGGGAAGAATTAAAAAAAAAAAAGGGGGGGGGAAGGGAGGAAAAAAAAAAGTGAAATAAGAATGATCACTCAGTATATCACAGGTATTTGCTTGTGCTATCTGGAAAAGAGTATGGAAGCAGTAGGATTCAAGTGCATTCAAAACATACCCAACACAGGACTTGAGAGCAGGGTAAAAATTTCTATTTGCTTTTTCGTTTATTTTATTCACCTGTCCTCTAGGAATTGTGGCTGGTTCGCGAGGGGTGAGAAAAAAAAACAGAAAGGATGGAAAATGGTTAGAGTGTCTGAAGGCGTTTGAATGCCTTTATTGTTTTTGTCTGGAACAACACCATGATTTCTCAGGATCCAACCTTTGGCAATAGAACTAAAAGACCCACAACAGCAACAAAAAAAACCAAAACAAAACCAACCAAACAAAAAACCCCACACACCTCCACCAAACCAAAAAACACCCCAACACCAAACCACCACACACAATACTCCCCCCCAAAATAAGCATCTCAGCAATTCTCTTTTCATTCAGTGCCTTGGATACCGAATTTTCAGTGCTAATTACTGAGGAATAACAAATCTACCACTTCAGAAGGACCATGGCTTTGAAGATTTTTGCTTACTGCACAGCCATAGGAAATACGTGCAGGATCTCTCTTCATTCTTCTCAGAATGATAGCTGCAACGTAGTATTTGAAGAGTTAAACGTTAACCTGGCTGCGCGTTGAGGCACTTTCTTTCGGCTAGCTAAACGAAAAGTTCTGGAACGCCGGGAGAAATCCTGAGTTTCAGCTCTTGATTAGTCGCAGCCTTCTTTAGAAGCTGAGGCTTCAGTCCCTGCTCGGAGCGCTCCTTCCCACCGCCGCCCCCAGCCCCGGCAGCCTTTTGCCGAATACCTCTGATGGAGCAGCAAAGGGCAGGCACCTGCCACCACCTGAGCCCATCTCGCACTTCTGTCCCCGCTCCTGGCGCAGAAGGAGCCATCCTGGAGATGGGGAGGAGAACAATGAGCTGCATTAAGCCAAGTGTGCAGTGCCGGGTAATTCAGTCGATTGTTGTTTCTCCATCTGTGACACCGGGGCCTGGTGATTGATGGGACAGGTGTCATTCATACTAGCGTCAGCCACCAACAGTGGCTGCTCGGCTCTTTAAATATCACCCAGCACCAACTGGGCCCAAGCAGCTCCCGCGAGAAGAACGATGGGGTGGCTGGGAGGGTTCCTCTGTTACTGGGAATCTGATTCTCATCCCTGCAACGCTCACGGGAACAGTTGGTTAAAGACGTGGCATTTCATGCCACTTCAAAACATCTAATCTGTCCCACTACGTTAACGGCTGCTATGAGAACACTGCCAGGGAATTCTTTCACTGCTGGAAAAGTGGATATAAATTAGTAGAGGAAATCTTGCATTCACGGAACATTAAAATACTGTGGTGAAAAAAAAAAATCCACTTTTTGCTGTAAGAATTTTACCATCTCTCTATTTTGCTAGCAATCCATCTGTATTTGCTTTTGGAAACACACTCTAAATCTGTTCGTTTTTAAGATGACACGTGAGTTTCAGCTTTTTTTTTTATTAGATGTTTTTTCTCCTTAAAAAGAAGTGCTAAGGAAAAATCTCACAGACCTTCTGAAATTAATTCCTCTGAAAACTATGTTAGCATTAATACTTGTCAACTGAACATATCACAGCCCATCTAATCAAGAAAATACCAATTTAAACATAAAAGGACGCCAGCATTCACCCTCTGAAAAGACATGCAGCCAATCTGAAGACAGGAAAAAAAAAAATTAAAGTAAACAAAGAATATACAGAAAATTCATTGATCCTTTCTCTCTGTTGCACTTTCACTATATGGAGGATTATACAAACTGCTAGTAACTGACTATACTAAGAGCACAGCTAAGTACATACAGGACTATGATTTCACCATTTTTTTAAACTATTTTTCTTTATTAGGTTTTCCCATTTTGTATTTCCTTAAAAATATTCATGGGTGAGATTAACAAAAAAGTGTTTCTTCCAAAAATAGCTCTATAAACAAATTCAGCAATAGGGGTAAAGGGGAAAAGAAGACCAATATCACGGATAAGGATGGACTGAATAAAACAAGCCACCTCCTCCTGTCTGCAGCCACGCTGGCACCTTTATATGGGAAGGAATTTCAGAAACGCTCAGGAACAAGTTAACACTACATTTTAGATAGGCTTTTTCATGACACTTGCCAGTATTTCTACATCTGCAGGACTTGAAATTGTTTAGTGTCAGCTGACTTGGTGACAGGGGGGCTGGCTTATAATGTTTTAAATATAGTTTTGTTTTTTAAAAATATTTTTTTTAGTTGCTTTTGGTTTTTTGCTTTTCTTGGTTTTTTTTTTCTGAGGCCATTCAAAACAAGCAGCAGCAACTCCACATCATCTTCTCATTCCAACTTGCCAAAGCCATCAATCTCTGATCACACCTATTAGAATCTCGCCGTAGCCAACATACGTTTTGCGACAGCTTGACCACTTGTTTAAGGAAAGAGCGTGTGATGGAGCAAAGCTAAATCGACACATCTGTGATACTTCTGACACCCCTCAGCATGGCTAATATTAATTTGTTTTCTTTGGCTAGGTAAGTGCTGCCAAAATACATTACATATGGTATGTAGTTCCAATGAAAATGATGAAAGGGAGATGTGCAGGTTTTTTCACTACCAACATGAAAAGATACAGAGGAATAAGCAACATCCGTGCTAACCTACACAGTAATAACCTAAAAAACCTCAAATCACTTTATTTTAAAGTTTGGTTTCAGAACACAACCATTTAAGAGAATCTGCCCTCCCACATAAACACCGCAGCTCAAATCTGCAAAGAGGTTTTACTCAGAGAAAGGGAATATAATTTTTAATATATGATAAAAGGATACATTTAGACTGTTCTCATATGCATAGAGCTATGTTCCAGTATGTTATCATATACATAAATGTGCACAATTCTGTACAAGGATATTATAAATGGCTTGATTAGACTGACACACCCGATATACTAACTTTCTGAAGTATATGGAGACCCTTCTCCAATTTCATGCTTAACATTCTGTGTTACTGTCATGAAAAATATGAGATTCATATTTCTAATAGTATTTTTTGGTTTGCCTTGTAAATTATTTTATCTAAATCAGAAAATTCCATCTAGATTTCATGAAAATTCAGAATTTGTTAAGACATCCAGCAGTAAAGAAGAACAGCATATGCTTGACTTGTGCTCCGTTAAAGTACCTATATCGCTCTAACTTTCATTACAATGTTAACAGAGATATTTCCTAGTAAGTCTAGGAAGCTGAAGCAAAAAAAAAAAAAAATTATTTCAATTTTAAAAGAAGTAGGAAATTATGTTCTGATTAAAAAGCTATGCTCCTTAAAAAGGGCAGATAATTAGAAATTAGACAAGATGCCCTTTAACGCAAACCTGCTATATTAAGCAATAGCAAAGAGAAAAGCCCTTCTTTGTTTGAAGGAAATATAAAATTAATTGAAAAACATTACAAGCATTATGTAAACAAATCCATGAGATTTAAAGCTCCTGTAACATGGCAAATACATGAATTGTTTCACAAGACATACGTGTCAAAAGGCAATGTTCTACTGTATGTATCCAAGTTACTCTAAAGTGCTATTGAAACGGCAAACCAAAATCCTTAGGAAAAAAACAATCTTTGAAACAGCAGTACATAATTCAGTTTAATATTTTTCCTTAATGTTTCACAGTATTTTTGTTTCTAGACAAGCAAATCATAACAAAAAAACTATACGATTTTTGGTGAGAACTAAGGACTATTAAAATAGAATGAGTATTTTATATTTTTGTCTGAAGACATCATGATTTATATTAACGGCCACATGTAGGAGGCGTCCCCCCCTAAAAAGAGTTATATTCTTTAGGTATAAACGTAATCATATGTCCAAGGACACATGTAGCTGAAAAAACAGTTCTGTGGTTGAGAGTCAAAACTTACAGGAATATGTATAAATATTAGTCATGTAAATTACTTGGAAAAGGAATTTTTTATAAAAAAAATACAGTCTCTTTTAAAAGCAAAACTGTAAGCGCAAATACAGAAAATGCTAGATTACATGGAAAATCTCATGTTAAATCAGGTGCAAGTATTTTATCTACATTGCTAACCAGCTCTCTTCTCATGGATAAGAAAAAAATGAAAGCAGCAGGTTTTTGACAAGCAGCTGCATAGGAGGAAGTTATATAGCTCTGCATATACTTACTGTATACATGTCCGTGTGCATACACACAATAATAGATGTACATTGCAGAAATTGCATACAGAATACACTGTATACCTGGAACATACACATATTCACAGATATGGATGTATTTGAATTCAAAACTTGGTGTGCATAGGCAGAGGATTTCCACTTAAAATGCGGATATATAAAACATAAAACCACACGTACACACGCTTCTACAAATAGGACTGTATGCACGTATGATTACCTAACTCAAGCCTAAAAGTAAAAGAGGATACACGAAATATAAAAGAACATGTAATAAGTGGAATGTCAAGCTGCAGCGACGGTTGGTGTCATCCCTGCACTATCAAACACACGTATGAGTATGATTGGAGACAGAGAGGCTAAATATTTCACTGTCAGAGCATGTCGAGAAATGCAATTCATTTCTCTCTCATGTGCTTTAGGACAATGACAATTTAATACAAGGCCAGTGGATGTAAAAGAGATAAAAACTGAACAAACTGGCCTGGCATAATCACAGATTTCCTCTAGAGAGCCTGGTAGCGTGAGGCTCATATGCACTTGTAACGGATCAACATTTTATTGTTTCTTCCCTCCATGAATTTGCCATGAAGAAGAATTCACAGCTCATCGTATAGACAGAGGCTCCTTTAAGCTTCAATAGGAACAAGAGTTCCCGTATTTTTTTTCCTATTTATCCTATGCATTTCACTTATCCTAAGCAAAAAAAAATTATTTGAGATACTTTCTTAAAAGGTTCAAATAAGTGTTTTTTTCACTCCTACTTACATTTCCACAGGGGTGCAAGCAACCTCCCTGCAGGTCAAGGGTCAGTCCTTTAAAAACACTCTGTTAAAATGAATAGTCATGTCACTTATAAATAATTCATATTTTCATACCATAATTTTTCTATCATAATTTTGCTCTGTGACATACAGAAATAGCAGCATAGCATATGGACTGACATATCTGTAAAAATAGACATCATACTTTTTAGCTACTCTAAGCAAAGTAGGCTTCAAGTATTGTTAAATATTATCATGGACAAGCTACCTTCTGTATTTGATGAATAGCACCATGTATTTGAAATTAATTGCAAAAGTAGGGTTGGCTAATGAGGCGGCCCTTATCTTTTCTCAGCAGTGCAAGCACAAGTATTTTTCTGCTGGCTCAATATTTTTTAAATGCCCAAAGTGCTATTAACTAAGTTGAAATCTGATTAAAATATGAACGCTAAAATATTCACAACAGCTAATACAGCTACACAAAAAAAAAAAGACTAAGGAAATTCTTATCTCTTTTCTTATCATTAAGCATGTGTTTTCAAAAATAATAATTAAATAAATTGTTCCCTACAGATCTTCCCAGTTGTTTTGCTTCCCATTAGCATATTTGAAAACAGTTTGTTAAGACAATAGTTATTCTTTATTATGGAACTATGGGGATGGTGCCCTTCTACCTGCCTTGGTTTAAAAAGAAATCTGTAGGAAATGTTAAAGCTTAAGGACTGCTAGAAAAAGGGCAGTGTGCCTCAGGAAAAAATAGGGGGGGGGAAAAAAAGTACAGGAAAACATGATCAGCCATTCAAGAGAATTAATGGATATCCACAAGGGCTTTGCTAATAACACGGGTTAATTACCACTGCAACGCACCAGGCTCAGTAAATAAAAGAGCACAACCATAAACACATTAAAATGAGCAACCATCACTAAAAGAGGGGCAAGCCCCAGTAAATGCAAAACTGTCAGACGGGCATTTCAGCACAAACCCTTTATACTTTCTGCAGGATTTAAAAACTTGCCAGCAGTCTCTCAAAGCCCAAAAAGCAAAGCCCTAGGCCCGGCAGCAGAGGAGGAGGCAGGGAGGCAGGGCAGGCCAGGCTGCTGCTGCCCAAGGGGGGAACGCGGGCAGGGGCTGCTCGCTCACCCCCACTGGGGGCTGCCTGCCCAACGGCAGCGCTGCCTCACCTTGCACACCGGGTGCGTGCACCGAGGCCTGCAGACTTTTGACTTTAATATTAACTTTGGGCTTTATTTCTTAATAACAACTTTAAATAACTATCTAATAAGACAAATGCATGAGGTTAAAGATCTCCACAGCCTGGAGAAACCATGGAGTGGAATCAAGTGCTGCTTCCCACTTCACAAAGAAGCATTCTTCAGTCCACCCCTTTCTTCCCTTTCCAAATGAAAGACACTTCAAAAAGAAATTCTTTGGGAATTAGAAGCTATGCCAAAATGTTTTAAAGAAGAAGTGAAACTGACATAAACTCTTTTATGTTTAGCATATAATCGCCTCTCGTGCACACACACACAAATATATATATTTACATGCTGATGCATGTGAGTATACACACACACTTCTATTCATCCGTACACAAACATAACCCAGTCAGACTCGCACAATAACTCTGCAGACCATTCCTACACTGCAACGTGAGAATGCTTAGAAAAATAAAAAATGTGTATACCGACCATCATTGCACTGAAGTATTCACAGGATGTGACGCCTATGTCCACTTTTAAAATGTCACAGCTATTCTACACAATCTTTATTTCTTGTAGTCTCTGCATTTTATCCGTTGCACTGTAAGATGAAAATCTATCCATATGGTAACAGCTGAATTTGTTTCACATTTAAACGCTGTTGCACATTTTTAAAAGAAGAAAGTAAGGAAACTGCTGAGGGTTCCAATTAATGAAACACAGTGAGCCACAAAGGGCAAGCATACATAGTGCACAGAAGCTTTCTGGAGTTACAAATCTCCTCAGTTTTCTATGCTTGGCATTCAGAGATCATGTTTAAATTTACTAAACTAGTCTCGTTCCTCCCCCCGCCTTTTTTGGAGTGTTTCTATTGCCCTTCCTTCTTCCAACAGCTGTGACAACTGTTAAAACAGTCAGTAAAATTAAGTCCACTCTATAATCCTTTAGTCAATGTTACATTTTAATCAGAGGTTGAAGGAGATTTCATGTTATGAATGCACTGATTCATTTAGAATTATTAAATTGATACATATGTTAAAATGAGCTGATATATTTATTGCATCTGTTATCTTATTAACTATTAGCAATTATTAGTGTTATTGTTATTGCTGGAAAAGCAAAAAGCCAAGGTTACAGCTGGCTTTAAGTTACTGCATTCTTTAACATGCTCTGCCTTAAAATCAAAGCATACCTAGTGACGGTCAGACAGATGTCTGTGCACTCCCAAAATGTTCCGACAATTTTTAGCTCAAATACTCTCTGCCCTCATCCGTAACATAAGACCTGCAGAAACCACTATATTTATTTTGTACGTCCTTATACTTGTATATGCACACATATGTGACAATATATAGTCAAAACACTATTACTATGAATATTAGTAACATGTAAAACTCTGGAGCTTATTAATTGAGAGAAACAGATACGTTTGTGAACATTACTCATACCTCCGTGTCCGCTCAACCGCACGTGTCTCAAACCCTATGCTCGGACAATATATTGAGAGTGTTTTAAGATGACTTTTAATTGAGCCAAAGAGGAAGAAAAAAAAATAGTTTGAATCTTGCACCAGAGCCAAAAAGACATGTGCCCCGATTTCATTTAAATGCATCTACTCAAAGAGGCTTATCTAAACTAATCATTCAAATTAGCTGTAAGAAGGTAAATTCAAGAAAGCTCCTTTGGGGGTGGGAAAAAACATCCACACACAAAAAAAAAAAGAAAAAAAAAACCACACAACTTGTCGTCTTTTCATGTATTTTATAAAAAACGTGTCACTGCTAGTAAAAGCCGTGGAAATTGCATTCTTACATTTATGAAGCTATCATGCACTAAACAGCAGCTCACAGTGCACTGACCTATAAACCACATTTGAGAGGGCATCCTCCTCTGGTTATTTTCTTTTATTTATCCCAGAACATTACAGCAGGTTTCCCTGTCTCCCCAAATTGTATTCCTGCCAGCCAGGCTATTTATTACTTCCCGTATTATTTCACCAATACGTGATCGCCGCAATTCACTTTTCATCTCTGGCTTAATTACAAATAGCCGTGCAATATGCAGACAGTAAGGACAGCTAGTGGGCATCTACCTATAATACACTGTCACCTCTCCATACAGCCTTTCCACAGGCGATGCTTGGCTTTTCTCTTCGGTGTTACTGTCACCCCCAACGTAATACGAAGGCACGGCTACGTAAGTGGCTCGACATAAAGAAAAATGAATCGGTGACAGCTCCCGTGATGTACTAATATTTAATCCCGGCTGTGGGCTGAAACCAAGTTCCGGAGCCGCTCTCGCCAGCCCCACGCCGCCTGCTTTGGTTTGGGTGCCACGTTTTTTTGCCGGAGACACTCCGCCAGGTAGCTAGTAAGTGCCAGCCAAGAACTGCGGCTCGTTAAAAAACTATTTTGCTGCCTATTGTAGGGAAAAGCAAGAGCAGAGGGGGCAGCGCCGGGCGGCACGGGCCCCGGCCAAAGTACCCAACGCCCCGCCGGCCCCTCGGGCTGCCCGGCCGGAGCGGCGCCCCCCGCCCGGGCGGCCGTTCCCTGCGGGCGCGCGGCGGCCGGCCGCTCCCAACCGCCGCTCCCAACGGCCGCCCCAGCGCCGCGCGGGCTCCCTCCCTCCCGCCCGCCCGCCGCCTCACGGCCGGAGCTGACGGGGGAGCCGGCGCACCTGTCAGACTGCGAGCGCCGGGGCCGGCCGCTCGCCCGCCGACAGCACCGCTCCTCCCCGGCGCGGTGCGCCCCGCTGCCGGGCGCCTCCCGCCCGTCCCCCGCTTCCCCAAGCGCGCAGCCGCCGCGCAGTGCCCCGGGCCGGACCGGGCCCGACGCGCCCGCGACGGCTCACGCCCGCGGCCCCGGCACAGCGTTACCTGCAGCGGCGTCTAGGCGCCTGTCATGTTTTGGGGCAGGCGGCGGCGGTGGGGTGGGGGCGGGGAGCGGTACCTACTCTTCCTCGTAGTGCAGGGAGAGCGGCTCCGGCAGGCAAAGTTCTACCGAATCCATGTGCGCCCGGCGACCATTCTTCGCGCGCCCCCGCGGTAAATCAAAGTTTCCGTGGCCGAGCGCCGCGCACTTGGCAGGGGTGCGCTGCGGCTCCGGCGGCGGCAGGCGCGGCCAGTTGGGACCAAAAGCTCGCCCGCGCGCCTAATCAAGGACTTAAAGCCCCGCTCGGAGCTCATGAATATGAAGTAGGGCTTTACATATGCGGTCCCCCCGGCCCGGAGGGACGGCGGATTGGTGGGGCGGTGGCCAATCAGGCGCCAGGGGCGCCGGGGCGGCCCGGCGCGCGGGGCCGCGCGGCAGGTAGAGGGGTGGGGCCGGGGGAGCGGCCTGAGGCGGCGGCGGCAGTTGGGGCAGAGCCCGCAGACATGTCCGCGCCGCCCGCCCGGCCCGAACCGCCGGGGCTCCGCTCCCCGCCCCGCCTCTCCCGGCCGCCTCCAACTTCCAGCGCAGTTCGGCAGGTACCTCGGCAGGCTCCCGGTTTAAGGTGGCGAAGGAGCGCGCGTAAAGGTAGAGGACGAAGTTTGCGCGGCCGCTGGCGGTTGCGGCCGGCCGGGCTCGGCTCGCGCTCCCGCCCGCCGCCTCCCTCACCTTTGGAACTGCTCGGCGCCGGGGGAAAAAATAAATAATAATAACACCACCAAAGGGCAGCCTGCCGAAGCTTCTGGGTAACTCAACTTTTCATTGTCATCCGAGTTGCTGGGGGCGGGGGCGGGCTGGTATTTTGTTATGTGTAACGTATATAAATAGATGTATATTATATAAACATATAAATTCGTATGTCAATATACAATTCTCTATTTCAAAATTAAAAGCCTCATTTGGTACTTACTAAAAAAGGTCATTCCTAACAAAACGAGCGCTCGAATCCATTCCTTAACAGCACGGGTGCAACTGGGAGCCTATACAGGTATATATGTGTTGACATACAGGTTAGCTGCATCTTAACAGGGGTTTATTCAAGGTGTTTACCCCTGTCCGAATGTTTAGATGTATATATTTATATATACTAAAGAGAAATAAAAGCTCCAGAACTGATCAATTTCGTCTGTAACTGTGGAGGGATTAGAGGGGACTAACTCAGCCTGCCTCATTTTAACAAGATAAGGGCTGCACTGTAGTAGGTCTGCATTAGTAAATCCAGGACTGTGCATGGACCTCTACAGTGTTTGGGGGTTTGGTAAAATTTATTTAACAAAAACCCAAACTAAAAGGGAAATAAACACCCCTGTATGTACGCCTGCATAAACATCACCAAGCCCATTTCCAGCAAACCACTGCTTAGAGCCAGCTCAGAGTTGCTCATCCCTGCCATATGAAAGGTCTCTGATTAAACTTGTTCCAAGAAAATGGCCATACTCAGATTTAGGGACATTGTTTGCACTGAAACACGCACACACCCCATTTTGAAAGGATCAGTAATGAAATAGGAGTGCATTTTTTTTTCCTCAAAAATACTATTTTTACTTAATATTAGTGCTAAGACACCATGCTTATTTTCCAGATTCAAAGTGTTTCTGCCCCTACGAGTGAAAACAGATGTAGGCTATTTCTGGTGAGAAAAAAAAAAAATACCACAACACTGGAAAGACCATAATTGTTTATAATTCAGCTCAAATGTTACAAAATCTTTTGTGACTGGAACCCTAACATGACGCAAATGGCAATCTTTTAGATCAACACAAATCAGTGCACATCCTCAGAATGCATTAATACCACTCACAAATGAGAATGCAAATTCCCTCTCCAAATCTGTTTCACAGAATTTTACCAAATAAACACAGCAGCAGAACCCAATTCCAAAATATATAAGTTCAATAGACATGTCTGTATATGTTTACAGGAAAGAGATTCCAGTGTTATTTAACCTTAGGTGAAGACCGGGCCTGCTTGCTACAAACCTGGTATAAATACATGCAAGTTTAGGAATCAGAACTCACACGGCAAAACTACAGCTCAGTCTACTGTATAAAAGCAGGTAGTCAAAGCTTAATTACCAGTAGCATTATGCTGTCTATATTGTTAAATGTGAACTCTGTAATTAAGATGTAAATTCACTTGTGAGCACTGAAATAAAAAGCTCTGAAATGTAGAGTAAAATCCAAGTACTCTGTAGAGAGACAAAAAAATCAGTTTCTATTAAATTTTAAAATGAGAGGCATGTAATCATGTTACTGTATTAGAATGTGCTCTTTAAGTAACAATTTGATGAATGTGGATTCTGGAATCAAATCAGAACTTAAATATGATATTTTTCTGAATAGGTATCTGTATTACTATATAAACCAAAAATACAGTTCCTGCAAACTGATTTACATGTTCACATTGGCAAAACATGAAAATATAAATATAGTTTGTACTGAGTGTCTGAGTGCCTGTTTATAGATTTATACCCAAAATTGCTATTTTTCAATATTGTTATGCCAAAATGCCTTGAAATGTTTTCATGTGTATGTGCTTTCTTATTTAAAAATCACCCATAATGAATCTCTATACATGGGTAATTTGATAAGGTCACTTTTCTGTATTAAGTTCCCTGGAATACACCCTCCTTAAAATATGACAGCTAATACATTTTGAAATTTACCAAAGCACAGGTTAGCTTGATTTCTACTTTCACTATCTCCTAAGATTGTATATTTATATTCAGGTGCTGAAATATGATGGTCTCTTTCCTTCTGTCATGGTCTGTCTTCCTGTGAGCTCTCCTTTTTGTGTTCGCATAGTTTCCGCTACCTTTTTGGCTTGTCGTCCCCCACCCTTCTCTATGCTCCCCAAAGAATACATTTTTCTACTCCCCCTGTGAACTAGCACTACCTTTCTATCAAACATCTTTCATCCAAGCAAGCAGCTCTCCTCCCTGCCAGTGCTGCTTCTTGGAGAACCAGAAATACAGTGCTGTACTTTGCATGTTGATAAACAAAGCAGTTGGCTTCTTCCCCCCCAGGGAATGAAAGTGTCACCTCCACCAGACTGGGGCCTGGAATTCCAACTACATTCTTGAACTTGGGTTTCACAGTTACTGATCAGTTTGAGGAAAATTAAAAAAAAAAAAGAAGGATAAGAGATTACAGCAGCAAATAAACTGGGGCTAAGTGAAGCTTCATTTTCTCAAGCTTTTCTGTAGGAATAAATAAAAGTAGAAAAATAGTAGTAGGGAAAAGAAAAAAGCAAAAGAGGTATCAGTTTACTGAATTTTATCAGGGGACATAGAATAAGAACATGCATGCAAACACACGTCTGCACTAACTTATCAAAATGTACAGTGCAAAATCTTACCACAAGGAGTCTATACAAAACAGTGGTAATGGAATCAGAGAGGAGAAGGAAAAAATCATCATGAGTGCCTGCACCAGTCAAGGGGCATTACTCAGCAGCACCTACATTTCCATATCTGTCTCCACATATAATTTTTCCTGTGTACCAAACAGTACATCTTTAAGCATCCTCACATTTAAATACTATAGATATTTCAAGGCATCCAAACAGCCAGATCCTTAAAACACAACTACCTCAAGGCAATGGAAGAAGTAAGAGTCAGCGGCACTTCACAGAAGCCGCACAGTGCATTGTGTCAAATGTGTATTTATCAAAAGGAGCAACAAGCTGAAGCCATCTGGGAAGTAACAAGAGTCTATTAGCTGCTGAGAATTTGTTTGAAAACAGGTATGCTGTTACTTTAGAGAGAAGTTTGCCAAAGACTATGGCATCTTACTCAAAGTCTAGCTGGGAAATATCATATTGTTAAGAGTTCACAATAAATAGCAAAGTATCATCAAATATGTGATTTTCTCTTTATTCACAGTCCCTAAGCAAAGAATCGCAACCCAAACATTCTATGCTACAGCAAGATCAACATTAGAACAATACTGGCACTGTCTACTTGTCTTAAGACAGTTTTGCCTTTCGTTCTTCTCACCAAAAAGCACATGGTGCATCCCGGGATGTACCGCTAATGAGTTAAAAAAAAATACTACAAGAGTTCAGAATTTTGCTCACCTGCTTGTACATAGTTGGACAAACTGTAGCAGGTTATTACTTTAAAGCCATCTGCTACTTCAATCTGTAGTTAGCGTTAATTACTCCTTGTTTTGATCTTGGGGAAAAAAGCTCACATAGCACAATCTCCGAATGCTCCTTAGAACTTTTCCACAGTGCATTCACAAACACACAGAGTGAGGCTTTCAGCTTTTGCTGCTACACTCAGTTCCAGCATATAAAAAATGTCTTGGTGAAATAACAGCAATTGCCTTACCAAGTTACTGAACTACATTCAATTCATCTGCTCTCACGTAAATACGCCATATTTTCCCCTTGTTTTATTTTCAAGGGCATGGCACAGGTATTTAAATGACTGCCTTCACTGGTACAGAATAGAAACCGTTCACATTCCTATAAATTAAAATTATTCTCTTGATGAAACACCTTTTCCGAAGCCTCTGACAAAAAGAAAGGGAAAAAACAAAAGAAAAATAAAAGGAGCCTCACACACATTGCCTGTTACCCGCCAAAAAAGGTCTACTCCCTGAAGAAAATTCGGGCACGCACTTCAATATGGATATCTCACTATTACCCCAAGCTCTTTTTTTTTAGTGTAAGTTTCTTCAGAGAAGCTGAAGTGCATTACTGTCTCAGACAGCCAAGGATAAGATGACTGAGGGAATTCACTTGCTCTGTTTAATTAATACAGGATTATTTCACTTTCATTTTGTGAAGCTAATAATATGACTGGTGGAATGTCAGTAAAAATTAAATCATAAACTAGTGCAGTACCAAAGGGAAAACTTACTTTAGTTATGGAGTATTCCCAGCAGAAATCTTGAAAATCTTATACATATTTACACTGATAAAATACCACATGTACTTCATGGGATACTGCAAGCTTTCTACAATCCTTGTGGCATGTATTTACAGAGCAAGAGTTAACATTTTGAGATTATACATTAATAAATGAGTTGCAGTTATATTGTTTCTTGAATGCTAAGCACCACATACTAAACGCAGGAACACGTTCAAGGTCAATGTCCTATTTTAGACCTTTTCAGCAGCTGTGATATTATGATAATCACACTTAAAATATTCCTATAGAAAGAGTAAATTAGCCCTTTTCACTAGAAGGATTATTATGATAAACAACAAATCTGAAAGAGGACAAATTCAGTTTTGTTTTTTTTGGTGTGGGTTTTGTTGTTTGGTTTTGGTTTGTTGGTTGGTTGGTTTGGGGGGTTTTTGTCCTCAATGCAATAAACTGCTGTTCCTGTGATGGCTCTTCTATCCAGGAATTTTTTTTAAAGTCCACACTATTCTGCACTTAGGTTACCTTTTGATTTTCTTTTGGAGGCCTCACCTTTATAAAAATACCCTCATTAAGAAGCGCTCGTGCTTTCTGTTAGAACCAAAACGTTCCAGTTGACATCCCATTCTACCACCTATGCTGTGGTGAAATGTAATATCCCCGCTAAACCAGAAGGGAAAGAAGAAAACTTAGCATCAGCAGCTATTGCTAAGCAAGATTAGGGGTTTAGCTGTATCTAATTGAGAGATGAGATGTGTCCCTCAGTGGGTCTCTTCCCACTCCCCCACCAGCCCTTCTACCTGACTGCAAGCTCAAAGTGCTAAAAATAGAAGAAGATGGAACGTAAGTATTTCCCCAGTGAAAACACCAATAATCTTTACTATGAGCTGACACGAATTGCTTGTTACACCGCCCTAGGATATCATGGCTTAAAGCGAGAGCACACATACACACAGAGCCACCAACCATCCTCAAAGCTCCTGTGCTGTGTATTTGTGCGTCTGCATGTCACAGAGGCTCCTATGACATCTGACTTGGAGCCAGCACACCTGCTGAACAACACACGTTCTCTCTAGCCTGCCTTGTTTCCCCTCCCCAACCGTCCCAGCCCATCTTCCATCATTCTTTTTCCTTTTTCTCCCCCTGCTCCCCCCTCCACTCCCTTTGCTGTGGCATTTTTTATTATTAATGTTATTGCTATTATTACTGTCCAAGCATAAGCTGATCCACAGGGGAGCCTGTGTAATTTAACCCCTCAAGCACTAAATTCCTTCACATGTGCCAAAGACACAGGTTTGTTGTTGCCTCCAGCAATATCCCAGGAAGACGAGTGATGGCGGTGTCATATCATCACACAGCGACTTAATCTATTGCGACACCCAGGGAACGGGTAACTGAAGAGATTTACAGAACACGCTCTCTGACTGAATACAAAGTGTTATCCCCTTTACCAACAAACTCAAGTCACGTGAAACAAAGTGAAACAAATTTTACCCTCCTATGGCTCATTGTTTCCATGACTCTGCTTTATCCAATCCTATCACTGCATTAGTTGTCCCACTGTACGTCTTCTAGCAATATGACACTTTTTATGGACATTTTTGTTCTCCTTCCTTTGTTCTCCTGTTCTCTGATTAACAAACAGCCAGATCATGTTGAACTGCCAATTAACATAGCCTCACAAATCTTTTATCCATACACTAGATGACTGGAACCATCACTTACATCAGGGTTATCTCTACATGCTGTCTTTATGTTGCCTGACATCTAATGAATGCTTTTTAAACGAATAAAGGGCCTGCTCTTCCTAAAGGTGCAAGGAACACTCAATTATAAACTCAGTTTAACTACAATAAACACTAACAAGCAGGAAAATACCTATTTTTAAAGTACTGAAAACCAAAAAACTAATCTGCTTGTCAAGCACAGACTTTCCGTGTGGGCGTCCTACTTTTGTTATCCATAACTATTAGGGAAGAATTCAATGTAATATAGAAGTATATAACTGTTCTCTCCAAGATCAAGGTGAGATTCTCTATCTTCTAAGATTTCACTGACCTGGGAAGCAAGTATTTGGCACAGAATTAATACTGGAGACAAATGAGACTAATGAAATGTCCTCAGCTCAGGATAACCTGACTGTGCTGGTGAATCAGAGCTTTCACCATGGGAAATTAACAGCTCTGAAACAGCCAAAAGAAACTGGTAAGGAAGGTTGACTTCACATGCTCAAGAGTAAACAAATCCTTCCTCCCCATAAGGTGCTAGCTACCCTTAACTCATCTCTAGACACCTCAGATCTGAAGCAGGTAGAGACTTCAGTACTGAAGGCCGCTGAAATCTGCCCATAGGGTAACATCTTTTTCTTTCTGTACATGTAGCTTCTTTTAAATGCATGCATCAGCTGACCAACTAAGCCCTTAATGTTTTAAACTTTGTATATATGCATATTCAGATTTCAAGTCAAATGATTTCTTGGACACAAAAGTATTTAAACCAAGTAAAGGAAGGCGTTAAGAACATCTTGTTCTTTTGCTCAGTCATTAATATGAAGAGACTTAAAATAAAGGTTTTCATGGATATACAGCTCCCAGATGGGTAACTGTACTGTTCCCGTAATTCAAAGGAAACATGGAATTCACCACCAATTGCGCTTTTGCCAGATCCTACAGCTCCATCCAGCTGAACACCAAAGATCTGATGGTCTTAAAGGACGCCTTTAGAGAACATATCAGGATGCGCTGAGATGCTGTTACCACTCTTATACTCGTTTCCCACTTCATGGTTGGTGGAAGGCCTAGAATGCCAGTCAAAAATCCGTCAGTATACACCAATACAAGTGTAACAACCCTGCTATCTCTACTAGGCTTCTACACTAACATTGAACGGGATCATATTAAGATCTTTAACACAATACATAAGAATCACACATTAACCAAAAAAGTCTGTTCGTCGTGGTTATTACAATGAAAACTTTTTTTGACTGTACTAGTAAACATGATTAAATAAGACAATGTAAAAGTAATGGCATCGTTCTGCAGCTAAAGCCTTCTATCACCACCTATGTTTCTCTCCTATAGCAGCTTCATTCCTATTGACCAGACAGTTAGCCCTATTCAATTATTCAATCTCAAATCAATAGATTCAGCTCTGTGTGTAATGGTTAAGGTGTAAATGCTATGCATATGCTCTTCCAGCTTAATTCATGTGCTTCCAAATTTGGATTTATATTCTAATATCCGCCTTAAGAAACATGCAAACCTAAGTTTTTCATATTAGTTTTTTTTTCTCCTACCAGTTCTGCCTCCATTTCAGGTGTTAGAGTTCCAGAAATTTAGCTTAACTTGCCTATGACAGAAAATTCCGTCTTTCACAGATAAAAAAGTAAGAATTGTAATTATTTGATTCAAGTATGCTGAATAAAGCAATAAAATGGCGGTATGAGTTTCAAGCAGATCCAGTCAATATTTTCCTGCTAAAGCACTTACTGAAGGTGTGAATTGATCCAGAAAGTACAACCTTTAGACTTTCTGCACTTCTGACACTTGTATCACAAAACATTCAGTTCAGTTACTGTAGATGTGTGTGTGTGCACCTATACCTACACAAACACACATGTAAATCAGATATATCATAGGCTCTTGGTTATCTACATATATTTACACACAAAAAAAGCCCATAGTAAAGCAGCAAGCTGAACCAACACACATGCAGAAGTGAAAGGCTCTATCTCTCATTCTAGTTAGAAGCAACTTTATTAATTTTGTCCCTCCAAAGTCCCCACTTTTCTGCTTAAGGAGCTTCCAAGTGAGCTGATTCGAAAGCACACCAAGTTACACTGTGTCACATGCCCTACTTCTCACCTGAGAGACAGATTTTGCAGCCCTTTCTCAGACAAATTCACATTACCTTCAGTAGCGCTCCCACCCAATAAAGCACTGTAGAACAGATTCCTAACACCAGCTTCCTGAAAGCACATCCATTTCTGTGCATCTAGAAAATAGATCTAATACTAACACTGCAACACAGTATCTTTACTGACCAGATAACCCAGAAGAACACAATTACAATTTATCTGAGCACAAGTTCAAACGATATTACTCAATGATTTCCTGGAGTGCACCCTGGCTGTTACCTGCCTTGAACCCACCCAGGTCTATGTTCAAAACAGCGGAAATTTATAAGCATGAGGATGGTGGCAGGGAAGTGTTATAATAAGAAAATCTAAAGCAATTCTGCATGCAACCGTTACAGTGTGAATGTTAAAAGACAGCCAAGAATTTATCTAATACTGTCAGGGAAACAATAGGCTTTAAAAATTGGAAAGGCTTTTACAAATAAAATATCAAAAGGAAAAGTTGCAACTCAGTCTTCCTACTGACCTGTTTACTCCAACTTCAGATTATCTGCTCCTGAGGCATTAACATGAACTGCTCCAGTCTTATTAAAGGCTGTATCTGTATTCTTTAGCACTGTTTGCATTTGGTACACATATTTTCAGAATGCTAACAGTCTTTACTCAATAATGAATTTGGCAGCAAAACAAGAATCAGTTCTCTTTAAATGTTATTTTTCTAAATAAATTCTCTAAACCTGATCGAGTTAGATCCTTGAATCATGCTTTGGAAGATGCAACTCAGGGTTTCTGAATAAAGCGAAGCACTTAAGCAAATCAGACTTTTATTCTTCATCCACTGAGAAGCCTGAGATTTAAGATGAAAGAGCTGGGCTGCCTTTCTCGTTCCTTATCCTTCAAGGTCCCTTCATTTTCCCTGTTTTCCCAGTAGATTTACTTGTAAATCTGGTGACAGCCACATTTGAAGTCCTGAGGTCTGACTCCTGACCTCAGTTATGTTAGCCCTTCCCTGCAGAAGAACTACCCCTTGGATCACTGACTTGCTATTATTCAATGGTTAATAGACCTGACCTGTGCAATATTTTTTTTTATCTGGCTACAGTCCTATCTCTAAATTCTCTATTTTGGATGAATACCGATTTTGTGACATGAAGTCTGCTATATAATGAAATGCAAACAATGAAAAGGCTAAATCAGTTTACAAAAAATCTATTTGTCAAACAGTGTGGAGATGCTCCCAATTTAGTCTGGGCAGTGCATGCAGCTCTTGATAAGGGAGTTAAAACCAAGCCGTTCCACTGCATGAAAATAAAAGTGTCTGCAAGAGAGATACATTTTCTTTTGGAGAATCTTCTCTGTAACCTGTAGCTAATTATATATGTTAAAAAAAAAAAAAAATACACACACTTCCCCCCCCACCCCGCCTTGGATTCTGCAGGAATTTTCCAACAGCCAGGAGCACTGTTATAGTAGGTAACAGTAAACGCCTCCCCAGCACAGTCCCCTTATGTCACATTTGCATTTCTATTCAGCTACATTGCCTGACAATGAAGCAAATGGGTCTGCCTTATCTGTACAATTCTGGACAACAGAGATTTCTAAGCCATACAAAGGAACGAGCTTAACATTCAGCACTCAACACCTCCCGGTGCCCCCCCTCCCAAGCCCTGTGGGGAATGCAGTCACACAAACACCTGTCTACACCAAAACCCTAAACCCTCACATGGTACCGAAAAGGAACCAGTTAAAATAATAAAAATAACAATAAAATAAAAAGCTATCGAGACTTTTAAGGAGCTTGCCAGATTCGAGGAAGAAAATAGTCCCAACCCTCAAGATTTTCAGGCTTTGTTTGGATCATAACAGAAGGAGTGTCCCTGGAATGTAGAAGCGGATAACATCTAGTCAACCATTTGTGACACCCGTTGTCCCTTTTAGGCTGGTATTTAATACAGCAGATGAAATCTAGATATCCTTTTATCAGGGAAACTTCATATCACCCTACTCTTCATTAGAAAACCTTTAGCAGCTACGCTGGCTAACTCATGCCATTTCATTGCACTATGAGGAAATTTCTGGCTAATTCCTTCAAAATTAATATCATCTCATTTAAAAGTTAGAAATGACACAAAAAAAAACCTGCACAAGCTGAAACCTCCAGATCAAACTTGTGTTATGACAAGACTTAAGCCAGTTATAATACAGGCTAGGGCTTTAAGCAGCAAGAAAAAAAAATTACAGTGACTCAGTTCTATAGACACTTTGGATGTAGTCTGGCTTTCCATTATATATATATATATATATATATATATTTAGATTTATCTGTCTTCTTGGCCCTCTCCCTTGCTCTGAAATGCTCAGGGTAACAAAGCAGGCTTTGTGCACACAATCTGGAGTTCAAGAAACTTCATTGTGGAGGGGAATATCCACATGTTTATTCGCATATACAGAAGTAATCTGGGGTACCAAGCATGGAGAGAGGGGTGGGAGAGTGTCTATCTTCTTGTCCTACTTAGTATATCCTAAAGCACAATATGCATTTTACACAGAATACTGAATTTTACATTGCTAGCTTATACTTTAATTGTCTTGAACTTCCAGGTAAGGTTATTCTTTGCTGTTGAACAAATGCTGAATTTCTCCCTAGAGGTGGTTGCAATGAGTGGTGATTCTCTATCTTTTTCTCACTCACACAGTTTTGAAGATTTACAGGCATGAATATCATCGCGTTAACATAAAATGACATTATTATTGCCAGAAAACAAGGCAGTTAAGCACAGAGACAGTAAGGAATGCAGAACGCTTACTTGGATTCAAAGGAAACATGAAGCTCCTTAAAGCAGCTCATTTTTTTTTTTTAGGTTTACTAGTATTGATGCTTCAAGAGCTGCTGCCTCTTGTTGTTGCCTTTGTGTGAGTTGGAGCCAGAGGTTATGGTACATTCTGCCTCTTCAAGTGCTAGTGAGCAAACAGCCAACTTTTATTATCCTTAGCACTGAAAATGGCTTTATTGCCACTGAGATATGAAAGTACCAATTGTCCCAGTATCAGACCTAAAGCATTGCAGGTCCCTCAAATGCTGAAAAGGTGACAGATCACTTTTACCCTCAACTATGCAGGCACATGAGCAAACTTCATACAAGGTGTGTGCATATGGTGCAGTGCAGAGCAAAATTTAGTCCGGAAACTTGCTAGAACAAAATCAAATAATTGCTGGTACCATGTCCATATTTTAAAACATTTTTCTAGACTGTACTGTTAGAGATATTATGAGGTATCCCAGACTACTACACTGCTGGAACTACTTGTGTCTGTTGATTTATTGAAAAAAAAACCAACTAGTACAAATGGAAGAAAGATACAGTAGCTGGATAGTTAAGAAGAAAATGGTCCAAGGTCTTCTTGAATCTCAAGTCAGGTCGTTTAATAGGCTTACATAGCTATCCAAATGAAAATAACCCCTTACCTCTGCCTGGTCGCAAACATGCGAGGACAGCAGTCACAGACCACGCTTGCTGACTGCATACATAGTTTATGCCCGTGTACTGCATCTTGAAGATACCTATCATGATGGTTTCTACAAGCCTGTCCCTTCTGGACTGTAGTAAGCAATACAGCTGACCCAGAAGGATTAGATGAGAAATTCAACTAATTAATGAACCCTGCAGGCAAAACATCATTTCTTCTGCTCTTTGGGGCATTTACAAGGTCAGCTAGCTTTGCCTTTTTTTTTTTTTTTTTTTTTGCCTAGCATCAGGTCAGATTCAGCCTTCTGTCAACATACACAGGATTTTTAAGACAGTAGTGGCCACATAAAATTCAGTTGTCCCCACTATCAAGCCAAACGACATGGTCTATTTTGTCTGATTCCGACAGTAAGGGAACAGTTCAGGCCAATTCAGTCTTATCAAAATATGTTTCTCTAATATTACCTTGGTAATATTAGACAAAAGTTTGGAAATTGGACAAAAGTTTAGAATTATGAACACAATATTTCCCATTTAAGAAAATATTCTGGAAGACAACTTCAAATATTCTGGAACACAGCTCCATTCCCCCATCCCCCTCTGCTGTCTTTCTGATAATTGCTTTTCTGAGCATCACATGTCACAGTTTTCTTCCATCTGCCAGGGAAGTTTCCCAAAAAGTATACCAGCTTCAAGAAATGAGGAATCTGAATAGAAGACATGTTCAGATAGAATTCAGAAAAATGATCAGCTCACCTCATCTGTTTCTCTAGCAACATGTGCACTGTTACTATCCAATGGCCTCTTTGGTAATAAACTTGTCCCACCTCCCATCTGCTGTTCTTGCTGGCCTCCTGCCACTTCAGCCTCAGTCCTTTCCTGTCTTCAAGATGTCATTCAACTTCACTTGGTCCCCTACCCATTTGTTTCTCTTTCCAAGTGAGATCAAGCATACATCTTTCTATGTCTCTCGCTCCAGCCTTTAACTTCTGCTCCATCTTTTTAGTAAGTGTCCATGTTTCTGCTCCATTTATCATAGTTGGCAGTATGCACTATGCAGGTGTCAAGGAAACCAAGAGAGAGTTCACTCTTCATGATATTGCCTTTTCAGCCTTCTTGTGGCTTGCCATTGAGCGTCAGCTCCTTAACACTAAGCTGTACGTTGAGAAGAATGTATATCAGTTAAAGACAAATTACTTCAAGCCTACACAAGGACACATAAAGAAACAAGGCTGCTTTAAAGTTAGACTTTTTCAGCCTCACTCTGATCTCTTTCTAGATTATTTTTCCTTTTATTTGTTCGTTACCTGAGTTTTTATGTCATCTCTACAGCAATTTTCCTTACTGACTAAAAACAAGCATACAAGCTGGATGTAACACACACGCAGACCTCTCTAAATGCGAATGCCTAATGCTTGACTAGTAAGTGCTCCCTTTTCACATCCATAGGGACCTGTGTTTCGCTAAATGTAATCCAGCTCAGAAAAAGAAATGTCTTGGACTCAGCAGGACAGAAGCCAAAACTCAATCAGAAACAACTAACTGTCTTTCTGCAAAGACTGAGCCAAATTCCACCCATCCCTCCCCTGAGGCTGAGCACCAGAGACCTGTGTGCTGCTACCAGGCAAGACCCATTGTTTTTAAGGACAACACTCAATACCACAAACATATTAGGAACAACGGCAAGTCACATTCATATCCTGGAAAACCGGTTTAATGCACTGTCTCTCCTGCGAGAAACTTCACCATGTGTACAATACTTCAACAAAATACAGGTAATTAAAAGTAACTGCAGTGTTAAATGCTCAATTGCAGCTATTGCTTTAGAATTGGAGACAGAGGGTTTTTTCTTGGTTTTTGTTTGGTTTTGCTTTGGTTTTGTGGGGTTTTTTTGTTTGTTTGGTTGGTTTTTTGGGTTTTTTACTTCTTTGAAAATATTTGTTCTGACATTTCGGCTAAGATGAAACACCACTGTAAGCAGCAGAGTACTAGGTATAACTTCACTGCCATAAGAATCTAGCTTAGCAAATTATCATAAGAATCTAATTTAGCAAAGACAGAGACTTGATGAAAATCCACAAAATGCACATACAACAAAGGTTTTCAGGCCAGACAGTTCTCTAGACAAATGCAGTTTAGAGATATGAAAAAAGAGGGAGAATTGACCACTGAGGTACCCACAGCTTGCAGGAGATTCTGGATCACTTAGTTTTTTCCTTACAGTAGCGCTTTTTAAAATATATGCTGTAGCTTAAATTGTTTTGCATAAAGCCAAGTTCAGAAGTTTCCATACAAAATTTTTTAAACTTGTGATATACAATCAATCTTGATAATCACTACAGTCCTGTTTAAACTCAAACTACACAAACTTCTACATTGGAATTGCACACATTCAACATTAACACAACTCGCTACTTTTTATTCAATGTGGCAAAGAACAGAGGATAGACACCCCTTATAATCATTGATTTCTAACACTTCTGTCCAGGCCACCTTCTTGTTTTTACCTATCATTAGTGTGACAACGATAATAAAGATAGAACTTTTCTTAAAGTAAGATAGACAAGACTCCAGTTTCTGTCTCAGATAAGCATCATCCAATGCATAGTTTAAACTTTTTCTTTAACCGATGCTATACATTCTGTAAAACAAGCCTGCAAAATGGTTCTGTGACTAGCAGAGCCCCATCCTACAACTTTTCACATGTTCTTTCACATAATTTCTGTGGAAGTGAAAAGGACTGTTCATGTAAATACAAACAAATGAAGAAAACAAACAAACAAAAAACCCCACACCACCACTAAAGGCATAACAGAAAAATTTACTTTATCACCTTGCAAAATTTCTTAGGGAAATAAAGTTTCATAATTCTCCAATGCAGTAAATATTACATAGCAAGTTGAAATTCAAATAGTTTAGATAAACCATTTGCTGAAATTTCCTTCTTTTGCTAGATGGCAATAAAATATGTTCTAACACTCTCATCCACTATATCTCTTCATGTTATTCAGAGACCACTACACAAAGTCCTCATTTAAAGAAAATAGTAGAATATACAATTGCTTTAAGTACTCTATCCTACTTTTTTGCTCTGTTACACCACCCAAAAAAAATTGCACACCTACAGTAGGTCAACTGCATGGAAGGGGTCAAGGTTATGGCTGAAAAGGCAGAAAAAGCACAGGATAACTACACACTGGGAACGGGTAACACAACGTAGTGAGCAGCGCACGTGGCATGTTATGAGCAACGGCTGATTACAATGACATAATGAAGGGATACCTCTCACACCCTGAAAGACAAGGACAGCACAAGACAATGACCCATCCAATTATCTCTGCTCTTATTTTATTCCTCATCCTTTAGTCAACTATTTCAAGCACGGGAAGCACCCTCCTAAATCAATCCTATGTTCATTCCATTTATCCGTTTACAGGTAGGCTCATTTTATTCTGGTCCACTCGGCGTCTGGCACGACCGAGAACAAATTAATGTAAGCATAAAAGTCCAGCAGACTCCGTCTGTAAGGAGCTACCACGTTATTTTCCTTGTCACATCCTCCACTCCCCTTTACCAAAGTGCCATTCACCAGCCTCTGTGGAAAAAGAAAGCTATTTGGTACCCAGGGCCATTATGTGCAATGGGGCAAATCCCCACCCTGTTGACCACCACTCTGTAGTTGTTTGCGTTGTCTCTCTGGTTCGACAAGTCTGTGCTGATGGCACCTGTTAAAGCTGCTTCAACTAAGCTGTTCTGCATTTGTCTGGCTGAATTCGGACTTCCCGGATCCCTGACTGAATACAAAGTGATATGAAAAAACGGTGTTTGGCAACAAGCACAGTGGGGAGTACACTGTGTGTTGGTATACAAGAGCACAATGTGTTCTTCATAACATCACTGAGGGAGCATGCTGCTCGAATCTCGCTGCTGTCGAGATCAAAATGGTCTCCTTTGTTGTCAGCTGTTTAATAGCAGCTGTTTAATGTAATTCCAAATGATCTGCTTGAATGAAGTTGTCATTCTTGCAGTTCACTTTAATGTAGTAAAAAAGAAAACTCCACAGCTTGGCCATGTTATTTTTCTCTTGCTCCTCTGAAAAGTTGCAGTCTCTTATATTTCTGCTAGCCTATCAAAATAATAAAAGTCTGATTTCTCGAAATAAAACATGAATTTGAGAATAAATTTTTAAAATAAAAAAAACCCAAGAGGCAAAGGAACAAAGATTTGTTTCAAAACACTTTATTTTCAAACAGTTGAGAATGGTTTGATTAAAAACATCTTTTCTACTAAAAAAAATAGACACAGAAAGAAGTGAACTTGTCAGCAAATAAATGAGCAAAAACAATATCTATTTCTGTAGGTATTTCAAGACACCTTCCCCTAATTTCATAAAGCAAAACAAATTGTGGCAGAAGGTTGATACATTGCAAAAACATATGTACTCTTCTCGATGAAGCAGTTTAGCTTATAGAAATGCGCTTTTATAATGTGCATGGGTCTTGTTAAAATCTATTTGATACTAAGAGTGATAATAAGGACCATAATCTGTAAAAATATTTGCAGTTCTCTGATGAACAATAGAGGGCACTAATGCTTCTGATCTGGCAAACACATCATGCGCCAGAGAGACAAAATAGCTGTGGTACTTGTAGCACACAAACCACATCATCTATGCTAAATACGTAGATAGTAGAGAGAGGATTTCTGTCTCTCAGAAAAGTTCTTTTTGTCCTTTAAAAAGTAGGATGTGATAATAACACGCTAATACTTGCAGCCTTTCAAAGTGCTATTTTCTTTTGTTCATTGAACAAAGCAGACGCAACTTTTCCTCATACAAATCCCTCTCTGTGTGCTTTCTCACCACATTCTTCTCTGTTTACCTATAGCTCTGTACAGTGATTCAAGGTAAAGCAATTCCACCGACAAATGCAGAAGCCAAAGGATGCTTAACATGTGTGTTACCCAAGTTCCCAGCAAACTAATGCAGAAATACTGGCTACAAACATCAGCAATTGAGAGATACTGGGCTCCCACCTGAAACCTCTAAGTTTGAAGGGCTTATCAGGGCATCTTATACCACTAACGCATTTTAAGCAGTTTCACTTAGTTCTGAAAAGATGCAGCTACTGAAAGTGGTACTTTCAGTAAAAAGCAGATGCAGAGCAAGTATTCTAGAGAGCTTCTGCACCTTAAACTACCTTTTCTCTATAAGCATTAAAAACACTCATTTAGAAAACAATTCAGCCTTTTCCCCAGAATAGACCTCAAGAAGATAAAACTTTGTTAGAACTGCAAGTAGCTGAACATAATCTACCTTTTTTAATTGCTTACCAGTCTTTCTTTGCTATTCAAAAGAAACCCAGATTTGTTTCTCAGCCTTGAAGACTGGAACTTTGGCAAAAGAGACTTAAATACCAAACACCAACTAACAGATTGTTGGTAACGGCATGAAAAATTGGTAAATACACTTTGATTAATTCAGAATAACTGTTATCTCAAGAAACATAACAAATACTAACATTCTGGTGTGGTAATTTCAGCACATATTTTAAATTAAAAATGAAACATATGTCCCTGTATGCGCTGCAGAAAGCAAAGTCTTTATGAATTGTATGGCTTAATTTCTGACTCCTCCATTTCAGAAGAGATGCATCAGCTTTTCAAAGATACCAAACTCTAGCAGCTCTTCCAATATTAGCATCTTGTCTGAGTCAAGCGATACAGCTTTAAGGCCATGTTAATAGCTAGGCTCAAATCTGAAAGCTGGACTCAAGTTACTTCCACTACAAAGGCAAGATAAACACTATTAGAGAAAATAACTCAAATTTCTGTCCTGAGTCAGTATGAAACATAATGAGTTTCCACCTTTCGATCTGGAACTTCTAAAGACGTTTTGGCCACAGATCTGAGACTGTCAATGCAAGTACTAGACATTCTTTATTTGACTATACTGAAAAGGTCAAAAGCCTACACACTATTCATCCAACCCTCACTGGAGTTTTCTGAGGTCCAAAGATTATTCCCTAACTTCAAAGAGTTTTTTGTTGCTTGGTTTTGGTTTGGTTTTCTTTTCTTTGTTTTTCTTTTTAAATATGACCTTAACACAAGCATTCTGCCTTTTGTTTCTTCAGTTTTGGTGCCATTCAAGAGACTGGCCTTTGCATATTTCTCTATTTCTTTCCAGCAGTCATAAGAGATGTTGCAAAATAAGAGGTAAAATACAAACCATGCTATAAGGGATTATCATTCCAATTCGGCATATTAAGTGCTATTATTTTGATGACACTCAATTGTGTCTTATTGACTATTGTGAGAGACAAGTAACAGCCAGACACAAACAGTATCTGTGATGCTACCCAGCATAAAAGGAGGCATATTCTGACCATGGAGACAGACAAATTCTTTCTTATTCCTATGCTAAAACTGTAAACAGGAGCCATGGATGCCAAGACATTTTGTATACAACAGAACTGCAGTGGCCAACAGGCATAAAAATGGATAATACATTCTAATATAGGTTGGGGAACGACCTATTAGAGAGCAGTGTAGGGGAAAGGGACCTGGGGGTCCTGGTGGACAGCAGGATGACCATGAGCCAGCACTGTGCCCTTGTGGCCAGGAAGGCCAATGGCATCCTGGGGTGTATTAGAAGGGGGGTGGTTAGTAGATCGAGAGAGGTTCTCCTCCCCCTCTACTCTGCCCTGGTGAGACCTCATCTGGAATATTGTGTCCAGTTCTGGGCCCCTCAGTTCCGGAAGGACAGGGAACTGCTGGAGAGAGTCCAGCACAGGGCCACAAAGATGATGAAGGGAGTGGAGCATCTCCCTTATGAGGAAAGGCTGAGGGAGTTGGGGTTCTTTAGTTTGGAGAAGAGGAGACTGAGGGGTGACCTCATTAACGTAAATATGTAAAGGGTGAGTGTCAGGAGGATGGAGCCAGGCTCTTCTCGGTGACAACTAATGATAAGACAAGGGGTAATGAGTTCAAACTGGAACACAAGAGGTTCCACTTAAATTTGAGAATAAACTTCTTCTCAGTGAGGGTGACAGAGCCTGGAACAGGCTGCCCAGGGAGGTTGTGGAGTCTTCTTCTCTGGAGACATTCAAAACCCGCCTGGACGCCTTCCTGTGTAACCTCATCTGGGTGTTCCTGCTTGGTGGGGGGATTGGACTGGATGATCTTTCGAGGTCCCTTCCAATCCCTAACATTCTGTGATTCTGTGATATGTAGAGTACTTGAAAAAGAAGAAACATTTAAAAATAGAATAAAGACAGGAACCTTTGACGGACTGTACTTTGAAGAATTATTTTGAGCAACTTCTTGCTGTTTTATCACAGACATTCTATATGAACATTAAACACATAGACAAATAAAATTGCATAAAAATTCAAGTCTCTATCACTTGTCCATGCATCATCAATTTTCCTGGCCTAGCCTTCAGCAGCTCAGCAATGACCGCTACCCCTCCTATCCCCCTGTATGTCACACTTGGCTGTCTTGCCCTCATTACTCAGAGCCCTTACCTAGGTCAGAACCTACCCTGGCTTTAACATTCCTCTTCCCCCCTAAGTATTCTTAAAAAATAAGTTTATCACAAAACTGCTGGATACGTAAACCAAATATTCCAAATATTTTGAAGGATGCATGGTATGGCTTGTCTCTGCTACTTGACCCCATCTCTAAGTTTCTCCCAAGGTATTGTCCACCATTTCAAAATACTAATTGCCCTGTCATCTCAGTCACTGTCTCAACATTATTTTCTTGTCATTCCTCATGTTAGACAATACTGTATGCTAAGTGATCCAGATGCCAACTCAATACAGGTATTAGAATTTACTGGTTCCTAACACACAGTTTTTATTTGATGGATACTTATAACTACACTGGGCCAAATTTTATTACTAGTTACATCACTATATCTGGACTTGAAAGGATTTACTTCAATAGAGTTAGAATGGACTCATACCAGCACAAAACTAATCTAGAGACTAATGGAATAAGAAAGGACCTTTATCAAACAATGATTCCAGCAAGGTCATTTTTATTCTTTTCCTTTTATTATTGACCTGCCTGGAACAATAACCAATATAGCTTGGAAATGCATGAAGAAATATGTAAACTACAGTTATGCACAACTGCTTAGACACTAGCAACTTCCAGAAAAAAATCCAAAGTCCTAGAAAAAAAAATATATATACATATATATCGCCCACATACTTATTTTCACAGAAATTTTAGATCATCTTTGTGGAACAAATTCAGATAATTAATCTAGTACAGCCAGATACAAAGACCCAGCTACAGAATGTTATTGCAGGAAATACTATAGATTACATGTATTGCGTTTTCTTCACATTCACCCATCAATTTTTTCTGCAATTAATAATTTGATCTATGTCCCAGGTCTTTAATAAACGTGTCTCTGTTAATAACCAATTGGAGATTTGAAAAAAAAATCCACTATGATAGAAACAGAAGTAAACTCAAGAAACTTTGCCCAGGGAAGCAGTAGAGTCACCATCCCTGGAGGTGTTTAAAAGGTGTATAGATGAGGTTCTTAGGGACATGGCTTAGTGCTAGAGTTAGGTTGTGGTGGGACTCGATGATCCTGAGGGTCTCTTCCAACTGAAATGATTCTGTGATTCTAGAACTTCTCTATCCTTAAAACTAGGTGAGCACTGGAACTCTCCTACTCCTTAACAGCGTGAGGGGTAGTTATTCATCTTGATATTAATTCTCACCAAGGATTTTTCCTCCAAAAGAGAAAAGAAGGAGCAAAGCCTGTAGGTATTTGCGTGGCAAATGTGCACCATTACCGATGCCCGGCATCAGCGCTGGCTGCTCTCTGTACCAGCAAGACATGCAGCTCTGAATCAGTAAGTGCATTGCACATTTCATGGATCCCTAAAGCAATGGTTAGTTTTCAAAACAAGAAGCAAGTTAAGCAGCAAATTGCAGAGCATATTCTTAGAGCCAAAAGTATTCTCCTACTCACCCTCCCAGTCCTTCATGTCAATAATGCAGAATTATTAATTTAAAAATAATTACGTACTCCCAATGCCTAAGCATAAACACAGAAAGGCTACTCCAGCCTCAAAACAATTACTAATATCTTTCCTTTTAAAGCAGGAGCCTGTTCCTAATGGGAGGATGTGACTTTGAAGTGGTTTTTTTTTTTCTTTTTCGTAAGCAATATACAGGAGTTCAATCATTCATAAGAGGGACTAGTCATGTAAATAAGGTCTGGAAGACTGAGCACCATGTTGTCAAGACACATCCTAAAGCACAAAAGACAATTCTAGTGTAGTCCTTGCTAGGAGGGTGTGACCTCAGAAACCCTGGCTGGAGAATGCAGGGTTCATAAATCAGCATTTACACCATGTGGGGAGACCACTTACAGCAAGTCAGGACATACAGTGTGAAGTTTTACAACAGGAGATTTACAACAGCCAGAGTCGATAATGCAGAAACAAAACCACAGAGCACCTATCTGTCAAACGATTGCCTGAAAAACAAACACCCAGTCTACATGAAACCAATGCTTTGATTCCTCTAGAAAGGCTGATGTTTGACGTGCAACTATCTTCAGGGGATTCACTAATTCTTTCAGTATGTCTTCATAAGGAGCATCTCCTGCTCTTTAAAACAGCAATTCTGCCCACTTCAATCAGAAACGGGGAATGATTTAGTATTTTTGTTGGCTGGTTATTCATAAGAGATCTACTCTAGATTAGTCCTGCTTGAGTGGCATCATAAATGGCTCCATTCCCCAGCAGTAGTCTACTTCAGATGGGAACCTGACAACCTCTACTTAGTGTGTCTTTCATAGTACACAATGAAGTGTAAAAACTGCTGTGAAAAAGCCTGTGTTTCAAAACAAACCATCTTGGTAATAAGCACTTAAAACCATTTTTTATTAATATATTTCTTTGTGTACAAAACAAAAGCTTAATGCTACAACAGGCCTTTGACCATGTTTTTGTGTGTTTCATTGGGTTTTTCTTTCTCTAAATGAAGTCATGCAGCAGCTTTTAGAAGACCCAAAATAAATTATTTGAAATAAAGTGTTAAAGTGAGTCTTATGAAGGACTTGGGTTTTCCCCCATCACGGCTTAATAACATCGGGTTTTCAACCAAAAAGCTTAATCAAAATCCAAAGTGGAAATCCTAAATTAGTAAATATTGAATTTAACCACTTTTATATCTCAGGTATTAGCAAATACCTTTGGTCTACAGAGATACAGCCCCTTCTAATCCTTATCTGAATTTGCAATTAAGACTTCAGAGCTACAGATATCTGTACACAGCTCTGTACACAGCTCTGCTCTCTTATTTTTAAATGATTGGACCCAAATCAAATCAATCTTCAAATACATTGAAAAGTAAATGTCTGATGTCTAATTGAACTAATAGATAACACTCTTTTTAATACTGTTAATGCTTAGTGTGGGCTTCACACAGACAGGAGTGAGGGGAGAGAGAGCTGGAAAAAATCTGCACAGAAAGCCTTGTCATTATATTATTACCATGCAGCTCCTTGGTATAGAGTAAAGCTAATATTTACAAATTATTTGCCAAAAAAAAAATCTAAATGTGTTTAGAGTTAAATTCTTCTTCTCTTTCACTAATTGTCACCTCCAATAGGACATTGTAAGAGCCTGAAAATGAAGCACTTAGGAGTTTTCTTTTCCAATCTCTTGTGGGCTTCTCTCAGTTTATCGCAAATGAACAATCATGTTGGAAGGGGCACCGTCTGTTTAATGTCATTAGTGATTGTTTCATAAAACAAACAGCCGCTCCGCCATTCTGCTGCAGTTAATCTTAAATCTAAACGTGGCGGCACTTGGGGAGAGTCTCAAACATGGTTTGTTCTAACCAATGCAGGGCTCTTAATCTATTGCAAGTCAAGGCGCTTATCTCTCTGCTCAGCTCAGAGCAGTGATTTCTTTGTCCAAATATCAAACCAAACCCTGTTAATATCATGCTTCCAGCCTTTTCCCAAAGATTTTTCCTCCTTAAATTGTGGCCAAAGCCTAAGGCATATTTATTTATTGCTTATAACATTTCATGCTTATTTTTCAATATTAGCAAAGTCAAACTATTTCCAAGTTAGTGCACAAGGGTATTTCAATGAGCTGAACCAGCCAGGTGAACTGATAACTTGGAGATTTACCTAATTGTGCTGGAAAATCATTCATTCTGGATTAAGCCTATAATGGCACATGTGGTTATGATAACTGAGTATTTTTATACAAAGGCCCAATCCAAAGGGCTATTAATCACCTTAAACTTTCATTAATTTCCCTGGAAGCAGAGCTTTCCCATCACTTTACAGGATCAGGTTTATAGGAGCATTAAAACACCACCACCATCACCACAACAAAAATAAACCCCATCACACACACCACGACAACCAGACCTTCAGCCCAGAGCTGAAGAAAGTTTCACAACAGCTTTTCCCAAATACCTCATACCATACTCCTCCTCGAGAAAAATGAGTTGTTGTTTATCCCATATACTTTTCAGTGCTACCACACCCTTAGCTGCTACACAGGGATAGGCATATTTTGGCAACTTACATAATTAGGAAGATTACAACACTTGTTTGCAAGAGTATTTGTGAAAACAGAGAGAGAATATGTATGATATATGTGTATATAATAGATTTTAACTCTCTTCTCACTTCTTTAAATCTGCTCGAGTCTAGCACAAATTCCAAAGTGCTAAATTTGGAATAAATGTATACTTATGTTCTTGCAAAGTCAGAAGAAAAGGTTTTTTTGAACTAGTGGTGCTCCAAATGAGAAGGTCTGTGTAACAGGACAGACACCTCTGATGGCAAGTACTCGCATGGTGGGAGGGTAGAAAAAAAGTTTTGCTGCTATAGGAAAATCACAGGCTTTTTTTTGGCCTTACTGTTACCAATGCATCATCCCCTAGGACCTGAGGAAAAAAAACCTTCATGGCAGAAGAATCCTAAGCTTCTTCATCAAGAAGGAGGAGTAAAAAAAGTCAAGCAGGATTAGCATTCACCTCTGAAAATTCTTAGAGGTAAATAAGAATTGTGCAGGTATATCAAAAACTTCTTGTAGAATGCTACAATACTAATGCTTATATAGTTTATGTATATGTTCCCTGGTTAAACTTAGCAAGCTAGGCTACAGATAGATGTCAATGTAGTGAAAGCATGCGATTTTTTTCTCCTCTCTTCACTGAAAAAATGCAAAAGAAAACAAAACCAGTGATACATGTGAACTCCCACTCTTTTGTGGCAGTACTTATATCAAATTCCCCTAATAAACACAAACAATTGTCATTTTCTTTTTTCTTTAAACAAAACAAAAAGCGGGGCGGGGGAGAGACAGGGAAAAATCAATTCAACTCAGGTTTTTCCACATCTTCATATCACTTCCCATCTCAACTGGCTGGAGTAGAATTTCAATTAACTGGTCGGAGTCCAAGAAAAGCCCGGCTGCCTGTGTTCCTCCTGGTCATGCCCCATAATTGTAGAGGGACCTGCATTTTTCAGCCAATGACACGGCTTACAAAAATAGATACACTGAGTTATTTGATAAAGGAACCAAAGCCTGTCACTCCTGTTCAAGTGCCAAACAACATGAGAGTGAGCGAGATTGTGTTCAGATCCCGAACTGGCCAGACCTATTACTCCACAGAACCATCTTATGTTGGAGGAGAGAAAAGAAAAAAAAAAAGGGGGATGAGCCAGTCTGTTTCAAAACCTTCTTTTTTAGGAGGAAAATTAACTGCCATATTTCCAGCCTGTCATCCCTCCAGAAAGCTCTCCATTGCAAGGCAGAAGCAGTATCTTTATGTATCTCCTATACATCTATTTTCAGAGAGAAGTAATGTTAGCATGTATACATCCCCTCTTGTGTTTGAAAATAATCTCGATTCCCGAGTAAAATTCTTCTGAAGATCAATTGTCCAAGCACTACTAAGAAGAAAAAATAACTGCTCATGGCTCTCTGCACCAAAATTTTGGGCAAAGAGGCTTGTAACTCTGTATAGGTACAAAACCTAATTTCTAATATGTTTTACTGGACAATTAATTGATCCTTTAAGAATAAGTACTTTTATTGACGTGAAAGAAGCATGTTCATAACTGAGTGGCTGATAAAGTATCTTTGAATTAAGACAATGTTCATACTTCTGTTCACTATTATTAAAAGTATCAGCTACCAACATGAATTCCAGTATTTTTCTTCTTTTCTTCATCAGATTTATTTCTGAGCAGAGATATCCAACTCTATAGCAATTCAAACACAAATACTAAATGCTCCATAATGTTCAATATTTCCTGATTATATGAGCCATATAATATTCCAAACCATATTTTCACAGAAATGTACTGCAATACCTGTCCTATATAGTCCCATAAGTAAACATGGCAGGCAGAGTGAGTACCGTCATAGCGGTATTTTATGCTTACTATGCTACAGGTGTGCCCCATACTTTACAGATTTAAAAAAATAGGTCACTGTTTAAAGGTGCCTCTCCTAATGCACCAACGTATTAGGTTAATATTTTCTACTATAATTGAGAACTTGTACCCAGTTTTAAAGCTCAAGTGCTGAAAGAGCCAGTAAAAATAAAGCCATAATTATCAAGTGCAGACTTTCTACTTTCTATGGCCAATCCAGGTCAGATGAAATATATTCTGGTAAGAATAAACTCAGACAACAACTCTCTGCAGATCTTGCAGACCTATTCCCAAACTCAGAGCTTATTTAGAGTCCCATAAAAAACAAGGCCTATTCCTATTTTTTTTTTCCACTATGTCAAATACTGTCATACAGACTAACCCCCCACACCTGTCAACCACCTTTCCCACCACAGATTCTGATTCATTCTCCCCAGCAGATATTCCCGCTGTTATGCCCCTCCCTCAGCAACGTAAAGACATCCATGAAGACCTTGTTCAGGTGGAAACTACAATAAGGAACCAAAGGACATTTCCCAGCAGAAAGAACACAAAAAATTCCTTGATCAACATGAACTTCAGATTTATTTGGTATTTGGATAACAAAATAATTCCTTGCATCCATCCTGAAAATGTTACATCATGCTCTTCCTTCTCAACAAAAATGTCACTATGCTGCCAAACAAGTAGCAAGTCAGAGCACCGGGATTACTAACTCTGCAAATAAAATAATCTCCGCAAATAATCACCTCCCAGTTTCCTCTCATCTTCCTTTCCTTGGTTCTTCCTCTTCTTGTTTTTGTTTTGTTTTGTTTTTTTCGTTAATTCTTATTCACATATTCATTCCCCCTACTTCAACCTGTTCATTCCTCTCTGTCCTCTCTTTCTACCTTTATGGCTTCCCCTCTGCGTGATAATTTTAATTAAATCTGAATTACAGAAGTCTAACTTAAAAGACCTGGGCCAACCACTTCCATTTAAAAAGAAACACAACCCCAAACCAAAATGCCACACACAGACACAAACACGTGATCCCTCACATACGAACACACAGGCATTTATCCTGGTTGGAAGTTCAAAGACCTGTGTACTTTGTTTATTAATAATATGGGTACAAAGCAAAAAAGAAACACTCAGGACTACAGCCTAAAAGGCCATCCAGATAGGCTAATCTGAAGGCAATCACCAACACTATTATATTGTTACTTATCAAAAGGCTATTTAAACAATGAGATACAAGCCCTTTAAACAACGTAGACACTCGGACTTTGTAACAGAGGTGGCCAAATAGATCACATTGGCTTTGATTTCTAAGTACTGTAAATATGGAAAATTTAAGTAAAGTCTACCCTTTTAATTGGCACTCTGGGCAGTTTACTTAATCAGTTGAACACCTTCAGTGAATGAAATTCCCATAGGAAAGAAGGTTTCATAATCTGTTTACTAGGAGTTCCAATTATTATTATAAGAAATACTGTTACAAGTATTATAAGAAATGTTCCCCCTTCCTGACTACTACCTCATCACTATAACTCCCCAACACCATCTCTGCTTAGTCTTGGTATGTTTTAAACTGTCCAGTCTTCAGGCCTTGAATTTAACGAGTTTCTGTCCAAAACTGGAGGTCCCACTCCATAAACAACAATGCTGTGTCTTTATAATGGCTATTAAAAAAAAATATATATAGGTTGAATCGGAATATGATTTATCATCTTTTCTTATTTTCACACTGCTATATTTACACTTGCTATGGAGCATCTCCTTTTGTGGCATGTTCTGCCTGTTAGTCCTCAATCAGCCTCCTGTGTCAGGTTTTATATTAAGACATTTTTCAGGTAATAAACCAGCTTGGTAACTGAGAAAACAAAAAACTAACTTCTTTTGCCTGATTTTGCCAAACACCACAGCATGCTCTAAGGTATCTCTACCTGACCCTCTCAAAAGCCTTGGAGTAGAGGAGACTGAGAGGAGACCTCATCACAGTCTACAGCTTCCTCACGAGGGGAGGAGGAGGGGCAGGTGCCGAATTCTTCTCTTTAGTGACCGATGACAGAACCCGAGGGAATGGCAGGAAGATGTGCCAGGGAGGTTTAGGTTGGACATTAGGAAAAGGTTCTTCACCCAGAGGGTGGTGGAGCACTGGAACAGGCTCCTTAGGGAGGTGTCACGGCCCCAAGCCTGACAGTGTTCAAGAAGAGACTGGACAACGTCCTCAGACACATGGTGTGAACTGTGGGGTTCTCATGTACAGGGACAGGAGTTGGACTCTGTGATCCTTGTGGGTCCCTTCCATCTCAGCACATTCTATGATTCTATTATTAACCGCAGAAACCCAGAACTTTTTTATCCCAATAATGAGAAGTGGCAAGAGAAACTTTGAGTTGTAGTTTATTTTAAAAGACTCAGTTTTATTTAGAAGGGTCATGGATCTACAGAAGAACCTGGTAGGGGAGAGTGGGGACTGTTTGAGAAATGAATACAAACTAGTGTGGCTTGAACAGCAGTAGTGCAACAAACCGAGCCCTTCAGAAAAACACATTTAATTACCTTGAACTTTCAGCAGCCCATAAACGCAACAGCCTGGGAGAACGGGGTCGCCCCGCATTGTGTACAAAGGTAAATCCATTGCAGAGTAGTTATTAAAAGCTCAAAATCAGTTTGCTGGGCAATAGTTGTAGGCCAGCAGAAACCTTCTGTGGCACCCAAGCTTCTAATAATAATCACTGTTGTTATTAATGCCAACATCAATGCAAGCAAGTAGCACTAGGAAGGAATATCCACGATTCCATTACATTACCGTGCGCGGTTTTCTCAAGGGCACATTTGTTGTCAACTACTACCACAGCTCCAGATAAGATCATGGTGGAGGTTTTTCAAATTCATAAATATGAATATAGAAGTCTAAACCTGACTTTTATGCTGATTTTACTTTCATGAGATTCTGCTTTCAAACTGTATAGCTTTAGAGCATTTTCAGAGCAAGCACGCAGACAGCAACAATATGGATTTGTCTGCATACAGTAGTTTCATCTCCACCTTCCCAGCACAACCTACCAGGGAGAAGCACTGTAACAAAAAAAATCTGCCAGTATTTAGAACCCATAATGCTATTATATTTTTAATACTGAAGTCTGATGACAAACCACAGCTTCTCTCCCATGCTAAATATCTATGGAAAGCTCTACATATTCATTTTCAAAGGAGGGGGAAAAAACCCAAACAAGCAAACAAAACCCTTTGCGTTTGTGCGTCCATTTCCAGAAACATCAGAAGCCTCTTATACTGTTCACAGAAAACAACAAAGAACATGGGTTTATATCAGATAGATGGGAAGTTCAGTGGCTTCTTATGGGCTGTGTTAACAATCTCATTTGATTCTCTCTCGTATATGTGGAAGAATCAAAGCAGTGCACCAAACTTGCTTGGCAATGCAGGTAACTATCTGCACAAAAGAGAGGGCTTGATGGTTAGTATCTCATTAGTTTGCCGTAAGGATTACATAGAGCAAGCGTGTCAAACTCATTTTCATTGGGGCCCACATCAGCCTCACGGTTGCCTTCCAAGGGCCGAGTGTAATCTTAGGACTAGTTACATTTATACAGTCCTAAGATTACACTCGGCCCTTGGAAGGCAACCGCGAGGCTGATGTGGGCCCCGGTGAAAATGAGTTTGACATCCCTGACTTAGAATGAACAAATGTTCTCTGATTTTTCTCCTCCTTTCTTTTTCTTGGAAGAGTTGAGAGGAAAGAATAATAATAATTTTTTAAAAGACTTCAGATAATAAATGGTATGTATAATACCACAAGTAACTTCTTTTATCATAGAGTACTTTCATCTGAGGAGTTCAAGGCAGTGAAAGAAATGACCAGCTTGCAATAGGCCTAATGTATTTTGCATCCCAAATGTACTCCTGAACCTGGCTAGCCTGCTCTTTAGTTTTAAACACAAATTTAATTTCCGCTAGAGATGCAGTGAATTACACTGATCTAATTTAAGCAACGGTGAACTTTATTAACTCTTAGGATTGCCGAGATTTTCAGTGCTTTATTTTGGGACTGCACATTGGTACACTGAGTTCCCTTGAAGAATTTTCAACAGCAGGAGGTGGCCATCTCCTTCAAAAATTTTTCAGATGTACATAGACATTTGTCTACATATTAGGGTGTGTATATATATATATATGCGTGTGTGTGTATATACACGAACTTATACACACATATGGTTGTTTGTGTATGCATGTAGCCTACAGGCCTCTTTTCTATCATTGAGAAATCATTAGAACAGTGAAGGGACAAATATTGTAAGGACTATATTCTCTCTAGGGCATGCTGTGGTAGTAGAGTTAACCACTACATATGTATCATGGGAAGGATATAGACCTGAGAGTTTCCTAAGGCCAAAGGTAGTTCATTTTCCTTGATTAACTCAAATACTGAGCCGAGACTGTAAAGCGGGTCTTGTGATGCTTTCACAACGTTAAGTCCTGCCAGTTGTGCATTAGGCAAAAATAACAAACATTATTTTAGCAAGGAGCTGAAGGTGGAGTTGGACACTGGTCTCCAAGGCGAAATCAGTTTTCCTCAGGAATACTTTCTCTCCTGCCACAAGCTCTTTTCCACACAGAGAGACAAAAGCATAACAATTGCAATAATAATTCCCATATATGATGCATAACTGCTACTACCAGTAGTAATTTATTTTTGTAGCTGGGGATGTTTTCTAAATGTTCACATGGACAATTACTATCTGTTGTTTGTATTACCACTGTGCCTATAACCGTGCTCATAGACCATGACCCACTGTCTTGTAAATGCTGAAGAAGGTCCAAACAAAAGGACAGTTCATGCCACAAGTAGCTTGCACAATGTAATATGGCTGTAAATTTGAGCTGGCATCAACAGCCGTTGAAATAGCCTGACAATGAAACAACCAGGAACACAGAAATTGCCACGTGGGCTCAAATCTAGTTTCATCTAGAACTATAAGCAGAACCTGATGTGTCAGCAGAAAATGAAAAAAAACACCAAACTCTGCACTAGGCAGACCTGGGATAACCTATCCCCTAAGAAACTGTCCTTGCAAAGTCTCCTAGCAATTAGGGTGCAAACCTAAAGCATATCATTTAAAATCTCTTTTAGTAGTCTTTTTTTAATAGATAGTAACAACACAGAATATTTTCATTCATCTAAATTGCCAGACCTTTGCTTAAAGCACATTAAATTCCTTAGCAACTTCCCAGGGCAAAGAAGCCCATTACCTAATTGCACATCAGGTGAAAAAGTATTATTTATCAGCCACCTTTCTGTAACATTTCCTTGTCCTTGTATCATGAGATAGAGAGAAAAGCTCTTTCCAAACTGCCTTCTCTATGCAAAATAATGACTGTTAAAGTCTTATCATGTTCTTTTTTTATTCATCTCCTCTCGAAGGCAGTAATCCCAGTCTTTCCAATCTCTCCTCATATGAGAGTTTTCCCGTGCACCTGATCATTCTTTTTGCCTCGCTCTGAACTCCTGGTAAATCTGTAATACCCTGTTTGACATGGTGTCACCTACTTGATGAACCAGCACCATTTGCATAACAGCATTACTGTATTTTCCATATTATTCTTTATTCTTTCCTCATGTACAAAATCCTATCTTTTAACTGAAACTGTGCACTGAGCAGATATCTTCAAGTAACCACAAGTATTGATGGCTGGGTTTCTTTCCTTGACATACTTATTTTAAAGTCCAGTTAGACAAACAGTAAAATTTTTAGGCAATTAGACTTTTTTTTTCCATCATTAATTTGCATTTATCATCAATGAATTTCATCTATCATTATGCAGCCAGTGAAGTCCTTCAGAGGTTCCTTACAGTCTCTCATCTAGATTTGACTAAATAATTTTATAATACATCTGCAAATTTTCCTAGAACTCGTTTTCACAGATTAAAAAAAAACCCAACAACCACAAAACAACAACAAACAAAACCCAAAACCAAACCAAACAAACAACATGCAACAGCTTCCTTACATTATCAACATGGCTTAACTCCTGTCTAGTAATAAAGCCTTACAGAGGTGAGAAGGTACAGGAGTGCTCATGCCAGTTTCTCTTGTGAAACTACCAAGTAGGTGGGAATAATTTATTACATAGGAAAGAATTATTTATGTACAACTGAACTCTTCACGTAAGCATCCACCTAAGCCTCCATCAGCTGGAAATCATATTCAGTTACTACAAACTGGAACTGAATTAAAACTGATTAGAGGTAAAATGCTGCCTTATTGTGCAAGAGACTACACTCTACTGAAACCAACGTGCTGGATTTTTACTTCAATTGTTTTCATTATTATAACTCAATACACTGGAATTCTTAAAAATAAAAGTTGTCTCAATCTCTCCTTGTGGCCGCATGTCCATGTATGTGAATTTGGTCCCATCCTTCATCACACACCAGTGCACCACTTGTTCCCCAGCTTGTTCCAGTTTCAGTCAAAAAGCTATCCTCTTAAATTACATGTTACAGAACAAGAATATAACATAGCCAGCAATCCAGAGATCAAGTAGATAGAATGACTTAACCCAAGTCATACCATCAGTGTATGCGACAGACAAGCATCGGATTATGCTACATCAGTGTCTAAGTTCTGAAGCAGTAATGAAATAACAATACTGGATATTAGTTACATTGTATTCATATAATGGTAATTCCTTATGACTAAAAACCTGGATCCAATAATTTTTGCCATTTATTTTGAGGGTTTTTTCAATGTTTCTCTTCCCAGCTAGCTCTTCCCTTTGATTTATATGATCCTCACAAATTCTCTCTTTGAAACACACTCACTTAGTTTATTTAACAGCATCAAAGACTGATTTTTTTTTTTAAAAAAAAGATAATTTCCTACTTCTTAGGATGACCAGTTTCACTGCATTACTCCGTCAGTACCTCCCTAGCTTGGCCCTTGCACTATGGAACTGTTAAGTCAGTCTGAAAGAAGAACTAGGTCTAGTCTACAGCCAAATTCCCAGCATTTTTCGTGAAAAGACCTCAAGATCTTCGTTATTAATCATCACAAGAGACTAACAAGTTGCTTTGACCTGGTGCCCCAAAAGCCTCTTCCAGGAAATCAAATTAAGGGCAAAATACTCCAGGCACTACAGGAAAGCATGTATATAACTCTACAGCAAAATTAAGTTTGAATATAAAATACCGGGGGGCTGCCAGATTGAAAGAACCTCATGTATTTATTTATAAATACTTTTCAAGACCTTCACTAGCTCTAGAGCTTTGGATACATTATTCTGAATCATGGCATTTGGGATATAAAAATAATTGGAATTATTGTTACTGCTACCAAATCTGCAGACCTCTCAGCATTCATGTATCAATGCTTTAGAGCCTTTGTCACCTTAGCACTTCCATATCTAAATACACTACCAGCATGCCCTGCTATAACTAAAATACTTCTTTTGGGACAAATCCTGTACATCTTACTCATACAAAACTCCCACAAATTTTTTTTTTAAAAAGATATATAGATGTGCAGCAGTTACATTATGGATAGGCAAGCCCTCTGAACCCATTATCTTAGATATCTGGGTTAGGTGTGATTCAGAGCCCCCACAGACAGGAGCCTGACATCCAAACACAGTCAATGGATGGAGGGGAGGTCTTCCGGAAGGGTCTTCACACACCCTAACTGGACGTTTAAAGTTGGATGTGAAGATCCTCCTTTACAGCATCCTTTTATAAACATACAAAAGCACAACTTGTTCCTGAAGTTCACGTGAGATACTATGCAAAGCGTTGTAAGGAATCACAATTTACCAGCATCCCCTCTACAGAAAAAGGAAACCAGAACAATGCTGCTAGATTACGCATTAATCTTACCAGACCTAGTGAGGAATAATTTATAGTGTCCTCTTGAGTTCTCTCTAAAATATGCATTTGCAGGCAGAAAAAACTATTTTATACATCTTTGCTACTTAAAGCTGGGGGGAGGGGACAGAAAATAACATTGCCTTTAAAAGAGAAGTATTTGGATACCAAAATGCAGTGACATTTCACATGCTCTGATTAATGGTGAAAACATTCACATACCCTTAGCAATAGCTTTCAATCCTCAGGAATAGCTATGTAAGCGATTAAAGGTAAATTCCTATCTATTTTTTTAGAAAACAAGAACATTTGCACTTGCTACAAGATGACTTAGTAACTCAGAGCTGTGCCACTTGTGAGTGATGGCACGGTTGTGTCATTCTTTGACCATTAAGTATCTTCTCTGTGCACTTGTGGCTCTCTGTACATATTAATACATGAGCTCCGTGCAGGTTATCAAATTGCAGGGAAAAAGTACCTAGTATTGGTCTGGAGAGAAGATAATGATTTTAAATAGCTATGGAGAAATTAACTTTCTAATCAAGATTTCAACTTGTTGACTTACATGAATCAATACGTATCATTTCCAATCTTTACGTTACTGTGTGTTAGAAAAGTTAGCGCTGAGCTGCAGAATTAGGTCACTTGCATTAGATCTTCTAATTAACCAGTTCTCCTTTAAAAGAGCACTCGCTTGGCTTTCAAGACTACTTCAGCATTTTGTCAATAGAGTTCAGAACAGGGCTAATGATTACCATTAAAGAAAGCCCAGAGTGATTTCAAGAACTTATCTTTCTGTATTTTGTTCTTTTTATCCAACTGTGGGATCCTGGAGTGAAGTCACTTTAGACAACTGTTCAGGTTTAGGAAAAAAAAAAAAAAAGAAAAAGAGGTCAGGGATAGAACAAAATGAAAATTTTCCCTAAGTGGAAAACACCAGCTCCTTCAACACAATACTACCCCCCAATCTACAGGCTGATGACAGAAAAACAACACATCCCTAGACATGTTATTAATAAATATATATTTTTTATAATGGACTAGCAGTCTTTTGGGGTGGAAATGTAAAGAATATTAAGACACAGACAAAAATATTTTCCTTGTATTATTCTCTCGCTCTGATTCCTGACCTTTGTAGTGTATTCCACTGTAAAGAAATTCTGCCCAAATTCTTGGAATGCCTGGCCCTTGTCATAACTATAGTTGTGCTTTCCTGTGCTTGTGTACAGCCTTCAGCAGTCTGTCTCATCTGCTCCTTACAGAAGTGTCTTCAGCCAAACTGGTGTCTCCTTTGCCAGTCTACCTCGATACTTATCTTAAAGTCTTGTGAAGAATTTCCTGCTGAAATTCATCTTTCCAGCTTCTTAAACCCTTCTGACGGGTGTTCAAACTCAATCCTGACTGATTTCAAAGAAACTGGATATGGCTGTATGCTCTGTATACATTGCTGTTTTGCATGAGATGCTATTTTCTTTGCAACATCCCTTTTTGATTGCTGCTGTACCTTTTTTTTTTTTTTTTTTTTTAATACCTAGATGAGAAAAATATCAGCCCAAGCTACTTCTAAAGAAATCTGCATCACTCAGCTGTGCACATCATCCTGGGAACAGTGGAGGCTCTAGTATTATAGTTATACGCACCATCTTTCCTCTACAGCATTCCTCAGGACCTACACCTGGCAGCAAGGACTCTTGTGTGTGTTTGGGTTTTACGCTGCCAGTGTCCTGTCCCAGCCCGAGGACCATGGGACAGTCACCCCCTGCAAAGACAAGGCCTAGAGAGGAGGATCCCCAGTAATCTGGGCAATTTCCTGCTGGGAAGCCCAGCTTCCACATGTATTCCAAGCCCATCCCACTTTGAGATCCTTCTTCCTATCATCAGTGTATGGTGGTAAAGGTTTAAAATCCACTTGTGCTTTTCACACCCTTTTACAGTGTGAAAGGGTGCCTTTGGGTCAAATACAAGACCAGCATGTCCAAAAATATATTGCTTCAGCTTACTGCTCCGCTTAGTGTGCTCAGTTTATGTTCCAGTAGTTGAATTCGCCAGTTAACTACTTTGTTTGCTTTTTTAATAAATCTCTTTGAATTGTTATCTCCTCATAGTGTTATCTCAGTTACTGAGAGTTTTTCCCTTTACATTTATATAAGGCTACTCCTCCTCCCTGCTGCCTTCATCTTTGATCTCCTCTCAGGAGTTAGAAATTATTGACCGCACATGCTGTGTTGATTTTCCTGCTTGCCATTTGAATGAATTATCATCATTATGCAATTCTGCTAGAAACAGTAAATTTACAGAGGGTGAAGTTTGTCTGGATGGCTAAAAAAACTCAAATGGTTCCTATTCACTTTTACCTGCTAGGAACCCTTGAATGAAATTTTGGACCTCATGAAAAGGCAAATTCCACAAAGCTCCAGACTTGATGATCCAAAATACAACAAGGCATTGGGCAAAAGTTTAGCTGTAATCAATGGGAAACTCCTGCTGTTTTTAACCCTAACCCTTTTCTGCACTTGGTGAGGAATTCACATATGACTTGACATTTAGCATATGTTACATTCCTATATGACCTGGTGTTTAGGATACGTTAGATGAAGAAGGATTGCTTGATTTACCATAAATTAGTAATGGGTAAAAGTAGCCAGATGGGCTACTCCCATTGATTACAATGAGTAGGATTCCTCTAAGAGTATCCATTTCCATGTAGTCCCTTTGCTTTTTGTATGACTGAGAACCAAATTTAAAGGAAATTATGTTATCAATATTTTTGTGGATATACTCCATTTTAATGAGATTTGTAAAATACAGTTTTGGCCCTAGATTAAAAATAAAACATGTCAGTTTGTTATTCCCATTGCTTTTTTGGCTATTGTTATTTAAAAATAAAAATCACAAGAAAGTGTATATATATATATTTTTTTTTTTAATATATGGACATAGCTGGTTTTGTGTCAACAAACAGCAATTCTCAACTACTTTCACCTTGAGATTCCTGTGGATGAGTAGATAATAATTTTCAAAATGTGGTTACTGGAAGAATTCTGCAAGAGGACGTACGAACAAGGATGCCCAAACTTTGCAAAAGAGGCACCAAGAGAAAGTCCTCTGGCAGAATTTAGTAACTGCATGTTTTAAAATTATGAGGTTCCTTAAACATATATTTTTAACCCAGTTTTATGTCAACATTTAGAGAGCAGCAGAGTACAAGAGCATCAGCACAGCTTCTAATGTCTACATTGTCACACTGTTTTTAATTTAAAAGCAAAGAGCCACACTACCCTTTAAGATACAATTAAAAGAGCAAATATGATTTGATTTATTAAAAGCTACTAATAAGCAAAGCTAGCCAGCTGGTCTCAATCTACAAGGGGGAGAATGATGGATGAATTGATAAGATTCATAGTTCACCTGACAACTAATCCGCACAGCAGCTACAGTGGCAGTTCTGTGGGAAGTGGTGCAATTGCGCACAAATCATCATCATCATCTTCGTCATTTGTATGTCTATGGCAGCTTTCAGTCCTCTAACTCGCAGATCTTTGCAGACGCTTAATTAAGCCTCATGATATCTCCCTCAAGGGAAGTCAATATTGGTTTACCTATAGGTAAACTGAGATACAGCAACGCACAACTTGCTCAAGGTCATAGAGTGGGCCAGTGGCAAAGCCATGAATAAAATCCTCTAAATTCGACCCCAGCAGCCTGATTTAATTACAAAATGATGCTCCCCTTCTGTTACCAGTTCCACACTGGAAATAGCAGTGGCAGATGCTTTTGGGAAGGAAGCAAAATGTGGCAAAAGCAAGAGGTAACAAAGTAGTAAAAACAACCCCGACAATATAGAAAAATGTTAAAAAAAAAAAATCAATTTTAAAAAACCCTCTCTAAATGTGGAAGCAAGTCTACTGGGCATCTTTTGTTGAATAAATAAAATAGTTTTCTTTACTGAGGAGGGAATCTCATCATTTTACTTGCTCCCTAAACTACCACTCTCAACAACTAATTAATGTTAGTGGCTAGATAAGTAAACTAAACCATTGTGGTAGCATTTCTCGGATGTTTTGCATGTATGCAGCCAGTGAAAAAAAACAGATGGAGAATACTATAATGAATCGAAATGTTCTATTTAAAAACTGTTTGTCAGCTGTAGTTAAGTTGACACTGTCATCATGGCAACAAATCACAACAGTTCACATGTTGTGCCTCTGCGCTCAAGTTTGCTCCTCAGAGCTGAGCTGTTGGAAACTGGAAGTTCTTGAGCGGCTCAGCAAGTGGAACAACAAACAAGCAGCAGCCACCTCAGGTTTCTACGGCACTTGGACTGGAAGGAGAAAGGTCAAGGGAGCACTAGGTTTTATAAAATGCTGATGGTTACCTATACTATGCTGCACCAGATTAAAAAAATAAATAAACCAATCTACATAAGAAAAACACTCAAAACCATACAAAGCAACCTCGTGGCCCTGATAACAGGCTAATGCTTTTCAGCTCAAGGTCACCAGTTGAAGTCAAGTTTGCTCTTGATGGAACTCAAAGTCATTACAATCTGCTGTTCAAAGCCCAGCCTATGCAAAATGCACTTCTGGTCTCTCCGCAGTCCCTAGTGGACTGAAGCCCACAGATATTTAACAATCAAACATCATTTCAGCTGGCATTGCTTGGCACTGCTTGGTACCTTTCTCAATATGCTCAGTGGAGGAGTGAGTGGGCACTGACACGGTGCTCCCTGTGCACCCTGGGACAAATCGCCCAGTTTAGCAGGTGCCCTGGCCAGGTTCTGCTTTTGGACAGGGTCCACTTCTATTACTGGAGACCCAGCCCTTAGTGCTGCCACTTTGGTACTCTTCACCAATTTCCTTTGAGGTTGGTGGGGGGGTTTGTGGTTTTTTTTTCTATACATGAAAGAAAAAAAAAAAACACACCCAACACATTTTCATTCTCACAATTTATTGCCCAAATCCAAAGCAGGTCAATCTGTAGTGGAGAAAAGAGCAAGGCATTTTACAAGGTGACAAAGAATTAGGCTCTCGAATCCTTTGTCTGATTTAACTTCAACACCAGATGAAGCCCAAATGGGGATCTCGATATCATCCATTCCTAATTAAGATTACACTACTATACACTGTAGACAGTAATAACATTTGCCAGGACTGAGATTTCTGTCATCTTCTCACAGGGCTTTTGAACGTAACTCATGCTGCTAAAATAGCCTGCAATTCTAAATTACTCCAGATTAATTTAAAAGGATTTGCATTTACATTTCTTTAACTTGTATTAGTTATGGCTACGCACAGTCAAAAGGAGTAATTAATAAAGAGTAAAATCGCAAAAGCCTGATTTTTCTTTACATCACCAGTAACTAGCTTGAATCTAATAGAACTAATACTTGCGTAGAAGAGTGGAAAATGATAGGCAAATAAGTCTCAAACACTCTACTTGGTCTTCATTATTCCACTTCTTTAGAAGAGGTGAGAAAAATGTCTGCAGAACTGCCTACTCAATAGAGCACAAATAATGAAAATATGTCTACACAGCTTGCAACCTCTTATAATGATGGTTGCAGAAAAAGAGTACATTATTAAACGTTGTGGCAAGTGCATAGGACATTTATATCTCAGTTCTTTATTTGGCTAGATTTATGTGTTTAGTTGTGATCAAAAGTATTTGCAATACTTCTGGATGCAGAATTGTTCTTGCTATTGTCTCAGTTTTTACATATGGAAAGACAGAGATTGTCACGAGGGAAAGATCAGACACTGGTTTTAGCAGCAAGGACTTGATTTATTATTGCTTCAAACAAGTTTCATGCATTAAAGATCCCTGTACAGAACATGACACGTTCTTTCTTTAAAAACAGCTACACACTTTAGGACAAGTGACATGATCCAAATGGTCTCGGCTGACATTGATGGCTATTCTAATGCAGCACAGGAATGTCTCCCTGACTCAATGTGTTTAACATTTTTTCAAACAGAGAGGAGAAGAATAAAGGGGAAAAAATACCTAGTTAAAATTAAATCTCTGTTCTGCGAAACTTCAGTTTCCATCTCACTTTCTGTATTGACTACTATCCCTTAGGCTAAAGAAAGCATTTCTACATACATACGCACACAACCCTCCTTTATTCAGATGTGAATTTTGGCATTTGATAATCATCTGTTGAGGGTTACATCTGAAATCCACTGATCTGAAGGGGAAACATTCCCTCATCTTCACTTGCTTTTAGAACAAGTACATACAGATGTGTTAATTATAGGAAATAAATTGCTAAGTAACACCACTGAAGCAAAACCACATGTAGACGTTTTTACTGGGGGAAAGAATCAAGGAAGAAAGAGGAAGACTGACAGAGCTGAAAGGACACAATGGTATCACAGGGTACCGATAACACTGTTTTAAACTGCTGTAGCAATTCATCTCGAGAAAATCCTAAAGCACTTTGCATAGAACAAGTAAGCACATTTTTATATTTTAATATAGCTGAAATGTTTTACAGTTAAGTAGTTGCCAAAAGGCAATTAATTATGTAAAGTTGAAAAGAATAAAGCTAGTTTATTATTTTACTCCTTTGCAAACATCTAGAACACGTGAACCTCTCATTTTCACCAAGTCTTTTTTTTTTTTTCTTTTCTTTCCCCTCTATATGGAAGACCATTCTTTCCTTACGAGACATGCTATTGTCCCGCTATTACAAGAAAGATTCGGTGAAGTTTCTTTTAGATCCCACCAAAACAACATGAAAGGTGACTACAAAAAGGGATGAAAAGTGATCTGAAGTATTCCTTTTTCAAGGGAGAAAACATCAGCCACAATATCATTGATTCTGCTCACGCATCAGATTAACATGAAGACAGCAGCAATTACATTATTCTGGATTTATATGTAAAATGGACAGAACGACCCTCCATCCCTGAGGTTCCAAGGAGTTACAGACAACTTAAGTACTCTTTCTTCCTTCATCATTTGCCAGTGTAACTTCTCTCCTGCTTTCCTCCTACAGTCTCAGCCTTGTTATGACCCCCTCATGGCTCTGATTTCCTCTTTCCCACCCTCAGATCAAATTCTTCCACAGACATGAAAGGTTCCTCTGCTCTGCTTCCGTGCATGCACTTCAGCTACAGCAATTGCTCCTTTAAGTCAACTGTCTGCACTTCTTAGTGTCCAGAAAACTAAACTATCTCAAAAAAATGGCAGGCTGGACTCTCAGTGATCATATAAGGACTGCAATCAGTCAAGCTATACTGACTTAAATACATCAAAGAAAGGAGATGGCTCATTGACCAAAGCAGTTGTTTTCAGCACCAATCTCAGCTCTTCAGTGCCCAGGTGACCACCATGGCAGGGAGACCAACATCAACCTGTGTGCAGTCACCTGGCCAGCAAGGGCTGCAAGGAAACGACAGGCTCTGAACATACCCACTGCCCAGTGAGGAACGTCCAGTGAATTAAGTGATTATGCCACCAACCCCCTCACCTCTGTAATGGCAAGTCATAACATACCAGACCATTTTAAACCACAGGATATTTTTACCTTGATTTTATTCCACTTTTGCACAGATAACCTTGGCTAAGGAAAGTAACCTAAAAAAGGGCTAGTAACAACACAAAAAAAATGAAAGTACCTAAACAGCACCTTCACTAAAAAAAAAAAAAAAAAAAAAGAGAGGGGGAAAAAAAAAGCCAAACTGCTATTTGACACCTCTACATGATCAAATTTGTTTCATGAGACACTGTAATAAAGCTCAACAGAAGAGCCGGTACATATTGACTGCTGCGTAGCATGCTTTCAGTGTTATTCTTGATCTCCAGGTAGCAACTGCACATTATTTCCTAAATCTTCTGTTTTGCATTATGGCCCAGGCCTATTTCTCCTTTGGATCATCTCTATCTTAAGGCTAGTAACGGAAATAATACTGGTGCAAGAAGAGAAATCAGAGTAACTTATTTGCTTTTAGCATTCCCCTGAATAGATTCTTAAAGTTTTCCCAGAACATTTTGGTGTGAATGTGTGGGTCCACAGATTCGCAGCATTCACTTGCAGTCTGAGGAAGAGGAATGAAGACACTGCAGGTACAGAAGAACATTTGAGAGTAAGCTTAAACGCCCTGTATATAACTCCAGCAGACTTTGTACAGTTAAACATATTTTCACGCAACAGAACTGAGACTACAGGTAGATGTGTGAAAGCAGCTGAGAACGTAACCAAAACATACTGCCAACCTGCAAGAACCTCAGCATTTCCCATGTGATGTCTTCCCAGGCAAAAATGTGGGTGTCCAAATCCCCTATGAAGTCACAACAGGTGGGTTTCTTCTGACTAGATAAGTGTGGTGCCAAAGTTGTTCATCTATTATCTCTTTAAAGCTCACAGAGAGGCAGGTACTGACAATGTTGAATTTCTCTCTCCTAAAGTAGCCATATGAAAGAAGGAAGATACATCGTACTCCAGAAGGACCCATTTCTCTCCACCAGCTATAAAGAGTCAAGAATGGGGAGCTCAGATATAGAAGTTTACACTAGAGATGTCTAAAGTTAGGTGAAATGAATCCTATCATAGGAGTTTTTCCAAGGACTTGAAAGAGGAGAGGATTTCATCAAAGAGCAATTTCAAGATAACTGCCATAGTCAAAAAAAGAGAAATAATTTGCTTAGTTATGGCTGGCTTTAAATTTGCCTTGTTTCTCCTTAGTAAAATTGGTTTAAACATCACATTCAGAGTTATTTCACTCTGTTTGCAACAATACAGCAAGTGGGTCAGAAGAGAAGATGAATATGAGGATTTATCCCCTTTGTTCTTGATTTTACAAGCAAATGACTATAAAGTCCCATTCATAGTCTCTCTGCATCTCCAGTGGTCTCTTTGTAAAAGCAAAGAGACTTCACCAATTACACATTTCTAGAATGATCTGGATTCCTTGATACAAAGATTATTAATATCACATATTAATATTTTCTTCTCACTTAATTTTTCCTTCTGTAGGTCCCTGACATACCTCGAACAACATTCTAGCAGGACAAACCAGCTTTTTACTTCTAGTTTTTCAAAAGAGGGCAAACAAAAAGGTGAACCCCCAATTTATATTTGTTGTTGAGCCTCATTATTCTTTAAGAAAACCTTTTTATTAACCATAGTTTGTCCACTTTTTTTGGTGAACCTCCCTGTGAACATTAAGCAGAAGGTCTTGCACACAACTGTACAGGGGCTATTGGTAATTACATAAAACCAAAGAAACTGAAGACTAAAGGCACAGAGTAAGGCAAAGTGCTTCAATAAAAATGCAAAGGGTGGGGTTTTTCTTGTAAGAAATGGATTAAACATAGCTGAAGATCTTACAGGTGTGGTTAGACTTTAACTGGGCTGGATTATACTGACATTTATTAATACAATTTAAAGTCTTCAGTTAATAGGCTTGAACTGTCTTGGCTTTAAACAGGGTGTGTAAGAGATTGCTGTACCAACACATTAATCCAACAATGCTCTCCACTTTTCTATTTCCTTTCTTGACATTTCTCTTTGACCACTGTCAGGCTAACAGTTGCTTCTTGAGAGAAAGAAATAGAAATACCCCGTACACAGAAAAGGATCCTCTGCTTATTTATCTCTTGTTATTCTCTGATAGTCTCCCCCTGTCACTGTACTGTAGCAGCCAAAGAGGCCAGGCAGGTGCATTTCTTTGTGCAGCTGAAATGATGCTTCGTGCTGCTAACAAGTTATGATCAAGATTACAGTCAACAGAATTTAAGCTAGAAGATTGAGACTGGACAGACATACTGACCTACGTGCTTTCACAAACTTTCTTGCCTATTCTGATCCTCTTCCACCCCTCTTCTCACTTCTCTAGCACGTAAGTACCGACACACCAAATGTAAGGTGTATATTTATGAGGGAAGAAGAGCTAGTTATCTAGCATACATGTAAGAAACGAGAAATTAGTGCAGACCTGAGAACAGAATGGCAGAAGAGAGGAATTAAAAGAAAAAAGATAAATAGCCAAGACAAAGAAAGAGCTCATGTTAAAAGCAGTAAGAATTAATTACGCCAAAGTTACAGGGACGCTTTAATAGCTTTGCATTGTTTTGACAGTGTGCGACAAACATACACAGGCACACAACCAGCCAAAATAGGTATATGTTTTTTCTATATCAGAGTGATGCAGAATAACTGGAGAAACCAGAAAATCTGACACATCAGATTCCTACATTAAGTTAAATACACAGGAATACTATCTGAAAAAAACGGCCCAAAGCACAATTCAAGGACCACTTCTCGGTTGAGTAGCTGTTTTGTTTCCTGTAAACGGCAGGTAATTTTTAATGACATCCCTTAATAAAGTCCTAGTTTGAGGAACCAACAGAAGTCCAGTGAGCCCAATTTCACTTCTCTGCAAAAATCCAAAATACTCCACTAATATTAAAAAACAAAAAAGCAGCCTGCAATTTTAATGAAGAGCCAGGTCTAGCCCTCTGTTCCACACGTGAGTGAAATGGGGGATTGAAAATCAACAACAGTGAATTATATTCAGCATTTATGTCGGCATCCAATAGGATTTCAGTTTTTAATGTCTTTCGCAGCAACAAACCTGTTTTAGATGCAGCAGTAGGCTGGGATACTTCACCTAATGTCCAGTAGGTATGAATACTCATGAAAGTGAACATCTGTTTAGTCACAATGTGAAAGTTATATAATTGTGCTACTGACCTTGGTGGATTTACCTCCCTCCAGGTTTCCAGTGAACTCAGATAAATTGTTCTGTGGCCAAGAATATTGCATCAGCCTTAGCATAAAGTTTATCTGGTACCTCAGAAACTGTGAAGTCATAGCAGAACAATATCTAGGCGATTTTTTCTTTTAATGCAATTTAAGAAAAGTGTAATTGAATTTCTGCTTCTCTCTTCCGGACGGCTTACTTGTGAAATTTACAACCAACACAGATACAAGCTAATATCATGAGAGGGGTAAGTTTTAAGATAGCCAGGCTCATTTAGGAAAATAAGTTGGAGCATTCCCAGATCCTTAGGAATGAATCTTGAATCTCCTACTCCATGTCTTTATTACATCTTTGAAGTATTCAATGCTCGGGGGCGGAAGATTAAAAAGAATGTTCTGTGAAGATATTAGGCTTTCCTTTCCTTTTGGCCAGCTACAAATTGTCAGGCTGTTCAAACCTCAGACACTATACCAATCCTGAATGCTCAAATGACATTCATCAAACAATCTCCTAATGAGATGTATTAGAAACCACTTAGAAAAAAACATATCTGTCTAATTTCCCAGAACGGACTAGAGGCTTAATTTTGTTCACAGCTACACTGGAGTAATTCTAGAATAACTTAATTGATGACATTGAATTACTCAAATTCTCACAGCAGAGTATCTGAAAGGTGAATTTGTTTGTGGGGACAATGGATTACGAGCACTCAAGGTGCAAGATTCAAGCCCCAAATACTAGTGGCCACTGAAAGATTTTTTCCTGTAATTTAATGGGCTTGTGAGTATCATGTTTGGATAACCAGCTACAAACACAGAGTAGCCCTGAGGTTGCTCCGCCGTACAGCAGTGCTAGGATGGAGGATGAGTGAGTTCAAAGAGTCTCAAAAGCCTCCTTGGCAGCTGCTCTCCCAGCAGCACAGGCAGAGCGCAGCTTGCAGCCCAGCCCGGGTGTTCAATGAGTTCCCAGTGCATTGTCATTGTTATTAGCCAGGGCTAGATGAAAGGCTTCTTAAGTAGACAAGCTTTAAAATACACTGCTGAATTATAAGATCAACCTCCAATGAAATACATTTGCAAAAAAACCCAAACAAACAAACAAAACCAAAACATCAAACCACAGGGACAGAAAATTCCAAGCATATCTTCTTTTCCTTGTATAGAGAAAACAAAACCTTCTACGCATCATCACCAGACCAGCAGTGGTCACAGACATTTATTTCTTAATGTATCAGGGCATTTTGCTTTTAGGAAAAATGGTTATAGATCTGTTAAAATCATGAAAGATGTCTATCGACTGGAAAGGATAAACACATACAGTATAGTTTCTGCTAATCTGTCTGGAAAAGGAGTGAAATCCAATAGATATATTTAAATTTATACATGCTTTGACAATCTTTTTTTTTTTTTGTAGCACGATATAGTCTTTGCATGTGGAGCACAATGGAAAAATAAAATAAAAATAAAAGGCAGGTTCCACAATAGGGAACTAACTTTGAATCCAGTCTCTCCTGTATTTCATATGAACATTTGAATTATAGAAATCTCATTCATATATCCTGTTCCTCTATCCCTGGCCATCTCTCTCACATGCCATGACTGTATAAAACTAATATACAAAAAGTATTTGTAAGACCTATGCCAGGATACACTCTACGGGTCTCGAGAGACCCTTTATTGTTAATATCTTGTCCCACAGATTTGGAAGTTAAGGTCTTTGCTGTTTTCATATCAGTTTTCAGTTTCAGAAGGTCTGTTAACTAAACACATTTCTAAATCTATTCTGTTTCTATTTTTAGTGAACCCAAAACCTGCCTCACCTTGTTTTTTCCCCACCCAGAAGTTCATCCACTGGAGAAGTGCAGAGGACAAATCAATGTGAAAGGGCGAACCAGAAATATAAGAGAGTCTAATAATTTTCCATTAAAAGAGCTGATGACAGCCATGCTAGGGACACCGCTCCTTAGAACAAGAGACAGCATACTGCGTAACAGTTGTGGTCAAGATTTACTTGCTGGTAGTGCTAAAATCTGCAACAAATTCTGTCCACATTTGAACTCAAATAACATGCTAAATTATTGCATGGACATAAGAAACAAAGATTATCTCCCAAAATGCATAAGGTCATCAATAAATAACTTGTATTAGAGGAAATACCAGCAAAATAAGCAAGAAAAACTAGCTTCTTTTTCAGAAGCAAAAGATATTCATTGCTGCAACAAGCACACAGGCTTAGACACAATATCCTGAGGGAACTTAAGGTCTTCTTCCTAATGTAGGTTACAGTCTAATACAGAGATCACCTTGTGGATGCTTTACCTGTCTTTTAAAACCACAGACACTGTTTATCTTCACTTTCACAACCAAAGCTGAAGCAGCTACAAGAGTTCATTTGGAAGCACTTTATTAGGAACCCATGTGGGGTACTGTTATCTACCATTTCATGCAGCCTAACAGCTGGAAATTAGATTTTCCAGCAGCATGATACCTACCGGGTACCCATAGCCCACCTTGCAGAACTTCTCAGATCATATGATGAAAATCCCTGGAGAGGTCAGTGGTCCAGGTTGTTTCTGTATCTCCTAAATTCACTGTGTCATTTAGGCACATGTACAAGTGACGCTTTCATTTGAAACTCCCATTTTTTTTATGTATTAAGAGTAACAGCTTCTTTTGCACATGAGAATAATGGCTTCCTTTGTCTATGCAGATCGTATGTGCACAAAAAATCCCGCAAACAAAGTACAGCAGAGGGCTGCAATAAAGGTATATATGCAAGCTAATAGAAGCAGTCAGAGCTGGAAAAATAAGGGATACAATGAAATGCTTTCTGACACAGGTGCTTGCCCAGCCAGGAACCCATTAGCACCTTGTCACAAAAGCCCCTAAGCACACAAAAATATGAATTTGGACGTCATAAAAACCAATGGACATACACAATTAAGTGGCCAATGAAAACCTGTCATCTTCTCTCTCTCTTTGGAACATAGCCAGAAATGACTGGTGGGAGGAAAATATAATTTGGAAGTCTCTCAACCTCAACTTTTAATGTTTACTTGCAGGAAAGGAAAAAAAAAAAATACAGCTCATTGTAAAAGACGGGAGAAAGAAAAGAGTGGTATGTGGCAATATCTCCATTAATTTTATGAGACTTATGAAACCTGTAGACTGGTAGTGACTGCTGATTTAGCAGGATCTAGAGGCAAATATACTGAGCATCTCCTGACATTTACATACGGGGCAAGTTACAAAGCATCTGCCAAAGAACCAGCATCTCCACCTTCAGTCTCCCACATCAGTTGTCCCAGCTTCCCCTACATCACTTCATCTGCTGTGGTACAGCCACCGTTCTCCAAGCACATTTTCTGTACCTTGGTTTTCCTACTCCTCCACTTCAGTCACTCCTCAACAAATCCCGAATCTCCCACCTTCAAATCCAAAGTAGTTTTCATGCTGTGGTGAAGCTTACATCTCAGCTGTCGCACTTGACACACAGTGAGCTTAAAGCTTTAGTCTAACTAAAACTGTGCTCTGCTGGGTTTATGGAGCCAAACTTCTCTGGTCATAGCTCATGATCTTTGTCTTCAATATGCATTCAAAAATCTGTTTAAAACTTGTTTATCCTTTCTAGGATTCTACCAAGAGTCCACCCACATGTAACTTCATAACATAAGCCTTTAATTATGAAAACAAAAAAAGCCTGCATGAGAAATCACGCACCCACTCTCACCAGCACACCTCTCCCCACCCTGTTTGTCTTGATTATAAGTACTTAGGTGGGAAACTGTTTATTATCACCAATTATGGAGCAACTCTGTCCTCACTCCAGAAACCCATCATATTAGAGACTGCGTAAGTACTGTAAAATAAGACAGTCCTCGATGCAAAGAGCTCTCGGCAAGTTTGCCCAGGAAAGGACTCTCATGGTACTTGCCACTCATGACACCTCTCTGGAATCCCGCTGCTGTTCACCATACAACAGGGGAAAAACCTCAAGAGAAAACATGTATCTAAAAGTAAACATCAAACATACTTAGAAACACTTTTCAACAAAGATTGTAAATTATAAGTTTGATCACCTCAGTGATTTTCATAGAATCAATGCTTTCTTCTCCTGTTTTTCACTGCACTGTCACTCTGAAGGACAAAAAGACTTGAAAAACAGATCTGACAGGCACTCGGAAATACCCTTGTTTCCGGGGCTTAAGAGAATTAAGGGCCTGACTCTTCCACTAGCACAAATAGGAAATAAATGCAGAGTCACCTGACATTATGCTGCTGTAAAACACACGTGCAGCCAGGATGTTGCGCTTGCTTCAGTGGAATAACTTCAGGAACACGTGCAGATTGACATGCAAATAAACCTCTTGAAATTGCACCAAGAGAGGTGGAGAGAGAAAGACAATCTTGATTAAAATTTTTTGAAGGACACTACTATGAGGTGCTCAGTTATGATCAGCTCAACATGAATTATCATATAACCCATTTCCGATGAGAATGCAATATGAGCTAAATTTTAGACTGATTTATAGCTTATGAAAGCTTCACTGAAAACCCTGGTTGTTTCACAAGTCCAAGTCAGTGCAGAACTTGGGTTTGTTTTCTTTCATTAAACATGTAAGATTGTGCATTAGGGGTGGAAGGCCGTAGAAATAGCAAGAAAAGGACTTCAAAAAAATTATCATCCCATGTAAGGAAAAGATTATTCCCCTCTGCAAAGTCCTAAGTCTGTGTTCAGTTTGCCCTGAATCAACTGCAATGATGACATCATTTCAAAGGTGATGATGTAGATTTAGAAAAGGAATACGAGAATACAAGTTATATCTGAATTCTCTCTCTTATATTCACAGACTCTCGATTCCTCTTTTCAGACAAAAAGGTTCTACCTGCATCAAGTCCCTGTTTAGTTTGGGAGTCTGCAAAGAGCAAGCAGTGGCCTACCTTAGCCAGCAATGAAAAATGTATTTTTCTCTTCCTTTTCTGACCCGCTTCAGATGCGCTGTGAAATCTCCTGCTAAAAAACCCACAGGCTCTTGCAGAGTCCACGTTCTGGTCACAGTCGCAGTGTATAACCAGAGAAACAGCAGAAACGTTGATTTATTTGTACTAGTGTAAATGAGATCACAGCGTCAAAGCTCAGAGCTGAGACTGTAAAACAAGACTAGCAATGCAAAATTGATTATTAAAAGGCTATCCCATACAAAACAACAGTCACACGTGGGGATTCAGATTTTTGAAGATACTTGGGTTTTGCCTTAAAGTTTGGGCTTTCTTTAATTATTGTTACGTGTCATTAATCTGTTCAGACACTATCTCCCTTTAATTTTGTTTGTTACTTTTAATAGGGTATTTCAAGATATTGGCAAAGTATCTCTCCTTTTGTATTAGCTTCGCTCATGCAACCCTTGGAGCTCAAAGACTTACATGATTAATAGCTCTGCCAGCCATTCCTATTTAAAAACTATTCCTATTTTATCTCTTCCTACCCTGTCCCCTTATTCTCCTCTACTCTCTGTGCAGAATACCCACTGCCAGCATCTTCATGCAACCCAAAACTTTGCAACTTTATTTCTGCCTATTCCTTTTCCACTTCGAGAAGGTCCTGTCAATTTTGTTTGACTGGATAATAGTCAAACAACTCAAAGCACAATCCTACAAGTAGCTGAGTGCCCGCTATTGATGTAAGCCGAAACCAGTAATTTAGCATCTTTGAAAGAGCTCAGCACCTTGCAGGATGGTATCAATGTGTTTCAGCTTGCTAAGCTATGATTTGCCCATGACCCATTTCTCACTTGGAAGTCAGCGTTACCTTCTAGTCTTGCATTTCAAGAAAACAGGGAAAGGTATTTAAACAAGATCACACAGGATCTGTCACCAAGCAGGCAAGGCAGGTTCCTTATTGCAAGCCTCCCAAGCAAGCAAGTTATATTCTCAAAATTATTCTGCCATCCCCATTAAAACTTTTTTTTTTTTTAAATATATCCAGTGCTTCTCGACTCTGTTCAGGTAGCCGTGTCTCCTCAATATCTCATTCAGGTGTAGCATGGAAAAGTCTAACAACCTTGGGCTGGCAGCCAAGCTTGCCAGTGACTGACGCTTGCTTAACTGAGCAAAGATTTGCTCTGCTCCAAGCAGGAACCCGACTACACCAGGACCAGCAGTGACAGCGAGGGTGCAGGCTTGCATCCTAACAACGCCGTTTCCAGCTTGTGCTCAGGCAAGTGGAACCAGTACTTAAGCTGAATGCTAAAAGGCTTCAATCTTCTGCTTCTTTCCAATTCACCTCTTGTATAAACCCAGGACTCCTTAGCGAGAGCGGCACATTAGGGTAGTTACATCGCTAATCTGGGCATAATTTTAAGCTCAGTGAAAGGGGATTTAAACATCGAGGGAGGAGGAAAGCAAAAAGAGGCATAGAAGAGAGGAGGATGGAGAGGAATGAATTGCTTAGAATACCTCTTTTAAAAATGCATTCTTGCCAGTAAGTGATAGAAATAAATCAGCAGTATGAAGTCACTGGTAGCTGGATTTAAAACAGATTTTATGACCATTTGCTAAGGGGCCAACATAAAGCATAAGCAAAACTAATAAAAATATAGCTTCCATGAGCAATGATAATGTTAAGCTGTTGGAACAAATTCTTTGATTTAAATGAAATTACACTTCTCCAAACATACACCACAGGCAAATTTAACAAAATCTCTGCCCCAAAGGTTTTACTGTCTAACCAGTCAATGACTGGGGGTGTAACAAAAACAAATGAGTAAAGTCTGTGCCCAGCAGAAATATGTGGATACCTAAATCTCCTTGCCTCACTTGACACAAAAAAAAAAAAAAAAAAAAAAATCTAATTTTCCACAGAGAGCAACTGAAGAATTACAGCTTTCATGTATGCAATTCTATGGCTATTAATGACTGTCCCCACCCCCAATCTTTTTTTTTTTTTTTTAACTGAGTATACTTTTTGTTGAATAAATAATTAAAAGAGGTAAAATGATCTGGTGGTACCTCAGTTTAAACCCAGGTGGACTAGAGATCTGTAGAAGAGAAATCAGAGTTGATCTCATGCATGTGATTTCATCAGCATTCACAGAATTTTGGAATCCGGTCTCTGATGCTTCTCAGTCTTGGAGAAGTTCCTAACTATAACCTCATTCATCAAACATATTAGCAATGTATTGGTCAAAGAACACACTCTTTACATATCCAGTGGCCTGATGTTGGGTTTGACATGCAAGAAACACTGTACCAAGCTGTGAACAGCAATGAAGTTAGCCTAGCCCGTGGACTGAGATAACCTCTTAAACTTTTCATCTCTTAAAACTTTGGTTTACACATTTCAATTAGGTCACAAGCAAAATCCATTTGGTCATGTCAATCTACAGATGACACAGCTGGATCATAAAAATCATCGCAGAGCTAAGTACAATTGGTAATCTCAATAGCAGGCAAAGATGCTCTAAATTAGAAATGCGTGGGTGGGTTATGCATCTCTACTACCTCTCTTCGGTATTCCATCTGCTAAGTATTTTTTTTAATACATTATTCTTAAGCAAATATAAAAGTGGAAAAAAAAAAATAGTCCAACTAAGGTATACTAAGAGATTAACATTAGTGGGAATGGGCAGGACAAGCAGGACTGGAAGTGAAGCCCTCTCAAAGAAAAGCCTTACAGTCCACAAACATCTAAGAGATCCTGTGGCCAGATCTCTGCTGCTTCTTTCAGGAGACAGAAAACCAAAAGACCACTAAAAACTTTGGCATCGTTAATATTGAAATGGCTTGGGTTTTTTTCCTTCCCTTTCCTTTCTCTGGGATTTTTTTTGAACCTGGATCTCATAATTGAAAGCAAGTGGATTACGCATAACACATCAAACCACTGTTAACACCCAGTCTCCCGCAAGGCTGAATCCTAACAACTCTGTTTTCTGCCTACAGTATGTGCAAGCAAGTGGAACCACCACATGCACTGCATGCTAAAGGCCACAGCCTTTGTCTTCTCCAAGTTCTGTCTATTTCAGAGGCTAACATGCTGCAATTAGTCTAATTAATGTGAAACAATGAGCTGTGTTACCACTTATCAAATTGATTGTTCCCCTATCAAAACAAAACAGGCTGGCTTTTTGATGTAATTTCAAGAGATGATTTGAAATGTCATGTTGCTGCAAGCCAATTACCTTATGACTGGAGTCACGGTCAACAGAATACATAATTAGCACGAGTTTGGGCAGGCTGCTTACTGCTAGTATGCTAATTAACTGTCTTTTGTCATAAAACAAAAAGGTTGTAGCTAGGGTGGTGGAATAGGTCTTTTTTATTTACATTTCTTTGTGCTTATCAATGTGAGGTATGACAAAGGAATGGAAAATTTTAATTCCGCTACTCCAAATTAATACTGAGCTGCAAGGTCAGGCAGGGCCCTGGACTACGAGCAATGCTCAGCTCTGCTGTCTGGGACACGTGGGCTGCACCCTCTGCCTGGAGCACGGTAAAATTAAGCACCAAGCAAAGATCATACCAAAGAGCCACCGAGTAACTCCTGCGAAACAACTGATGGCATTCGATGGGTACCAGATGCTCCTTTCCAAAAAGGAGGAGAGCACCTGTGACAGCCCAAGCACACGGGGAGCCATCCTGCCAACCCCAAACTGCTCCACCACAACTCTTCGAAAGCGCTCTCCAGAAAAGTCTGAACTAGAAACAAACGACGTTATTACTTCTGCTTCAGCATGGTGCTCAAAGAAGAGCAGGGGTGCGTGGGACAGCAAACAAACCCAGCTTGTGAGTAAAAAGCTTCATAACTCAGCTGCTGCCACCTCCTCTCTGTTGCCTCATTTGTGTGATAAATTTTGTATTCCTCAGGCATTTGTTAGAGAGATGATTGTGCACGGCGCTGGGTGTCCTCTCTACCTATAGGTTTTGGGAGAAGCTGAGGAGCTCATTACTTTGCAGGATAAAAATCTAGCAGAAAGAATCTGAACTTAAAAGCCGGCTGTCAGCGGCACCCGCTCTGCCCCCTCTCCGCTCCACGCACCGCAATGCTGTCACACAAGGGTAACGGAGGGCAGAAATTATCTTAGTGAATCATTGCTAATTCCTACCAATTTAAATTCTAGTTTTCTTTTTCTTGTCTATAATTCAGCACTTTACCTAAGGTTTTGCTTGGCCTGAGCAACTCTGAGAGCAAGGTCTGGAATTGCTGGAAGTTTTAACGACATTGTTTCCCTAACAGCTGCTGACTTACGAATCCTCCTATTTGTCATTAAAAAGATTTTTTGCTCTGTGCGTGTGTGGTTTGAATCACTACAGACATAATTTCTTGCACTTCTTGATAATCTTAAAAGCAAGAGAAACATGTAAATCGTTCTCTTACAGAGAGAAGCGTTCAAAATCTAGATTGAAAAGTTGTCAAGCTTGCCTTTTCTGAAGACTTTGTTTAAATTCAAACCCAGTCTCCTCCAGGTTCACATGAAGAATCTTAAAGTTTCACATCCAGAAACGATATAGAGTGAATTATCTTTAAAATCATGTCATGAAATCAGTAGGCATTCTTCAGATATTCTCCTGGTTTCTCTCTTCCAATCTGAGCTAAAAATCAAGGTGTGATAAAATTAGGTATGCATGCAGGAAGGCTAAATTTTTATCTTAAATGATGAAAACTAGAACGAACAGGAAAACACTCATTTCTTCTGGTGCTGTCATTTACTAGAATCAACATCATCCTTCCTGTCTTTATTCAGCAGAGAAAACAAAGCTAATCCCAATTTCTAAAGAGCTGGCTAATAAAGGAGTCAAGGGATCATTAGTCTAATTAACTCATTCCTGTTTTCAGTTTACATTTCATTATGCTATTACACTCTTTGAAATGTCAATTTTTAAATACCATAGAAAACTGTTTAACATATAGACATTATGTACAACAAATCTAGGGACACATAGAACAGTTACTCAATATTAGTAAGTTAGTACTACCCAGGTATGCAACTAAACATCGCTCAGCTAAAGCATTATTGTAAACTTTATTTATTGATACAAAAAAAAAAAAAAAAAAAAAATCAGCGAAATGTTTCAGTGACATTTGGCTCCCTGCTTTATGGTGGTGCTTTTGCTGCCTGAGTATTTTGTAATACTCAGGTAGATGTCCTTACATCCACTTTTGCTAATCAGACAATTTTTATCTTAACAAAAATGAATCAGGATACTAAGCTACAACTTCCTGTCAGATTTTTTTTTCCTCTTCTTTTTATTGGGTGTCTTTCTATAGCTTAATATAATGAGTCACTTACTGTACTTAAAGTCAATTGTTATATTGATTAAATGAGTCATTGAGTCATTTAATGTCTTTTAAGTCAATTTTTAAATTAGTGCAACTTCTGTTAAATTAATGGTAAATTCTATGTCCAGCTGTTTGGAAACAATCAACCTGAGTTAACTGTATAGCCTTGTACTGTTACCCTTGTACAGACAAGTACAAGTTTTAGAAAACAAATTATTGATAAAAGTGAAATATTATATAATAATTTGTGTGTGCACACAAAAGGAAACAGGAAAAGAGAAAGGCTGTAGGCACATGCACACAGACACACCTTTGCCTGTGTGTACCTCTGAACATCCCGCATGCATTGGCCACCTACTTGCTGGGGAGGAACCAGTTTTTGCTTAGCATTTAATCCAGTAAATCACTAAATGTGCGTAACACTACACGACTTGTCCCTGAGCATCTCTGGGATTATTCACATGTTTAAATTAGACATCTATCACAGACTGCTGGACCACAGCCTGAAGTATGGAGATGTTTTGCCAACGTGCTTCTTTGTAGTGAAATGTCTGCAGGAGTTTGGGACACCTGAGCAATTAAGATGGGCATGACCGGCACGATCTTGTTATCCTCCTTTCCAAATGCCCCATGATGAGACACCCCCTTCACCTGCATGAGTCTCCTCCAAAGAAGTCCTTTCTGCTACAAATTTGCACAATATATACACCAACTATCACCTCAATAGTTGACAGAATCAGGCTACGTGTGCCAGAGTATACCCGAAACGTTGTCCCAGTGAAAACGTCAGACATCGTGATCCCTTTGTATGTATTTTAAGAGATGCTAATGATTGCCGTGCTGACTCCAACTCACAGGCAAAATGAAGACAGACACATTGAAACAGGAATGAAGCGTGACAGCAGCTCTTACATAAATATGATCCAGGCATCAATTATATCTGCTACAGCATGGGCCCAGTTATTAGTCATGCTGGATAACAGGTAAAGAGATCTGATCCTCACATATGTGCGAGTCTTTTCTTGAGTGTCCGAGATTCACTGAACCGCTTTTAAAAACTGTCTGATGTCATCTGGCCCTTACGTACGCAAAAAGCTTACAAGTTAATTCCCTGGTTATTTCTGTTTCCGAGAACTGGATTTGGTCTTCTGAATAGCCTGGACCGTGGTGAAACCTCTACAGCCTTTATACAACATCCTCTAATTGTGAGAGTACACTAATATGAGCTTAGCTCTTCTGTGTTATAGATGCTATGGAAATAAAGAAAAGTTTGCTTTAATATCTACCTCTTCAGTCTATCGCAGGAAAAGAACTCCTTGCTGATCTCTAGCAAATAAAACATGTGACTGGATAACCCACTGGCTGAAGGAAACCACACGGCTATTCACAATCAGTGTCTTTGTGTAGCTGTCCTTGCACTTTGGGAGGGAGAAGGGTTCAGCTTTAGGCACCCAAGTTTGAAAAGTTCATCTGAGAATATAAGCTTACATTAGAAATCTCTTACCTGGTGAGACACATGACTATCTCAGAATGAGATGTATATTAAGAGGTACTTATTCAAAATTTGAATTGAGGGGAAATTTTAACAGTGGCAACCATTCATGAGCAACCATATGTTACAGAATCCATGGCGATGTGTTCCTGAGATAATAGTACAGAGACCACAGATCTGCAGGAAGCAGAGAGGATGATACAATTCTGCTTTGTGTCACCAATTATAATACATTTGAGGAAGCGAAGTGCTTTTAAAAATATGTAAAGGAGGACCGTGAGTGCAGTATATGGATTATTTTTAATGGCTTAACAGGGATTAAACCCCATCCATTAATTAATGTATTTTGAGAAGGCTAATGAAAAATAATATATCTGTTAAAAATATAGTACATATATCTTTAATATAATCTCTGCTTTAGGAAGACTGAATCTAGATAGGAACTGTGGCTAACAAGGTACCTGGATAATGCTCCTGCAATAAGAGGTGAGCATTAGCTCTCATTAAGTCATGTTCTTAGCGTTATTCGGCATCACAGGCTGACCTGACGTGATGTAACAGGATGTGGCATGCCAGAATGCATCACAACGTGTTCGGAATTGTAAAAGCAAACAAACCCCCAACCACTGAACTTCTGTGCAGCACCTGGTAGGGAGTTCAGCATTCCTGATCAGACACTGTCTTAGCTTTATTATCAACGTGTTATACCTCCTGTTGGTTGTTCAATGAGTATTTTCTCTCATCTGTTTCCTAAACCAGCCAAAGCAGGTCAATGCATCTTCATTTAAAAACAAAAGCACGGAATGCTGCTTAAAGCTTTGATTTACTGGGGTCTTTTATTTTCTTTCCCTCCGTGTGTTTCTACCTGATGTTACCCAAATCTAGCACTGACAAGAGAAGACCAAGGCAATTAGGAGATACACAGTTATTTTAGCAAATCCCTTAAAAAAAAAAAAATACTTGAAACAAGTCAGAAACATTAGAGCAAAAGCAAGCACAAAAGCAGGAGCTGTGGCACCGTACGCCCCGTCTAACAAGGTGTTGAGCACCGAAGCCCAGGGGACTCTTGGTGCTCTCGCTGTGAAGATTAGACGAGAGCACTCGGGCAGGACACAGCAGGAATATGAAGGGACACGAAGTGAGCAATCCCAGCAGACAGCCTGTTGAAATGTCAGTCAGGCACTCTGCCTCCACCACCTTTCACAGAGCTAAACATCTCTTTATGTCAGAACAAATTGGGCGATCCTCAAATCTTTTTTTTTTTTTCCTCTCCCCTGACTTCAATGCGAGGACGAGAGGCGCGAAGGAGAGCGGGAGGGAGCGCGCACAGACAGTTCAGTTCACATGAAAACGCCCTGACACGCTACAAGGCTGAATACTGATACTGGCAACTCTTACAATCTTATCAGAGCGGCAGGAGCGGCGGCAGCCGGCGTGCTACAGACCTTCCCGCTTTCCAATTTCGCTGGGTGGCTGTTCCCTTCCCAGGCATCCCACAATGGCCTGTGAAAATAAACTCCTGGGCTTGATCAAAGGCCACAAAAGCAAACACGTAGTTTCCTCATTTACGAGCATATTTACTTTTGTCATCTTTTTCTTGTTTCTACTCCTACCTGCCCTCGTTAGTCCCTTAAAGAGGTCTAACTTTAACCGGCGCCTAGCATGGTGCTCAAATGGAGACTGGTGAGTGACCGCAATCTTATTTTAAATGATTTCATTTCACTTGCAAAATTCTGTACAGGGTGTTTGGCTGGGTTTTTTGACCACAAAAACATACACAGAAAGGTGTTTGTTTGGTTTGGTTTGTTTTTTTTTTTTTTTTTTTTTTTGCAGCATACCAACAAAAAAGAAATCTTCCCGCTGACTGCTGTGAATGGGAAAGAGGTCTCTGTCTAATTGCATAAATATACAAGAATTACTTTAATTTCTTTTTCATTTAACAGAAGAAACATTGTCTTTAAAAGGATCAGACGATGTTCATTCTTTAAAAAACAAAAAACCCCCTAAGCAGACTAAAAAAACCCACAAAACGCATCACCACACACACAAAAACAAACAAATCCCACATATTAAAAGAAAACAGAAATCTTAACCCAGGCAAGGTGAAGAATGCTGTGGAATCACTGGAACATTTGCCTCCAAGAACAGCAAGATTAAGCCGCTGGTCTACCTTTGGGTTAAAGTTGTGAACAGTAAAATTTCTTCCAAAATAAGTATCTATCAAAAAAAACGCAAACACCACCCCACACACACCCCAAACACCATAAAAACCCCCAACAAAAAACCCCTGTGGTTTTAAAAACTGCAAAGTGAATGTTTGATAAGAAAATATAATTAATTGGTCACTGTAATGCCTGGCCACCTACTCTTTAGATCACAAGTTTACGGCAAGCATGACCATTTGTACAGAATGATCCATTTCTAAGACCTTATTCTGGATAACATTTTCTAAAAGTTGCCTAAAAGGTCTAGTATTAATTGACTAAAGATCAGATGCTCTACGTTACTATTTTTAAGTTTCTATTTACAACATTCAGGTAGGTAAATGTCTGTGTATGGCACAGACATTACCAGACCATTTGCTGCCCATTATCGCCAAGAAAAGAAGCCTATACTAGAATAAACTGTGCAGCATTTCTGGCATTCATTAAAGGAAGAAAGGTTTATAAGAAAAAAGAAATACCACTGATTTTTAAAGGTGTTTAATACAGATAAGCGGAAAAAAGGGTTCCTATTTTAGACTTGGTGATAGCTAAAAATGCATTCAAATATGTTCAAAAGCAATCTGAAGTCTCCTAAAAATGGGTGTTTAAAAGTATTCAAGAAAACAGTAAAAATGCAAATAATATTTGTCACATTATTGTAGGATATGGGACAAAAATGCTCATAAATTCAAAGAACCCTGCTGAGGCAAACTGCATTTCATTTAAATATGACATTATTTGGGAACCATTAAAACAGGAATAATGTTTATCGGTTGCATTGTAAAGGTTACTACAAGAAAAACGCAAAGTGTGCCCATAGTAGAATGAGTGATGCTAGGGACTGAGAGCACAACACCCTTAATTTTAGTTGTTGTAGCTGTGCCATTGGAAATAAAAAGTCTTAAAGTAATTGATAATTCACTAGTGTAGAAATACTACAGTGAAAATAAGGAGGAAGCACCAGTATTTTTAAGAATCTTGGTCCAATACTATAGCATTCTTTATATATATATTAATGAAACCTATCAAAAAATAGTGGCTGCTGACTTTCCATTCAGAGATGTGTTCAATCTGAGAAAGAAAAAAGTACACAGTGCCTTGTGATTGCTACAAAATAAATACAACTGCTCTTGTCCTTCCATTCAAACTTCTTTCCTGTTTTGTTTGTTTGGGGGTTTTTGTTTGTTTTTAATATGGAAATATAAACCCACCTAATGGGACCTTTAGTCTACAGAGAATAATATGTTGGGGTTTTATATAAAGAGCCTAGCTTTCGGAACTAAAAGCATCTAACCTTGTTGAAGAGAGAGATTTTCTAGCTATAGCCTTGAAGAACCTTCTGCAACTTGAGTTGAAAAGCTTTCATTTGCATAGACTTGCATAAATTTGTCTATACTCACCTCTAAAAACAGAAATAATGTTAAAAGACCCCCAGAACTCTGAAGTTGCCATTTTGAACCTCAAACTGTTCCCTGCAGTCAATCAGCAGCATTAATTGTTGGTTTTTTCTACATGGAAATCAAGACGTAGGTGCACGCAGAGACCTTGATTATACAGACATTTAGTCAGTGGCTTGACTATTGTGAGTAGTTTTTGGAGAAGCAATCAAATTAAGCATCCCATTAAACATCTGATGTAGGTAAATCAGCTCCCACGTCTTAAAATTTGATCCATCTTGTTTTCCTCCATCTATTAGATTCATTTGTATTTGTAAAAAAAAAAAAAAAAAAATCTCAATCACGCACTTCCTTTAGTCTTGTCTTAATTCCGTCAATGAATTTAAATGCATCACATACACCACTTTTATGTAGTTTAAATTCAGCTAGGAAGACCCATTAAGGTTCTGAGTTAAAATAACTCTGCATCATGCCTTGCTAAATGGTGGCTTGCCTGGAACTGATGCCAGTCACCTGGACCGGCCATGAATTGGTTTCTTGCCCAACCCCTGTTGTGCCTGTTCCCTTTTGCTATCTGTTGAGCTGTGTGGTCCAAGGGGGTGGAGAAAGGGGCTGGGATGTTAGATTGCCTCTTACTAATGAGGCAAAAGTCCCTTAGACACGTGTGTGTCGCCTCCCGAGCCACCGCCGCCTTTGTCGGCAGCTATGGCTGAGCAGGGTTTTGGGGAGGATCTGGCAAAATGCTCCCCAGCCAGGCACAGTTCTCACCTAGCGCCTCTGTTCAAAGCTCAGCATTACTGCTCTTCAAAATATGTTTCTACTAAATGCCATTTTTTTTTCTTTGTGGTACTACCATCTATACCACTATATTTTTCTACCTCTCAGACAAAACACATGACCTTTCCTGTAGCTGTTCTGAACAGAAACCAGAATAACACCAGTGGGTTTTTCCTGAAGACCTCCACAATTGGCCCAGTCTGTGATGCACCACATGGTACACCATCTCCTGAAATCTTCCTGTGGCCTACACCAATTTGTATTCGCGTTATTTTCTTTGAGCTTGAAATTGATTTGTGATGTTCTCTCTGAGGGCTCACAATTTGCATAATTTGCCATTATTCCTCCATCGCACACTACCCTACATCATGGGCTACATTCTTCACCACCAAAGCGGTCAGGCCTGGGCTTAACTCTAAGCACAAGAAGTCCTATGAGACGTCTCTGCTACTGCTCACATGGTATGCTTAAGCATACGCTTATTTACTTTGTCCTGAGGTAGCATATATCTAAAATAGCCTCTTGGAGCTATTAGAAGTGGACACACAATAACTGCATGCAGAATTGGGCTTATTGTCTCCACAGATTTGTCCTAATATACCAGAGTCTCAAGACATCACTTCATTTTCATAACAAGGAGGAGATTTAATTTCTGCGGATTTGTGTAAAAAGCAATTTGGAAACTTTGCAACAATGATATTGCTTCCCATAAATGCCAAATTGGTAAAAACATCATAAGAGGCAAACATAGCACATTCACAATATCATTTTTTCTATCTTAAGTACCCGCATTATTCAAAGACATTATACTGCTAAGTATCCAAATAATTCATTCACTTTAGGGATCAAAAGCGTAATATTATTTTCTTAAATTAAGCTCTCTCTTTTCCAAATCTGCCTTTTCCACTTAAACTGAGGCAACAAAAGCATCTGAGAATGAATCTGTGTGTGAGGCTTTTATTTTCAGTTGTCAGGGTTTGTTCTGCTCTGGCTGGGGTGTGCACGTGCCTCCTTACTGAGCACCAAAACACAAAATAATTGCAATAATAATTCTAATTCCCTGCTTTGGCTCATAAAATGAGCCTCATGTATCATCATCTTATTCCTACCTTCCATTGTTAGCAGGAAGGAGGAGGTTGGCAAGGGAAAACATCGCTTACCCTTAACTTACTGGCACCACTGTAATACAATATCTCCAGTTAAAAAGAAATTGTAATAACTGCAAGTGACTGTTTAAAATGATAGCAAAGATCAAAAGTTCTGACTACGGTGGGTTGGGGGCGGGGTGGGGCAGACTGCCTGGTTTTAAGCTCACCCTATTAATTGATGAACATCAGGACTTTGTGGTCATTTAACACTCCCTATAAATGAAGACTTGATAACAGTTATTGATCTCAGTTTTCCTGGAAGAGGATCCCTGGGCTCAGCAGTGAGCAGTTTTCCTTTTCTCAGTTCATAAATACAAGAATAGAGCTATTGCTCAAATGCCACCCTAACTGCTGAAAATGAAATAAAAGTAAAATTTCAGTGCACTGTTGAAGAAATACAGGTGTATTTCCACAGGGTCTTTTTGAGCAGATAGCCCAAGGTTAATATAATCTCAGATTTCCTTATGGGAAATACAGAATTGCCCCAGCTGGTCTCTGCTATAATTGGAAAACATTTTCTTAGTGAATGTCTACTCAAAGCATACAAGTGTATAAGTTACAGTTCTTATTTATTTATTGATCTTCCTTGTGTTACCATGGAACTTGAATATCTCTGAACATTCATGAATTCAGCCTAACAATGTACCAGATGGGACTACGAGCATCTCTGCTGCCCAGGCAAGAAGCTGAGGCAGGGAACGGGAAGCGCTAGGTTCTTGCATCCCCAACACAACTGTGTCACAAGAAACGGCTGGAAACAGCTATTGTCTGTCCTGTCTTATTCTTTTGTCAGTCAAAACTTCTCCCTATTTTTCTTCTTTCTGGCTTTTTCTCCCTGCAACTCGGCTGTCAGCTGGTCAAATCAAAAGCTGAGTTCTAAAACTTTCTGTGATGCTGGCCAGAAGCACCTACATCACTGATAATGCATTATCACACAATTTAAACAGGCAAAATTAATCCCCTCTCTCTCTTTCCATCTCCCCTTCCCCAAAAATCAGAAAAACAATTTCCACATCTCCTGACCCCTGGTTCATATTAAAGCCGGACGTCAAAGAGGCGGCCTTGAAAGAGGTACGCATCCTTTCCAATGCGGATTTAAGGACAAGCTACATAAGTAGATGAACTGTTGAACTCAGTCCTCTGTCTTAGAAATACATTTCATTGGGATCGTTGATGCACGATATAAGTACCCAAAAGATGTAACAGAATTCTGAAAAGTGAATTAAGGACGTATTGCCATCTCCAGCAAAATAATAAAAGTAGAGAGATTAAGAGGGAAGCATATCTTTTTGAATTGTAAAATAGGTTTATAGGTCTTCTAATAACAACTTTTACTCAAACCTTACATAAATAGGCTTATATCATACAAATATTATGTGGGCTATGTGGAAACTACAAGGTCTCTAATCATGTTTAGGGATTACTTGACAGAACAGAGACATTTCATTCCTATTGGACCTAGGGATTACAGCAAAGAAACATCTAATATTCCATTTTTTAATTTCATGCATTTTTTATTTACCTTTAATGATGCTGTATATATTCATCATCCTGAAATATTAAAACAGTATGAAAAAAGTAATAAATTGGTGGAAAATTTAGGGAATAGGAATGCAACAGCACGCAAATCATACACTATCAAGTGCTTGATACACATTTAAAATTACTGCCTAGTACAGCAAAGCCAAATTCCTGGCAGATTTCTGAAGCACAAAGTCACAATAAGAAGATCAGCAGAACAGACTGAAATAATAGAATATTCATCCCCCTAATCCATATGCAATTCTTTAGGGCTTTTTTTTTTAACAATGCATATGAGGTCTGACTGTATTCAGGATTTAAATAAGTTGTCTCTCTTTCACACACACACACATTCACTCTGTATTTTTGTTAAAAAAAAAAGTATATACAGTTATCATTTCTGCTCTACTGCACCCACATTGACAAGGTTAGCACATCTCCTCACACCTCAGATGAAACAATAGCATTTTAAACAACAAAAGTGTTAAGAGAAATACATTTATTCATACCATTGAAGCCTTCTGCAACAGCTTTGTTGGAAGGAGGGGGTACAGTTTGCCTAGAAAAGGGACTTTTTTTTTTTATTCTTTAGGGTTTGGGGTTTTTTTTTAACTCTTTCCTACTTCATTCTAAATAATTACCAGTTAACTTAAATCAATGTTATTAGCAATAAAATTTTGAAACCAGTATTAAATCTTTGAGATCATGCCTTTCTCTCTAGACAGATGTAATTTTAGATCTACTATTGTATAAAGGGACAGAGACATAGAGACGAATAAATCACCACTCAAAAGACAGATGTTGATGATAATGATACACGTAGAAAATGTGCGTGAGGATGGGTGACGGAGAGGTGCAGTATAAAACTTCCATTGCCATGCATGAGATTACTGAATTACTTTCAAGTAGTGCAAAGCTACAACTGAGTCACAGATGTTCCTCCAAACAGGAGCATGAAGAAATTCATACCTTATCATATAGACATACAAAGCCTGATCTTGAGATCAAGCAGGTTTTACACACGTTTAACTCTCTGATTAGGCTGCAGAACATCAACACCACAGACAGGTTAGATATAAAATTAATGCACCCAAAGAGAAGACATTTGCAACAGTAATATACATGTGGACGTGCTAAACAAAGGTGCCTACATGTGATAATTGCGATGGCCACATGCAGAAACCAGCTTTCACAGCCACCACGACAGTTCTCGTCACAACTCTGTTAGGGGGCTGAAGGAGCACTAGGACAGGTGACGGGACATGAAAAGCCACCTGCTAAGCGAGAAAGAGCAACCACATCCTCTCGAAACCTGAATACCCAGACATAGCTACAATGCTATCTGGTAGTAACAGGTCTCACGAGAAATGGCCCGGGGTGTAGATTGCAGCCCAGCATTTACCAGGACTTTGGGTTGCTACCTGGTGAGGGACATGCTGATCCAACCCCTTTCAAATCATGCTAATGTGCTATTAACCCAACTGTAATATCAGTTCACATTGCCATTCAAATCGGTAGGTTACTGTTTTAATTCAATACTGGCTAAGGAAGCAAAGTAAAACATATTTAATGAAATATTTTCTTTTTTTGGCAAGGAACCTGCTTTTCTGTGGTAAGAACCTACTGCAATTTATGCAGCTATGACACCAATATCTGTCCATATGTTGATGCCCATCTACTGACACAGAGTGCAAACTTCTTGGTGCTTATTGCTTACAGGTATGCAATTATTATTGATAGATTGGGAAAAACAAAATCATAACCCTACTAAAATAAGCAGGACCTGTCAAGCTAGCGTACATTCATCCTGTTTGTATATTTTACAGCTACACAAGCTAAAGAATAAGCATTCCTAGAAAGGATTTGATCTCTACTAGTGAGAAAGGTGTTAAGTTGTATAAGGAAATAAAAGACAAACAAACAAACTTCTGCTAGCAAATATGATGAACAAACAGGGTCTACTAATGTACTCTGAACTTTGGAGAAAAAAATCTGATAGATGCCCTGCAGAACTGCATTGGACCAAATCTGAATCTGAAAGGTACAGGTGGAGCAGCTTTGCTGTGAACATACCAAGGTTTAAAAGACATGGCAATGAAGTAAAAGTATAAAGTACCATCTTGGTTGCTGGAGGAAAAAAAAAAGGCTATAGAAGAAAGAAGGGATTTATTAAAGAGGAAAAAAGAGCATCCAGTGAAAATAAGAGTATGCCTGAAATACATTAGTGCTACTCTTCCTTCTGCTGTCTTGTATTTTACAGGACATAACACATGCCTATATGAGTCTTTTAGTGAAGACAACTGTTTGTGACAGAGGAGGTTAGAAAAGAACAGGAAAGCTTTTCCCCAAATTTCAAAACTTTGTTCCAAAGTATAGAGCTACTAAAGCTTCTCTACAAGTGTTAGTAAATATGGAAAACGCTTTTTAACGTGCATAAGGAATATATTGTTTCCTTACACTCATGCAGAGAAATGGTTCAACAACTTTCTTTACAAATTTCTAAGCAAGCAATGCAAAATATCTATTCGGAATATCAAAGTTTAATCCTACTCATTAAAACATGACAAACATAATTAATTGAAAACAGAGTGAATAATGAGAATATCCTTCAACATAATGGTGTTGGTACTATCAGCTTGTATTATAATACAGGAATACATTATAAAAAGTGAAATATAAAAGTCAGTTTTAAAAAGAACAGTCTGAAAGTTTTTCCTTGGGTCCAGTCTCTAAAGCACAAATTTTAAATCCTCAGAAGTTACATTTTCCCGGTCATCAAATGAGATAATACATTACGTTGTTTTCCTGTGATAAGGAATTATTCAAGGTCTTACACTGCCTGATTAATCTCACAATCAATATTTGGAAAAGGTCTCTCTTTGAGCTAATCAAACTTGACAAAAGCAATCTTCAAACTATGCCACATTCACCAATTTGTAAGATATCTCAAACTTGTGTTTTATTAAATGCAGCTTAAATTAGCATCAGCTCTAAATCAACCTGCTTATGACACCCCTTAAATCTCAGAGACAGTATATGCGGTAGGCAAAAAGAAAACACATGCACAACAAAAAAAATTATTTTGCTTTTTTTTTTTTTTTCTTTTTTCACATGAAGGATGCCATTTCAGGTTTAAGATAGCACCCAGCTACATCCCTGTTGCTCACGTTATGTTGCATTTTGTGGGGTAGTTGCTGATGCTTTTCAGTTTACTTTTTCTTCTGGAGCTAATTGGATAAGGTATGGCCAGTGATTCCTCCAAATAATGCCTATTTCTTCACACATATGAAAGAGGCTAACTTTCAATATCAGATTTTACGACATCCTTAGGCTTTCAGTATCACCACTAGGTTAAAGGACATTGCACCTGAAGATCAATGGTGTGATGGTACAGCGGTTAGCATGAGGACAACTGGTAGGGAAGCACAACATCACTGGTAGGGAACACTGTGGGCAAGCATGTAAATACTGTCTCAATCTTCACCTTCACTGCCAATTAGTGTTAGTAGTTTCCTTTCTTTCTGTGAGTGGTCATACATGTGAAAACAGGATTTTCCCACAATTTGAGAACATGTTTAAGTTTGGTTACCTGACTCTCAGCACTAAAAGACATCCCTGAGTTAGCATAGCTGAGGAGGAGGAAGACAAATATGAGAAAGATGTAAGTATTAATTCTCTACTGTAAATATTTCAAGAGGAAATCAGGCCTCAATCTTACTCTTCCTCAAGTCACATTTAAGTTCTGGATAATAAGTTTCTGAGCTACTGACTCCCCTCTGTTTCTTCATGGTTTTGTGCAACAGAGAAACTGTGTTTCAACGTAGACAATGCCTATGATCAAATAATGTAATTTAATAAAACACTCCATAAACAAAGACTTACACGTATTACAAGTTGCTAGCACAAATCTTTTTCAGACCCAAGGAAGGATATCCAAATATTGGGTAACACACTCTGACTGGGAAGACTATCAGTGAGTTTCTCTATTTGTTTATACAAATGGGCCAATGCTTTTAAAAGCACTTCAGAACACTTAACTAAAGCAAACAAGCACTTGAACTTCAAATATCTAGCAAGAGAAGCTATTGACAAGTATGACTTGACTTACTAAATCCTACTATCTTTGCGACCTTTCATTCATACAGTCTCTTCGTGAAGAGAAGCACCAGGCTCTCACCTCAGCTCCAGCTCTACTGCAAGATACAGAGTGAGAGGGGTGAACAATCCCCAGTCCTCTTTTATTTCTTGGGCCCACAGTAGTCTTTAGAAAGCAGTTTCTGATTTTGAAATCTTATTCTCTCCCTTATTTGGCCTTTAAAGTATGATTTTTTCCACCTTATGAACCTCCTTTTCTGCTTCTTGTTATCCACAGGTAGCTAAGCCTTGATTTGGGAAGGTAACCTTTACCAAACTACATCCTATTAATTCCTAATAGGTGACTAATGCTGCAGGAATAGGTTGCTATGCTCCGAAGATGGGTGCCTTTGGTAAGTAGACCTGTAACAGCGCTAGTATCATGTGCATCCTTTAGGTCTTCGTACTTACAACACACTTCCGAGCTACTGCATTGTATACGATTACACCACTCGTTTCCTGACCTAGATCAGTGTGATCTGACTTACCTATACCTTTCTGCTGAGAAATCAGCACCCAACTGAATAATCTGAAAGATTATTTGGTAGTTGTGGGCAGTATATTTTTTTGGAAACACCATGATTTCATATAGGTCAAGTAATAACCAACTTCATAGTTCGACTATGTCAAATCACGTTTGTTGTCTGCTCTGAGAAATAGTATGGATTTATGCATTTTGAGGAAAGGCAATTTTCAGGAGAATGCCACAAATATATGCCAGTCTGGCTCAAGTATTAAATTGGCCCTGAGAACCAAGATGATGGTCCTTAAAACAAGCTTTTGCATACTGTAGCAGATATACCTCATTCCCTAAACTCCTGCAGCACATTTTGATTTTTTATTTTTCTCTGAATATGTTTTGCATGCAGTCTGCATAATGTGGCAGAAGAGCGGCGACAGAATAAACCTTTACTTTAACCTGGTCATTACCATCTTAGAGAAAGGAAATAAAGAATTTTTAAGCTATATTCTGGAGCTCATTAGCCACATTGGGATTTCAGTTCACTAATTTCAGGGGGTATGTCGCTTGTCCTAAAAATGGTACTGGCTGTTTGGGATTTGTACTCGCTAGTCTGGTAAGGGACTTTCTTGAAACTCTATTTTGTTAGAAAAAAATGTAATAGATACTGTTGAGAATATGAACTACACAGTGTTAAAGACTTAGTCTATGTACAGTTCCTAAAAGAAACAGATTTGAAAATTCTTTGAAATACCCTGTAAGTTAAATTGGGTTTTAATGTATAAAACGGCTGAGTAATTTAGATGTTTGGAAAAGAAAACAGTCTTTCCTAGAGTTTATGAAGCAATAAGTCTATTTCTTAGAATGATTAACTATGAATCCTGATTTCAAACATGAGCATCTAATAGCATATGCTCTCCACAGCTGACACTGTAAGATCATACAGTTTTATCAAATTAATATTCCAGGACCCAATTGTGATATTAAATCCCCATTCCCCACCTCCCCCTTGAGGAAGTGCCTTGGTTTCTACAGAAGTAATTTTACTTTCTACTCTTAAACAAAAAGTGGAATCAGGATTAAGCTCTGCTCATGGTGCATTTTGGTCTAATGAATGACACAAGTTAGATTTGCATGTACAGGATGCATATCATGACATTCCCACTGGAAACTGAAAAAAAAACCCCAAACCCAGAAAACTGTTAACATTCAAAGATAATACAACACTCATTCACTAAAAGAAAAACTTTCAGTACCAAATGCATATTAGAAAGACAGATGAAGCACAGCCAGGACAGCCTAAAGTATGCTTTGGGTAAGAATGCCCCAAATAACGTTCCATTTTAGAACACTAATAAAACAAGACTACAACAAAAGAAAATGTAATACAGTTTTGAACACACTGCAAATAAGTAACAAGATCTAATTATTTAGAAAGCCCTTCAGGATCCCATGGCTTTGGTTGAAATGAATTAAAGGATCAAATTAAAGAATAGAGGAAAAACTTAGACAAAATGAAGTGAGAGAGAAAAAGAGAAAAGAAACAGATCCAGGGAAAGTACTGGTCTACTTTATTCTAATAATAGTCATCAACAGAATATCTATATGCACTAACATCTAATTTGGGCACCCTGAATTCTGATCCTGATTTCCAGAGATGACAACTACATATTAAAACCAAAAACGAAACTTAAAATGCTCATTACTAGAAATAGATTGGTTTGCATGAGAAAGGTGCAGAGTTAGATTCTCATTTCATTTACGAATATTAAAGTCATAAAATCAAGTCTTAAAGTAAGACCAGCTCCCAAGTCAACATTTCCCTCCTGTTGGTAACAGCATAATTTTCCCTGGAGCTGAGAAATAACACGCACAGTGGCCACAGGGAAGAAGCAGTTGAGTGAGCCCAGCAAAAACCGAACAAGTGCTTAGGAGATGAGCACGAGAACTGGTAATTCTGTTTGGTATTCAAAGACAAATCTAGAAACACCATCAACAATGAAAGGTCTGACTGACTTTATGTCCATCTGAGGAGCTGACAACACAGGTCAGGGGCAAATAGTTTGATCTACTCAGAAACGTGGGACTGTTCAGAAGAAGCAGAAGGATCTGCTCATGTGGAGCAACTTCCAGAGCTGTGGTCGTGCCCAGATTTTCTGTTTCTCATTAGCTTTCCTCCCTTCAGCAAAACTTGCCGGTACAGATGGTCAGCTACTTTGTTTATTCTTAAGTATGTGAATGTAAAATGACCGAAGCAACATGAGTTTACTCCGATACAGAAGTTAATTACCAGAATAACCCAGCACGGTGGATGCTGGGCACAAGAGATGATGGCTGGTATTCTGCAGTCAGCACATTTTGAACTGCTTGCTGGTTTTAGGTTTTAAATCGTTTACTAAATAATAACTTTAAACATGAATTGGGTGATTGGGGGGGGGGGGGGGGGCGTGTTGAGTTTAATACAAGCAAATCAACAAAGTAGTAAAAAAACCCAGCAGCTAATTTGCCTGCTGCTTTAGAGAAAAGCTCAGGGATCTAAACTACTGTTTTCCCAAACTTCCAGTTCTCTGCTAAACATTATGTTGTCAGAATTCTCCTCATCCCCTGAACGCTACATATGAACACTCTTATTTTTGTGTTCTAACACTTTATCTAAGCACAGGTGCTTGTACAGTTAAGAGCCACCTTAGTGTTCTTCGAAATCATACTGAAGTAAGGGATCATACTTTGTTTTAAAGGTGAGAGTTTGTTTTACCCAAGACAACAGCCTGTTAACTTATAGGACCTTCAGCCACTAACCTCTCTCCCATCTATAACTGTCTAACACGTTTTCCCTTGTTTTAACTTACTGAACATCTACAGCAGCCAAAATGCACATATTTAACATACCTAAAACGCTCTGTCTGAGCACCCTGGACTCTCGGAAAGTTCAAGAGCAAAATTTGAAAGGCCGGCTTAAGGATTAAGCGTGAGCCATCGCTGTGTCTGAAGTGAAAAGGCTTCAGGAGCCAAACAACCCCCTCCCCACCACTGCTGGCTCTGGGTCTCCCACCACCCCCAGCAGCTCCTGCCTGCTCGAGCCACCAGACAAACCGCAGAGGAGAGGGAGCGAACCCCCTTCATGGACTCACCATCCTTTCCTAGTCACATTCACTACGCATTGCATTAGAAAATCGTAACGGTGTTAAAATATTTTGGCAGGATTTGTTATGGCCAGATCACTCACTTCCTTTGGGACACACAAAGCCTCCTCTGGCAATGAAACAGCCCAAATGTCAGCAAATCCTATAGAACAGAAAACGGTCTGTCAATGTAAAGCCTAAATGAATCGCCAATTAAACAAGACAAAACTGTATAACATAAAAATGCACAATACAGAGAAAAGAAACGACCTAGAAATGTTCACTTTTATTAAGGTTTGCATTTCCCACCCCTCCCCCCCAACCCTCCAGAAACTTTTTCGCAGCATTACAATGTATTCATCACCAGGTGCTATTAGAGCACAAGCTCACTCCAAGTGTTACCAATTCACGGACAGATTAGAGGGCACATTAATAACATAGTTAATATGAAGTGTTTAGAGCCTTTATATCGGTGACAAATACGACTCAGCCAAATTTCCTGACCATTGAGGCCACGGAGGAACAATTTGGTAGATTTCATCAACAGTTCTAATTATGTTCCTGTCAAGTCGAGAACAAAGTAATCCATAACTGGGGGGCTGCTCTGAGACAGTGCCACGCGAGAGTAATTTATGCCCGAGACACAGGGCCCTCGCTGTAGTTAGTGTGCACAACGCCTGACTAACAAGTGGGTTCAAAAAAAGGAATTTATTAGGGAAAGCGCAGCCTTCCAGCTGAGAGCGGCTCATCAGGTGCTGGCTTAGGAGTTATGAGGCAAAGCCTTCCTGTTCATACAAGCACGTGAAGTCCACACTGGCCTCAGTGGGTTTTAAAACGTGGGATTTTAGTCCAAAGCGTGGCACGGGTTTCTGCCCACGCTAGGCAAGCCCGCTGCTGAGGCCAGGGTGCGACCCAGCGCTTTTAAAAACCATTTCAGTCCTTGGGAAACCGGCAGCACCACCTCAGAGGCCGAGCGGTGCCGCTGCCCTTTTGCGATCCTATAAATAACCCGCTAATGAAAGATGCAAAGGGATTATTAGTAACAGTAAACTAAGATGTCACAATACACGGTGCATTTCTTACCGCAGCCCGACTGGGAAACAGGCCGAGAAAAGGAAGGGGGGGGCAAGGAGGGGGGAGAAGCTGTCATGTAATTTTGAGTCATTTTCCACTGTGATCTATATTGGGATGCAGCTTCTATCCTTTCAAACGGGATCATTTTATATATGACATTTTCTGCATTTCACAAAAAGGCAGGAATGTCTCCTTAGTGCTAGGAGAAGTGCAAAGCCTGGCCATGGTCATTCAGGACCAGCTCCTTGCATAAGTAAAAAGATGTTAAAGAAAGTAAAACGATGCGTTTCAAATGTGATTAAGAACAGTATCTGTAAACATGGGGGAAAAATAACATTAGCAAAAATTAGATTCATGTGATAAATACAAAATGCTTAATGGGTTTTAAAACATAGTTTTCTGAAGGTAGCTGCTGTCAGCAGTTTTAGATTTTTATTTAACAAGACAAAAACCACAGAACTTAAAAAGTCATTTTACAGCCCTTTCTTTGATAGTGAAGAAACAAGCTTATAAAAGCATTACCAGCTAACCAAGCTGGTTACCAGCCCGTTTTTAGCAGACCAAACATCAGTTCAGATAAGGGGGATGTTCACACTGAGGACCCATTTCAGAGACCAACTTACCATGTGGCCCCATGAAGGTTGCACGCTTCACCCACATTCCCCACCAGTAGAACAGGGGTGAGTGTGTGAAGGCAAGGATGTTGTCCCCATGTGACATATCCTAGCACTGGATTTTTGGCTGTACAAAAATGTTACTAGCTTGACAGAGCTATTGGGTTTACCTCACCTTTTTAATACTGGTTGAACGCTGGCACAGAGTGAATACAGAGCACAGTTGTGGAGGGCAACATCAAACCCCTGAGCTTCTCCTTTTACACTCTACTAAGGCTTCTTATTCAAATTTGCTTGAACCTATAAATTCTCTGCTGTCAAGTTTAGGGAATTTCCTAGCACCTGCCAAGTGGGACAGCATTAGTCTTGTGCAAATGAAGCTTCAAAGAACGATGATTACTTGCACCCTTTTCATCCAAGGATTAAAACAAACAAACAAAACCACCAAAACCAAAAGCAACCCAAAAAACCCCACTTTACAAGCATTGGTGGATTAAGCTTCACAAGGAGGTAGAGGAAAGGGAAGGACACTGTCCCATTCTGCAGAAGTGAAAAGAGCAACCTCTCTGGTAAATCAGACAGACGGTAATTCAGAAGCCAAGCGATGCCTGGACGTTATAATTCCCAGACTCGTGATTTAGTCACAAGACACGCTTCTTTTCCTGGTGAAATGTCATGCTGCCGCATGCCTCTGTTACAGAACACATCTTAACCAAGTGTAGCAAAAGCATGATGATTCCATTAAGTATCTAATATCTAATACCTTGTGAAAAATAATTTAGTACTTTATCAAATCTCTAGTTTGTATGTAGAGCATAAACCAGCTACATTTGCTAATAGGGCAGATTGACCCACCCCATATATTATCAAACCACATCAAAGTCTGCTGGAGGACACAGCCTTAGCTACTTATTATCCTTTGCATTAACTTTCTCACTAGCTACTCAACCAATACATTTTCCTGTAATACATCTGTCATGATTTTGCAGAGAAATCAGCAATTCTGAACAGTGCAGTATTAGAGACAGATAACAGAAGTAAACCCATCATGGTCGCCTGGCTTCCCAATCTACTGTTAATTGGCACAGATGGAAGCCCTTAGAGCTCGACTTGCACAACCGCACGCCACTGCTGGGCCCCAGAGATTCGGCCTCTTAGTTAGATTTGTATTTTTAGGGCCTCAGTCATTCACATGATTTCTTCACGATTTATTGCATATAAGAGAAATAAAGCTGGATGCCAACACCTTCAAATTTACAAGTTTTTTCTTCTTTTAAGCAGAAAAAGTGTTTCTTATGCAAGAGATCATGTGGCTTAGTAATCAGGAAAAAAGTGCTAGAATGTTGCTACAAATAATGTTAGCAATACTAGATCAAATGAGAACATTTTTTTTGGCTTGGATGCTATGCAATCGTATTCCCACATGTGTTACATTTAGGGTCTTATTTGTGACACCATATAATGAATTATATCTCTGAAGCCATGCTTCTAACTGTCTGGGAACTTGCATATATGGTTAATAGAGGGTTTGAATTGGTTTGTTTGGTTGTTTTGTTTTTAAATCACAGTTGCTACTATTCTGTTAGATAGTGTTTGTATTTGGACTTGGAAATCCTGAGCCATTGTACATGGGACTCTTACTGACCTTTTCTGACCATTTGGCTACCTATCATCACCATAACCCAGAAGCAAGTGCTAGAATATAAAAAGAACACAAACAAAAACACATCAAAAAAACCCCAAACCAACAAACCCCCCAAAACCCCACAAACCACACACACAAAGAAACAACAAACAAAATGACAAACAGAAACCCCAAACCAAAACTTCAAATAAAAAAGCCAAAACGTACTATCTTCAAGAAGAAAACAAATCCACTCAATGGAAATCAGATGCCTCTCTCTACTTTGCTTATGTGATTGTATATAGTTCTGAAATATTATTATATACCTCAATCAACCCTAGTAATTAATAATTCTATGGCTTCATTTGTTTTCTCTTTATACAGTTTCCCTAGTGGTGTCATCTTTTTTCCCTTATAAATGCTGGCCCTCTATATATTTAAAGAGTGATATAATATAAACACATGCAGTGCACTTTTGTGGAGCATGTAGGGGTATTATTAGAAGTGTTGCAGTTTCTTGGTGATCCCAGGTCCCATTAACAATGGGTCATTTTTAACCCCGAGAATATTAAAAACTGCTTAGAGCAAAACTGTGGTTTAGCCCCACCAACTCAGGCAGGCTGACACATAGTCTTCTACTGGGTAAGACTTGTCTAACAAGTAAGGTTGTAGCCAGGAGCAAAAAATTAGTTTAAAAAAAAAAAAAAAGAGAGGGGAGGAGCGAGTTAAAACATCACAATTCTACGTTACTGAATTGAACTACAAGTCTTTGGAGCTTTACCCCCTCCTTCCTTTCCCTCTGTATTTTTCTTTTCTGTTTTTATGTTGAAATCACAGGAACTACGCAGCCTTGGAAGGCTGTAATCACTCAGCAGGAACCTGGCACAAGCACAATGCAAGCACCAGCCAGGCAGCAGGAAAATGAAGGAAATCTCTCTCTCCCTCCCCCCTAGGTTTCTTAAAAGGGGCCCGGCACAAATGAATCTTCCCGGTAGCCACCAACAATTTCTTATTCCTTCCGAGCAATCATCAATTTCAGCATCAAGTGGTTTAGTGGCTCTACAACTGGTAGTGGCAGCAGAGTAAGCCCAGCATGCAAACGTTTTGGCTAATTTAAAACACTTGTGCTGCCGAATCAAACATGACAAGACAACAGTAAAAAGAGAGGCTATTATCCCAAATGAGAGTCGGCGGATGGCTGAAATTGGCTTGAGTGGCAGAGACAAAAGAGGTGGAAGGCGCAGGGACAACCAGGCATGATAATACCAGATACAGCAGACACTTTGTCTCCCAGCCCCCATGCATTCACACACATCACTACCTGGAGGAAAAAAAGACAACATTTCCGAGTTTCATGGCCAGGCACAAAAAATACACTTAAGATGATTCAAAATAAATTAGTACCCGGTAAAGTATCTGCTCCATAGGCATGGAGAAACTGAACTTACAAGAGACATAGCCCTTTCAATAGAAACCCTAACACTCCAAAGACTAAGACTGTCATTTCCTACCTGAATTCATGTCCTGCTGCCCAAAGCTCATTACTGCGAGTTGAGGATCAGAAGCACCGATTTAAGATACAGTAACCTTAAAATGACAATAATCTGTGGTGTGTCTGGTGGTGACTGACTGCTATGCACGCAGAGCTCACCGCATCTCAACGAGCTGCTGGGGGAGGAAAAGTAGAGGGCAGAGGAATTAGTTTTGCAAGGCATTTGGGAGACCACAAGCAGACTGATGATGTTCAGAGCCACGAACCCTGGTGATGGCTTGCAGCTCACTGAATGACGACCTGTGGGATCACTGGAGAGCAAGCAAGTTGTCTTATGCAAGATTAACAAGTTAAAAGTGCTGAAATTAATTTTGTTTAATAGCTGTGGGTGCAGACTCCTTACAAAGTAGGTTGCAAGGTCAGCAACCCTCCTAAAGCCTTTTAAAATGCAGCTTTTTATAGGGACAGTAGATTTAGGGTGGCTTAGGGCTTAAAGATCTAAAAAGCAAAAGAAGTGTAAGAGGTCATTTCCTACCACTTCCAAATCTTGGGTGAAGATGTTCTCTGTTTCACTTATCATTCTACAACACACACTTACTGGTACATTCAAAGCTACTTGAGGCAGTAAGAGTTTCTCAGAGTAGGCAAGGTGACAACAGACATTAAAATCAAACACAAGAACCAGATTAACCAGTGCATAGCAGGCTTGTCAGAATCACACTGGAAAGTGCCTACCTGTGTTCCAAAGAGGTGATGGGAGGACAGGGAAAAAAAAAAAAATATATATATATATGTGAGAACGAGAGACTGGGAAGGGAAAGACAATGGCAGGGATAGTGCTCAGACCCTTGCCATCACTCAGGAGTTCACCTGTGATTCACAACCTGCCTCCCTATACAAGACCATTACATTCTAAATTACTGTACTGCATAGAGTGTTTCAAGGAACAGTTGGGCTCAACACTGAAACCCAAATCAACGAGTTAAAAGACACTTACTCAGCTTCACACCCTAGTACATGTGAGCCGTCACTCACAACATACAAAAATATGCTGACTGGTGCTCCGTTATAGGATGCTTTTGTCCTATGTTTTTAGCAAGAGCATCTGACTAATTGCTCAGGTAAAGTTCATAGTGAGTGCAAGGTTGGGAAATAGAAAAAGGGCACCTGTTTTTCACCACTGTGTAGGATGGTCTGAATCTGCTGAATTAAATCAACGTTGCCTTGAAAAGTATTTGCACTCTCTACACTTGAGCCTGTGTGAAAGAGATGGTCTCATGAATTCAAGCAGGAGTCCAAGCCTGAAAAAGTATGCATCCCCAATACCAAAAACATGCAGTATTTATACACATACACCTGGTCCTGCAAACACATCTTGTCCCAAGGAACAGAGAAGCCCAGGTGAGGATATGATCACGATGGATAAAGCATGTGGACTTGTTTCACCCTACCCCCTTCTTTTAAATCTTTTCCCTGCAATGTGAAGGAAGTACGAGGTTTACTTCTCAGAGAAAAAATAAAAACAGCAACACGCCAAACAGTGGCCATACAAGCTGTTGATACAGAGCCTACCCTGGGAGCCATAAGCGTTACCGAACAGAGAAACCCATGCTGCCCGGCCGTACAGGCAGAAACCCCTCAGCCTCTGCAGGCAGCCTGGAGAAGCGTGTTGTCCTGCGTAACAAAACTTCATTGCTATGATCCTGCAGATGGAGGGGGGCCATTTCCCTGGCAATGAGGTAACTGACGGTCATTAGAGAGGACAGAATTAATTCTGCTGCGAGCCTGCCGCTGACAGTGGCTGAAGCAAACACACCAGCCATTTTTCTCTGCCCCTTCCACAGGGAGTTAAAACAAAGAAAGGAGTCCCTGGGAAATACTTGAGACACCAAAATAAAATAATTTTACACGCATATTAACACTGCCACTGAATACTGTCGGCTTTCAAGCTGGCATATGCTGCTGTATGTGGGGTTTTTTTCCCTTTTTTTGTCTCAAAGCTGAATTCATATCCTCATGCAGCAAGCACTTCAAGAAAAGCCCAGTTCACAGTTCAGCAAGGCACTGCTTAAAAGGCAAGCCTGATATAGGTCCTTAGGGCATCTCATCCATCCTGCGCTTGGATGGCACTCTCCACCAAGGGACCCCATTAGGAAGGAAGGGCAAACTGAAATCCTAACCCAAAGCAGCCTGAAACAGCACCGGCATACTGGTATAGCAGCGATGGATGAGACTCCATTTGTCTTCAAAACATGGGAAGCCAATATATCTACTTCATTGCAAACTCAACTTTACTTTCCAACCTTGTAGTGTACTTAAAGCTAAAACGTAGATCAGCTTTCTATCCGGGGATAAAGCAGCAGAGAAGTGTCACCCAAGACTCCAATTAAACAGATTAGACGTGACGTGCTTCCAATACAACTCCATGCAGCAAAACACTCCGAGATACACTGTCTGTGTTTAAAATCAATTGCCTGGGAAAGCACAGCCACAAGCTACAAAAGGTTTCCTTTCCCCTCCATACAGTGGAATAACACAGAAGCATCTTATGGTAGTACAAAGCTTGCAGGGAAATGCAGTTGCTGTAGGAACACTATCAATACTGGAGATATCACAGATCCTACCTTCCCTACAGAAGGTTAGGCCCTTCCAAGCAGGAAGAAACAGTATGTTTGTTCTGTGGCCAAAATAATTATAGGCTTGCCTACATTGCTCCATATTTATCCTTTCATAAAAGAGCTTTGTATCAGTGTTGAATGACCAGAGTTGTGAGACTAAGTACCTATCTGGAAGTCTCTGAGCTAAACTTAGGTCTGGCCAAAGTAGACACGGCTTCACTCACTTTAGGAGAGGTGATTCTGGTTTTACCAGGTCCGAACATGGCCAAATGAGCTTCTTTCAACACTACCTATTAAAATATTTAAGCTTTAGTAGGTGTATTTCCTTCATGGATAATATATAAGTATACATCTTTGGACTTCTCTGTGTGTTAGTATAGCAAGTATGTAACATTACAGCACAAACTCAGTCTTCATCCATGGGGGCAGTTTCAAGGAGAACACAGAGATTCAACTACTGTAACATTAAACATGCCTGATAGAAAAGTATATTTTTGAAAGCTGGTCACTTGCTTATAGAAATCTCTAGCCAGGGCTCTTATTTACAGTTCAACAGTATCTGTTATTCCAGGTGATATTCTCCTGTGCCAGGAGTGGTACAAGTGCAAAGAGAGAAGACCACCATGACCAGTTCATAGTGCAATTTAAGGAGACCAGTCAGAGAGCTGCTGGGAATTGAATGCATGCTTCTTGTGCTCCAGCCAGGAGCCTAAACCTAAAGGTTATTCTGTCCTCATGTAGCACCATATCACCTCTAGCGCCAATTAGGCTGACCAGAACTGTATATATCTACCTGCCTATTCAATTCATATCAGGAAGAAAGAAGAAAAAAAAAATAGGGAGAAAAAAAAAAAAAAGGAGCAAGGTCAGGCATTTATGTATGAGCCACATACCTTGTGTGAGCAACAGCAACCTCACATGGACCCAAACCCCCAACCCAACACCAGAACCTCTGCTTCCTCCTGCTCAGTGCAAACTTAATTGTTAAAAACCAGTCAACTCACTCCAAACATCAGACCAGTTCTCTTCCTATCTGTATTCAAGATCACGAAAGTATCTGCCACCAAAAGCCTTTCTGTGTGTCTGTGTTTATTGACTCCATAAATCCAGCGATAAGGCTAACCTAGGTATTCTGCTAATCTACAAAACCTAATTAGTGTGGACCAAAGATGAGGACAGCTACGTTCTCTGACCCACTGAGAAAGCTCACAGGGTGTCATCCTAAGCGACCGCAAAATCCATACAGATGAGATGTCTAATGAGACTGTCCCAAACCTCCTATTTAAACTCCCTGCCCCAAAGTTTTGACCTTTTTCCCTACACAGCACTACCTACACTTTTTCCCTACATTTTGAATTGGTCCTGGCCAGCAGGACAGTGGGAGAAATAACAAGAACCACTCTTTTCAGTCCAGTTCTCCTTGGTATTGAAAATTTCTCATGAAACAGAAAGATGATGCCTCAAAACTTTGATTTTCCTCAACCTGTAAAGTTCTACAGACCTCTAAAAAAATGACTCTACAACCTAGAAGACAGCAGTGAAACATGAGGTCCAACCACCCCCCCACCACTGGTGTGTCTCTGCAGTTTTTCCTGCCCACAGTACGCCACTATTTTTTAATGACTTGCAAAAGAGGATGGAGAGGGGAGACTTGGAAAAATAAGACTGAGATCTTGGCAGAAAACAAAAGAAAGGAGACCTAAGTCAGCCAGCCCCAGCTGCAAAATGATCAGTCTCTATAAGCTTCTGCCCCTGTGAGACACAGGTGAAAAGAGCTCACTCTTTCTCTGATACATGGAAAATTCAGATTCTGCCAGTGATTTCTGATGTATCCATATCTCTTAGTAGCAGGTACTAACTTTACTGAATTCATTGCCATACCCAGGATTATTAGGCATCAGTTCCAGGAGAAACATCAAGACTTGATCATGAAACCTAATGTTATTCTCTTCTCCTCCCTAGCTTCACTCCTAACAACCATGAGACCGAGAGGCACCATACCATATAACAGTTTTCCCAAAGCCACAATAAGACTCAATAAGACTCTGATGCTTGTTGCAATGCCCAAAAAACTGGGAAGCTTACTATTTTAATTGGAATAATAATTAAAAAAATATATTCATTGCAGTTTACTTTGAACTTCCTTCTGTACCACTGAGACAAATGCATTCAGTATCAGGAGGGTTTTTATGATGCAGTACAACAGCAATAAAAACAAAAAAAGGTGTTATGACATGTCCTGTACATTTTCCGGGGGGAAAAAAAAACCCACAACAAGTAAAGCCTCCTTCTGTCAAAAAGAATGTCCCCTATTTTCAACAGGATTTTAAGTCTAGTCCACGCAGAGGATTTCCAAATCATCTGTTATTGTAGCACCAAAACATGTTAAGAATATTGAGCAAATTAATCAAAGCACTCTGATTCACCAGAAAAATAATGTTTAAAAAAAAAAATCTGAAGCCCAAAATGAAAACAAACAGAACAGTGAACTCTGCAATAATTTTTTTGTCCCTTTTCCCTCAAGCATGTAGAGCAGTCATTAGGGAGCAGTCTGAAGGAGCCGAGGAAACTCATTACCAATATGGCAAAGCACAGTCAGGGGGCTGATTGTTCGGGTTTTTTCATGTCTTTCCCTTTCATAGAGGGATGAAACATGAAGAGACTTTTGGGACCTGACCGTGCTAGGGAGCGGGAATGCGCTTCCAGTCCCGCGCCACAAACCATTCCATCAGCAGAAGTCTCCGGCAGGTCGGAGACGGACTAACTTTTCCAAGGTATTAAATTAAAAGATGTTGAATTAAGTTAAACGCCCCACATTGAATTGACATTTCCCTTTTTTAATGCAAGCTAAGATTGATGAAAAATACCACTTATCTACATTAAGGGTCAAAATATCCAGCAGAAGAAGCCTCTGGTTCAGCGCGTCAGAGCAAAGTCAGTCTTACATAATCCGGGGACCAGAACGCGGATCACATTCTGATGATCCAATTAATGGTGGGATACTTTGCAATCAGCCAGGAAGCAAGGCCCCTAACAGATTGTGGGGCTGTAACATCAATTTCTTAAGTGCATTTAAAGGATTACAAATGTTAGTCCTGGCTTGAGATTGAAACACCTATTGAGGTGCTCTGAACCACATTACAGTAATTGGGTACCTGAATTAATGCCATTTCTTCTGTTGGGTGAGTTGAATACACTGGAATTACGGATTTCTTTTGCCGTGTTTCACTTTCAGCCTTTCCCCCTGACCCCCATCCCCCTGCCTCAGAACACAAATCTGAGGTAAAATATCTCTTTTTATCTAGATAGCTTTAATTGCAGCCCTGACATACCCAAGTACTGTCCTAATTTTACCTTCTGCATTGTTTGGGTGCATTTCCTTCCCCCCCCCCCCACCCTGTCCTGCTTGTTATTTTACCATGCAGTGACATTAAGACAGGAATAAAATTATTTTTTCTTCAAGCTTTACAGAGGAGGAGGAGAACGTTGCTGAGAGATGGAGCAAAAAAGTGTTTCTTTTCCTTCCCATATCCCTCTTCTACTATGTAAACCTTTTTATGCATGCACCAGATACCATTTGCAGTGTTCTACACCTCTAGAGAGCTAGAACTAGGGCTGCCTCAATTAGTCTTCTATTCCTTCTGAGGTCAGTTCAAGTAAAGGTCTCAATCATATCAAATTGGCAGGAATGCTAACTACCTGGGTAATTCAGTCTGTACAGGGTTCAGCTAAAGAGCTTCAAAAACATGTAGCTGGTTTCAAGAGTATTCAGTGAATATACAGCGTAAAGCTGTACGTGTGTGCCAGAGACTAAGCGTACTCATCTGGCGTATTGAATGTTTAAAAAACTAAAATAGGTTAGGGCATAGGTTTGTTTGTAGGGCTTTTCAGCCAGGCAGTGTCTGTTAGACTGCAGTACACAGCATACAGGACACATGCACTTTCCTCTTGTATCGTTTGAGTTTTGATAATTAGAGTCATAACAGGGAATTCCATCCATTTTTGTCCTCAGCTTATGTGGCACTGACATTTCAGCGACCTCGGCAGTGATTTCTCACTTGCAGCTGACTGGAATGTACACAACCATGATATAATGCTCACGGTCTGAAAAAGAAGGGGTGGGAAACTGAGCGTGGTATTCCAAATATTGCAGTCCACCCTGTACATTTCATTTATCTGGTTACAGCACATCAAGTTGAGACGTCATTTTTAATTACTCAATCTTTTGAGGTCTATTAGTAATTGAAGTTATAAATATACATGCAAGTATATACATGTACACAGGTTCTATATATTATATATCCTGCGCCAAGTATTCCAAGTTTTTGTCCTATACCCAGGATTCCTTAAGATACTATGACGCCGCAGTGATTCTGCTTTAATTTTGGTTTTGTTAAGATAATTGCAAACAGAAAAGATACAGAAGCTATTTATCTTCATTGCTGGTTAAGAGGAAATCGTAGCATATACCTTAGGGAAGCTAAGGAAGCACAATGATTTAACTGGCATATGAAGTAGAGACACAGCTTCTAATTTAGTAATAGAACTTTCTGACACTCACGAAAAAGCAGTTTGCATGGTTTTGTCAGATAAATTTTAAAAAAAAAGTTAACTGTAAAAGGTTATTTCCTACCGCATAAGAAACATCAGATTTGGGAGGGGTCACTGGGGACCATTCAGCAATGCTCGTTTCTCTTGAATGGTTTGAATGTTCCTTAATTTCCCAGTCCTACTAACGTGGGATATTCCTATAGTTTAGAAATAACCCTTCTGAAACACAATAAAACTTACAAACTATTTCCACATAAGAGGTGATTAATGAAAGGATAGACATATCTTCATTGTAAGGGCCATCCAATGAAGCAGGGCATAAGAATTTCCAAAAAGTGTCTTGCAAATCTCAGTTTAAATTTCAGAACAGCTTTTGACTCATTAGATCACGCTTGCTGAAATGATTTACATACAGATAATGAAAATGCAGACCCCAAGGACTAGTTAGCTGTTTAGCAGTGTATACATTTTACATAACCATTTCCATACATCTTGTTTTAAATTCATTAACAAAAATTAATTGCTACCCAGAGGTCTACATTGCACAGCACGCAGCTTCAACACACTTTCTAAATTATTGCTTTCTATCACTCCTCCACTGATCCTACACACAAATCAAACTTTGCTGTCTTGAAAGCATTTACTACCAATTTGTAGCATAGCACATATTCATTACACTTGGTGAGAATCAACAACTGAACTTCGGGAAATATATATATACACACACACACATATTTTAATATCTCTGTAATATTCTGTAATAGCAGAAAACTTTCTCCCTCTTTGGCAAAAGGCAGCATGATGCCCTTAGGCCTCCACCACAGAGACACCAGCAATAACAGCTCCAATGTGCTCAGAAAGCTCTGACCTCACTAACTTTCATTTGGGAACCAATCCAAAGTTTGCTGAAGACAGAAGGAGGCTTTGCGTTCCCTTCAGTATTCTGTAGTTCACACTTTCCAGTCCTATCCTCCGTCTTGCTCAGAAAAAAAAACCCTAATTGATCTTCGCTGTGCGAGCATTAACTATATTGTTATTGTTGTGGCACATTCAGCATGAATGCCTAGCGATAACCCTGTCCAAATGTCTGTCTGCTTTTTTATGGCATGGGTAAGGAAAAAAAAATCATACCTAATTAACAGAAAGTGGTCTTGGATTTTTACAGATGAGTAATGATTTGACACCCGGGCGGGGGGCTAAGATTCACTTTTTAGTAATAACATTTAATGGATTAAAAAAATAAAAAGTCTTTCCATACTTTTTCTGTCATATTTCCCAAATATTTACGGTTGTACACCTCGGGTTTGAAAGAAGCCAGGGAGAAATAATGCATTGTTTACACTTGGAATCCGCGGTGGCCCCGTCCCAGCAGGGCAGTACAATGAGCTGTATCTTTCCTTTCTCAGTACTTATCTTAATCTTAATAACTAGCCAGACAACTGACTCCAGAGTCCCGGGCTTATCGACTGGCATTCGTCACATGCACACAAGAGAAGACAAGAAATGCATTATATAACAATGCCATACAAATCATTATCTTTTAATATTTAAAAGTATGTATTCAAAGCCTGATATGAAACCATTTTGGTTGAACTCAATTCCACTGGTTATTACTAAATTTGATAGCAAATGAACAAAAATACACTTGTAACGTGTATTTATCTGCAAAAGAGTTTATTTGCAATGGATCAAAAGGCTGCTTCTTACTGCATTTTAGTTACTGCTATCAAATGCAATCTGCTTTTTAAACATGCTTTGATATGGGAAGACTATTTTCCAAACAGGTTAATAAGAAATATATATATATTTTTTTTTTTCCAGTCTACTAAGTACCAAGAAGTATCCACAGTATGAACAGAAAGTCTATTGCGCCCTCACTGTCGGTCTGCAGCGTGATTTCTTTGAAATAAGTTTATATAAGCAACAGGAAAGTAATTTCAGCTGTATCCACCAGAAACTCAGTACATACTTTCAAAATTGGCACATAGATCTAAATTTTGTCCCTGCTGTCTCAAACCTAATGGCATTTTTTGCCAGGAAGCAGAGACACACACAAACCCCAGCACTGGGGGTGCTCTGTGCTGCAAGTCGGGTCTCCTGTGAGGGTTTGTGTGTCTTTCCCTGCACCTCCGTGGTAAGAACTGCTCAAGTATGTATGCACCATGCGGGGGAGTAGAGATACATGGAAAATAATTAGGAGCCTTCTCCTACAGAAAGGGGAAAAGAACAAAGATTTTGAGCATGGACTCTCTCAGTAGTCCCTCTCCCTTTGCCTGCAAAGGAACAAGAGAAGATGGATACCTCACCCACTGACATTATTACTAAGCACATGAAGTGGCTTACACAAAATCACTACAGGTTAACAAAGACACTGTAAATTCACTCCTCAGCTCACTTCACTCGAACTCAGCCTATACAGTGTCACTCGTGCCAAGCATTATTACTCTCAGCAATGGGATTCATCCGTCATAAGACACCGGAGTCCCGCCCAAAAAGACTATCATTGCTAGTGCTGGCTTTTCCCAAAATTCTGTTCCACATCAAAAACTTCTGAAGCATACCCTAGGCCAATCCTTGCGTTAAACCACAAACCACAGGAAATCAATAAGTTAATCAATCCCATCAGGCAATCAATTAACATGAACTAAGAAATCCCTGAGCAGACATATTCTTGTGTGAGCAAAGGTCACCCACTGGGCCTTTGTATGTCTGTTCATATTAGTTTAAGCCCAGGTTTAGAAGGAGAAATTTTCCTGTGATAACAGTTCTTTGTATTGATGTGTCAGCACAGACACCTAGTCTCCGTGTATGTCTGGCAGAGATTGCCTGTATTTTTACTCATGTAATAACTAGAGGCCACTTTCAGAAGAGGGAATCTGAGATTTGTGCTCTGATGTGATGAGAGAGACGAGACCTCTTTCAGTGCCACTGAAAGGCTTTGTGCCAGGCTTCGTAACGGTATCCAAACAAAAAAGGAAACTGGGATTTTTCAAGTTTGCACCTTGAAAATTGCAAGTGCAAGCAAATTCGTCATCACCCCCAAATTTTTGATCCATCTTGCAAAGTCAATTTTTGACTCCGTTTGCTAGGGTCAGGTTCAGTCTCGCTTAAACCTTGGAGAAGGACGTTTTGAGCTTCCAGAAAAAAAAAAAAGCCCCTACTTGCCCTGTAACATCTGCAACTCCACTTTCTAAACACAACCATTAAATAATTACATTAATTGATAATATATTACAATTGTGTGGTCGTTACCACTCAAGGATAATCCACAATTCAGTGACAAATCCATTCAGTCAGATCTGTAACATACATGCAACCTAATTAGATCCATACATCGACCGGAAAAACTGAATTATTTGGCTGGGAGAAAAAAAAAGTCAGTGGTGCACACAAGGTCCACAAAGTTCATAGTAAAGCAGAAGTTTCAGAGCCAGACATAGTGGGTAACCTGAATTCTGTGGAAGTGAAATATTAGTCAGGCCTGCAGACTTCTGTGTGGTCACCATCACTACTTATTATTTGGATACGGTTGTGCTATGGAGTTGCTCATCAGTGTAACACTTCTTGCAGATAATTAAGCTGTGTAGCAGCCAGCCTTATTTACCTTCAAAATTTGCTGCAACTCAGTCTCCCTTCTGCATCACTCCTCTTCTACTAAACATATTGCACATTTAGCAGCAAACAGGGTATCAAATAAAAGCTGGCATGGCTCTTCTAATCCTAGCCAAAGTCAGGGAGAGAAAGATGCCTGGAACAGCTGAGAATTGGCCTAACTTTGGAAAGGGGGGAAAAAATGCAAAGGTATGAAAATGTATTCAACAATGCTCTCAGTGCTCAGATCCAGCGGTGACAGGGCTATAAGCAGATGCATTAGGCTGGAAATATATCAAGGTTAGATTAAGCTGCAGAGTTTCCATTTTATTAATGGTCTTCAATCTGACTCCTTAATAAAATGGAAACCATTTGTAAAATTTTGATCAGAATCCACCCTTAGCTTTGAAATGCTTGCAACCTTTGGGTATATTCAGGAACAGGTTTCAGAAAGCCCATGCCTAAAAATGAAGGAGAGAACGGAATGAGAAGGAGGAAATGACTCGAGGTGAATCAGACCTTGAAGTAAATTATTATGTAAACTGTGAGTTAGGCTAAACGAAGAAACCATTGGTGCAGCATGTTTTTTTGCATAGATCGTGGAGATATTAATGCTGGACCATTGCAGCATCTGCCTCAGTGGTGTAACTAGAAGAGTAAATATCTGAGATGTCTATATTTAAATATTATCCTCAATGGCATATTGGAGCCACTGGAAAGCCCAGGTGGCCAATGGGCTGAAGAAAGAGCAGGAGCTGCAATTAATGGAACACTATATCATTATCAATTCATTTAAGTTTCACCTGCTGGCAGGGAATAGGAGAAATAAAGGTTTTATAATACCTAACAGCTACTGGGGAAGGAACTGTTGTTGGATAAAATAAAGGCGATAGGAAAAGAAAGTTCCTAGAAAAATCACCCCTCCGCTGCATCTCTCATGCAGAAGGTAGCCTGCATAGAAAGAAATAGAAGTTCAGACTTCTAATGTAAAAAGAAGCCCGAACTCATATTTAGAGGTATGCAACGATTCCATTTAATAGCAAGCCTGCCAGAAGGCAAAAGAAAAAAAATAATCTCGCAAGAGCATACACTGTGCTGCTGCACTTCTGGTACCTGAAAACTGAAGAAGAAATCTTAAAGGAAGTATTATTCATACATGGAAGTCTGTGGATTAATTGACTATAGGTTATATACAGATTTCTGAAGTGACAGGCTTTTTCTCTGGGAAGTGGTTGCATCCAAAGCAAAAGGAATGTACTGAAAAAAGAGCATTCAAGTCCTCCTTTGTAGCCTTCAGAGAGAGATAATTACAGCACACAAGACCTCCAAGCAGGACTAAGATGTAAAAAAAAAAAAAAAAAAAAACCACACACACAAAAAAACAACTACAAGGAGAAAAGTAGCATATCATGCACACTGACTTACAGCCTTCAGTAAGGAGAACAGTCGCATTATCCAAGGCCGTGGCCTTTGTTAGCAAGCAGAGGCTTTTCCTAACACTTGAACTTGGTGACGTCTACACTAATAAAGCTTACATCCATAATGAAGCATGAGCACTTCCTCTGGGAAAGGCCCGGAGCTATCAGGAAGGACAACATGGTACTGTAACAAATTAAAAGTCTGTTTCTCCCCCTTTGACTTTGATATCTACTTGGATGACATTTGCAGCACTGATGGAGACAACGTTACGGAAAGAAGAACCTTGATTACTCTAGCCAGTAGAAAGTCACCTATTATCCTAGGAGACAAATCTGGAAATTTTTAATAAAACCAGATGCCGTCACTTCACTTTACACCTTTGGCTCCTGGTGACCCCAACAGAAAATATGGAATATATTTATCCAGACTAACTGAACGATTTCTATAGATGACACCTTCATCTGTTCTTCACAAAGCATTTTTCTGTGTACTCACAGACTACCCGGTAAATACAACTGAAACGCCAGGTAAGCACAAGCGACTTCTCTGTGCAGCGTGCCAAATATTTGTTGTTTTGACCTAGGACAAAACAGGTGAGTTAAGACAAGAAAATATGTATAGTTATAGAAATACTACTGTTCTATAATCCACACTCCTACCAAACTGTTTCCTTATAATCTGCATAAACCAGCCTTCCTGTTATCTTATACCTTTAAGGGTTTTGGCAGTGTGAGAACCACCTAGACAGAGAGAATATTTTAGGCTCAGACCTTCTTGAAATCAGGTGCATGCTGAAGTCAAAAGATATCAGGGTTCCTAATTCCCACAGGCCTCTGTGCAAATCTTTCAACCAATACTTATTGAAGTCACGTTGAGCACTAAGACAGCACAGCAAAGCTGATAAATTCAGGTGAAGTTCACCACCAAAAAAATTTACAACAAAAAAGAGGTAGTACCCATCTCTGAACTAAGCTAGCCAAGCGAGACAGTGTCTTGAAGCTTTTTGGGGGACTCCAGCTAGACTTAAACTGAATGCTTTGTAGTGTCCATCTCATACTGAAAGAGAAGGTATTCAGCAAGGTGCTAATCCAATGCAACACACAAACTAGCAGTTTATTTAAAACAAAACTTGATCCTTATTGGGAGCCGAGATATTTGAAGCACACACAAGTAAAACTAATTTAACCTTTGAAAAGTTATCTCCGGAGGGAAGAATAGAAATCCCTTTATAAGATTTTTAAGCACTGCAATTATTGACGAGGACTATATTACTTCAGTTTTCTCTGATCAGAAAAAAAAGCAAAGCCACAAGAGACATCAGCAGCTGTCAGGCTGTTTTCCAACTGCAATGAGGTAGTTTACAGTGGGCTTGTGCCAGTCTCTTAAGACCCAGTTAAGAAGCCTTTTTAAAATGCCTTAAAAAGCCAACTCATACATTAATCAAGTTGAGCCCTCATCCATACTTACTGCAATACATCAATTACCATGTCTTTTTTTTTTTAATTTTAATAAATTCCAGTTGACAGCAGACACCTTATTAAGGCTCACTAAAATGATACAATAAGTAAAAGGCTATTAATATTGCTTTTTTTCCCTGCTGCTATTGTCTTGCCGCACTGGTCTGCAAACAAATTCAGGCTGCATTACAATTAATGCCAATGGAACTCCTTCTAACGACTTCCAGCTTGCTAATTTTTTACGCTAATAATAAAAAAAAGGCATTGCTATGCAAGAACGGCCCCCTTTTATCATGCTTGCATGGCACACTAGAGAGCTCCTGCCATTGTTCACATGAAAGACAATTAAAGCCAGGAACATCAAACCCAAAAATGACAATCTGCTAACCAGCGCTGGGTATTGCTGAATTCTTTTCTCTATTTTCTGAACTGATAGAAAACAATTCTCCAAAGACATTTCCCTCCCCCATGACCACCCGTTGGAAAAAAAAAAAAAAAAAAAAAAGTAGTTTGAAAAATACCCTTGCTGATTTATGCATCTCTGCTCAGAATTTATTAACTGTCTGAGGCCAATTTCACTCTCACACGTCTATTGCCTCCAGGTTCAAATTCTGGACACATTTCAAGAAAGGCAACAATAATATTGCCCACATAGTTTTGTATTTAAAAATAAACACTTTTTTTCCCCTGGTTCATGTTCCCTAGAACACAATATAAAATGCCAATGGCAGGAGGATAAAGCTGGTATAGTCGCAAGTTTATTTCTCCTGGTCTTCTTGGGAGAAGGATGGAGAGCAAAAGGGGTCATAAGGTTTGTCGAAAATTAAGTACACTCACAGTGTTAATTTAGAGCAAAGGTAACTTCTATTAAAGGTGTTTTCATCTATGCCCTCTGTCATGGAGCTCAAGACTCAGTTTTATAGCAATATTTTCAGATTTGCACCTTGGAATAGATAGACTTTTTTTTAGGTTTTTTTTTTTAATGAAGTGTTTTCAGCCACATGTATTTATACAGTCACAATATTATAACATGAACAATTATGCTACTTTGTACCTCTGTAAGTGACTTTTGGCCAAGAGTTCCAAGGCACTTCAGTATTCATTAATTCTCACAAGACCTCTGAGAAGTAGGTGGTTTTATATCTGTTTTATAGATATACAGGCTAGGTGACTGACAGAAAGGTTAAGAGATGTTTCTAAGACCATGATGCATTGGTGGTAGTAATACAAGCACAGCTCAAAAAAACAACTGTCACCATGAAGATGCCTTAGCAACTTTGACAAATCTTCAGCTCAGTATAACACTGAAGTGGACGCTTGAGCTGCATCCTTATCTGGGATCTTCCTTGCCTGACTTCGAGGATGCCCGTAAGTCCTGCCTGGCTTTTGTTCAGCTCCAGCTGTCCCCATCAGAGGTACTTCCTTAGCCTAAACCTATATATGTCCCAGCAACTAAGGCCCCAGTCCAGTCACTTTATCCTACACCACAGTACATACGTATTTACTGCAAGAAATTCAAGAAATCAGAACCACAGTAAATAACTGGTTTATATTCTGAAATATTCACATTACTGGTGAGTCAGCAAGCGTATGTATATGCAGGTTACATACATGATGTTAAGACGTAATTGGTAACTTGCTGATTGCTACAGATTTGACATGAGTAATGAGAGGCAAAGCTTTGGCTGGAGGATGCCACTTTTATGAAAGAAGTTCACATTACATTTAGTACCAAATCATATATTTATGTTTTAATGCCAGACCTTACAAACTTGTAGAGGTAGAAGGAATTTATGTTTTTAATGAGAAGCTGGGAAATTCCTGTGCCTCTTTTGCCATACAAAAAGTATTTCCTACTCCCTAAAGCTGAAGGACATTGGGCCTTATATATGTCACTTCAGCAGGCCTGAATATTTCCAGGCCTCTGCTTCAGACCAAAGAAGTTGTGGTAAATTCTACATTTGGGAGAAAACATTTCTGTGTTGTTGTTTAACAGCCACAGAGAACTGTGGAGTGTTAAGAACACACCCCAGGAAAGATGGATTAGTAGGAAGTGGCCAAGAGAGGCCATAAAATGTGCATTATAAATGCAATTCATCACATAACTGTGCAATTTGTCAAATGGATATTGTACCTTGCATAGTGTCTTTTGGGACAGAAGCAAAAGAAAAAGGCCTGGGAGATAATGGTTCTATTCCTGACTCTGCTACTGGTTCTCTTTCTGACCTTGGAGAAGGCTTTTTAGCCAAAATATGTAGACCATTTTCTACTTCTGTTATTGCACATCCAACTTCATTTTGATTAGGCTCATAGCTGCAATTCTAAAATTGCAGTGTCCTGAAACCAGAGAACTAGAAGACATCTGACACAGAAACCTGATTTTTCTAGTGTCTTTTAGCCTAGGAGCTGAACCTACATGTCTTTATGCATAAAATCAGGAAGATAACACTAACATCTTAAAAGAGATTTCACAAGAATTAACCTGAATTTCACAGATATGCGATTAAATAGTTATGGAAGTACTTCATTTTTCAACTAAAATAACTAAAATAATTGCTGCTGAATATCACAATCTTGCATAGGTGGTGCAACATTATGAAGATTCTGAAATCAGTAACTTCCAGACATAACTCAGTCTGCTAAAACATAGCTATATGGTCCAAATCAGCTGTTCAGGACTGGTCTCTAACACCTAATGGGTTGGATATTTGCTGCATATGAAATACCTTCTTAGCCACTAACAAGTGGGTTGCACTACGTGAACACTGAGCACAAAACCCTTGCCTGTTACTCCCGCAAAAAGGAAATCTTTCGTTGTGGCAATACAAGGAATAAAGCCACACTGGATGCCCCTCAGTGGCTGGGGGAACAAGGACAGGGAAACCTGCTGGAAGCAGCTCTGATGCTTTTAGGTGGTGTTGACCAGTAGCCTCCCAGTGCAGCCTCACCAGCTGCTCACAAGAGCACTCCAGTCTGCTCCAGTACAACCTTCAGTAGCTTCACTCACTGCTCTCACTCCCAGCGTAGAGAAGCTGGCGTTACCTCTCTCTGTGAAGGCAACACCCTCTTCTATTGCTCCTGTTAGACCCACAACAGCTTATCTGGTTATGGTCCAGCCAAACATGCTATTTTGGCCCCAGTGAACACTGTTACTATCATCCACAACCAACTTATGCTCCTTTTCTGAGGTAACAGCTGGGATGTCCCTTCAACTTGACATTCGTGATATGGACAAACACGCCTTCATTAAGCACCATGACAGGTCCTTTGGCACCTCACTCAGATGCATGGAGCAGCCCATGACCTGTCTGCTGCAATGCTGGTGAAGAAGCCAGGAATCACCAGGTAGTTTCCATAGGTGAGGATGCTGCTGTGCTGATCTAGCTCACTGTGCACTGAGTGGACAACCTGACCCAGGAGGTGGCTACGTTCATGTTCCACCTGCCCCATCTGCCACCTGTGTAGCCAAAGGTCTTCCTGTTTTTCTCCGTGATGGAGACTTCAGCTCTACAGCAGCGTGCAGGCTTTCACTCCACATGAGCCAGCTGCTGTACGAGTGGCAATCGCATGCAGGGGCTGCATATAAACCACAGCCATTTCTCAACACGCACATACAAATAAATAAATAAATCTCAATTTTGCTGGCAAGTTTTTTGTTCTTCCCCCCTCATCCCCCTCTCCTGAAAAGGCAAAACAAATTAAAAGTAATAAAGACATCCACCTCTTTTTTGTATGGCCACACGTGCACTGGATTTGGCTCATTTAGACACTGCATCTGAGCCAATTTAGATGTGACATCCAACACAATTATAGGACTCCCAGAAGTCTACAACGAAAAATCAAAGGCAAACTTTATTTTATTCACAACATACCAAGTTTGCAGCTCTTTTGAGTCCTATATAAAGTGTAAGATAACATCCCTGAAGTGATACCCCTGAAACTAGAAACCAACTTTAAATTAATATGATCACAAAAGAAAAATAAAGAGAAAATGAACAGGTTTCACATCACAGTCAAATTTCAGCATTGCTTAAACTGTTGTCAATCAATAATAAACCTATAAAGTTACTCTGAATTAATGCAGATAGAAACTGAAAGCAGACAAAACTCATACTGACTGTAATGAAATTGCTTATTGATAGTGCTTCACTTATTGTCCAAATAAAAGCCGAGTATATGACCAAATTGTTCTATACACATCCTCCTCCTTTTAATTACAACATAAGAGCAGCAATCATTATCTCTTCTATCAACTAACTTAGATTTATAATATGGCCTGCTCCCCACACTTAAGACAATATAACCTTATACCATGGCAATATTATAGTGCCACATCCTGTATCCTAGCAACGGTTTAGGGCTTGCATTTGATGTCAAAATAATGGGTCCTTCTTAATCTCTTGGTTTTTTTGAAGTAAGAGGTCACACACTGAAATCTAGGAGTTGGAGAAAAAAATTACTGAAGAGCATGCTAAAAGCACACCTATGAGGTATACATTTATATATGCACACACTCACACATATGCGTGAATGCATAACCACATGTGTACACAGAATAGATGGTCTAGTTTTTGTCTCTAAATTGTTTAGACAGGAGTGAAAGCCAAGAAATGAAATGATGTATATCACTTTCAAGATACTGGAAGCTTTTAACAAATACAATCTTCCTCCTGCTTTTATCAGCTCACTGTCTTCTATAGCTAAAGAGGAAAAAATATCTGGCATATGGTCCCAGATTTTTCCTCATCTAAATTTAGTCCTATCACCATATTAAAAGAAAAAAAAAATCCTGTCTTTAATTTTTTGTGTCTTTCCCTTTTCCTTTAAAAGATTTGGCTAAAAGTACTGATTAAATGATCTACCTCCTTGCAACATTCACCAAGCTATGACACAGCTGGGATTTATCTGTGTTTGACTATTTAAAACATTGATCATAATGGAAAAATGGCTTGATTTGTAGCAACGCCAGGGATATATGGTAGTAACCAGCAACAGCAACCAAATGGAAGGATATAATTGAGTATCTCTGATTCAGTTCAGAAACCAGAAAGCACTTTGAAAAAGTAGGATTCAAGTTTGGGTGGCTGTCAGAGAGATATATACGTAAGCATATATGTATGTATGCACAGGTTGTGTATGCTGCTTTTGCAGGAGAAAAGACACAGGACTGAATCTACAGTTCTAAAGGCTGAGGAAAAGTGAAAAATTGGTAGGCATGCTATTATAATCTTTCCCCAGGTAATCCAATTCTCCTTTCTATATGCACAAGTCTGGAATTCTTACTTTTAATGCCCCGGGAACAAGTGAACCAGGTAGAGGAACAGAGCATCAACTGTCCCGTGAGCAACAAGTAAATAGGGCTCTGTTGAAGCAGAAGGTTTTGAAACAGGGCTGGTATTCAAACATACCGGGTAGGCTCGGGGCTATTTGCTCTTCCTTGCCCCTGGGGCCTCAACAGAACAGAAGAAACAAAGATTGTTTCAAATTGTGTTTCATTTTCTCTACACATCAGTTAAAAATACACAGGGAAAAACCTTTCCCCTTGAATGCTAGTGGTGAGTGTATGAACCAGCAGGTTTCATGCAGTTGTCGCTCTTCGTCCAGCAGCTACGTTAACAAACCTTCAAACGCCCGCGGCACCGCGGCTTCGCCTGCCCTCGCTGCACCCCACTAATCTGGCCCCTCGGGAAGAGCCAGATCAAACAGGCAGCCCCTGCAGCACGTCCCCAATGTCAACTAACCCCGGCTCCCTGGGACCAGCTGAGCCAGAAGAAATCGGAGGAGCCGCACTTGGGTGCCCGGTACAAAGAGAGATCCACAGTGCAAGAAGAAAAACACTGCTCGTATGGGAGCAATTTCTTTTGGTTATCCACAATATTTTACTTTTAGCTGCAAACCTGGAGCTTTAAAGGATCCTTGCTAGCTCTGTTTATTTATTTAAACCAATTCTTGCAGCCCTTCTTCTCTCTAAACAATACTGAGGTGAAGAGTTTACAGGAGCACATTGTCCAGAGCTCAGTTGCTGGGGAAGCGCTTTGCTCCAGCTCTAAGGAAAGCCAGCACCCAAGGCAGGAGCCTGCCCCGTCCTTCTCTCTTTAAGGAAGATTTAAGGAAACTGTTTGTTGTGTGGGTACACGCACATGGCAGTTCGCCCCTCTCTGCAATTGTCGTGGCAGTCATTCCCTGATGGATATTATTATCCCCTGAAGATGGTTTGTGGACAACCCTATCCCCTGCTAGGCTGTCCCAGTTTTATAAACTGCAAATCTGGTCAGCTTACTCTACGGGAGGGAAGAAGAAATAAATTAAAAAAAAAACATACAGTTGTTTAAAAAGGACAGCTGCTGCTACACTGCTGCATTAACGCAGCCCCAGCAGAGGGAAGGCACCATTCCCCTTTTGCTGTGGGTCCTTCCTTCCCGTGCAGTGACACCACCACCATCACCAATGAGGCACTGGGAGCCCTGCCACAGGCTCTACTGGCCAACAAAATGAGGCCCAGCAGCAATTTTTCCACAACTCCTGCAGCAAAAGGGAGGCAGGTTGGGAAGCAGAGTCAAGTACCCCCATGTTCCAGCTTCCCTCCCAGTCAGCACCATTGCAAGAAAGAGCTTTGAATTTAGGCAACATTTCAGCTTGTGCCAAGTAGCACTGGAGATGAACATAGTCTTGTGCTCCCACCTGAACCAAGGTCGGCCTAAACATGAGCCTAAATACTGTCTTGAACCAAAGCTCTAAACAACAGAAGATCTACAAATGCAAAGTAAAGTTTAAATTATTTTTTTCTTCCCCAGAGCTATGTGATCCAACACAGGTTGGCAGTAAACAAAAGCAAAAAAAGAGACTCTTACAATGCATTTTTCAAAGGGGAGCACTGCAACAGGAACTGTGATCAAATCACCACTGTTATATTAACATGGTTCCTGCATACAAAAGCATTTCTGTGTGTGTGTTCAAAAGAAAAAAACACCAAAAAAACAAAAAACCACACAAAACCACAAAAGAACACATCTTGCTTAGATACTAATTTCTGAAGTGGGAAAATTGCCTGTACAGTTCCTGGTACTTGAGGCCAAATACTGCCCTTGATCCATGTGCAACAGGAGACTTGAGAATAGGGGAACTATGTAGGTTTGCCATCCTGGTGTCATATAAGCTCATTTTACATTTCCATTAGACAGGCAAAATTAAAATGAGAGGCAGGCAAGGAGAAAATGCAACCATTTAAAAAATAGGTAGAAGGCTTGCCAGCCAGCTTCTAAACAGCTAGTTTGTATAACGTATCTGTCTGAAGTAGTTTGTCCTTTTTTTTTTTTCTTCCTTCTTTAGTTTTACCTGCATTCATTTTTAACAAACTAAAATAAATTCACAGAATCACAGAATGTCAGGGATTGGAAGGGACCTCAAAAGATCATCTAGTCCAATCCCCCCGCCGGAGCAGGAACACCCAGATGAGGTTACACAGGAAGGCGTCCAGGTGGGTTTTGAATGTCTCCAGAGAAGGAGAATCCACAACCTCCCTGGGCAGCCTGTTCCAGGCTCTGTCACCCTCACTGTGAAGAAGCTTCTTCTCATATTTAAGTGGAATCTCCTGTGTTCCAGTTTGTACCCACTGCCCCTTGTCCTGTCATTGGTTGTCACCAAGAAGAGCCTGGCTCCATCCTCCTGTACACTCATCCTTCACATATTTATAAACATTAATGAGGTCACCCCTCAGTCTCCTTTTCTCCAAACTAAAGAGCCCCAGCTCCCTCAGCCTTTCCTCATACGGGAGATGCTCCACTCCATCATCTTCATTGCCCTGCGCTGGACTCTCTCCAGCAGTTCCCTGTCCTTCTGGAACTGAGGGGCCCAGAACTGGACACAATATTCCAGATGAGGTCTCACCAGGGCAGCGTAGAGGGGAAGGAGAACCTCTCTCCACCTACTAACCACCCCCCTTCTGATCCACCCCAGGATGCCATTGGCCTTCTTGGCCACAAGGGCCCAGTGCTGGCTCATGGTCATCCTGCTGTCCACCAGGACCCCCAGGTCCCTTTCCCCTACACTGCTCTCTAACAGGTCATTCCCCGACTTATACTGGAAACTAGAGTTGTTCCTGCCCAGATGTAAGACTCTGCACTTTCCCTTGTTATATTTCATTAAATTTTTCCCCGCCCAACTCTCCAGCCTGTCCAGGTCTCTGGATGGCAGCACAGCCTTCTGGCGTGTCAGCCACTCCTCCCAGTTTGGTGTCATCAGCAAACTTGCTGACAGTGCACTCTATTCTCTCATCCAAGTCATTGATGAATATATTGAACAGTATTGGTCCCAGAACTGACCCTTGAGGCACTCCACTAGATACAGGCCTCCAACCAGACTCCGCCCCATTGACCACGACTCTCTGGCTTCTTTCCTTCAGCCAGTTCACAGTCCACCTCACTACGCAATCGTCCAGACCACACTACCTCAGTTCAGCAGCAAGGATGCTGTGGGAGACTGTGTCAACTGCTTTACTGAAATCAAGGTAGACGACATCCACCGCTCTGCCATCATCTGTCCACCTTTTTGTGTCCTCATAAAAGGCTATGAGGTTGGTCAAACACGACTTCCCCTTGGTGAAGCCATGTTGACTGCCCCTAATGACCCTCTTATCCTTGATGTGCCTTGAGATGGCACCAAAGATAAGGTGTTCCATCACCTTTCCAGGGATGGAGGTGAGGCTGACCAGTCTATAGTTACCCGGGTCCTCCTTCTTGCCCTTTTTGAAGACTGGAGTGACATTTGCTTTCCTCCAGTCCTCAGGCACTTCTCCTGTTTCCCAAGACTTGGCAAAGATGGAGAGTGGTCCAGCAATGACTTCAACCAGCTCCCTCAGCACCTGCAGCTGCACCCCATCTGGACCCATGGATTTATGGATGTCCAGATTGCTTAACTGGTCCCTAACCCAGTCCTCATCAACTAAGGCAAACTCCTCCATTGTCCTGCCTTCCTCTGGGGCCTCAGGGGTACGGGGCTCCTCAGGACAGCCTCCAGCAGTAGAGACAGAGACAAAGAAGATATTCAGTAACCCTGCCTTCTCTGTATCTTCTGTCACTAGGGCACCCACCCCATTCATCAGTGGGCCTACATTGCCTCCGGTGTTAGTTTTATCTGCCACATATTTGAAGAAGCTTTCTGTTGTCCTTGACCCCTCTCACAAGGTTTAATTCTAAGGAGGCCTTAGCTTTCCTAGTTGCCTCCCTACATCCTCTGACAACAGCCTTATATTCTTCCCAAGTGGCCAGCCCCTCCTTCCATGATTTGTAAACCCTCCTCTTCCACTTGAGTTTGCCCAGCAGTTCCCTGTTTAACCACGCAGGTCTCCTGGCTCCCTTCCTTGACTTCCTACGTGTCAGGATGCTCTGATCTTGAGCTTGGACGAAGCAGTCCCTGAACGCTAACCAACTATCTTGGGCCCCTTTACCTTCAAGTCCCCTTTCCCACGGGATTTCCCCTACCAATTGCTTGAAAAGGCCAAAATTGGCCCTACTGAAGTCCAGGGTTGCAATTCTGCTTGCTCTTCTGTTCCTGCCACACAAGATCCTGAACTCCACCATCTCATGGTCACTGCAGCCAAGGCAGCCCTCCACCTTTACTGCTTCAACCAGACCCTCCTTGTTAGTGAGGATGAGATCCAGCATTGACCCTCCAACAAATTTATTATGAATTTTGATTGTTAATTGTCATTAGTCACACAAAACACATTGAAGTGTTTCTCTTCCTTGGCCAGATGAGTGAAACTCCATAGACAGGATAAGAGTATTCAAAAGACAGTGAAAACTTAAGTCTTTAAAGAAAAAAAAAAACAATAGAGCAGCAAACCACAGGAATTTCAAAAAACCTCCTTTCAAAAATCAGTCACAGCTGAGTCACCGTATGGTAGAAATCATTTTGATACATGCCTGCATTTTGCTTAGAACAAAGGGACCGAAGTCTCTAGTTGCTACCACACTACAAACAATAACACTTCATCATACTTAAAAAAAAAATCTCAGGCTGCTGTCAGATGACCAGCTCGATGGACATTTCATTTCTTCCAGTTAATGTTTACAGTCACACAAAAAATAACTGTATGTTGTGCTCATAGTGAGATCCCACATCGTCCTCCTTGATCTGCTTCTTTCCCAAGAATTGTATCCTGGTTTTCCAAATCAGCCTCCCACCATATAAAGCATATACCTACACCAGTGCATGGCCAGCACAGGACTTAGCAATTCTCTGTACTGCAGCAGCTCATCAAGTAAAATTCAAGCTCACGTTTACAGCTTAAGTGATTACAAAGAGAGATGAGTAATATAAGTTTAGTTTTTAAGTCTTTGGTTGTAGTTTATGCTACACCAGGAAATTGTGAGTTTTCAGGGTATAAATTTCCTCTCTTATCACCTGAAGATAGCAGAGCACAGCCCCATTGTCATCCTTATCTACGACCTTCTGCTCACTTGGAATTTAAATGTCAAAACTGAAACACCAGTACCAAGTAACCTTCTAAAGTGAAATTAAATATTGTGTTTCAAAAAAAATATTACTCAAGATCAATTTCATCACAACAACTAAATCATACAGTTTAGACTTTTGGTTAAATTCAGATCATCACTAGGTGCTTCTCTAAAAAGTGTGTCTGAATTAACTGGGACTACAAATGTGAACGAAAATCTTACTAGTCTAGTCTTTCCTCTGAGCTTTTAGGCTCTTCCACTTCTTGTCATACCTATAAAACCCATAAGAAGTCCCTTTCCTGTTACATTGCTGGTAAGATGGTGGCAGTGAAAAGATATGCAAGAATGCTACAGAATTTAAGAAATAAAACCATGCTGCCTTTTTTTTATCTAAGAACATAGGTAACCATCAGTGAGTGGTAGATTGCTTAACTTCATTACACAGACACTTTTTATGTTTTGTTTGTGGTTATTTAAAATGGCTTATAGAAACTGACACTCATGCTGACATTACTCCCTGATAACACACTCTTACTGTAGCTACTCATTATAAGCAAAAAGAGGAAAAAAAAGCCTATGATAGTAATTTGTGACCTTAGGGGAGCCCAGGTGCAGAAAAAAATTCATAAAAAAGTAACATGAATAAATTTTTTGCCAGTCTTTTCAAAGGAAACCATCTGTGTTGCACCAGATAGAGGTACCAGTCTGTGAAACATCAGGTAAGAGTGAGCAATGCAAATATTCATCACCATCTACTACAATTCTTTCTGTGGACTGCAAACTCCAGAATGCTAATTTCAATTGACATGTGGACGTATAACTTATCCGGTGGCATCCTTTTTAGGTATTTATATAAAACTATCACATTTTGTAAATGCTTAACAATGCAAATACTCAGCATCTACCATTCCAAGTGTTCTCGGTCAGTAGAAGGTTTTAAAAGGTTTTGATCTCAACATGCTGAACTGCTGAGCCTAGTAGTCTCACATTTATGCCAGAGTAAATTAGCAGCAAGTAGATGGAGTTAAACTGGAGGAAAAAAAAAAAAAGTGCAAAAGCAGAATTAGGTTCTGATATTCACATTTTAATTATTACAGAAATTAGACTTGAAATGCACTGCAATGAAGTCAAGAAAATGCTGCTGGTTGGTAAAATTAATATTTATAAATCAAACTGAATGTAGTGAAGATTAATAATGTTGACTGTGTTTCTTTAAACTGTAACACAAGTTGCTTGACCATTTGTAGCAGCTTTTTGTTTTACTCTTTGCATGTTCTTGATATAGCACTGAACTAAGTTAATATTTTTCAGGTTTTTTCCAACAGGTTTCCAAAGCTGAAAAGTAACTAAATAGTTGTATGTCATGGCAAATTTTAGTTACTCAGTTTAACTGAGACTCTGGAACATATTTCACTGAGAGCAACTTACCCTTAAAGCGTATCACCCAGCTTGGTTAACCCTAGCACACATGCTTTGATTTGCCAAGTTCAAACATGAAGTATCAGCTGCTAAATAAAGGCAAGCTCCTCTCACTGGGACAGATAAATAGCCCCTGAGGTGAACCTTTCGTCAAGCAATGGACAACTGGAGGAAGTTCACTGTCTAATGGATCTGGGTTACCATTCATTAGACATGTCTTGCTGCTTATCTGTGAACTCTCTGCAAGACAAGACTTCATTTAATATGTAGGCAGAACAACTAATTAGCAGCTTTTTTCCTCTGACTAATACAATTCCCTTCTAGTTGCTCCATAAAGAAGATTCAGTGGAACACCTCTGTGAAAGCAGTGGAATTCCAGGTAGTTATGGTGACGAATTTCATTGTGAATGAGGATCAATGTCCCATACTACTTTGAATAGTAATTTCTTAATTCTTATTCAAATCTGGCCAGCAAGATAATATAACTTGAACTGAATTGGCCATGTGATCCTGATGGCATCCCATTAATGGGCTCTTCACTTAATTTATGTAATTTTAAAAAATTAAATAGTCATATTTTAAATCCCTACTGCAGTCCTTCGGATTGAAAGTACATGTTTAAAAGTTATAGTATCTTTATAAATCAGTATGTCTGCACTTCTTAGTTTGTTGACTGAACTTTCCCAAAGTTTTAATCATCTTCCCTCATCTCTCTTCTGCCTGTAGGAACATTGTGAAATTCCAGCATCAACCTGTTTCATACCCATTTACTAACCCTGTTAAGTGCCACAGAAGAACCCCACATTTGTAAACTCCTGTTTGAGTTGGAAAATAAACTCAGAGTTTCCATTTGTACAGAGAGAGCATAAAAATCCAGTTATAGAGACACTTTCGCCGATGGTTGAAAGCCAAATGTCTGTAAGCAAAATGAACACAAAGGCAGTTATTAATAACAAAAGCTTACATGCCTAATTCTGCAAGATGCTGAGCCTCATCCTCCAAGCCAACAGGGAACCAAGGTGATCAGCACCTCCCCTGAAGTATTTGGCAACTGTGGCCTAAAAGACTCATTGCAAATACCCCGAGAAGGACCAGCCAGGAGAGGGCATGCCACTGGGAAAAGAAACACCCCTAAGGTTATTTATAAAGCTTGCACTAAACATTTAGAGCCAAGCTCTAACTTGGCTAGGTGTCAAGGACCACACTGAAAAAAAACCAAACCCAACCCTGTACCCTCATTAAGAAAATGCATGAAGCACCGATTTCTATTTTTGGCTGCAGTTGTAAGCATTGCCAGGGTTACAGCTGCTTCATTGTGGTTTCTCAAGAATTTCCTTGATAAAAAGAGGACAACAGAATTAGCTGAGCCTTTTGGAAATAGCCACACAGTCCAGCTGTAAAACAATGTCAAGTAGCTGGCAAAAAACAAAACAAAACCCCATAATACTACAGTAGCTACACAACTACCAGCAGGGGCACATTTGTCCCCTGACATTCTTTATTTGGAACTGGAAGACAGAGCAGGTGGGAAGAAGGAGGCTTGAAATCTTATAAAGCCATTGCCCAAACCCATACAGAAACCCCTTTGGTGGTGGGCATGTCATGATAACCCACTAGAAAAGACACTCTCTTCTAGTGAGACCTACTGGTGTCATATGCTTTGACGTGCTACATGCACATACAGATAAGGGAGGTGGATGGAAAGAGGTCAACACTCTTCTCTTTCAGAGGGAAAGGCATTAGCAAACAGCATATTAGGAGCAAGGACTGAAAAGCAAAGCAATACAATATTCAAAGTGTTTAGCCTTTCTTATTTTATGCCAAAGAGTTACAACCTGTGTCATTTGCTGGGAGAAGGCAGCTGAGGTACAGGACTTACAGTCAAGACTGGATTTATCAAAGCCTTGGACAAGCAGCTCTGGGCTTTCCCTAAAGGATACCCACCCGTTCCCCCAGTTTCTGCAGGAATCAGAGATGATCAAATGGTTTGTACCTGCTGGAAAGACAAAGAGAGAGGGAGCTTTTAGCTCTGCGTATGTATGTGTATGAGCCCATTTCATGTTTGTAAGCAAGGTCCATCCATGCGCTATTATGTCCCTGGAGGTTCAGAACATTAAATTTCTACTGTAAAGGCAACGAAATATCCAGATGAGGACATTACATTGTATATTAATTCCAGTGTTCATGTTTTTAAACTATTCTTCCTGCATTTTTTGATCAGGAAAGAGATATTTCCTGCCTCTCAATTTAAATCTGGAAATGCTGACAAACATGCTGAACAGTTAGAGGAGCTGGCTACACGGGAGACTTACAAAGAAGTGCACTAGTGTGTTATTACCTGTCTTTGCAGGCAAAGCTCACAAAAGAAGAAGAAAGCTTTTGTAGCTAATGGAGAAAGTGAAGTAAGGTAGCTCAGCACAGACTGTCCGCTCATCCTGCACACTGGGAGCCAATATCTGTTTAACTTCAGACTAAGTTTCTGTGTGAAAATTTAATTCTCCTACACAAGCCAAATTCTCTCATGCATCAGTACACTTCCTAGATATACTAAGAAAGATTATCATTGTATGTAATCACAACTATCAACCCCAGAATTATTTCACCTGAGACCTTTCCCATCCCTGCCTGTCTTACCTATAAGGCACCAGTTACTCAACTGAACACCACCAGTGGTGGGAAACCCTTTTAGCTATAGAGTGAGCGACACAATCGGGATCAAACCAGGTTAGCTACTCTGGCCCCAGCAGTCTAAGTGTTAAATAATAAAGTCTTCTCTTAGACCAACTGGTAACCTAATATCTGTAGTTAAAAAAACTCCACACAGAAACAGTGGTTTCATTTGTCATGTACAAGTAGAGAAAACAGGGCATTCAGCTGAAACCCAGAAGACATGAATTACAGGCAGTATTTTGAAAATTGTCTAAGGTCTAGATAATGAAATTAACTCAGGCATAGCTCACTCAACATCATGGTGCCTGGATTTCTTTTAAACATGAGTTCAAGGTCAATGTTCAGAAATACCTGAAAAAATCCTTAAAATTCTGTATTTTCAGAACCAAAATCCCACTTGGGGGTGATGGTGAACATCTCTGAACACCAACAAGGCCAAAGTTGAGCATGTAGGTATATTTGCTCTATAGCCTGTGCTACCAGTGATGAAAGAGGAGGACTTTCTAAGGACCCTTTGAAGCACACATTGGGCCTGGCTCCTAGAAAAGCCTGTTTCAATACATAACCTGCACAGGGAGGCTGTAATACTCACCCCATGAATTTTTGCTTTTTTTCATAACTACATTTCTGAGATAGCCCAGAGTCTAGCCCTTAGGGGCCAAGCTGCACAGCAGCAAGGCTCTTGAGAAATTTTTTTTTTTCCCCCCCTGAAGTGCTTTCATGGATGTTGTATGTTTGTCAAACCATGTCACTCTGCACATCCGATGCTCTTGCCTGTTGGTCTCATCTTTTCTGTTTAGATTGTAAATCCTCCTGGTCTGGACACCATGTCTGAAGTGTTTACTTCTTCCCTTGCAGAAGTCACTATGTGCTTGCCCATCTCAACATCAGCACTCTCAGTGAATCAGCTTGGGATAAAAACGTGATAGCACACCTGGGTCTGTCATTGTCACATAGCCTGCTGTGCTGCTGCCTGGGGGTTTTCATTTTCCTCAGCTAAGTGTAGTATTTGTACAGACACAAGCATATATAGGAGATCACATCTATCTTTGGATTCCGCAGAAACGTTCTTCATCAAGTTCCTAGTAACCAACTTAACTCTTTCCCCAGAAAGAATATGCAGCATCCGAAACATCAAGTGAGTGAATGGAAAGCCAGAAATAGAGCTCTGTAGATCAATAGATTTGACTGAGAAAGCGTTTGCATTCTCAGGGGTAGAGATCATTGTGTTTCTAAGTGGATCAGAGATATGATCCTTGGCCACTGTGAATGGAATGGAAACTGGATGCCATCAGCGGGAGATACGAGTGCTGATGTGGTGAGGTAATGTGGTAAGGAATAGCGGAGTGGAAGGAATGCAGTGCCACTGCCCTGAGGAATCTTAAAATTAGCTCAATCTGGTATTCAAATGCTGGCTGAGGAGGGAAGAAAAAAAAAGCAGCATAGCCTTTTTACAAATTAATTAGGAGAAAAAGTGTCATTCCTAATTTCTCTGGACAATCAGCCTGAGTTGCATTTAGCATGTAGAGTCTGTCCTTCACATATGAATATAATGGGTAGGTGACTGCCAACATCTTGCCAGCTTGGGGGTCAAAATACCAGCTCTTCACACCAAGACATCTCTAGTGCAGATGGCATGTGGGGACCAGGCAGCTGGGGAGGTAGCACTGGGATGCCCGACCATCATGCCCAGGAACCGCTGCACACAGAAGGCCACAATGCATGGGGCACACCACCATGCGTGGGGCATGCGTTGTGAGCTCTCTCTTTTGAATAGCGGCTCACTGCACTATCGATCAAGATCCATGAGGTAGCTCACAACCGGCATCTTGCTACAAACCTGCTACTGATCTTGCCGGAGCCATACCTGGGAGAGAAAGGTAGAGCTCAAAAAGGATGGATTATTTCCACAGAAACACAAACTCAATTCAACCCCAGATGGATGATACTTTTACAAGTAAATCTCAAAAGAAAGGTTAAGTTTCTCTATAGCTTCTGTACAGATAGTATCAGGAGCCATGTCTGCTTTGAATGATAACGGTGGTAAGTTTTGCTTTTGTCTCTGATAAGAGTGGGGTTAACCTCAAAATTAATCTAATGAGTCTGAGATGCAGCTGCTTTTGTGGGGTTCTTATGGCACTGATTGTCTCCTTTCTAAAGCCAAAATATTACTGTTTGGTTTATTCAGAGAAGGCAGCTGCCTTTTCTTTCTTCCACGTGAAAGATAATATAACTGCAATGCACGATGTTTGTTAACCTTTCACAATAATTTCTATTATTGTCAGGAATGCAGAGGATAAAAAGAATAACTCCAAATCTACCTGAGGGTTACATTTCACAGGCTAGAGGCAGGAACTGTGAATAAAATATTCACGTTGCTGCCTTTATTTTGAAACTGTGTACTGTAATGCTTGTAATTATGACTATCCTAATTTTCTCCTATTCAAAATTACAGGGTTTTCCTTACCCTTTTTGCAACTTAAAAATGCAATAGCCATAGGACTGTCAGAACCTGCTGGTAGGCAATCAGACTCCCAAGGGAAGTAAATGCACACACCACAGCTGCTTTTCTGCCACATGCTGTCCCAGCAAAGAAGGTCTGCAAGTCCAAGTGAAGATGGGTTCCAACTGGAGACCCAACGTGAAATTTTTATTATTGATGGTTACTTGGTATCTATTTTAAGGTCTAACCATGGACACCAAATTATGTTTTACACCTCTGTAAGCATTATATTAACATTTCCACCAAAAGGGAGGGTGGAGGGGGAGCAAGGGAAAAATAAAACCTTATTAGGCACAATTCTCAGTGAGTGATATCTGGTTGGCACAGAGCAGACTGGGTCATATCAAGGAGATGGTGATGCACCATCTTTACGCCAACCCCAAATTCTCTGTATCAGCACTTCTAAATTCTGCTGCTATTCTACCAACTGCGGGCCTTGGGCAAGCAGAAAAGGCAAGAAAAATAAAGCTCATCATGTCATCTCACCCTCACACACACCTCAGCAGCAGCACAGAGGCAGAGGTGCAAGCTGAGAACTAAATAAAATAAAAAGGAGGAAAATTCTCATTGTTGCTCCTAAAGTAGCTTCTCTGATATAGGGTAAAAAGCCTTGCCAGGACTTTGCAATCAGATGATAGCACCCCCTGCATTGTTTGAGCACTGTCAAGGGGCATTATACTCAGAAGATAATCCAGCCCTTGAACTCCCCAGGTACTGGTTTTAAATACCTCTGATGAGATCCAACTGCATCCTATCTGGGTACGCCTCAAACATGTAGCATCACATTTGGTTATGTCTACAAAAACACCAGCTAGGAAGAAAGAGATAATGAAGAATGATTTTGGTCTTTTATTTGAGCAAAAGCTAAACATATGGATCCTGGCACCAAAAGTATGGAATGCATGATAAAACATATGGATATCCATATGGAAAAAAAAAAAAAAGGAAAAAAGCTTCTTGGCCAGAAATTCTGCTCTTGCATTTTTATCCTGTATGCACAGTGCACTCCCTTCCCTCTGCAGCGCAACGCTGCCTGCCGATGGATTAGGATGTTATAAATTCACATGCAAATTTCACAAAATGCTCTACTCTTATCAACTTTATTAGATTTACGAATACAGTCCCGCTTATATTTTTTTTATTCTCTTAATCCCTTTCATCACTTAATAGCTCAGAAACTAATGGATTTCAGTAAAAAGGAGAGGCTTATTACAATCAATCCTGTTGCTCTATCTCTGCTCGATGCTCGACTAATGAAACTTATTTTTCTTCAGGACCTCTACAGGAAATCCCTTCCTAAGGAAAAAAAATAATGTTTAATATGCTGCTGACTTGTAATACTGCAACTGTATTATTCCTCTCCTTTGGGTGTCCATCCAGAGGTTTTTAAGAGCTATTAATCATACTTTATTCACCAAATTCTAGCCTGTAGTGAAACAAGAAGCTACTAAAGCTTGTTTAATATGATGTACCAACTTACAGTTCAAACGACTGCGGCCTTGACGGTAACTTTCAACTCTAAAAACTCAAGGACTCATCTTCTTTTTAAGAAGCAAGGGTAACAAGGCCAGAAAGAAACATCTCTATCATAAGGTTTACATCTCAAATAGTCCCTCTGCTGAGGATCACAAAGTCTCCTGCACCCATGTCAGCCTCCCCCAAGATCTTATTTTAAGTATGCTATCATCGTAAGGGTTTTTAAAGCTGTCTTAGCACCTTCCTTCGACGTTTTTTGAATTAAGATGCAAAGAAGAAGAATAGAAAACAGCCAGCTTTCAACTTCATTATTAAATGCTTTGGTAACAGGTAAAGAAAAGCATCCAGAGATTTACTGCTTTAGCAAAATCTGCAACGCTCCAGGTACCCACCACTTCCAAGTCACAGCCCTGCCTGTAGCACTTGGTCTTCTGTCACCTTTGGAGTCCTCCCCAACCCTGCCATGGGGGCTCCAGAGCTTGTCCCCGTGCCCTGGGCTCTGCCCATCGCTGCTTCCCCACAACATGCAGCTGCTGAAGGTGCCACACAGGCACGATGGCAACCCAGAAAGCTCAACTTAAGACGGAGTGGACGGCAAGCAGTTTGGACACTGTCTTGCAGAAGAACTACACTTGCTCCTAATACAGATGTGCATAAGGACATGGATATGCTTATTCCACTATAGAAGCAAGGAAAAAAATTGACTTGGGGTTTTTATGCCAACAATGAACCAGTATTTTACCCATCTCCTGATATGTCTCCACAGTGGAGAAAATATAGAATACCTGAATGCAAGCAGGAGAGTGTAACTACTGACCTAGCAAAAGCAAGAGACAGACCAAGATACTCCCTCAAATAGGATTCCTTAGAGTTCAAAAGCATCCAAGAAAACATTTGTCTTGGGTTTTGTTTATTTATTATTATTAATGTGAATATTTATTTCTTGTTTTGCTTCTGACTAGGACTGGAAATGGAAGTATCACAAAAAGTTTAAAATATTGTAGGTATCTTTCTTTAGAAAGAGTAGATGCTGGATGTGTCTTGGGAACAAGAAGCAAAATTCAATTTCCATTTTCCAACTAATAAAGTCTGTTGTACAACATATGGTTTTAGCCTTGTCTCAAGTCAGTTGACAACACCACAGGATTTTCTACGCTTCTGTCTCTGCTTTGAGGCCAGTTCCAGAACCATCCATGAACATCACATGATGTAACCAATCAGGCAATACTTAATTAGGAGGGAGTTCTTCCTGATCCAAACTTCTTATTTATATTCTTACACACAGGAATGACTTCTCTACCTTATCATAATTAGCACAGTTACTAAAGTTTTAAATACAGATTTTTTTTTAACTTATGTGAGTAAAAGCTGCTTTTAGTTACTACAGATCAAAGAAGAGGAATTAGGTAGGCCATGACCTTGTGTGTGAATACATACAGCTACTGTAAAGTTTGATCTTACAAATATCTCACATGGTTAATTTTACTCATATGAGCAGCCTGCTTGCATGAATAGCTATGTGTAAAAGTGTTTGCAAGACTGAGCCCTAAATCCATGAAATTAATGGTGGAAATATAATATATAATTGATGAACAAGTGAATTAGGATTCTGCTCAAAAGTAGGTAGAACAGGATTATGACTCAGGCAAGCTCTCTCTCCAGTGACTGTTCCTGATTGATAGATTTATATAAGGCTGAGTTTCTGATTAGTTCTGAGATATGAATGCTTCAAAATGTAGGAACGAAAAAAAAAAGACTTTTTGAAAATGAAATGCAATATCCAATTCAATTAAAAGAAAATGCTATCATCTGGAATTGAACCAAGACTTCGTGATAATGTTATTTATTCCATGCCAAGTTCAGTAGATGTTTTCCAAAATGCCAGTTTACTTGGGTTTTATGGAAAAATTGACCTTTTCACCCAGAACAGAGGCTGCTAATTTCATTAAAGTTGTTAGATATTTTCTCAGAGAGCATCCATGCCAATTCTAGTATTTCATTCTTTTATTTTCACCTATGTTCCACTTGCATGGAAGCAGCTTGACAAATCTAGAACCATGGCTTTATGTTTCCTACTTTTGCTGTACCTGTTGCCAACACATTTCATTATTCAGACTCCAAGAACATTGTGGAGATGTGGAAAAGCAGCCCTGTCCCCGATGGCCAGTGGCCGCAAGCCCCCAGGTCAGGTAATCTGCACCACGAGCATCCCAGAAGAGCCTGAATCAACTCAACTGACCGGAGATGAGCCAAGCCTGTCAATTCATATGGCAGCTTGAGCTCATCATCTGTATTTACATAGTTCCTCAATCAAACCCCTGCGCTCTGTAAACTATGTTTATTACCCTTCGTACAGGCTGATACGGTTTTACAATTTGCTATCCTTACAGTAGAAGCAGCCAGAGATCAATGCTTGACAGCTATTTTCTCCCTTAATTCTCTCTTTTAAGAAGGAGGGAGAAGTTATTACTTGCCAAACCAGCACATGTTCACAGAGAGTGTGCGGTCAAGTGGTCAGGAGCAGAGCTGATGTTAATTAGCAATGAAATGAGGAATGAACCAGCATTAGCCCTGAGACTAATCAATGGGAAAATCACTCCAAGCAGGCAGCTTAATGAAGTACTATACAGCTGTTTATTTTTAGTCTGTTTTAGCCTGACAACAAAATCCTGATTAATTTAAAAAAAACTTTCTAAAACGTATTTCCTTGTAGAGCCTTGCTATAGCTCCGATTTATTTGAGGTGGGTTTTGTTGTTGTTGCTGGGTTTTGTTTGGTTTTTTGGGGGTTTTTTTTGGTTGGTTGTTTTTGGTTTTTTGCATTTGTCTGTACCTTTCGCTGGTAATTAAAGGCCTGACTGGAAAAATTAAGGCAGGTCAAAAAAGCATGTACCCATCAGCAGCACTTGTTTGTCATCAGCCATATCCTGCCACCTCGGGTGGCCCATTCAGGGCCCTTGGCAGCCCTGAGTTAACTCCCTGTCCCTTTGCAGCAGCAGCCGCAGGGCAGAGCATCCTGGTCCCCAGCCTGTGCCCACCACCCCTGTGTCGGGGATGGGCTGGCAGAGGGAAGAATAAGCCCCATTGCGTGATTTGGGTGCAGCAGCCTTGGTCCCCTCACCATCACAGAGCTCCTCTGGGACCCTGGATGAGGACACTGGTGGACAGGTAGGTTTGAAAATCTGGGCTTGGCTCTAAGTATGACACAATTCCTTGCATGCAAAACAGATGCAAGAGCACTTCCCAAACATTTGCATGGGATGATCACGGGTGAATTGCATACCACCTGCCAAATAAGTCCCTAACCAGGATATCCGAGGCTTCTCCTTTGGGTATCCCTGTGCTGTACACAGTGCGGGATGCTCTCGGGGGATCCCACCAGCCTCCTCCCGCTCCCTTACTGCACCTCCCATTCTCAACCCCTCCGTGTCACAAGCACTGTCTGATCCTGACCTTTTGCCATCACACAAAGCCTTGCTCAGCACTCTCGGCTGAAGGTCAGGAGGATGACGAGAGGCCCGAGGTGGGTGGCAGGGCACAACACCTACCCGTGCCCTCTGGGGTCCCCCCAGCATGTCCCCTTGATCGCAACCCTGTGCCAGGCCATTCCTTCCTGAAAAACCCAGCGTTTCCTCACAAAGGTGGATGTGACATTTGAATACGGTGACGGTAAAGGCTGCTGGTAGAAAAGGCTGGGGAAGAATCTCAGGGGCTAAAGCCTTTCCTCCATAACACTACACCAGAAGACAGCACCATAATATAACCTTGATTTAAGCAAATGAAACTCATTTTAGTTTAAAATACTGCAACACTGAAAGGCAAAAAATTTGAAGCTTTACTTATTTTCTTTCTCTTGAAGACTCCAAATTCACTTTTTGGTGCTTTCCCACACAAGAACAAGACATAAAATAGCATTTACGTGACAGTAAAATCAGCTATGGTTTTGACTTGACATTAAAAGCAGGAGTTTTAACATCAACAGTAACAGGAGTTGGAGACGCAGAGCATGGCAACTATCCTCGTGCAGGCTCCACCTGCCACAGTAGAAACAGGCACAGGTAAAAGGTCAATTGAAACCTGCTTTTATAGGATTTTTTTTTTTTTAAACTGTGTGTATTAGACAATTCATTGTTTGTTTGATCAAAGTCCTCTCATATGCTAACAGAAACGTGATCTGGGGAGAGAAGTTTCTTAATCTTTCCAAATATAATCAATAAATCACCTCTGAAACTGTGTCAAAGAAGAAAGGGAAGAGAAAAAAATAAAAGACAGTCTCATGCAGGTACATTCTCCAATCTAAACATATATATGTGTCTTTAGAGATTTTTTTCTCTATCTGTATGTTGCAATAAGCATTGTTCTGTGATCCTTCAGGTGAGCACTGCTACCCCATACCCAGCAAGAGTAGCACAAACCACATAAACACTCTTCCCCAGGAAAAGGATTCTTTAAACTGATATTATCAGCCCCTCTGTGCCAGAGACAATTTCTAAGTCAAATTCACCTCCTGAAGGAGGAGACATTACAGTAAATGTATTCATTAGATCTTGAGTGACAAGCCTTAATTAAAATGTACTGTGTTTGCAAAACGAGAACCAAAATTGAAGACACTCAAGTACAGTAAATATATCTTTTACACTGTGCAGAGCAAGACAGACACCAGCTTCCATTTAACTCTCAACATAATACTAAAAAATAATACTATATCTGTATTTCAATAACATGTATTGTTAGAAAACTTCCTACACAGCATGATACAAGGAGCATACATACCATAATATAAATTCAGACAGACAGATCTGCTTTCTTAAACACAAATTAAGTTTCTTAAAGACTATTGTATATATAAAAAGCAAGTTTTACCAGTTTTTCTTCTTTAGTCATTAATTCCACAACCTGCTGAAATAAATATTGCCAATGCTTTTCACTTCAATAACTCCATTCATGCAAAGATCACAACATTTCACAAAATTCAGTTAAACTGCTTTGTGGAAGAGTCCATAGATATAAAAGAACTGACTGACTACTAGGAGGTAGAGGTGGAAGATCATATCTATATAATAGTACACACTGAGATTTCTCAGGCTTAGGACACACCAACACAGTAGACAAAAAGTTCTTTTAAATAAAGCACACATGAAAATTTAAGTCTTGCTACAAAAACATGACCTGACTGAAAAGATCCACTACTTACAGTTGATTTCAACTTGTTTATGATTACTTCCAAAGGAAGCAAAGGGGATTATCAAAGCAAACCAAAGAACCAAAAGGTACCTGCTTGCAAGGCTTGATTCCATCCAACTGTAAAGTTTGATTTTTCAGATACTTTTTTTTTTTTTGAAGAGCCACTGAGAAACAATTATTTGTTAAAAAATGCAGATCTGAAAAACAACATCACCAGCTAGGTAATCCCCTTTATAGGCCGATTTGATAGCTCAGGGAAAGCTAAACAAAGGCACAGTGCTCTGCAACCACAACAGCTGGGTTGGAAATTGCTGCAGATTGTTAGGAGGAGCTGCAAACTAGAGATAGGCAATGAAAAGGTTAGAAATGATAGTTTAAAAAAAAAAAAAAAAGAAGACAAATTACTCCAAAGACCATATTCTTTAAGTCGTTGAAGCAAAACATGTTTATTTGATTTGTTTGTATGCCTATTACAAAAATGCTACTTTGGGATTCTAGGAACCCAGTCTGTCAATTTTTCAGCTTCTGCACTTTCATGGTTGCTTAGAGCTGTTTAATGCAAATACACTTCCAATAAGAGATTTCATGCCCCTAAATTACACCCAGTTAAGGGCGAATGAAAATGTAAGGTAAATAACTATAATCAGCCATATTATCTTTCTCTTGGCACCTCTCACTTTACAGGCATATTTAAAGGCATCTCCAGGGTCCTATCCTTTTTAACAAGCGGCAGTGTATTTCCTGGAATATTACTTACGATGCTAGGCTGTGAACATTACACAGGTTAAAATGTTACCTAGAGACCTAGAAAGAATTGCATCTGTTGCAGAGCCATGCTTGTTGCCATGTTTAGGAACATCTGAAAAGATGAAAGAAAATTCTCAACTATGGGATGAAAAAGAGACTAAGACTGCTTCAGTCAAGCTTTCACACTCAATGCTGGTGGTCAACACTGTTGGAGCGTAGCAAGAAAAATGAGACTGCACACTTCTGGTATTCACTGAGGATGCTCTGGAAAGCACTCAAGGATACCAGGGTATTTTAAAAAAAAAAAAAAGTACAGGGATTTAAAACAAAAAGTTCACTCCTGCTGTCATTTTTAAGCTAATAAAACCATGCTTGAGAAAGAAAGGTGATCTAAGCATAGTTATGAACAGCCTCACAGTCCCTCACTTTTCCCATGAAAAAGTATAAAGTGAAAAGCAATAATCAAAGAGTAACTAATTAGTCACTTGGCAAAGAAAATACAGAAGAACAGGAATCTTCAGAACGAAATATAGCCCTGAAGTCCTTCAAAACTCATTTGGATTATTTTGAGCAAGCTCGAGGTTGCAGTTGGGCCATTTTTTGCCTTGTTTTACAGAAAGATGACTTTAGGCTCCTACAAATAATCAATCTTCTGCTTCAACTAAACATGACCTAGTACAGACCGAGTTAAACCAGAGAAACTCTGTGAGATAATAAATTCCTCCAAACTCAGGTCAGTTTAGCTTGTCTCTTGCATACATCCAAATTGCTGCCATATCTCTATTTACCAGCTTTTTATTATCCGAGCTATTTCTACATCATTAGTTTGCATATCTACTTATGCTGAGGTTCTGTTTTCTCCTAGGAAGCGGTTTCTCCACAAATCAAATTTTGTGCAGTCATTTGTCTTTTGTAAAGCAGCCCACAAAGTTCTTGACCAATTTATCCCTCTGTGCAACACCAGCACAAGGTCTTTCTTGACAACTTACATGATCCTTGCTTACCCAAGTTGTTCTAGACCCCGTGTAGGAATGAGTTTCTTCCCACTTGGTTAAAGAAAATGTGGGAAAAGTAACCATCTGGGAAACAATGCACAGACCCTTGTTTGTGGCATGCAAGGTAACCTTTGGAAAGTCACAATTTATCTGAGCCTCAGTTCTCCATCCATAAACGGTCATGGTAAAAGCTACACAAGGTAAAGTCCACTTTTCGCAAGCCTCAGATGAAAAGTGCTGAAGAGGAACAAACTAGGGTAAATAAGACTGCCCCAGTTAGGGGATGTTTGGTGGCTAAATACATCGGTCCCTAGGACTAGTCAATATTACCGTAGTGTTTCGGCTGTCACAGGGAAACAATGCAATAGCCTCCCTGAGATTTTTTCATCAGCTCAGGAGTACCAGAAATGCCTGCTGGGTTCCTGTGAAACACAAATCAGCAATTCTCAAACTGAAAGACAAAAATGTTTGATTTCTGCATTCTGTACAGGTTCAGGATGAAATAGGTTAATTTACTTATAAATAATAGCTATATTTTCAGTAGAGTAGGGATTTCAAACAAAATATTTAAAAACATATTTGTTTGAAGATCGGTGTGGCTTTTTGGGCAGCCAAGCACATACAGACCTACTTGTCCTACTTTCTTCCAATAGCTGCCAATCACCTTCTCTCACCTGTTCAATGCCATCAACACCACTGCTGAAGAGCCATCTCTTCCCTATGCTGGGGATGAACATACTGCAAGCTCCTGACACAGCAGAACTTCACAAAAATATCATGATGGAAGTTCACAGGAAAGAAAATACAGGTGATTGCTCTCCCAAGAGTAGTACAACTTAAACTTCATTAAACGCCATAATTAAATGGAAAAACAACCCCAAACAAACCCTTCCTCTTCTATGAGTTTTATCTACAATCATATTAAACTCAGCTGGAAGCGTGACTTTCAAATATCCAGGTTTCTGTTACGCTCTCACCTAACCCTCATCTCAGCACCTGACAGAAGGAAGCTGTACACAAGACTTTGATTTTTCTTTTTGAATTGGAAGACATTAAGCACCCAAACTCTCTCATAAAAGATCTAAGGCATGAGCTACATAACATCTGTGCAAGTAATGTTTTTTCGCGCTTAATCCAGATCTTAATGATCAAGAGATATCAGAAAAGTGTCAAAGGAGATAAACCAAGTTATCCCTAATAATGCATCTACGTCTCCTTGCCAGCAGCAACTGATCTGGGAGCTTCATTCCTGCACCCAGGATATACAAAGACCTCAAAACTTAAACATCAATACAATAGGCTTGTTGATTCACTGGGAAAAGTCATTGTGTACTGTTACCATTAATGATGCTTTGAGGCTCCCAGGATACACCCTGTAAATAAAGGTACTGCGGGACAAAACACAAATTTTTCTTTGTCTGTCTCAATACATGTTTTGTTTGCTTTCTGAAGGGTGTAACAGCCCATATCTTACAGAAATAGGGATGAAGAAGTTCTAGGGGGTATCATCACATTGTCCCAGTACCATCACATCAAGGAACCAGTACCATCACATCAAGGAACCATTGCCATCACTCATACATTGCTTCTTCCCCCATCCCCTCCCACAAAGGAAACCACTCGAGCAGCATTTTGTTTCAGCTGTAAACAGAGACCCTGTGGTTGCAATAGGGAAGGCAAGAATGAAGCCAAACGTGCACTCAGAGCACAGCACCAGGCATGTGACTGGGAAGTTGTGGGGAAGTCCCCATAACCAGTTCAGGCCACTCCGCAAGAAAATCCTGCCTGGAGCACAGACTAACTCTGCACTGGCTGCACAGCAAGAGATCTCAACAGGTTTCAGTCGCTAGAACCTCAAGAGTCCCAAAATGAAGAGAAACTATTGCGTAAACTCTCTGCATAGGTGTCCACAACTCCACTAGAAGATTTTTGGGGGGAAAAAAGCTAACGCTATTGCAGAGCACTCCATTGCACCAGAGGCACAAAGCCACTTGTCACAGTTTTCAGCGCAGGACTTTAATAACACACAAGCAAGGCCCAGCCACAGAGAAACTGAAAGACAAACAGCGCTAGGATGCTCATGGAGACCTGAGCTGCTGAGGACACACACCCCTACACACCGTACAAAACAGATTGGCCTAAGTGCTACTGGCTTCACGTCCAGGGACACCAAATGGCTGTGGGCTGCAAGACAAAGGTACAAATATGTAGAAAGAGATCATCTTTTGCCAGAAGGGAATATTGTCTTCTAACCACCTAGAGATAATGGAAACAACGCTTTGTGGACATCAGAATGCCAGAAATTTCCAGCAGGCTGCTGAATTGCAGGCTACAGGGAACGACTGCAGGCACATATTTTTAGACAAACTCTGGTTACCAACTCTTAGCACAGGTTCCTCCTCCTCACAATCATCAGCTTCATTTTTAGGGTATTTCAGCCATCAGCTGTTCCTCAAACATCCCTTGATCAGGCAAGGCAATCAGCCATCTCACTGGCTGGCACCATGGTCTTGACAGGAAAGGGCAAGGAGAGAAATCATCTGCATATCACAGCAATTTGGCACTTGCATCAGCACTGCATTTCCAGTTTACTTAAGGTCTATGAGTAACTGAAGAAGAAATATCAACTTTTGGGACCTTCTGAGACATCCCTGAACAGAGGTGTTGCTTCACTGCTTGGCAGGTGTATCCATTCCGAAAAAAGCCCACAAGCCATTAAGAACACATGAAACCCAACTTTTCCTTTAGTCCTTGAGGAAAGGTTGCAGGGAGTGGGAACTTTATCCCATCACAGGTAGAAGTTTTTCCTCACCAAATTTGACAGGACATAGATCATTTTTTTTAAAAAAAAGAGCTGTCTCTTAAAATGTCAGACAGGTAATTCCTACGGTGTCAGAGAAGGCTTTAAGCCTGTATTCATGATATCAACAGCATTTCAACTAACCAAAAGTGTAAATGTCATCACTGTGGCCAAGCACAATCTCCATCCTTACACTTCAGAACAGTTCAATAAATGGCTCTTTCTTTTCCTGACTGGCACTGTATAGCCCACAGCTAGTGTCAGGTCAGTAAAAAAACCACCACACGCCTGCAAGATACGTAAGCATTTTACAGCCTCCAGCCTCAGTTCTGAGACCTGGTAAAAGTAGGATTTTAAACTGTCCCAACAAAAAGAGCTACAGATGTTTTGCTTGTCCTATTTTCCATTTATTTCAGGTTTTTTTTCCTCCCCCAGCCTCATTGAGTTTGTCCTTTAAAAACCAATTGCTTATTTTTTGTTGTTTTCTTCTCGTTTCCCATTAGTTTTCAATTCCAGGACATCAGTACAGTCAATGGGGAAATCTGGCTGATTGACGATGGAAAAAATTCTTTCAGCCAATTATCAAATCTTAAGATTCACTGAGAAATAATGAGCTATAAAAATCACAAAAGTTGTTGCTTTTATCAGAGCAAAGTTTTAAATAAAATGTTTACCAAACAGCAGCCACTGTTCCTTTAAAGAGTTAAGCAGGCAGCAGAGGTGAAAGCCTGACATGGCCAGGAATAAAGTCAGCATGTGTCCTCCACAGCTCCCTTTGGAGGCACACAGGCCTCTGCTCCTCACTAATCATCATTTGTCCTTCAACGAATTTTGCACCTTTAAATTGCAAAGCACATGCTGGAAAGGGGGGAAGAGCTTGTGCACACACCAGCACTAGCAAGGCCTCGGCTCTTCCTTTCTGTTCCCAGGGCTTGGACGCTGAGGCTGACAAGAGCGAACCATGTGCTGGATGTGCTCTTGGGTGCATGCATGAACCAGCAGCCAAGCTGTGACTTTATTTTGTGGGGTTTTGTGTGTGCGGTGAGTTTTTGTTTGTTTTTTTTGGGTGTTTTTGACTGTTTGTTTTTATGATTCCCACCTCCAATAGTGCCACTACACAGCTTGACAAAGAGCTTGACAAAGAGCATCTTCACAGTGCACAAAACCCATCTCTATGGGTTTTATGCATCTTCACAGTGCACTTTGGAGTCAAAAACTGCTGAAGTCTCCACTACTTCGGTTTTCATTCTGCTTTCTTAAAAAATGTACTTTTAAGATGACTCTGTCCATGTTTGAGAAGCTTCCTCTGTACTTAGAAATACCCTGACCCTCACAGGGGAGAGACTTCATGACCACATCAGGGCTGACACTTCTCTCTCCCAGCTCCGCACCCAACTACAACTAGATGGACCCTGCTCTATTAGAAACAGAATTTTTCACGTGAGGTCTTACACTGAAATCTCTTGGCTCTTCGTCTGGCGGCCACCTAGATGATAGTAAAACATTTCACAGCATTTTTTTTTTTAAAGACTAATCCCACCTTTCCCGGCCATATTTAAGTCCCTTCACAGAGCAGATTTTAAGGATATGAAACAGTTACTGTGGAGCACATAACAAGGTTTTGTCACCACAGTCCCTGCAAAATCAGCATTTAACTCATTAATTTTCAATATGTTTTGAATCACAGAATCACAGAATGTTAGGGATTGGAAGGGACCTCGAAAGATCATCTAGTCCAATCCCCCTGCCAGAGCAGGACACCTAGGTGAGGTTACACAGGAAGGCGTCCAGGCGGGTTTTGAATGTCTCCAGAGAATGAGAATCCACAACCCCCCTGGGCAGCCTGTTCCAGTGTTCCATCACCCTCACTGAGAAGAAGTTTCTTCTCACATTTAAGTGGAACCTCTTGTGTTCCAGCTTGAACCCATTACCCCTTGTCTTACTGTTGGTTGTCACCGAGAAGAGCCTGGCTCCATCCTCGTGACACCCACCCTTTATATATTTATAAACATTGATGAGGTCACCCCTCAGTCTCCTCTTCTCCAAGCTAAAGAGACCCAGCTCCCTCAGCCTTTCCTCATAAGGGAGATGCTCCACTCCCTTCATCATCTTTGTGGCCCTTGAAGCCCCCAAGTAAAGAAAATGCTACATACCACAGACACGTATGTGAGAAATATGAAACAGAATACAGTGGCACAGTCTTGGACACAAATCTCTTGCTAGGATTTGAATCCTGGCACTTATATGGCATTGGCATATCTCTGTTTTAAAATAAAACTATAGTTGCAAGAAAGGAAATCTAGAGAGCAATTGGGATGTTAGGTAGGTCACAAATCTAATACACAGGATTTTTCTATTTTATAACTAGGAAACATTTTTAAAAAGTAGTTAAAGAAATACGCGCCTTCAGAAGCTTATGCTATTACTTTGGTGTAGACTCAACTTGAAGCCATAAATGCCTACGTTTATTTATTTGTAGGAACTGATTACACCTTCACACTGTTTGCTTTGAAAGTATAAATAATTATTATGGTGAAGGCTGTCTGTTCCCCCATAACAGCTATAAAAGTAATACAAACAAAGAGAGAAAATTCATCTCTGAAACTCCTTGTCTCATATTTAGTGTCCATTGATGCAGTTGCAAAACTTTGACAATTTTCATGTTTAAACTTGCCTGGGTATTTTTTGCTCAGCAGTAAAATGCTAAGATATCTTCAATTTGGACAAATAGACAAAACCAGAAAACTCACCCTTTAAACTTTTTTCCAGGAAGTTCTTGTCTACCAAGTTGGAAGAAGGCAGAAGGCTTTCAAATCTGAAATATTTTGCTTATCTAAAAAATAGTATTACACTAAGCAGGTATTTAGAAAGCGTTGTTCACAGGTACTTTTAAGAAGCCATATGGCACAACTAGCATGGCCCTGTGCTCACATGGAACAATCTACATGAGGTGGGCACAACCGCAGCCTTTGTGCCACCAGACTGGCCAGCCTGCCACAGGTCACAGCGCTGCGAGTGAGCTCCGGCAGCAGTGCCAGCTTGCTGCTTCAAATTGAGATTTTTCTAATAAGCCTAAGTGATGTTGGATCCCCACCCAATGGTTGTTATCTCCATCAAACATTTCTCCCCCTCAAAGCCAAAACCCCCTGAGATTAAAAAATAAGCAATTCCCCAAAACTGCTAGCAGTTATCATGGCTTAGATTATTTTTTTTTTCCATACAATTGGTTGTGCATGGATAGTACACACTTAGAGATCCTGAGACTACATCAGCAGATCAGCTAATTGTGTTAATTAGCTATTTGCATGCGCAATTACCTCATTTGTACAAGCAGTCAAGGTGATCATACATGTAAATTAGGCATGGATTTGCACAATTTAGTCATCTGAAAGTCTGCTATTCTACTTATTTTTAAGTACCAGAAATCAACAGCTGCAGAAGACTCTGGTGAGTTACTGTCTTTATGGTTCATACATTTACCAAGTTTTTACACTCCTTTTGCATCACTTCAGTACACCACTGCAGGCAAGCACCCCTGCATGCATGGTCACACAGACAACATCAAATAAAGTCATACAAAAAGAGTGACCTGCACCCCCATACAGACAGACATTTACTTCTTGTCTCCTAAAGGTCTTAATTTTCCCCATGTTATCTCTTCAGTGCTGTGAACTGCTGAGCTTAACAAAGTAAACTTGGTTTTACTTATCACAACAAGCTTGGGAAGCTCTACAAGGAGCAGAAACCCAAACAACTCTGATGTAAATACTCAACCTGAAGCCCTGAAGACCGCTTAACGTTTAAAACCCCTCTGCTGCCACACTGACTCGCTGGCTAGGGCATTTCAAACACAAATGGGTCATCTACATTTAATGTGAAGTAATACCATAGCTTGCAAAACAAATGGATGTTTATGTCATCGTGGGGCTGCTTAGGGATTCCAGACTGGAGTACATAGCTATTACAAAAAGCAAATTCTCTAAAAACCTCAAACCCCTCTCCTCCTCTCTCAAGGTAACACTTCTAGCTGAAGAGGGATTCAGGATACTACAATACAGACAGCAGAAGCTCAACAAAGGAGTAGTGCAATACAATCCCAAATATAATACAAGTACATCTCTGCCTGCTTGAACTGGCAAGGTAATAAAAAATTTTCAGTTCACCAGGGACAAAACACCCACTAGTTCAGCAAAGAAAAAACAGAACCCACAAGCTGATGAAGGCCAATACCCACACACTCATATCATTAAAAAAAAAAAAAAGCTTGATACAATGCAGTCATCAAGTAGAAGGTTAAAAACCGGTCTCCGATCAGGTGCAGTGCATCTCCAAGTCTCAATAGCTGTGGTCATTTACAGAACTTCCTTGGGGAGAAACACTCATGTTAGAGGTGAGAGAGTAATCTAAATGAGTAGACTTTATAAATAAAGAGGTTCACACTCTGTCCCTCAGCACACATTACTGGAATGATTGTTGTGCTGTTGTCTTCTTCCCTTCTTAACCAGAAGACGCTCCCCAGGCCTCAGGCAAACCGTCTGCTTCAGATGCATACAATGTAGCTCCTTCCATCTCATTTTCCTTCTTCTCCCTCACCAGCAGTCACTAAAAGACTCTTCCAGCCAATTGCCCTGATCCCAAGGCAGAGCTGATATGGTTTCACATACAAAGAGATTCATGTAGCAACACAACTGCAAGATTTAAGAGACAAATTACCACTTCCCCCTCCCTCCCCCCCATCAGTGCACGGTGTGGTGCAAATGTGTGTAACCCAGTAGGGACCCATGGAAGAACATCAGAGCTTTGCTGGACAATTTCAGATGCAGCTGCTGATGGTTAGCAGCAGTTAACAGCACAGGACAAATGCCACAGCATTGCACCCAAACACCCCAACTGGTCCGCCACCACCAGAAAGGAGTCTAACTCATTCTCCCATGGCTGAATATTTATGCTTTAAGGATGGTATCACCAAAGACTGAGCTACAAGAACCTTCTTCAGTATCTTTCCTATAAAGGAGCACATTTTTCTTTTGTTACATTAAACAAAGGAGGCATGCTGAATGTTCACTTACTGAAAAAAATCTGAGTACTGTAAGTTCAAACTAGGAGTCAAGCTGCGATTCCACATCCAAATATAAGTCAACCCCTTTGAGACCTGGGGAATACAGAAGAGTCAGCCCCAGCTCAGCCCAGCGCTCCTCCCTGGCACCCCTCCTCAAGTGCATGTGTTCAAACGTGTTGAGCTGGGAAGGCTCAGGTCAGGCCTGTGCTGTAGGAGCATCTCCTGCAGCTGGAACATCTGAGGCAGGTAGCGCTTCACATTGTAAACTGCTCATGCAGCAGGACTGAGAAAAAGGCATCTCCTGGTCACCGGCTGTTACCGACTCCAGGAAAACGAAAATACAGCATCTCCGCACCTGTTCACCTGATGGTGAAGGAAGGAAAAGCCATTACCGAGTGACAGGAGACGAAAAACGAAAATCCACTTCAGCAACTCATCCCAGCACTGGTGATTAATCTCACACTCCCACAGCCTGATGCACATTAACCAGATAATTAATAATTTCTTTAGGGATTCCAGTTCGGCAACTGTTTTATCAACCTGCACAGCATTAGGAGAGAGATGCCGCATTTGTGATCAAACTGCTGGAACCACGGAAATGTTCTGCAGGAACAGTAAAAGCTTCAGAGCAATCTGCGAGCCCAGTTTTACAAGTAACAGCAACATCTGTGCAGAAATCAAGGCTGGTCCTTTGTCAGTGCAATCACCAGACTCAAAATCCGAGTAAGATCAGTATAATAAGAATAATCAGCAGCGATGCCCAACTCCCATCCAGTCCCCATCCTTCCCCAATAGAAGTGCTTTTCAGTATATTTTTTAAAATATGTTTTGCCTGATGCACTAACATAGTATGTCAGATCATGCGCTTTCACTGTCCTTGATATGGATAATAAATCAGATCCACTTAACACCAAAAAGATTATATATTTAAAACAAACAAAACTATATGTCATGAGATGTCCAAATTCTATAAGCCAAAGGAGGAGCATGGCAACACTAAGAATAGCTCTTGCTAGCAACTTTTTTTGCCATCCTCTGTGCACTCACACTCTATGTTCAAGGACAGAGTGATACAGGATCAGAAACCCAATACTAAAGTGCTGGCACCACATTATCTCCCCCAGCACTTAAAAATGGACTGCTGAGAAAAATCATGGTCAGTATTCTTTCAGATATTAAACTCTCCAGTGTGTTAGATATATGTCAGTATTAGGTGATTAAGAATGACTGATAATTAATAAGTCACATCCATGGAGATTGACTAGGTATTATTTCTTTCAGCCTCTGAAAAGAAGAGCTAGATTCACTTTTATCTTTCCAAAGGAACAATCTTGTCTTAGTGCTGCTTGCAAAGAGATGCTGCTTTTTTGTAAATAAGCTATCTGGGCTGCTTTTGTACAAATAGTTTGTTATCATCACTGTACAGGTAAGGAAACAGAGGTACATCGTGTTTAAGTGTCTTGATGAAGCCTCTCCACCAGAAACATAGTGGGTTACTAAACAAAGTCTCAACTGGTCCTTTCATCACATAAGTGTTCTTCTACCTGAGAGAAAGCTGCAGCTCTTGGCCATGGCTCAGCAGAGTATCTGCCTTCTAAAAGATATTCTGCTCTTAGGATTCCAGTCCTGGAAACGAGCCCATGCAGAGCTCCAGCGATAGCCATGCACACCTGCCCACAAGTGCAACTGCAGAACTGGGCACGTATCTCTATGTGCATACTCCCAAGTGATACGTTTTCTTCAAAGTCTGTTCTAAGACCAGATTAGAAATAAAGAAGGCATTTTCTTTTACTACCTAACGTGGCTTAATTTCTATTTTCCTTTCATATGGTGTTGACTGAATGACGTTATATAGCAATTTTTTAATCATCTACTTCAGTATTTATACGACTCTGCTCACCATATTATTTGAGCCCCTTCATTTTCATAGTGGCAGTTACCATTATTCCATTAAATTAAATCCTTTTACAAGCATCTTTCTATAAACATGCACTAGAGATAACATAGCCACATGGTGAGGATTCACAGACTACAGTAAGCAGATTACACCTGTCTTGATTTTCGATGTAGCTGTCGGCAGAGTATATTCTCCCATCAAACTGCACGCAGATCTCCTCATTAAAGCTACAGGGGAGAATAATTACAGAACAGTACATTGCAGTTTACCAATTGGTCTTGCATACATAATGGCCTACGAAAGAAAAATTGCATCCTCCAACAGCTGGAAAAATCTTTAAATTGTTATTATTATTATTATAAAATAGCCAACATTTTAAACTATCAAATAACTCGCCTCCTGTAAGCAAAGCAGACACATATAGGTGATTGGGTCCACAAAGATCTTAGACTCCCAGTCCATAAATATAATCATTTTTCCCTTTGCAAACACTCCATTTCCTAACCGTCTGTTCTACAGTAAAATCCCCTCCTCGTGAGAAATCGTGCTGATTGCAGAGTAAGTCCTGAAAGCAAATGGGTGGTTTTCTAGATCTCCTAAGCCCTGCTGCTGAGTGTTAAGCATGACATTCCCCCACCTCCTCACTCTTCAGTGGGAAGATGAGTCCATCAGGTCCCCATTGTCCTTTTCCCACCAGCCAAGGAAGAGGGGAGTCACAATGGCAGCCCATGACCTTCAGCCACACCTGAGTCTTTCTCCCAGCCCTCAGGACCACCAATGGGCCCCTGTACTCACCAGCTGGCTGCTGAGGTGCTGCCTACCCCATCCAGATAAATGGTGCTAGGAAGATGGCAAACATCTCCAGATGGTGCAGAAGGAAGCAAGCCCCTGGTGTTTTTGTCCCTGGCCATTTATGCCACAGGGCTGAAGCATCCAGAATATATTGAACTGATAGTCTTGCAGAGCATTAGGAAGACTGATTTTTCCACCCATGTTGATAGTTAAGACATCTGACCTGCGTTTTTGTGTTAATGGATAAAAGGCAAATCCATTCCAATTTGGATGCCATTGGCATTCCAAGATCCCAATAGTTAGTACTCTCAGCATCCAAAGTCATCACTTTTCAGGCACCAGTGTTCAATACCAGTTCTTACTCCTCACATAGACAACATAAAGGAAAAAGCACAGACATGGGGAAAGCCAAATTCTTCAGATGAAAAAGTCAAGTTAGCTATGCTAACTTTTCTTGCTAGCCAAGAAGCAAAACATTCTAAGTACATATTTGGGCCCTAGCCCATCATGACATGCTCTTCTGCTTTGCTAAACCAGGAGCTAAGAGCTGAGGGACTTCAGCAACAAGAGAACATGCTGCCAGACCGGTCCCACATACTCTGGTTCTCCCAAAAGATTTTCACACAATGAGGGACTCCGAAAGAGACCCTTCTGCACAAGCAGCCCAACAGCCACCTTTTTGCAGTTTTGAAGAACAGCGCACGCAAGCTGCCTCAGCATGCAGAGACACTGTGTAAACGCGTCTAATTGCCAGCGGCGTTTAAATCACTGAAGAAAAAAATTGCTCTATGAAATGGCTTTCAGTACCTGCACCGCAAATGACCTGCTGCTGCACTTTAACCAGCTGCACCTCCCAGCCGAGCTGGCATGCTTCAGGCTTTCTTCCAGTCTCTGTCAGCTCCTTACTCGTAACAGGGACGTGTTGGCAGCAGAAGCCAAGTGGAGAACCAAACGGAGCAGAGTGTGCGCGGGTAGACAGCCTGCGACCAGGCCAGTCACCGCTATGGTCTGGGAAACCTTTGGGTCTCTCTTAGATAACTGCAGGGCAAGGCAGCATCGTGTACTCACGGGTTAATTGGCTGCAGGCTAAAAGAGATCACCCAGTCCAACCTCCTGTGCAAACACTGGCCATTAACTTTCACCCATTTAAACACTGCTTTGCATTCAATAACTGCAGCACTTTTTTTAATTAGCTAGTTTGGGTAGAGACAATTCCTGGACACCTCAATTATGGCTTACCTTCCTCAGAAAAACAGAAGGAAAACAAAGGAAAAAAAAAAAATCAGTATAAACTTTCTTTGTCTCTGCTGCAAGCTTCAGAAATTTTGCAAACTAGTTCCTCCGGCTTTGGGGTCCCAGCAGAGGCAGAAACCACCCTGGGGTGACCAGCAGCAAGGGCATCCTCCACAAGGACCTCCATAGCAAAGCCCAGCTGTGACAACACACGGAACCAAGGATATTTTGTTCTGGTCTCTATTCTGCAATGTGGAGCCCGGTGAGGCCTCCTGGGGATTAGTTGCTACTTCAATTCTCCCTCACAGCATGGTCTCGCAGTGGAGAAGTCAAAGATAGTTTTGCCATCAATTGCCACAGTAGGAAAGTTTAGCCCTTTGGGAAAAGTTTCCTCAACTTCACTAGTTCTGGACCAAAACATTAATCAACTAAAGCATGTTAATTAATTTAGCTTGTTTTAAAAACAAACACCTCACAGAAACTGTGCTTTTTAAAGATTAAGCATTAGAGGTCAGTAAAAATCTTTTCCTTCCTCTACTGTCCCCTGACATAGACCACAAATATTCCAATTGTCCATTGAAAGATAATCAGTAACAAAACGATCCTTAAATTATCAGAATATGTATCCTGTGATTTTTCAGAAGAATTGTGTCCCATGTGTCTTTACAAGATACTGTAATTCTGCTTTCCTGTTCTTCCTAGAAAAAAATGTCAGCCTGGGAAATGGAGAAAAACAGGTGTAAGGTTACTGCTGACTAAGCCACAATATACAGGATTAGCTGGAAATTGCCAAATTAGGAACCTGGTTTTCCTGGGTGGAGAGGGAAGGGTGAAACACACCCATCACAGACAAAGGCATTGAAGAAAAAAAAAAATCATATCAATTGAGTGGAGAAACCTGTCACAGCTATTTCAGTAGATCAGGACTCTGACTATGTATCAGAGAGGAGAAGCCCTGATCAAGTCACATGCCCTTTACTACAGAAGATAACATCAAAAGGTTTCAAAGGAAACCGATGGTGACAGTTTCTTCATTTGTATGCAATGTGACATACCAGATCCAAACTATTGGCTACTTTTTGAACTATTTGTCAGGGGAAAGGAATGATTATTTTCTTTTATATCTTTTAAGAACTCTTAAGTCATTTGGGGTTTTTCCCCCCTGCTCCGTGGCCCACTGCCCTCTGTTTTATTTTTCAGCCAGGATTCAAACATTCACTTTTGATGTAATATTTTTGCTGCACATCAGAATAGCTATGCCAAGCTTCAGAAAGGCAATTGAATACAGAGAATGAAAAGGATGACATCACTTCAAACATGAACTTTTAATAAAATTATCCTCAAGAAACCTCCCTTGCGATTTTTTTTTTTGCCCTGCATTCCCCATCCCCCCCCCACTCACTCTTCCATGTGTTTGCAATAATTCAAATTATTGCCAGGCTAGTGGCTGCAGTTGACTCTGAGCCATCAACTACGCATAAGTATTTCTCCTTGTTTCTCACTGCTTCTGTCAAGAAAAGCATTAAACGTAGCACAAAAAAAAAAAAAGAGACTATATAAGATCATAGGTTGCTTGCTTAGCCAATAGCCTGTATATTCACATGGGAAATAAAGTAAATGAGGGACTTCTGACTAGCTCAGCTTCTCCATGGCCAAGACCTGACGGGTTTCAGCCCAGCGTTCCCTGTTGGGCGTGTGAAATCTGCACTCGCTCTCATTATATTTGCTAGTAAACTTCCTCCAAAGCATGCCCTTCTTTCCAAAAAGTACGAAAAGCCTTGCCAAAGTTCATTGGTGCTTAAAAAAAGGCACTCAATATTCACAAGCCAGTGATATGTTTAAGGTAATAATATTCTCCCAGAAGTCTTGTGAAACACTCAGAAACTGTAGTAGTTGCAACCAGGTAAGTATCTGAGACTGAGGCAGCCAAACATTAAAAATTATGTTGCAGCCTCCTGGGTGAAGGAGAAGGTACTCAAACCACAGGAAAATAATACAACACTCACTTCCAGCTCCGGTACAGCCCAAAAGATCAAATTTTACAGTTCTATCTTTTGTTTTTAAATGTGAAAAATACATATTTTAGATATTTCTAATCCTTATATTAATCCTTGCAAGTCCTAGAATCATACTAATAAAGGATGCTGAATTTAAGGGCTCAAGTCTAAGCCCCTTTCAATACAAGGGAGAAAGAAAAACACACACCACGGTAATATTTCTCATTCAGGCCGGGTATTTTTAAAGAAAATTGTTTGGAAATACATGGCTTATGTATATGAGCCTCTTGATAGTTTACACAAGTATTTATAGAGAAATTACTGCAGTATACAGGTTTAGAGACACTTAGGAAGTGTTAAAAAGCAGATGACAACACCTTTAGTACACAAAGCTGCCATCAGAAACTCTTGTCAGTGAAGTTTTATCCCATACCATCACCTGCTCTCTACCTATGTAGCCCAGACCCTCCTCAGGGCTGTTGGAACATCCCTGGCAGGGCAGGGAGAGGACAAACTGCACCTTCCCACCAGCTCATCTGCTCCTCACCCGCCCCCATGGGGCTCCTGCTCCACCCTCGGTTCTGCTCAGAGCTGCCGCTCCAGTCCAGCTGCGTCTCCTCCTCCAACACAGACTAGAGCACAAAGGAAAACATGCCCACAGTTTCCTTGCCACTATACCGAAGCCTCACATTTTGTTTTTCTATGTTCTTGAAGCAATGCAAAACCTACATGAGGCACAGGAACCCTGGTGCAACCCAGCGCTCACTTCTCCCACCTGTGCTGATAGAAAGACCATTGCACCAGCAAACACTAAGCAATGATTTCATATTTTCCCCCCCCCAGTAAATTCCAACTCTGACTTTCAAAAGCTGCTATTAAGATTAGCAGACCAAAAACCTGGACAAGTCCCTCTCCTGGACACACAAACAGTTTTACATGACTTATGAGTGGCCTAAAGAGCTTGCCTGTACCCTGCCCACATCACTATCTGATTCTGCGATAAGACTTCAATTTGATGTGCACAGCCCCACAAGAACCATCCATATTTACAAGACACCTGTAAAATTTGTATTCTAACCCACATTATCATGCATGTACCTGCCAGCACATCAGGTGGCTGCTGAGGGTAGCCCTGGTATACACCAAACCAATACAAGAGTAAAACTCTAGGAGAAATATAAAGTGAAAATGCAAAACCAAACTAGGCACGTTAGATTATTAAGATTTGAAATTACTGACACATTCATAGGAAATATAAAACAAAAAGAACAAGGTGGGGATATCCTGCGGGCATAGCATCATACAACATGATTCTGATCACACATCTTCTGACACCAAACTTAAATAGAAAAGTTATTCTTCCTAGGCTCTCTTAACACAGGACAACAACATATCAAGAAATCAGCTTCTTCCAAGGGTGCTCAAGAGTTAAAGCCTGGGGAAGGCGGCCCCCTGAAGCGGCTACTGACCTGCATTAGGTGCTCTTCTCACAGGCTCAGCACGCAGCCCAGGTTTGAGCAGACTGACGCGGGTACTGTTTCACTTGAATACACAGTGCTGTGACAAAAAAATTGAGCTGCTTGCTGCAGATACTCCTGCTGCAGGACCAAGAACTTCCAGAGACAGACTGGCTTTCAGGTGTTGTCAACCAAGTCAGCCATTCAGAGTCAACCCACTACCGAGTATGAAGCAGCACCATCAGGCTTTTAAATTAGGTGTTAAAACCCAGGTGAAACTCATCCTGCCTTCCCCAGGTGCTAAACAAATCGGTGTTTTACTCCTCCCTGGGGTGCAGCACCTGTGGTGCTGGGTGAGTTTTTGTGGCTTCTGCTAAAGAACAGCTGAGTGTGACAGTGACAACTGAAACTGGAAAGGACTGGATATATGGCTGAGCCCCTATGGGAACAAGGGCAGTGGTGGATGGCTCAGTTTGCACCCTCCGGTAAGGCCAGTGGGTTTTCTCCCGTGTGTAGGAGTTGTGTGTTTGTTTAATCACCAGGAGATGGAACAATTAAGAAGTGCTCAATACCCTTCTCCCTCACATACAATATAACACCTTAGTCATCAAATTGCCCTATTGTGCTGCTCAATACTTTCTATAAGAGTAGGAATATGAGAGTATGTCCAAAGATAGCAATGAACACACAAGGTAATTATTTTTAAGCTTGCTAATCACAATCAATAGTTTCTGAGCAGAACTGATGAGCTGGAGTTGGCTCCTATTTTTAACCAATAAGATATGCAGTCAAGACTTGAATTACACCATCGGGCAAGCCTCCAAACTCCTAATGACTGTGAGCCAAGAGAAGGATGGGTACTTGGTGGGTCTTACTCCCTTCCTGAACATGTTATCAAAGGATTTTTTTCCATAGACCGTAAAGCCAGAAGTGTATTGTAACCGCTACGCAACTTCACGAAAAACACCAAACAAGAATTTAACAGCATATATCAAAAAAGTTATACAATTCTAAAAAAGCTGGAAGATGTTTGCTTAATTAATTTGAAGTTTTTAAACTGTCACGTAAAAGACAAACTCCTCATAGAACTGTGCCATATGCCTTCCAGGGGTGCACAATTAGGGACAGATTAATACAAGCTGAAGAGTCATTAAAAAGCTCAGACCATCTCCCTGTTCCGGTAAGATTTTTCCCTAAAGTAATCTTTCACATGTTTTGCTATGCCTTGATTTTTTTTTAATTTCAAAAGCCCTAACTTTCCATGCTCCTCTTGAAAAACTCCTCCATTCCCTGCCACTCCCAGGAAGGTATCTCCCCCCCAAAAACAGAGCTTAAAATTGTTCCCAGCATTCAGAACTGCAGCAATAATTCCCTCTCATAAGAGAGAACCTGCTTTCGTTTGTTTTGTTTCTTCTACCCACTGATTAAAAGCAACGGCGAGTCCAAAGTCGTAGTACAATAGCATCAACTGTAATTGTTGCCTCTCAAAACAAATGTGAAGGGGATCAGGAAACACACCCACTCTTGATTACTGGGAAAATATTAGGGATAAAAGATGTCAGCAGGGGCAAGTAATTCTTTTTATCAGCCTGCAAAAACTAAGGTAGGAGACACCAGCACTGGCCCTCTGTTCGTTAAGTGGATGGAATTACAGTGGTTTGAGGGTTGCACAATCGCACAAGCAATTAACAGTCCCTGCATTTTCCTGTTGTAAACCTTATAGTTTCACACATTTTCAACTTTGCTTCCTATGTCTGCTGTTCGATGAAAATGGCTGAGCAATGAAGTTTTCTACAAGGTGTCCAGTTGGGTCGGCAGCTCTTGAAGAGGGACAGCAAGTCAGGAACATAAGTAAAGCAGCTGGATGATGCCACCATTTCCAGCCACCTAACATGACCAGTGCTCTCTGCACTAGGAAGAGTGACACTGCTGTACATGATGCAAGTTTTTGAAGTCTCTCCTAAACATTATATGCAGTGTCACTGTTTATTAAAGATAACTAATGCCCTAAGTCTTTATTTACTTCTGTTTATTGCTATTTTAGCGGGAGTCACCAGAGAGCAGCTATGCTTCTGGTCCACCAGGGTTCTTTAATCACTGCTAGTAGGTAAAATCATGTGTGACAACTAATCCAAAAAGCAGATTATATTTATTTTGGCTACAGTGGCTTGCAATTCGTTAAAATCAACAAAGCCTTTTCATTAGCCCCCTGCTGATGTCCTGAAAACAGACATTTCAAGTGTCTCAAAGCACAGAGCTACACATGTGCAGCAAAGCTGGGACTGACAGACTTACCGTTGCCATACTTACCATAAGATCTTATTAAAAACAACAGCAAACTCATTATTTTCTTTCATAAGAGGGCTTAATTTATGATGCCAAATTCCAAAATCACAATCTTGGAGGCAGGATTTCTTAAAATTTGAAAGTATAAGGGAATCAACAGTAGGATTGCCAGTGAAATACTTGCTCAGGGTTTTATATTGTAAAACAAGCTGTTGTAACACTGTAAGGAGTGAGATTAGAGATTGAGCAAGTCTAAATATTAGCCTACATGCTTGCTGAGCCCGCTGTGTTCTGGAACCACATTTGAATAATTGAATTTCTAGTTAACTGTGTAATCTTGCAACTCTTAGTGATTTCATGATCTCTGGCCATAATGTCCCGACAACTCTGCCCCAGACCTGCCTCAGACCTATTATAGGAATGTAAGCGTGTCAGAGAAGACCCAAAGTTATGTGATGTCCCATCTCCTCACCAACCACTCTGCTGTTCAGACACTGCCAAGAAGCTCACAAACCCAGAAGCAGCATTACCATAACCACCAAGGGCCACCATTAATCCAAAATAAGAAATGAATGCATTAGAGGTCCATATAATTATTATATTAAGAAAAAAACCCAAAAAACCCCACACTGATTTAGATCAACCAATTTTTTAATTTCCCAGTATAAGTTCCCTGAGTAATGTACACATTTTTGGTCACTGCCTTCACATGTGCCATCTTAGAAAAGTGACTTAAACAACACCCTTGCCACTGTGAAGAAAGGCACTCCTGACCTGCATCCTACCACACAGACTTGCGTATCTCCCATGGCACAGTTGGATGTGGATCTGCTTCATGAATTGTCATGTCTACTGCTGAAGTGGAGCTTCTTGTTTGTCCCCCAAGCACAATCTTGAACATTGTCAAGGCCGATTATTAGACATCACTTCACACCAGGCTTTTCCAAATATGCAGATCTCCAGGGATTTAAAGGGAAGCCAAGAGCGGTGCTTTAGTGCGAGAGCTGCACTCAAGCCCATGAAGCACCACGGTGCCAGGCTGCCCCGGGGACAGGACGGTCAGCGCATCTCCCACCGGGCCACCATCCAGCAGCCCTCCAGCCGGCTGCAGCCCCTCCAAGTTCACTCCGTGAGCACAACAGCTGTCTGGTAAAACAGAGAATAAAATCCAGCCTGCAAGGAAAACTGAGATACAAAGCTTTTCTCCAATGGCTAATCGGAATTTTGTCCACAGGGAAAACTGAGCCTCATCTGATATACAAGTTACCGTTTTGGCTTTCCATAATTACAAATATTGTTGCCATGGCAATACAAAGGCAAGTGAAAATACAGGCAAGGTTAATGTCATGCCTCTTTGGTGATACAATTTGTTGTCCCAGTCTGGTTTGTGCCAGGATGGAACAAAACATGACTCGGGGAAATAGTTGGCTTTACGAGGTTTGTTTTTTAGGCAGCAGATACCGCATGTGATCTAAGACGACTTTCTCAGGCTCCCTAACATGACCACTAATCCTGTTAAAGTCAATAGTAGTTTTAAAGATAATTTCAAAGAGAACAGCTCTGATCCTACACTACTAAATTTCTTGAAGCACCGTAAAGGAAGATACAAATAAAAAGTCTAGAGAAAATGACAAAGAAGAATGACCACCAATCAGAAAGGTTAACATGTAATCTTGAAAGTAGATACAAAATTAAAACACAAAAACCTGATTACAGGTTCAATACCACAAACACTCACAGTTTGGTTGGCGGTTACTTATTCATTTGAAACTGGGATCTCTGTTGAGCTATAATCAAGTAGGAACTGCAGGTCACCCAGTGACCTTTGAATAGCAGCAAGTAATCTGCTGTTTAGGAGATATCATAAAACATGTCTTTCTCTATGGATACACCCCTCCATATGCAAAACTCACATAGACACACCAACAGGTTTCTTACAGGATAGGACAACAATTGTAGGTTTTGTGATTTGCAGTCCAGTCATTTCTCTCCCACATGGAAAGCCCTGTCTTCAATAGGATTCCTCCAGTACACAAGAGTCTGCTCATATGGAAAACTTACAAGTGCAACTGCTACTTTTTAGTATATGCGACAGTTATACAGGAATATCTGCTACAACAAAAAGTTGCAGAATCTTATTTTAAGTAAAAATCCCGTTGACAACAATGTCTACTGACTGATATCAGAATTTTGCTTCCTCCTGCAACAGAAAGCTTCTCATATGGGCCAAATACAAATCAAGACAGACAGTTGTGAGCTAAAAGGAGGACAAGTGCCAGAGAGGGTGAGACCCAGGAGATCCACCAACACAAGGAGCTGGGCACTTTTTTTTTCACCTGGATTTCTATGGCTCTTGCTCTGCTGCAAAGCAAAATACTTTTTATTATGTGAATCCCAGCATGAAGTCTGTATGCAAGTGCCTGAGCTGCCATGTGGCCCCTGCAGGATAAATTATAGATGAGCGGACTGACGACAGAAGATGGCTGGGACCATCAGGGTTAAGCAGCAAGACAGAGTAGAGGGTGTGGAACAAGAAAGTTCGGCAATGGCGTCTACGGAGAGGGACCACGAAGATCGGCTTGAGAGAAGTGACATCTGGGCAGTTCCCTGAGGAACAGATCCAGCACCAACGTCCAAACAGGGTAGTCCAGGGGATGCCTTACAGGCAGAGGGTGACCAGGGTCATGACGGAGTATATATCACAGCAATATAAAAAAACCCTCAAAATCTAATGCTTTACTCCTCATATCACAGCAATATAAAAAAAAATTCAAAATCTAATGCTTTACCCCTCACTGTTCTCCCCACAAGAAAGAAGTGGAAAGAAAAAGGCACAATAGCAGTTGGACACATCCCTTTATACACTCCTGGAAGGAGCTCAGATACTCTAGTCATTAGCGCATGATAAAACTCTATAAAAAACACATGAGGCTATGAAAAAAGAATGGGAGGAAAAACTAATGGGCCAGAAGAAGAACAATAAACTGGCAGATGGGAGGTCTGAATTCAAGAAGAATTTGAAGAAATGGAGAGATGTATTCTTGGAAGAGGAAGGGTACATCAGGTAGCTGACATATTGAGTTTCCAGGAAAGAGGGTAGAGTATTAATGACAGTGCAGCTGACGGTTTCAGCAGCTACCAACGAAATGATTTGCCCTTCTTTTTCAGCTGAAGATGTGACAGTGTGGATGTGGCAGCTGATTTACATACATCATCATAACTTCCACAGGAATATCAGATTTCTTTATAAGAACTTGTAGTATCAGCTTTGCAGGTCAGTGTCAATGTCTAACAGAGCCGCTGGAGACAAAGGGGGATATTCAGAGAGGCACCAAGGTGCCTAAAACAGGGCTTAACCTGAATTTAATTGCCTAATTAAAAAAAGAGATTCCACAACCCCCTGTTTCAGACTCTGTAAATGCAACAGGGCTAACACTTACCACCATAAAGACCACTGGAAATCAATTCCTGTTACCCTGGCAGCTGTGTGCCCATCACCTCTCTAAACTCCACCGTGATCCAGATAGAGGTCTCTATACGTGGCCTGTGTCACAAAGGGGTCCAGTCCCAAAGGTCAGCTGGGGCTACTCCTAACAGACTCTAATGGTGCTCTCTTTGCTCATCCTTGCTTTTTGCCAGTGACTCTCTCATATAAAATACACAAGTTCTGCCATAAGAGCGCCCTGGCTTCTGTGCAAGACATCTGCACAGGCCAGTATCTTTGCTTTGACTCAGCCCACATAAAAACATCTTTTTCTTAGGGATTACAACACGCTGAACTGGAAGTACTTAAGGTGTCCAGAGTGACAACTGAATAGTGTCACAAAGTTTAATGTCAGTTTGGGTGACATTAGCATACCAAATACAAAACTCTTTACAGGATTGGGCCCTAATTGTACAGAAACCCTTGTGCAGTTGGAAGAACAAAGAACAAGCACCAAGAAAGCTGCTGAACTAGAGTTTCCAACCGTAAGCCAGGTTTAGTAATTGATCAAGGCTCTAGACCAGAGGTGTCAAGCTCATTTTCACCGGGGGCCACATCAGCCTCGCGGTTGCCTTCAAAGGGCTGTATGTAATTTTAGGACTGTATAAGTATAGGAGTAGTTATGTTTATATATTTGGCCCTTTGAAGGCAACCGTGAGGCTGATGTGGCCCCAGGTGAAAACGAGTATGACACCCCTGCTCTAGAGCATATAAAACAAGTGAGGGACCAGCATGGTGTTTGATATTATTTTGAGTCTGACTTTAATATGTGCTCACCATTTGCAGATGTCCTATTTCTGACATCCTTTATGGCACGTAGATTTTCCTACAACAAAAATTCAGGTTGTGGATTTTTGCCAGTAACAAGCTGATGTTGCTCAGAGCAGCATTAAAATGCTATCATGCTGTTAGATTAAGTAACCTATTTTCTCTACTAGCACAGATCGTACTTTAGTTTTGCCCTTAACCTATCAAATTGCTGTTTCTTGCAACATTTCCTTTTGAAGGTAGTTTGCCGATCTCCAAACCAATGCTATTTTCACCAAATGAAAGAGGGGTTTGTAAAGGAGTGCAATAAAAGCAGAAGCTGATCCTCTTTGCAAGGGTCTTTTTATATTTCAAAACTAACACTACCAAAAAAAAAAAAAAGGCGGTAAGGCAAAATAGAGAGTTGTATTTCTTCTTTACTTTTAAGCAGTACTCTCACCTCCCATGAGGTGACTCAAGAGATATTGACATATGTGTTAAAATGAAACAGGTTTTATAGAGTAAGTAGCTACGGTATGTACCCCATAGAGATACATGGTCCTAAACCTCCTGCCATAACAACAACTAACACATTTAACACATTTTCTCCCTTTGCCTCTTTCCACTGTTTAAACTTCTTTTGAAAATCTCTCTCCCCTTACTTTCCCTCTGCCAACTATCCGATTTGGGGCATTTCCATCTGTAGCTCTTTAAGGGGAATAGGCTGTGATGGAGACAATGAGACCAGAAATGAGCATATACAGTCAAATGTTAACACAAGTGTTCCAGCTAGGGCACTTCTAGGACATTAGATATAAATACTAAATAGGCTGGAGAAGTACAAAAAACCCTGCAAAAAGAGACCAAACTACAAGCAAGCAGTCACATCGATTAGCTGATTAGTTTGCCAGTGAGTGATTAGTCAGAAAGACTGGAATTAGTCAGTGCAGCCCTGCCTCCCATGAATAAAATGTGGGGAGGACACCCTTTCCCACCTTCAGTGACAGATGATATCTGTTTAAGAGCCACTGAAGCTCAGCAAGAGTATATTCTGGCTCAAATGAGCTGAAAATTGCATTCAATTTGAATTTCAAAACCAGAGGAGAAGGAGGAATGGGGGGAGAAGGAGGGAGGGAGCTCAGTGGGACCCATCAAGCCAGGTGCCTCTTGCAGCAGGTCCGGCTGCGCAGCTGAAACCCAGGGCACGATGCAAAGGAAAGAGCATTGCTGGACAACAGCCCAGTCTGAGTTTAAAAATAAATGTTTTGCTGTCAGGATCAAAGCAAACCCTGCTTTTATGTATATTAGAAGCTATATGTTCAGAAGAAAAAGATTCTTCTGGTTACTTGAGGAGAGAGAGGTAGTCAGAAGGTAGAGCTGGCTGGGGCGGGGGGTGCCAAGTTTTTCCACTGGAAAATCCTCAACAAAACAGACTAATCTGGAAGGACTTGCCATCCCCTTAAACAGAGCCTATGTAATGAACGTATGCACTGAACTTTCCTGAACATAAGGTTCATTTAGGGTTACATTTTTTAGCGCGGGGTAACATTTAATTTATGTCTTCGTGGGTGAAGGGATTATTTCCCCTTCCCTTTGTGCATTAAATTTACAGTTATATCTGATGACACTGAAAGAAATAGAGTTATGCCTGCAACCCAAATATATCCTGTAATTTGATGGCATGATAGCAGTTGGTCTCTTCAGTGCAACTGATAATGTCCAATATTCAATATAATAATGATAACACACCAAATCAAGGGATTCTTCAGCAAATTTCTTACGGACTTCAGTGTGCAATTTGACTCAAGGGTTTGGAGTAGTAATAAAATAATTACAATTAATCATGAGTAATAATTAATGACTTCAGGATTAAACTGTGTCCATTTATACATTCAGGATCAGCGTTTTCTATGTACCCTTGAGAGGCTCTTAGTTTCTTTTCCTAAACAGAATGCTTGCAATAGTGTTTAATAACCAGAGAGTCCAGCCATAAGAGAAACCGGGTTTACTTTGTCTTGTGATATTTGTTATGTTGCATTATGTTCACAGATAGAAGGTTCCCTATTACACCCAATAACATCCTCATGTCCTTTGATGCAGCTTCTATTTCAAAGCCCAAATATGTGATTGCAAGGGTTTCCCCCTTTTTCCAACTAAGTGTTCTTTTCATTGATAAATCAGCAAATTTTCAGCTTCATACATGTATATGATGTGAGCTGGGATCCAACCCCAAAAGAAAAAAAAAAAGTGAGGTCAATTTTCCTGGCCATTGCATTTAATAAAAGCTCCCAGGCAACAGAGTTAAGCGCACACTAATAGATATACCTTAGTACTCTATGCCTTCAGAAAGTCTTTGATTTCCTTCTATGGAAAAAGACTATATTAACACGCAAAGTGAGCTAGTGTGCTGGTTTTAAGCTTTTCCCATCACCAAATCAATTGTTTACGTGTTCTTTTAGCAGATAGAGTCAATTTGAAGAGCCTCTAAATTCAGCTGGCAAACTTTGCACCACACTGAAGATGGGATACTTTGCAAATACTACAGTGACTTGTTTAAAAATGCGTATGCATTCACAAATCACTGAAACGCCTCTTACACATTGCTGTGCACCAGCGTGCACCGCATCGCTCAGAGGAACTACTCAGAGTACAGGACACTTTGTTGATATCCAAATGTGCAATTGTATGCCTCACTTTGGCAGGAATTTTTTGTTTCAAGTTCCATTCTTGCATGGTCCTCTTGCTCCTCAGATTGTAATGCCTCAGAAAGAATGAATCCGTATCTCCATGTTGCCTCCCTAAATGCTACAGTTTCCTTAATATAGACCCCAGAGGTCCATTTCTGGAGGGGAAGAGGAGAAATACATGGCTCCATCGCTCTACTTCTCTAAGAAAGCTTGCTTTGTAAATCAGATTATCTGCCATTACAATGCTTCTTTACTGGAGACGATACTCCCTTTACGGAAGGTAAAACAGGAGAATAAAGATGCAAAATGTATGGCACGCTCCTGACAGATCAGTCTTCATACTGGAGCTTCTAGATCTAAAGCTACTAATACCACACAATGAGAGTATTACCCTGATGACAGCATTGCATTAAATAGCTCCATGCCTTCCAGACCAGAGCTGAACCACGTTCAGTCCACTCCAGTCCATCTGCGCCTGCTCATGTGGACATGCCCCTGATGGTGCTTTGCTTTCCCAGCTGGGAAGGCCCGGCCTGATCCCGCTATGGCTGTCAGCACTCAAACTGCTCCGTGGCCTGAGCAGGCAGCGAGGAACACCGAGTGAGCGTGGGTTGCACAAGCATGGCATCAGAGGAAATACTTGACAATTTCTCCAAGGTACTGGACACTAGAGTAGTTCAGCTGAATGGCATGCGTGCCCACATAATGCTGCAAGGTCGAGAAGACCTTATGTTATTTACTAGGTGAGTGCTTGTTTCATGCATTAAAATATTTTTATCAAGATGAACTGCAGGACTCGCCTGTTTGGAAAAAAAGTTCCCTATTTTTTTCTACGGAAATCAGCCCCTTTTATAGTTGAGCATCACTTACGTGACATTGTATAAGTAACACTACAAAACGCTAATATACCTTACAAAGAAAACTTAGAGGGATAACAATTTCACACAGAAGCCACCTTCCACAAACTTTTCTTCAGCACTTTAACTCACTGCTGTCACAGAATCACAGAATGATTTTAGTTGGAAAAGACCTTTAAGATCTTCAAGTCCAAACGTTAATCTAACGCTGCCAATTCCACCTCTAAACCATGTCCCTACAAACCTCATCTACGTCGTGTCTTCTAAACACCTCCAGGGATGGTGACTCAACCACTTCCCTGGGCAGCCTGCTCCAATGCCTGACAATCCTTTCTGTGAAGAATTTTTTTCCTAATATCCAATCTAAACCTCACCTGGCACAACTTGGGGCCATTTCCTCTCGAACTATCACTTGCTACTCGGGAGAAGAGACCAACATCCTCCATGCTACAGCCTCCTTTCAGGTAGTTGTAGAGAGTGATAAGGTCTCCCCTCAGACTCCTTTTCTGCAGGCAAAACTGGGGAGGCATAGAGTCTGGTGGACTACATGTCAGAGTATGAATGCAAAAGCCACTAGATGCAAACTCCTCCACCATTTTCTCCTATGCAGTATTTTACACCGAAAATGTTCTTACTGTGGCAATATTTGCTGTAAAGACAGCAGAAGACAACCACACTGCCTCTCCACGGCTAGCTTCAAAAGGAGAAAAAACGTCAAAAAACTATTGCCGGGTTTTGTTGCTGTTAATTGAGACCCCTCTGGTTTTGAATAATCTAAACAGCAAATTATAAAGGGTCCATCTTTAAAAATGACATCACAGAGCTTCAGCAAATGCATGCTGTCCAGTGAAATTACTTCTTCCATGGGAACAATGCTACTGGCAGAGGCAGCATGACAAAGCCTGCAAAGAACCAACATGGTGGAGACCACTGACCCATGGGTACCCTGAGAAGATGACATCCCCTATACACAAGTCTACCCGATACTTTCCGTGGTACCCATTCCAGCCACAGCCTGTTAAAGTCCATCCCTGGTTGTTACATCAGACTGCTGATGATTTATTAAGAGCTCTTAGCTCCATCGGGCAGTTTACAATTAACAGCTTTTCTTAAATATAAATAAATACGTAAATGAAATCAGAGCTGCTAAGTGCTGGGTGTACCCAAAGCTTCAATGACATCATTGGCAACTGCCAGTCACCCGGGCTGCAAAAATAAATAAGGGATGTGGGGTGGGAGCAGAGGGGGAGGCAGGGTATTTACTCAATCAGTACCTATTTTTGAATTTCCTTCAAGCTGGCTTGGACCAAGAGGCATCAATTATTTAAAAGAAGTAACATGATGCTTCCTTTGTTGAGGCAAATCTGCAAGCAGACCCCAAGAGAGAATAAAAAATGAATTAGGCAGGATTTATTAGTGCGCTTGAAGAAAACAGATTCAGCTATCAGAGCTGACTGTGGTTTTAAAAATAGTGTATTTCTGCCCATGAACAATAGTTCCTCTCTTTCTCCCTTACCCCACTAGATCCTCAATAATCCCACCTTTTCCCTCTCCCTATGCTTTCTTTTCTCTTTTTGAAGAGGGCATAATGCTGAAAGAGGCATCAATCATTCCTTAAACTTCCTCCTTCTTTTCTGACTTGACTTGATGTATTGTCTTCATTTAAATTACAAATATACTAATCTAAAACACTGTTTACCAAGCAGCATATTAAATGAAAGATGCAAGAAATTGCATCACTCACATTTTAAAAATGACTTTAGACTCGGGGACACATAAAAAGAGCGAGACAGGATGATCTGCCTTGGCTGCTATATTTCAATCCTGGCAAATGAGATTCAGTTCCTGTGGTTTTCGGCTCAGGACACATAGCCACCGGGGGCTGGTCCAGTCAAACAAACGGTGCCAAAACCAGTATAAAACCTCTTCCTTGGTGGAGCATCGGTTGGGGTTTACGTGATGCTTCAGGGTCGTGTAGAGCTGATGAGACCAAGGTCTCAGTCCTTGGGTCTGCGCCTCGTAAGACAGAGGGTTCTCACCTGAGACAGTCACTCCAGGGCTGTGACCAAGGGTCCTGCTGCCTGGACAGAAAGCAGTCTGAGGCAGATCTCAACCCAGGGGCCGGCACTCATCTGCAGGAACTGTCACAGCAAAGGGACCACTCACAGGACAAAAAAAAGCACCGCCTTCATTCAGAGGTTCCCTACTGCATCCTTCTCGCCAGGGACGCGATGCATTTAGATCATCTTGGGTGACCTTTCCTGGTGTCCAGCAGCAGGAAAGGGCAAGTGCTGCTTTATGAAAACACCGAGCTCACCTTCCTCGCTGGCCCCGCTCCCCCTCGGTGGGGCTGGGAGCAAAGGTCCAGGCGCCCTCCGCAGCGCAGGCAGAGCGCCGGCCGGTCACGGCGCAGCAGGGATGAGCCTCAGGAGTTGGGTTTTAGCCTGCCTCCTTCTCCCCCTCTTCCAACCCACAAACAAAATAAAGGCCATTGCTTACTAGTTCCTGTGCTGGTAGAGCTTGGTTAAAAGCACACTCAGCCAAAAAGCCAAATAAGTTTGGTAAGAACTACGAGCATGGCCTCAAGGAGTATTTTCTCATGTTAAAGAAAGGAACGGAACATTATTTATCAGCACGAGCCTGGAAGAAACTATCAACCTTTATAAGCAGTGACTGTTACTGGCTGGATATGTTTGTGTTTCCTCAGATTAGCTCAGAGAAGGGACGTTTTCACAGATATGACCTAGTGTCAAGCACAACAACATGGATGCTGAAGGTCACTAGACAAGCCGAGTGCCTGAACACAGGCCTGCTGGCTCTCGCAATGCCCCTTCACAATTAGTAATACAGAGGGGATGAAAGCAACGAGGAGCATTTAAACAGTTCTATAGAGGACTTTTTTTTTTTCTTTTAAGAGAAGATGTACATGTGGCTGTGGGCGGTGCTGACCACAGGGGCAGAGCACTAAGCCCAGCTTACCAAACTGGGTGCCAGCAGTGGCACCACGGCAGCCCCCGTTTTTCCTCACTTCTCACACCGTGTCCCACAGGAGCCTTGGCACGTGACTGGCTCACCGTGATGGCCTGGTCTTGCTGGCGTGCAAGCGTTTGCACAAAAGCAGTTGTTTCCCAGATGTGCATTGAACCTGTCACTACTGCTGGCTCATCTGGCATGCTCGGGGTGCTCGGATGCCCCTGCCTCAGGAATGAACAAAGGTGCTGCAGGACCTGCTCTTCTGCAAAAGGCATTGCTTTCAGGCTGTTCTCTAACAATCATAACAATCTTCTATTCCAACCACTTGAGTTCACAGAAACCCTGCTGGCTTCTGATCTCACAGATTTATCCAGTACCTCTGTGGGCCTTTTGGTAACCCAAACATGATTATGCATCATAAGTCATAACACACTCATGAATTTGCCCTTGAATAAATATTTTAAAAGTAGCATCAAGTTTCACATTATTCTACTTTCATACGTAGCTTTTTTCAACTTCCACACCAGATGACTCTCAGCCAGAAGAAGAACTGAAAAGACCTAACGCAAGTGAATATGAAAGGCAACCTGACACTGGGAGGTGCCAAGGCAACATCATTCCACTTCTCTTCCTCACCTCTTCCTCTCTGGATGGTAATCGCAAGATCCTGAACGCCAGACTTTGGAAAATATCCTTGCAGAGGTAGCATCTGCTGCCTTGGCATACCTCTTGAGCAGTTGTATTGGCAGTTTTAGGTTTGTCCAAGTCTATCGTATGACAAGAGTACAGATGGGTTGCCTTGGATGCTTTGTCTTCCTGGATGCCACTTTCTTTTTATTAATGTTTTATTCTAAGGAAACATATGTACAAATCTGTATGTAGAAGGTTATATGTACACACAATTTCACACCAGAGAGGGGCTTTGTCTAGCCTCTATCTAGATTTTTTTTACTATCATTTAGCTTGGATTCCTGCAAGAGCCCTGACTTGTATTGAAGTCGGTATGTGGCATCAAGCAGATTAGGCCCTTACTGTGTAGATCTGCATTTCAACCAGCTACTCTTCCACAAGCTATAAGTTTTCCCATCTGTGTTGATCTTTCTTCGCAAATTAACACCTGAGTCCTCAGAATATTAGTCATGTAGGAAAGCTGCTCATTTCGAGTTAAATTCTGCTCCCACTGAAATCAATGGGAGCTTTGCCATTTGTCCATTATTCAGACGAATAAATAACAGGGCTATGACACAGTTGCCATATATACTGGGACCAGTCTTTTTTCCTTGCTTTCTTAGTTTTATATTCCCACCTTATCTCCCATATACTAATCAAACAGTCACAAATCTGAATATACATGGGGGGGTGCTTTTAATTGTAAAGAAAACTAGAGTTCAAATTAGCCAGTAAATCACAAATTGCTACAGAAAGAAAGTAAAGGATCCTGAGGGAAAAGGAGGAGAAGGCATCTAATTAAACTGGGGAATGCAAAACAAAAAAGAGGGGGGAAAAAAAAAAATTTAAAAAAAATAAAATAAACCCAAAATAATCTGAAAAGCATATTCCTAAGCTTTCTGAAAGATCTTGGTCTTGTTGTGAGAGTATTTGCTAGAATGTTTCATGAATACAGTATGAAACTGTTTCAAAAGGTATTTTAAATGAAACGTAAAGCAGAAGTGCAATATTCTAAAATCAGTGTGCGTTCTCAGAGCATGTTTTAATACACTAGTCTGTTATTTCCTGGTCAGATAAAGGCACAGCACTACAAAACTACAAGATATTTTTCCATTTATTGTAACATACTGTTCCAACAAAGCATAAAGTACACTAACTGGTATCCAAAATAGACAAAAATCTACCAACCTACAGCCACCTTGTTGGGGAAAAGCTTCAGAAGATCACAACTTATATTAGGCAAGAGACACCAAACATGGGCTCTGGTGGACCAAAGTGAGAAGTGAATTTCAGAATATATAGCACTGAATTAGAATCCCAGATATCAACAGCTAGAAACTACAAAATATCATTAGAATGGACCTCTCCACTCTCGTTTTCACCCAGACTGCAGAAGGAGAACGTTTACTCTAACCTCCTTCTGCAATGGCAGCTACCAGTCTCCTAATAGATGCATTGTGACATCAGGCTTGATAAAACAGAACAGTTATTTACTACTCCTTTAAAACTTCTCAAAAAGAAAAAAAAAAAAAAAAAAAAAGTTTTAAAATATTTGAGAAAAGAAAGAAGAATTAGATAATGAACTGGTTAGGACTCAGTGAGACTTTCAGGATTTGGGCACAACCACAGCATTGAAAAATAAAATAAAATTAAAACAACAACAACGACAACAAAACACACATCACAACAACAAAATAAAACACCCCATTGATGCTCCCAGCCTCGATTTCACAGCTATTTCCTGATCTTTGTGCTGGGTCACTCATGTTCACCTTTGCTATCCTGCTCACATGCAGCATCCCCTCTGAATCATCCACGTTGTTCCCTAGCTAAAAACATGCTCTGACAGGAGCAGAATTGCTTAAAAGTCAAGTGCAAGAACTTAAGGAGGTCTACCAAGAGTGGATCCTCTCACCTTTCTTAATCTCAGAGGGGCCTAGGCCTCTCAGGTCAACATGGGACATTCAGATCCTTCAATTATAACTCAACTCCAGTGAATAAATGTGCTAACGACCAAAACGACCAAAATGTTGGAGAAAATCATAAAGTCATCTTGAAATTAGTACTAAATAGTCTATGAGGTTATAATTCATCTCGCAGAAGTGAATAGCTTCAACTTCAGTTAAAGAGGAGAGAATACCCTTTTAAAAGGGATGACAGTAATTATCCAAGCAGGGGCATTTCATTAGGTACTCGTCATCATATTATTAATGCATCATAAACTTAGATAAATCTATAATAGATACATGCTTCTAATACAAAGCATACACACATGCACACATTCACGTGATAGACACATAACAGACATATCCACCTTAGATAAAATAGTTCATACTTTTGAGCACCTCTCATGAGGCCCACAGTAATCCAAAATATACAATGCTTATGTAAGGAATCATTAAAGGAAGCAATCATTCTAAATTTAGAAATTAGGAAAACAAGGCAGGAAATAAACTTGTCCATACTTTAACAGTGATTCTCTGGGAGTGCTGAAAATAAAACCTAGAACTCTAAACCACTAAACAACATCCTTGCCATACTCAGCATGTGTAATATAGCCAAAAATTACATAAACCCTTTTATGCCACAGGCTGAAAGTTAAAACGTCAGCATGAAAGGCTGTGAGAATAATTCATTTTGCAGTTCAGCAGATAATTTTTTTAGAAGTTGCATGTTGGACAAATTGTCATACTCAACACTCCGAAATGTTCCTTTTCAGGCCAAAGTCTGCAGGGCCTTCGCTTGAGAATGGAGCTCAAGACCCCTGAGAAAGAAAAAGGAATTGGATTTGTGTTTCTGATGTCCTGAATACTTTCAGCTACTGCCCAAAATGAGGCGACAGTCAATCGCAAACTTCTTTCAAGATCTAACCTGTCAGATGTTCTTCTAAATTAAAAGTACGGAAAAATTTGGATTAACTTCGTTAATGCTTTCAGAATAGTTAAAATCAAGTTTTGGTGAACTGATGACCCCCCTTGCTCCTCTTTTCTTTGAGCAATGTAAAGAAAGTTAGGCACACAGGAGCTTGCTGTGTGATTGCAGGAGGAGAGATGGAGCCATGAAGTTGCTCCTGACCACAGACCCTTCAGCTAACGGAGGGTTTGGGGAAGTCAGCAGTCCTGTCTACAATACCCAGATGTTTCAGAGATGCAAGAAGACCTCTAGTGAAAACCCAGAAGACTCAAAAAAACCAGGCAAGGAACAAAGTCAAAAGTCATCGTAATGATCATTCCCCAACAAGGCGTTATGCCTGTTGTTAAATATTTTTATGCATGAGGTTATTATTATTATAAATAATAATGACATGTATCTAGTAATATGTGCAAACATTGGGTATTAAATTGCAATATTTGGCAATGCCACTAAATATTTAAATACTCTTTAGCACAAGGGAACCTCAACAGTGAGAACTATGAAGTAGTATTTGTACTCCCTGGTATGTATAAATGCTCTATCAGCCCCCTGCATTTTCATCCAGCATCAGAAACAGCTTTCCAGGGAGTTAGATGCTGCTGTAAGTGTCAATATCAATGTTACTATTTATAGCACTATAAACTACATTTTGAGTTATATTGGTAAAGTTAAGCTTAGGCAGCACTTCTAACATTAATACCTTAATACAGAAATATTGCTATAAATGTAGTTTACAGTTTGGAACATAAACACAACTTCAGTGTTACTAATAAATCACCTTCTAGATTGCAGGGAAACACACTGCCAAAGTGTATTTTATGCAATACACAATGGAGCAAAATGCAACAATATAGATGTATCTAGATTTCCCATTTTTACACTGTCACTCAAAAACTTTTCTTCTTCCTTTTTTTTATAGCTTATCGATCTCAGTAGCTTGTGATGGCATTTCAGTTGCTTCACTGAGCCATTTTTAGCTTTTGCTTCTTTTTTTAAAAGCTAAATCAGGGCTCAAATGCTTCAATCAATTTAGCTTTTTCAATTAGGAAAAAAGTTAAAAGAAAACCCTAGGATATGATAAACTACTAAATTCTAGCCTCTAGGTTTTCAGTTGTTTCTTTTTTTCTTAATATCAATAGCATCCTTTTACATAATAATATCCCTGATGTCTATGGTTAGAATTTTATTCATAGCAAGATGACTCCATTAATTTTTACCAAGAGGCACGGTGTGAATTTACCAAAGACCATTCATCAGGAAGCCACATGCGTGATAGGCAGTAACTCTTTGCACCCTCACAGCCCTGAACTTTGGCAACACCCTGCAGCAGCTCAGTGATTGCAGCGGAGGAAGGTAGGAAATGCATGACCTTTTGCAACACTGCATGATACAGAAGGTGCCTGAGACCTTTGCGAGTTCCAAAAAAAGCCCAATCACAAGAAAATTCCATCACAGTCCCAGATTAAGACTGATGTCCACTATTTGAACAGATTAAGCCTTTTAAAAAGGTACTTCAAAAAAGCCAGAGGCTGCTCAAATGCAGATCAGTATCAACAGGAATGAAGGAGGAACTATGGGTGAGATTCAAATCACTGGAATCCTACTTAGGTATATCGACTGTGTCTCCAAAAAAGTCCAGAACATCTAGTTTCCACCATCAGGTCTTCCTTCAGATGATTTGATCAGTCAATGGTTTGGTTGCACCTGGGCAACGCCTGTCATATTCAGTTTAAAAAGACAAGCGGGGCTGAGCTACTACCCCAATTTTGCTGCAAGCACACTCATGGGTTACACAGGAGCTTGGGTGAAGTCCAAATCCTCACATCCTCTTCTGGCACTTAGTTTAACCAGGTCACTTGTCTTTTCCTTTGGTACTTTTGCCACTCTGGGGAAAAAGAAAGCGTTCTTATTTTGGGCCAGATAACCTGGGATAGCTAATGAAAGAAAATTGAGAATTGAGACTAGCAGCTTGTGCTTCATTTCAGGCTTCTCTTCAGGTTTAACTCCGTTTGTTAATTTGATCAGTCGTCAGCCAGATCATAGGATCATATTTAACCTTACCTACACATTTTGTTTTCAGTGTAGAGATATACTGTGCTTGAGTGTAGCCATTTGTAAAACAGGTATAAAAGAATACGTAAGGTCAAGGGCAATGGTTTGTGACAATTAATTTACTCATGCAAGAAGAGTATTTGAAGAATTTGAAAGAAGATGCTAAAACGCGGTTAAAACCCATTCTCTTAAATGTGATTTTTTTTTAATACCTTTTTCTTTCTTTTCTTCAAATACAAGCTATACACATATTTGTTTGGTCCATAATAGGCAGTCACTGCTAAAACAACTAGTAGATAATCAGTAGACCTGAATAGTTGGGGTGATTGTCTGATTATTTAATCAAAACTGGTTTTAGACACTTCATTAGGGTTTTAATGGCAAATGGCATCGAGCAATTAATCAGAAAAAACCTGCAGACACAGGAAATCTTGTCCTGAAACACTTGTACCCTGCGCACTTGCAATCCTTCTGATCATACACCAAGAGGAAGCACAGGCTGTTGTTGGCTACAAGGAAGCTCAACCTGCATCATTTAGGAACTGGTGGATCCCATAACTAATTGCCAGTATTTCAAAGGATTGCACAGAGGGTAAGCAGCAGCCACACTCAGCCATGATTTAATGTAAATATTCAGGTGATGAATGAGCAGTGTGGCCATGCTCATGGATCTCAGAGTGGTTCTGAACCTTACCATCATATTTTCCTTTCTGCGGAGGGGCTGGTGGGGGGGTGGAGTGATCTTTTCAATACCACAGAGACTTATTCTTAGTGCCAGCAATAAGACTTTTGTTAACCTCATTACTGTTACTTCTGTTACTGTAGTAATAACCAGTAATGGAGACAAAGGCAGGCAGCGGGAAGTAAGGCAGCATGCAAGCCCTATTTTAACTGCTAAAAAGGAAAAAAGATGGTAATTCAGTTCTGAACAGAGGCCAAAACTAATTTAGAGTCTCTTTTATGTGCTTATTTTATTTACTAGAAACTCATTTTGCTCCTTAATATAGTCACAGAGATCTGCATGACTACAAAGATAAAGTGAAGTCTTTAGAAACAGGATAAGGCTCTTAAGGTTTGCACCCCCTTAGTCCCAGAAATATCTGTCTCTCTCAATTATTCCTCTCAATGCTGAGGTTTTGCAGTGACCATTCTCAGCGCAGGTATGAGCGTTTATTATTATAAATATATATTTTAAGAACAACAAGGAAGTGATGAATTGGCCACTTGCAGTTTTCTTGACAGCAAGGTGAAATGGTGGCTGTGGTGACCAGGGGATGTCCTGGTTCCTCCTTGCAGAGAGGTATTCAGCGCACGTAATAATTATTCATCCATCTCGTTCACACTAAAGGCATCGGCAATGCAATTTTAGCCTGATAATCAAGACCATATGACAAAAACCAAGGCCATTAGGGACCAATTTCAAGTATTCTCTGCAAGACAATGATTTTCCAACTGCACTTACATATGCTGAATAGTTACTTCTGCACGACCGCACCTGCTCTCATTTATGTAACCCTCCATCCTCTCCCCTTCTTTCTACCCCTTCTTTTCTTGTAATGCAAAGAAGGAAAGTTTCAAAGGATTGCTGGATTCTTCGTAGAAACAGATTTGATTTATTTATATTTCTGGCCAGCCACATGCTGTGAGCAAATAAGAATCTGGCAAATGTAAAAGTAAGTTTGTGCTAATGTCAGATCAAATTCTGCCCTCAACAGACTTCATGGAGATGCATTAATGTAAATGAGAGCAGGATTTGGCCCAACACTTTCATTCCCTTCCTATACATATTCAAATTAAATGAATTTTTTGGACAATCTCTTCCTCCCTCTACATATACGCACATAATTCTGTCTCAGATTCTAATCTCAGCTACAGCGGTGACTTCATGTGAGCTTTTTTCTGGGTTTATGCTGGTGCTGCACATCTGAATGTGATGCAACAGGACTATTTGTCTGAGCAAAGCAAGCAGGATATGGCCCTTGGTCTCTGGGTCAAGTTTGCCCCACTGTAATAATTTTGTCCCTTAATTACTTTCTGCTTATTTCTGACTGTACCATTTCAGTATCAGTGACATAATAATGTTGCCTTTGAAAAGACTGTGGTGTCACTGTAAATCAGAGTCCCATAAGGTTAAAGGCTTCAGCTGCCAGAGGGGAAAAAATGCCAAAATTATTTTAAAATGATACAGAGTATAACTCAAAGACTCTAGCATCTTTTAATTTTAATGCTCCTAAGGAAATGAATACACCTTCAAGCTTTTTCAGATATAATTCAAATATTAAAAGCAATAATAAGCTCCATTATTAATGATGTAACAACCTCTTCTGGCAGAAAAATAGAACCTATAAAGTTAGTGAGTAAGAAGCAGAAAAGCCCAGACTGTATCAGGAAATGATCCTGTAATAACACATCCTAGATCCTCATCCTGTAAACCTTTATTTGCGTGAGTGATCCTGCCTCACATAAGAAGTGCTATGGACTTCAATGGCCATTTCATACAAGTGAAAATTATTCATTAATTTGAATAAGAGAGTATAGGATCAGCTTCTAGCCTGCTCTCCTCTGCCAGTGATCAATCTTCTTGTTACATCCCTCCTTCAGATTTAAAAATTGAGAAAATAAAATCTTATGAAAACTGAAATACTCAAAGTGAAGATTTGGTCTACTAACTCATTGTTACAACAAGAAGATATACTCCTGGATCATGCTCTTGCTCATATGTATTCCAGCCCTGTTTTTTAATTGTATCCTATAATAATTTAGGGTGATGACATCAGAAAGATCAATGCAGCTGCGTCCTAGTATGGAATTAATCTCATAGTACTGTTGGTGTCTTCTGGAAACTACAATGCTGCATCCAAAGAAGGAGAATCTTGGCTTGCTAGAAACAGTCCTAATTTTTGATGGATAATTATTGTGGTGTCCAGTAAAAATGACTGCTTGATTTTTTAAATACTTAGCTATTGGCATGTTCTTCTTCTGTGCTGACCATGCATAATATCCAGGTCCAAGGTCTCGCAATAACATAGGGAATAACCTAGGAGCTGAGAAGCAAAAGAAAATTCAAGAGAAGGAATGCTATTGCTATTTTTCACCCACTGTATGAATCCCCATAGACACACCAAAAAAAACCAGTCACGTCACAAAGCATCAAAACCCAGAACATCCTGAGGATGGTTAAGGATGAGATCTGGTTTTCCAAACTTCAAAACCTTTACTGAAACAAAACCCCTCTACAATCTGGTTTTTGGCTGTGGCTTCAAAATGAAATTTCTGTAGGTGGCATTTTTACAGTATGTTTCACAGACTCAATTTTCTACCTCCCAGCAAATACCAATATTGCTTAAATTTCATTTAAATATCTTAATTCAATTGAACCCAGAGGTCATTGACACCTCAGTAATTTCTATTTAAAACCATTCAGCCAAAAATAAACAAACAAAACCAAAACTAAAACAGAATCTCCTCTGGAGATTATCCTAATTTTAAAAGAAATTACCCTGCCTGACTTTTTATAAGATAATTATTGCAATTGTTTTGCCTAATGAATATTGTTTGAGTATTATAATGCCAAGCTACGCATCTTGAATAAGGAACAATTAACAGAGCTTTGTTTTCTTGATATCCCAGAAAACATCTGAGAGGAAAGTCTGGCCCTAAAGATTTTTTTTTTCCTGGCTAAACAATGTCTCGAGCATGACAGAGGTAGGATTCAAAGACAATCCAATCCATTGCTTGGAACAATTCAAACCAGGGACATACGGCTTGTAGAGATCTTAGAGACAGATCCAATGGTTTAAATCTCTAACCCTTCCCATGAATCCAAAAAATACCAGCATATGAAAGCTTTCGCTTCCGAAGACTTAGGAGCTTGATGAGAGAACAAGTTTTATGTATGTCATTCCCCAGCCTTCAGTGGAATTACTCAGGATTTATATCAGTGTAAGCAAGAGATCAGTTCGCTGATATTTCAGTTTTTGGTGAGGTAACAAAATTGATCTTTATCAGTTTCCATGCCCACTGCTGGGGCAGGGTTCTGATTTCAGTTATACCAATATCCGCAGGAAGCAATGCCATTCTCTCCTGCTTAAGGATGCACCTAAAACAAATGGGAACACCTTACCTTATTCTTCTTCTATCTCCATCCTTTGGAAACCTCTCTCCTGCTTATGGTCAGAGACAGCCTTTTGATCAAGTTAGTAATAAGGATATTTGAAAAACTGAGAGCAACTGTGCCCAGAGACACCTATGTACCACTCTCAGTGAACCTGGATCTTGGGGAGGAATTGGACATCGAGATGTAAATGATCCATAGTACGAGACGGGAATGAAACAATCTTCCGAAACACAGAAAAGAGCCACATCTGGTGTTCCACTAAGTCACATGTTCCTGGAAGAGATATACCACATTGGGGCAAGAGACCGAAACCACCCAGTGACTGATTCTACCACATCTGCACCTCTCTATGCTGGTGGATTGCAGCACTGATCACCAGCAGAAACAGAAATCAGACCAACTCAGTGAAAATCAAAATAACGCCTTTCCGCTGTAATCACCATCCTCTGAAGTTCGTTACAGCTAAGGACGAGAGTATCCCTCAACTACACCTACCTAAGCTAAAGCTCATTGCCAGGTCACTGGCATACAGTTGGGGGCACCATGATGCTTTCCAACAGGAACATTTATCTTCAGATATCCTACACTGGAAGGTGGAAGTTCTCAGCCAGCAGCAGAGACAGTGGGCTCAAATACCTCCTCACAAATGTCACCGCTGGCTGTCTGTTGTTACCTTAAATCAAGAATAATGCCATCTTTGGTGAACATGTGGCCATGGACACGTGTCTCATGTTAATACAACTTACGACCACGCCACCTTTCAGATTTCCTCTTTCTAGCCTTGAAAATTACAAGAAGCTAAGCTTGTCAGTTTGTCACCATTTTCCAGCTCTGGATTTGTAAAAGAAATAACATTGGCAGGGAAATAATACAAAAATGTATCACACACGCAGGCTGCAGGAAGATATAATGTTCTTTTACATATTTGATATAGAGCCTAAATTAAGCTGCAGAAAAGGGGCTATGAATCTTCACAGCCTCATTATCAAGCCTCCCTAAACCTCAAATACAGGAAAATACATTTCATAAACAAAGACCCAATAGGATTTTAATAGTACAATAAATTTCACTGACGTTCACCACTAATCACATTTCAAAATATATTTTTAAAAACAAAGTTAATTCAATACAAAATCAGATCTAGAAAAAAGAGTAACATAAGCAAGCATATGTTATACCTATTACTCTTACTTTAGCCCATTTTTGACCAAAATAACTTTTAACGCAGTTGGCTGTAATTCCATAGCAGCAAATAGAAACATGCTCCCTTGCCCCTCTTTTACTTTCTTGGGACATGGGCTCAGACCATGACCCTATTCATGGATACATCATGAATACAAATTTTCTGTTTTCACAGTAAGCTGAGACAGAAAAGGGAATCAAGTCCTCTCTCTCATCACTATACAACAAAACTATGTCCCTTATCTTCCTTAGTGTTGTCCCTCTTCACTTCTGACCACAATTTACTCATTATCCACAGCTGAGAAAACCAGGGCTCCTTACCCTTTCACGCATCTCCTAACAAAGAAAAAAAATGTAAGTGATTTTAGAGATATTTGAAGTATTTTTAAAAGTTTGTTGTGGTGGGGTTTTTTTGTCCTTTCATGCTTTGAACAATCCTAGAGATGGTGAACTTACATGGTGTTTCTGAGATCTGGAGGAAGATGGTTTTTGTTGGGATTTCTCTTTTTTTTTATTTTCTGATTTAACTGAAACTTTGTGCAGGTGAAAGGCTGCCAGCCAGCCATGATAGGGTGCTTTGGAATGAAACTAAGAACACAGGTGTGACTCCAGTTTTGCCATATGCATAGTAACTCCAAACCAATAAGCCTTAGTTCAGATCACTTCAAAGACTAGGAATGCAGTTAGGTCTTTATACAAAGCCTCAGTTGTGCCTTGCTAAAGGTACCTTTGCACTGCAATTCTTCCATCTGCTTGAATTGTTATACTGGCATCTGAAATCAGAGCATCTAAGTGCTGTCAAAACTGGAATAAGCTCACCAGCTCATCTGACTAAACCTATCAAGGGCCTTCAGACAGTAATACTATTATTGACCTGGGCTGAATTCAAATGCATTTGGAGTGTTTGATATTTATCCAAATTATGCCCATTGAAAAATCCCTGGCAGAATACAGATAACATCAGATTAAAATGTACCATTATAATTATTTCACAGAAATGTCTGGTATAGAAATAATTAGGTTAGTAAATATTTTTAATTAAATTATGATTTTAAAATTGTGTTAAAACTACAACTTGCATCTATGGACATCACAACAAAACTACAAATCTGAAGAATTCAAGGCCTGAATATTAATATTTGCATTAATCTAATATAGTTATTATACCGTTAACTTCAGTGATGTAATTCCAAATTTACACAAGCATAATTAGAGCCAGATCCAAGATTCAGCAGATCGATACAAATCTTTCCATGGGCGCCGAAGGCATGATAAGGCCCCGAGAAAAGTATTGGAGTGCTAGTACCATCCCACCTCATAAGACTTCTCCAAGCTTGAGCTTTCTATCCCTAAAATAATGTTTCTGCTAAGAACTGTAATTCTTCTTACAGTGAATATGAAAACATAGATACAGAACTAAGCAGACATGAGAAAATAAATTGACAATAGGCATAAATTCTACTGCCTCTGGTCAGAAATATTGAAAGAATGTGAGAGAATCTCCTGAAGTTTTGCACCACTTCTGCCTTTCACTGAGACTTCATAATAAATTAGCTGTGTAATACAGACAGGGAAAAAGCAAAAGTAAACAAGAAAAAGAAACAATGCCACTAGTACCAACTGGGATTTTTTAAATGATACATCCCTTGCTGATCAATTGAATGGATTTTTTTCTGCTAATGTAAGAAAAATAAGAATGTGTTTTAAATACTATACTGCTTGAGACTGTCATTTACATTTATAATCTTCCTTTCTTTAAACAGTTTGACACTCTGAGAATAAAACTATGTTTTACAGATGCTCTCCTCTTTTAATTGAAATCACATCTCAGGTCGAGATCACCACTTTGCTTCTGCTTCTCTAACCTCTTCTTGCCCGAAGGCCTGTAACTTGTGAATTATTTAACAATCATATTTGCTGCTGAAAATTGATTTCTGAGAGAATCCATATTGATTGAGATATGTGAGACTAATGAGTTTGAGGTTAAGGTGTTTAGATATCATTATCTGTGACAGTCCTGAACTAGAATCTTCATATTTTCATGTCTCTTGTCAATACTCAGTTTTATTTTATATCTCTGCTTCAAGCTGTGCTTATGTATTAAAATAAAGAGCCAGGATGAATAAACATATCATGCAGTGTCTGAAGTGTCTATAGCAGTCTCCCAGACGCGTCTCTCCTGTGAAATGCCACTGTAGGAAGGGGACACAAGCAAAGCTTTGCCAAGCTTTCATTTTAGCTGACAACGAAAATAAGTAGCTGGTATGAACCGATGGCCCCTACTTGAGCAAAAATTGTTTGCAGAAGTTGACGATCTCTCTCAATGGGTGAGACTTGTGCCAATGCCAGAGCGCTCATGCTGCAGCAGGTAACTTCAAAACAGTTAGCTCAGACCTCGGGCTCTTGTTGGGCTTCCATGGGACGGGGCAAAGCTTTGCAGAGCTGCAGTCAGTGCACGTGGTGCCTGGCTTGGTGCTGCACACCAGCCTGCACACCCCTGGGGAATCCTCTCCTACAGCCTCCTTCATTTCTCCACTGACACTCAACCAGTGGCTGGTGAATCCCTGTGGCAGGCCTGCCACTGAGCATGCCACTCACCTTTCTGCTCCTCAGCCTTTTTTTAACACGCTGAGATAGAAGGAAGTCACGTCACGTGTACCTGCACAGCACCCTAGGAACCTTCCTGCCAGCCTCCAGTCGTCCTCCTGCCCTGGCACAGTGAAAATCACTTCTTCAAGGCACTGCCTACCCACATGGGGAAGAGGTACTTTTTAACTGCCTTATCCCCACAGCCTAATGGGAAATAAAAATAATCTACAGAAACAGAGCATTTCCCTGACTTTCAAGGGACATATATCATAAAATGATACTCAAATCAAAAAATACTCAAATCATAAAATATCCCTGACATATATCATAAAAAACCTCTAATACATAAGAATCTGATGTCACCTACAACCTCTCTAAAAAGCAAACTTCAGACAGCCTGAAGATCTCTAAATCAATGATTAAGCATCTTCATTTTTCCCTGAAAATGAGGTAGAAATTGCCACTTTGTTGACCTGTGTCTTTATGATGACACTAGTTGAGTGCCCAGCCTTCCCATTCATTTCCTAAAAAGCCTTTAGGTTCTGTATGTGAAGGACACTAATAATCAACTTTGGTCAGTTAATGCAGCACTATCAACATATGTGGCCCACACATCTGGATTTCTGTGCCAAGTCCAAAATCCACAAGACAGTGCAGAGAAGACCTCAAAAAGTTGCAGTAGGAATCTATTGGGTTCAGAAGTGATATGACGAGGATGCTCATGCCCTGGTGCTGGTCACAGCTCGATGGACGTACGCTTGCATACCTGACTCAAAGAATCAACTCCAGGCTTTATATTTTTGCAAATCGTTCTTCTTCATCCACCACTCTTGCTCTCAAAAACTCCAAAGTAAGCAAACAGCCACAAAACTCTCCAGAGTATTTGACCTTGGAGTCAGACCCCTTTTTGGGGTAGTTTTGGAATCAGCTGCATGTATGATTACAAAAAAAAAAAAAAGACAGTTCTTTAAATGACCCGGCTGAAAAGGGATATTTTTGGTCAATAATCTATTTTTATTTCTGCTCTGCTGTTTCTCATGAAGACTGATGACAAAGACCTGTCCTTCAAAGCTAGTCTATGGTTTCTGAATTACCATTTTCAATTACTTTCTCTAGGTGAAGTCCACTACGTTTTTGTTATCAAGTTATTTTTGTGAAGAAGGGGCTCTATTGGATGAAGCAGAATACTTTCTAGATTAGTTTTGCTTGCCTTTCTGTAAGGAAACACAAAACACATTTTGAAAGGTTGTTTTTATGAAAAATTATCTATAACCTAAAATAAGAACTATAAACTGCATTACACTATTTAAGACACGTGTTTAAACTGTTGACTACATCCATTTTAGTTAACAAATTTATTTTATGTCACTCTTAATCAGTAGAGGTATATTTTTGTTACTATTATTGATTTTGCAGCCATGCCAGTTAATGCTATTATCTTGGATAGTACATTCTGAACAGTTACCCTTACAGACATTTTAAATAAAAACAAACATCAGTTGGGAACTCAAAATGAAATCAGATCACTTTATGAACCTGAAAGAACAACCTTCATACTATGCCACATAGTCTTCTTCGAATGACCTTTTTACTCAACTTTGGTGATACATTGAATAAGCTTGGTAAACTTTTTTTTTTTTTTTTAAATCAGATAAAATTTGGCATACTGAATTCTCTAGTGATTTCTTTTTAAGTGAGGAACTGTAAGTTCTCATGATAGACAGTTAAAGGTTCTCAGATATCATGACAGGAAACATGATCTAAACTTGAAGATGGGTATACAGTCCTCATCTATGTTAAGTTAAATTAGCCATGCCAGGCCTAAACTTATTCATTTTTTTCCTTATCAAGATGAAACAAAAGATAGATTCTCAGACTGATCTTTTATTCACTGGAGAGATGTTGAATAACTTGTAACAAGTTAGACTTGTGGAAATGAGGACCACACAGGATCACATTTTTCTGGAGGCTGGGTATTGCCGTGGTTACCTACCTGCACTTTGATGCCGTGCTGTAAATCCCTACTTTTCCAGCCCTTCTGAACCGCTCTGTTCGGAACGCAGACTGCCTCTCACAACAAGGTGGTCTGTGGTCTTCTGGTGGTGGAAAAACACTCAGGCAGTAGGAAAGCCCATCAGTTTCAGATCAACCCCCACAACTTGGAAATGGTTTGGAAAGAGTAAAACTCACGCCACGAATAATGGAAATTTTGATACTAGGTTAGACAGTTTTCACCTGACTAGAAAATATCCAAACTATATTTGTTACTCTGGCCACTCAGAAAGCTTACAAGTACGACCTTCAAAAACCTCTGCTTTCACAGGTCAGCACCCTCAAGATATTATAATTTTAAGGTTCTTGGGGCTCTAGATGTTAGAAGTCTGTTAATTATGGGTTCAGTTAACAAGCTCACACACATGCTTTATCAGAAAAAGGACTTATCTCATCTGAATAAGGACTGCAGGAGCAATGGCAATTTGGTAGGTGAATCAGCTAGCTATCCGGACTCATTTTTAACTCAAGAAATTCTAGGTGTTGTTCTTAAAGAGTAGGCTGAGTTAAATTTAGTGTTTATTTCTTCATTATTATTTCTCCTTTTTGATCAGAGGAAGAAAACAAAAAATTCTCAGCTCTTTATTTCTGTCTTAAGTGCATGATTTTTTTTTAATTAAATTCTAGTCTCCTAGTCTCTTTCTTTCCCTAATATTAGTTTAATCATAGAGGAACACCCTAGAGCAGATTACAGTTCAGTATTCTATATTTACTAATTTTGTATGTGTGTGTGTGTGCGTGCGTTCAGGACATAAAATTCTTTCTTATAAAGAGATAATGCAGATCTGTACAGGAATTCAGGAGCCTTATGCTCTCATAAAGAGCATAAAGAGTCCTTCTTTCTCCTCAGGTCAGAATGAAGGTAATGTCCTGTATTGTAACACAAGGAACAAAGAATGGCTATTTTCTCAGTGCTCACTTCACAGTACTATAGGACTAATTAACAGATGGGAAAGTGAAAGAAGGCAGTGTTATTTCTGGAGCTAATTAAGATATGTGACAGAAAAAAAAGTGTGGACAGGCAATTTCTTGTTTTTAAAGGTTTGTATAGCTAGACGGTTTTATTGGTCAACAGTAGGCTTTTATTTTTTTTTTTTCAGTCATCCGCTACAGTTTTGTGAGATACGGACTCCTCAATTAATCTTTCAATGACGGATTTTGATTTATCTCAGAGGGAGGCTGGGGAAAAAAACAAGATGTGTATTTAAAAAAAACCCAACAGCTTGTTCCCTTTAGTTCCTGGTTACAAAATAAGTGCATTGATTTGATCTTTCAAACATGTTTCTATATCCTCTCCATTTCATCTATTACTGAAGGAGGTCGGGAAGTGAATCTAAATGTCCATTCCATTTAATTCCCCACAGATTTCAAATGCAAGGAAATTCTCACAAAGCAAAAGCGTTGGTCTAAAAGACTTGTTCATCAGCACAAAGGAAGTCTGTGGCAGGAGCCAAGAATAGAGCCCAGCCCTTCCACACTCCCATCCACTGCATTAATCAATGAACACAACAAAATTTACCTACCTTCAAAGTCTGGGCTCTGAGGAGACTTTCCTCAATGTTATGATAGCAAGTTCCCAGAAACCATATATTTTCCCAGCCCAGCATCACTTGATTCAGTGTCTTTCCTTTTGTTCAAATAGAAATGGTCAGCTTTCCAAGGGAAAGCCTAGGAGATATTAGTTTGGTTTGTTTTGCTTTTTAAAGAGAGGGGCATATCTCACGTAAAAGCAATGTTGATACTGTTATGAATTTTGAAGATAGTACTATAAATTTTGTTCAAAGGGGTAACACATTTGGCGTGACAGACTGTTCAAAATACAGAAAAAAATGCTATCTAAATCCTTTATTTACAAAAATGAATTCATAATCCAAATATCCTAGGAGTCTCTTAGATATCTCAGTCTGTACACCCTGAAGGTACAAGTATTTCAAGACCTGTCCAACGTAAATCCTGATGTGTATTAAGTGCAGGATTTTTATCAGTGTCCCTATAATACACCTAGCTGCTCATTTGGTACGACAGCATTTTGAATGGACATGAAGCTCTGCTAAAGGGGCCCATTATACATTTTACCACAAACATTCAGCAATTTACTTCAGTTCTGGTTTTGAAGTACCACCCCGCTTTCTCTCACACGCACGCTACTTGTGCTAATCCCAGTGAGTGCTCCCACCCTCCTGCTCCTGTGCACACCTGAACTGACCAGCTCATTCCACCGAGACCACAGCAGCACCATCTCTCACTACCAGCACGTGTTTAATTCCCATTATACACCAGTTTTGTCTGTCACCACCTTGCTCACACCCTACCAAAACCATTCCCTCATTGGTATCAGCTGCCCAGGTCCACTCTACAGCAGGAGCCCGACTGACCGCGCTGCCTGGTGTGTTCTTCCTCTGCAGAGAGGGATGGATTTGGGCACAGGGATGCAGGTAAAGGAGGGGGATGATCTTGGTTGTGGATGTTAAATAAACAATTTTTTCTTACAACAAACCCTGGCACCTGTTCTCACCATGTCATGGCCCGTGATGACTTACTGTCTACCAAGCATGACCAAGCGATTAGCAGAGCCGTGTCGGCGTATCTCAACAGTAATGGGGGTTCTCTTTCCATTTGCCTTCTATTGAAATCTAAGCGCTCCATTGGCCTGTGCATTTTCAGCTTGATGAATTCATTATTCCACACCTTTTTTTTTTCTTCCTTTCTCAGGCCAGAGCTTTCCCAAAAAGCCAAGTGACTGTTTCTGTTTTTTACTTCTCTGTTAGAGTGGGGTTTTTTTTCTCTCTTTCTAGGCAGATGTCAGAAAACATCGCACTGACTCGTCTATTTCAAACAGCATTTCAGTATACATTTCGATCTATGTATATTAGACAGCAAACAATCATGACACTTGGCTCGTTTATTTATTTATGGAGAAGAGAAAACATGCAGTTGTCTAACATCCTTCAACTAATGATATCAGGGAAAATACATTTTCAAATTCAGAGGCAAGGAAAGCATTCAATTCTTATTCCTCAGCAAACAAATGATACCACATAAATAAAATAGAAAACTATTCAACTATCATTAAAAATGTGACGGTCATCACAAATAGGAAATTCAACAATGTGGCTGTTGCATTTTGTCTTTAAATATTTACATGTTACGGAATTAGGATTAGACTACCCTAAATCTGAGCTTTCTTGGAGATATTCCCTTCCTCTCCTCAAAGTTGCGCCTAGTCAAACAGAAGGGACTTTGGCCATTTGCCTGGCGTTTCGAGGTGTCAAGAGGCTTTTTTAGAGCACAATAGGTAGAATACACTCAGGGTAGTTATTGTTATAAGTTCCATAGAGAAATAAAGGCACATTATATATGAATCAAAGCATAAATTATGTTAAACTGGCACAGATTTAGGAACACCTCTCTGCTGTGGTTCCAGTAGTCAAAGCAGCAAAGCAACATCTGGACCTCGAGTCTAGTTCTACTTTTGTGACAGATTTTACCTTTCTGCCTCCATTTCTTCCGCAAAACAGGGATAAACTTTTCCTGTCCCTGTGACACTGGGTACTGTACAAACACAGAACCACATGCTATTAGAATGTGGGAGTGGCGTGCTATTAATCATACATTAGGACATTTTGAAACTACTAAGCAGAAGAGTTACTTTAAAATTCTTATTAATTTCCTCCATTTAGAAAAACAATGACATTTGAACAAATAGGTAAGGAAGGTGCTTGAAGAATGCCAAAACATCTTTCTGGCTCTCTTAATACACAAATTCTGCGTTGGTCGCTCTGCAGGGTAAAGGAGAAGTAACCAGCAATGCCATTCTCTTTTATTGAGTCTGCCACTGATCTTACCTCTAACCCTGTTCAAATCTGTCCATTTCACTAGGGTTCAACTTATTTATCACTCGAGTGGATACAATGTGTCACAGGGATATAATATCGTTCAATTAAAGAAGACCCCGCCTAGAGAGATTTTAACTATGTTTGAGGGCAGGAGTGATTATTGCACTTGATAGACTTGGGAAGTGGGGGAAAATTATAATTTATTATTTATGTGCAAATTTGACACCATTGCTAACATATATTCCCCCAGAGCCTTGGATGGACATATTTTGGAAAAATCAAATCAATAAGTGATTTAATATCTGTCAAGTGCTTTGGGATCTTTATTTGAAACAAGTGTTAGAAGAGCAATATCTTACTCTCAACTCCTTAATGTGCAAGCATGCCTTCTATTAATACTAGAACCCTTTGGAACCATTAGAGTTTATCAGCTAAATACATATTTTGGCACATTAACTAATTTTTGATTACCCAATTAGACTTTAACAGCTCCATCTATCATGTAAATTTTTCTTAATGTGCAGATTATGGACCCAATAGAACTTAATGGAGCTCCTTACAGTGTTCTGAGTCAATGCAGCTGGCACATAGACACTAAGGAAAGTATTTTCCTCCAAAGTGAGAATTACACACCCAGCTTCCCATGTTGCTAACGGGTATTACGGCCTAAGCTGTCCCTGGGCACTGAGACAACACAAAGACCAAATATGATCCAGCGTATACCATTTTATATGTTGGCTCTCATACACCTCCGCTTCTGGCATTCCATATCAAAAGCACATCTCCAACAGTCAATTATCATAGAACCATAGAATGTCCTGAGTTGGAAGGGACTCACAAGGATCATCGAGTCCAACTCCTGTCCCTGCACAGGACAACCCCACAGTTCACACTGTGTGTCTGAGGACGTTGTCCAGTCTCTTCTTGAACACTGTCAGGCTTGGGGCCGTGACACCTCCCTGGGGAGCCTGTTCCAGTGCTCCACCACCCTCTGGGGGAAGAACCTTTTCCTGATGTCCAACCTAAACCTCCCCTGGCACATCTTCCTGCCATTCCCTCGGGTTCTGTCATCGGTCACCAGAGAGAAGAGATCAGCGCCTGCCCCTCCTCCTGCCCTTGTGAGGAAGCTGTAGCTGCTGTGAGGTCTCCTCTTAGTCTCCTCTTCTCCACGCTGAACAAACTATGTGAGTTTAGCTGCTCCTCATACGGCTTCCCCTCCAAACCCTTCACCAACTCCGTAGCCCTCTTCTGGACACTCTTCAGTAGCTTTTTATCTTTTTTATCCGGTGACGCTCAGACCTGCACCCAGTGCTCCAGGTGAGGCCGCGCCGGTGCAGAGCAGAGCGGGACAATCCCCTCCCTGCCCGGCTGGCCATGCTGTGCTGGATGCACCCAGGACACGGGTCCCTCTTGGCTGCCAGGGACACTGTTGGCTCATGTTCAATTTGCTGTCAACCAGAACCCCCAGATCCTTCTCTGCAGAGCTCCACTCCAGCATCTTGTTCCCCAGTCTGTGTGTACAGCCAGGGTTGCCGTCACAACTACAATTGACAATTGAGTCACAACTACACAAATCAAAAAACAAGGCTATTCAATCTGTACCTACCCCATGGTAAACAGGGATAGTCCCGAACAGGTTACCTAGCGGATGGCCATATCTGTAAGAAGCTGCCAGCGAAGACTGCTTCGCTGCCACGACGTTTGGCCTGCAGAGACGTGCTGGAGACAGTGTCTCCATGCCACGTGCTGCTGGGTGTGTTTTCTCCCACTCCACTGTCTCTCAGAACACAACGTGGGCTGAACTACGCATTTCCTGATGAAAACACGGATGCTTCAGAGCCACTGGAAAGAAGAAGGTTACTCAGATCACTGAGACAATGGCTACAGAGTAGACACCCAGAACAAAGCAGCTGGCAGAGAGAAAAAACAGTCAAGTAGCAAATCTGTATCCTTTAGCCCAGAGGACTGATGCATGGTGTGGGTTTAACACTAACAATGTTTGGCACAAGACTGAATACAGAACCTCCACCTGGACCAGCAAATAATTAACTCTTTGAAATGAAATACGGACCTATAGTATACATTCTACTCCGCTGGCTTTACAACCAGATCTCTCAAAATCTCCGCCTATGTTTGTAACAAATGGGGTGTCTCGATGGTCTGCCTCCTCTGCTGAAAAGACATCAAACTACTGCCATTAGAAAGCTTGTTAAAAACAAAGAAAAATAAAGAAAGGCTGCACTCACACACACAAGAACAAATATTTTCCATGTTAAATTAAACACTTATAAAGTTATCTAATGCCCTGTTAACTAATTGAATTATTTTTTTCAGTCTCTCATTTCTCTTAGTCTATGCAGTGAAGCTAGTTTGAGCCATTCCCAGTTAATTTCACTTTCCCTCTTCCTCACAGGCTGCAAGCACAACACTGCAGTGCTTTTATATTGTGAAAATACTTCAGTTAGCCTTCCTTCCCTATGAGAAATTCCTTTTCTAGTGCTTCTGCGAGTAGTCATTTTAAAAATCTTATTTGTTTCCTTACAAAGCTACTTTAATAAAGTGTGATTGTGCCTCTCAAGGAAATAAGCTTTCCCTTTTCTGCATGTGGTCTTACCCTGCCAGTGCTTTCATTATTTTCCTGCAAAAAGTCCTTCCGTGATGTCTCACTCAGAGCAGTGCTCAGTGCTGCTGAGGAGCACAAGTTCAGCCCGTCCTGCTGCCGCTGGCTTCTTCCAGACAATCCCTCTTCTCTGTCTGGAATGGATTTTGGAAGAGATCTACCTTGAAGACAGTTTAATGTTACTTAAAGGAAACAACAAGCATTGTAAGTGCTGCCTGGGAAAGTATTAATATTGGTGCTAAATGCTGAGATAGCGTTAATTTGTTTCTATATTCTGCACCCTGCCAGACAGCACTTCCTTTCAGGAGAGACGGTGTGCAACGGTTCGCTTATGGGAAAAGGAGATTTACCCTGCACCACAGTTCTCAAATGAGGTCCTTATTCCTCAATTACTCCGTCTCGTTTCCCATCATAGAGCTCAGAGAGCGCAACACGAAGGTGGCTGGTCCTGCAATCCCGGCATGAAGAGCTGCCGAGCAGGCCGAGGAGACGAGGGCCCTGCATGCTCTGCCTCTCTGAGGAACAGGCCCCGAGCAGGCGGATTCACACCAGCAGCTACCTCAGCAGCGGGAGAATAATTTGACTGTTTTGTAAACACCGCTTGTAAAAAGTCGTAACAACAAAAACCACACAGCAGCTACTGTCGAGAGATGAAAATGAAACCTTTTTTAATCTACCTACATATTTAGGTGGTGTCCTCTGCTGTGATAACTTTACAACTTACTGCTTGTTGAATCCCGTGCTGCAAAAAGATCACACGTGTTTTGATGTCACTCTTGGCTTTTCGTTATAAAGTTCACTTTTTTCCTCAGGCATCACTTTTACCTAATTTATTTTTCCATCTCATTTCTGGAAGCTGACCTTCCTGGAAGGAACTCCAGGTGCCTGAGCAGGTATATTTCTCTTACTACGCTTTGGCTGCATGTGGAAAAACAAATGAAGGTATACATTTTTAATCACACATAGGGACATTTCAGCTATGCCAACCTGTGTTCCTTTTTTTGCTATTATTTGCACACATTGCAGGCTGTGCTAAGACCCTTTCTGTTGTTCTTCCAGCTACAATTTGTGGCCATAAAATGCGTGTATGTTAACTTCGAAGCCACAAAGCGGACACAGGTTGACATCTGTGCCGCCAGCTCCTGCTCTGTACAGCCACCCATGCGGCTCCAGGGACAAGACCAAGATTTGGCTTCCAGATGTGCCAAACTGCAGGCACCGGTTCATATGCATCAGTTATCCCATGAAAGGGGGGCTCCTCCTGGAAATCCCACATATTAGAAATGCATTTCACTGTTACTGCAGCTCTAAGAGGAGCTGGAATATATTTGGCATACAAGAGGTGGCAGGAACCATTTTAAAAGTTTGCCTAATGCTTTAAGATTTGATACTGGGCACAAAGTATCACCCACTTCTCAGTCAACAGGTTAAATGTAGTTCCAAAGGTGACAACCAGAGTTGTTACCTTCTGTGGTAATTATGCCAAATTTACACTATTCCTACTGAACTAATCAGACCAAAAGAAAAAAAAATAAAATAAAAAAAATAAAACCCCTATCATTTCAGTGTTTAAGAGTGAGACTTCTGGGTTGTAAGCATTATAGTATCTAAGTTTTCAAAAGTATTTTTATTAATGAATTCAGTGCACTGTACACCAGGAGCTAGTGCCATTACTTCTGTTTTGCAGATGGGGAAATGAAACAAGAGGAGATGAAATAACTCTCGACATGGGTACCATCTCCCATATAGTTATGAGAATCCTAAATAAAATGTGAATAGACAAGAAGAATTTCTACTGAAAAATAAACTCCATAAAAAACTTCAGGAATGGAAACGTAATTCCCATAGAAACGAATACTCTCTTTTTCCAATGATTCTGCTGGAAACAACATTCCTAAAATTGCTTTTCCAAACCTTTTGGGAAATACTTTAGAGTTTTTATTTGTTTAACATCAGAGAAAATATTAAATGCAGAAGTAGTAGATAACATTGCTTCATCTAGAGAAGTGCCCAGTAGGTTAGAAGAGCATTTCCTCGACAGAGGATCTCACTGTCTCACTGTAACACATGCTCAATTCAAAGGCAATGGCAAATCATAAAAATGCCACTTACACAAAGTAATCTATTCCATACGTTAGCAGCCAAACACTAGATGCACAAATTGTTTCCCAGGCTCTGCACCTCATAGTCCTAGACCACGTTTTGCCTTTCAACACCACAGAGTCCTATTCCAGGCTGAATTCACCAAGAAGCTGGCAGGTCTCTTTTGAGCTTCCTCCAAAGATAGACATGAGACACCACTCAGGAAACAAACAAACAAACACACACAAACAACAAACAACCAAACAAAACCCGCCACCGTGCTTTAAAAACACCCTCTTTAAAAACACCCTCGCTAGCTCTTTGCTTTAGCTGCCCTCCAGAGAGGGATGCACACACCCTGGGCTCTGCTCTGGCTTGGCTGACTCTCAGTTGCCTTTGGCCTTAGGGAGCTTGGCTCTCATTTTGGAGGCTCTTGATGCCACTCTGGGCTTTGCCACTCTCCTTGGCCTTTGCCTTTCATCAATTTAAATGAACGTGCACAGACACACCGCCCAGCTCGTTCCTGTTTGTTGTAAAATATTGGCTGTTGGACTTCGCAGCTTCTCATAAAGAACTTTTCACTCTCCTCCCCTCTTTTATACATACCTTTGATCACACACATTATTACCAAGTGTGACAGTTAAAGGTTTATCACTGAGTAGGCAAGTCAATGCCCATTTAGATCAAGTGAGGCAGTAACACTTTTCCAAAAGAACATCCTAGGTTGGTGAATCTCACTGCACCAAGTAGCCTAAAATATGCAAAGACACAGTGATCTGGACCTCTTTGTCATCACTGGCCTCATGTTATGTCACTTAAGTGAAGCTCTAAATTCTTGAAGGAGAACTATTGAGGAAAAAGTGTCAGCATACTACTCCATGTAGAAACAATACAAGGCCTTGCTGTTGCATGAACATACCACATCTTTACTGTGAAAAACAGCTGGCTCCAAAAGTTGTCTGTTCAAGAGCCCATGCTTGGTACTGATGATACTCAATACTGATGATAACTTTGTTCATCATAAAAAGCATCTGTACATGAAATATCCATCCTGCAAAAAACAGGATTTGGCTGGAGTCAAAGGAAGCACCTATATACTTAAAAGTTGCAGAAGAATTTATTCACCTGTGAGTAATCTTGAGAATCTGGCTGCTCACCCAACCCTGAAAATGCCTAAACTCAAAATGTTTTTCAGTTTCTGACTTGAAGCTCTACAGAACCTGAGAGCTGCATCTCTCCTCACAGCTCAGGTTATGTCTCTGCAAAGGACTGGACCATGTGACACATAATGTGCACCAAAACCTATCTAGGAGCCATAAACTACCTTTGCCTAAGTCCCTAAGCAGCAATATCCATGGTGTCAAGCTAAAGCGAGCACTCATCAGCAGGATCAGAATTTGCTCCCGTGCAGAAAACAACTCAGTACTGCTAGTGTCCAAAGGCATCCTCTTGTTCCTCCTGTGAGAACTTGTTTCATGTAAAATAAAACTCAGAAAGAAGATCTTTCATCAGTCACTCTCCCTTCTCCCCAAGGCAGGAGGGTGCTCTGAGTCAGCGCAGTCTGTTCCGAGATATCTGAGTGCTCCTCTGTGAAATGCCAAATTAGTGCATAAATGCTAAGCACCATCACTGGACTGACCTGTAAGGTCTTTACTACCTCTGGCGTCAGGGACTTGGTCTAGTGTTTCGGGATGGCCCATAATTACTTTTTAAGTCATTCTCTTTACTGTGGCATCTGCTCTACCATTTAAAATAAGTTTATGGGTAAGACACATAGAACATAATTCTGAATTAGACATTTTTCCATCTCATTTACATATCTTCCATCCTACCACATATCAGGTATCACCTTTTATTTCTTGGATTATCATACAAGCTTCTCAAGTACTCTACATTTCCTTCACTCTTATCACAGTATGCCACATAGTCTTCAGGACATGAGGTGCTAACTACTGCACCGGGCACAATCCCAGTCTCAGTGAGGAACGTCTTGCTTTAATAGAGAAATAAAATGATATAAGGTCGTAAGCTAAAACTATCATAAAGTGCATTGCAGGCACCCTATACTTAAATACTCCCATGCTGCCTCTTAACTCCAAGTGAGGCAATTTACCTAATGCCCATAGAAGTGACACAATTAATTCCCCACCCTTAAATAATCCTAACCTTTCCTCTCTAATGTGCCTCTGTAAAAAGAATGTTTTCTAAAATAAAACAAATTTTTAGAGAATCACATCCCTAAAATCCTTAGCATTAGAAATACTGGGAGGCTAAAAAGAAATTTAGAAAGTTCTTTTTTCATTGTGTTCAGATAACTACTGGAGACCGCTTTCTCTCTGAAATGGAGACCAAACCCCACAGCAGTATAGTGAGCACTGTAAATACACTTAGTGGACTGCATGGAAGTGGCCTCAGCCATAAACAACAACCTCAGCATCTTTCTGTCCATGTTTCATGCTAAGTACTCACAAAGAAATCAACACTCTCCGTGTTATTTCTTAAGATTTGAACCTTTATGTCCTGATAGTGCAGCACTTCATGTTACTCATCAGTCTGGCATTTTGCACATCATTTGTTAATAGGCTTCGTGGAAGAGGACTCATGAGGATCATCTGTACCTAAGAGGGAGTTATAATTTCAAAAAACCTCAGTTTGAAGCATTTCCTAGAAGGGAAACATCTGCAGGTTTAGGAGTATCACTTTATGCAACATACTTTCTATGTGCCCAAGAGCATGGTCCTCTGGTAATACAGTTAGAAAGTTGTAAATACAGTACTTATTCATCAGTCATATGTTCAAAAACCAAGGAAAACAAAAAACTACCTCTCTGTATTAAATTGTAGAAATCCAGCCTAAAAAACCAGTACCATCATCTTCTGCAGGAATAATTTTTGGTGTGTCAAGCAAAACGTTCTCCAACTGGATCACTGCCTACAAATGTCAGCTACAGGAAGCATTATAAAAGTCATACTGATATCTCAATTACAGTTGTTTCACAGAAAAAAGACAAAAAATATCTGAGTTATTTCACCTGAAAATTACACATGGAGTTCCCTAATCGACAAGTATTAGATAGTAAATATATTATTTGACATTCTACTCAGCCAAAAGGATGAACAAAGGAAATCAGAGCATGTTAAGTGTACATTCATACTTGCTACTAGACTTTAGATACAGGAACTGCGTGGTAGTTACAAAGTTAAAGTTAACAGTAGGGTTACTACTTTTGGAAATGCAATTATTTGCACTGTATAGGTCATTATTAAACAGTATAAACTATGCCTGGCATGTGCAGTCACTAGTTCAAAATGATGAGCAAAACACAAGGATTTAATAGTATAAATTAATGTTGGTTCCACTACTGCCAGGGGGATTTTTGCCACCAGCTTCAGTCAGTGTAGCATCTGCCCTAAAATCTTGATAGAAAGGAAGTTCCAGTAGTTTACAAACCCGTCTGGATGCTGATTCTTTCCAAGGCCTTTTACTAGATAATAGTTTTAATCTCAGATGACCAATCTATCTGTTTTTCTTTTGACCCACTGCTAAACAACCTGGGAACAGGCCACCTTCTCACAGCCATGATTCTTAAACAGATCCTCATCAAGTCACAGAAAACAAGGCTAGGAGTGTTCTTCAGACACCTTGATGCCTTTTGTCCTCCTCTGTGCCTCCAGACAGGACCATCTATGCCTGTTTCTGAAACATTTTCAATGCAAGAAATGCCACAACATCCAGAGTTGCCTTTTTCTGGTGTTTTGTTTTATCCACCTTAGAAGGTCATTCTTAATATCTAATCTGAATTTTGTTTGGTTCTCTTTAGGAGATTATGTCCCATACTCTCCCATTTCTCACCATGGAGATGAAGAATAAATTACTGACCTTCTTTTCCACCATTTTTTTTGTATTCTTACAGCCCATCACCATGTTCTCCCTCAGACATCTCTTTTTCAGGGTGAGAACCCTGAATCTCATCAGTATTTCCTGATGGGTCACATTTCCTCGCTCTCTTATCCCCACAATTGCTTTTCCTTCAGACTTTCTCCAAAGTCTCTGTAGCTCATTTGGGGTGCACTGCCCAAATCTGCACTTAGGGGTATAGCTGGCTCCTATCAAACTCCTGAGGAGCAGAAGTCACTCCATACTCCTCATGGGCTATATTTTACACTACGTCTTCAGCACTTGCTATCAAGAAAAGCGCCTGATTTCCAAGTGAACATTTCTTCTGCCAGCTTCACAATTACTCTTCATTAACTGGAACCTTTAACATTGTAAAGAGCATTAAATTAGAATAAGTCATCCCTAACTGGTTATCTTCACTTAGCCTACACCCCAAAATGACAGTACATTTCAGGGTTACTACCAGAAATATGTAAACATAGGCATGCGCACACAGCACAAGTACAATTAACAGAGACTTAATCTAATCTGTATTCAGATGCTGATGTACAGAGATAAATAGTCTACTGATATAATATAAACACCCACACACTGAGTAGGTCTGTAAACGAGAGGTTTATCTAAGTGATTAAGAATACCACAACTTTTCCAGTGGCAAAAAGAGGTAAAAAAATAAATTAGATAGCTAAATATAACCACAGCTAAAATCCGATTCCCTTATTTTATAGTCCCAAGTCTAGATAAATGTATAGGTGGCAGTAATCATATCTACCTTAGCGTGTCACACTGCCTGTTCCTCCTCCATGTAAACAGGTTCAACTCCTCTGAAGTCAGTTGAAACACATATACAATGTAAATATGTGTGTTTGTGCATGTCTGCGTTACCTGGGGTAAACAGGAGTAGAATAAGGCTCCTTGTTGGCTCAGGTCTTGCAGGTAGTTGTGATAATAGAAAAACAAGAGAACTAATGCACTGTAGTTACATACTATGCAATAATTATCATGTAATTATACTGTAATTACAGTACCTGATTATTGATGTACTGTAAAAAAACTGTTATAATTTTTTTTTTTACTGTTCACTTCTATTTACAGTCATCTCTGATAAAGACTAAGCCTCCCCAAAAATGCATGATAAAGCTTCTTATCACAGGTTTTAATGCCTCTAATAACTACTGTAATTCTGTGTGATTTAGTGCTTTGAATAATCCACCAGGATTTTTCTCTAGATCTTTAAAAGGATTGTAATGTGTACAGAGGTGTCATAGTGATTAAATTTACAGGACACTTATCAAAACAGTGATAAGAAGGGATGTTTAATTAACACATGTACACGTCGTTCTATTGTACTATCATGCGAAAATGGAAAGACCTGAATGAGACCCCTATTTTCCTTTCAAAATGCTAAAAAAAAATTAAACAAAGGATTATCCTCACTATACAAAAGGGGAGCAGACATTCGGAGGGCAACAGCAAATCCGGGCAGCACCTGAGAGTGGTGCCAGCCCAGTGTTGTGTACTGGGAAGAGCCAAGGTCCTGGTACCAGACAGACGTCCCAGAGAAAAAGGAAAAAGTCAGTCACATATGACAGTACATGGGAATTTACCAGCTGAGTTTGGAGATGGCTAGTGGGTAGTTCGAGGACACTGCAGTTCTCGTCAGCTACAATGCCTGAAAGTATTAATGCTTTTAGGGCTCATTGATAAAAGTTATTGCAGAAAAACAGCTGAAGGTTACCTTATCAGATGTTTTTGAACTCCGTGTCTCAAAAAGGCACACAGGTGCTCTAGGAAATCCCTTTTCTCTCCATCAGTGGATTTACTTAATGGCCAAGGCTATCCTTTATTTATATAACAGATAAGTAAATTTAAGTTAAACAGTGAAGCACCCCAGCAGACCAAACCCTAAGAGAAAGAAGTAGCAGAGTCAACCACAGAGCAGGTGATGGAAAAGAACCTTTAACTCTCTAAGGAGGTTTCCACTTTAAGTTCTACTGACATTTTGTCCACTGTGATGCTGACAAAAAAAAAAAAAAAAAAAAAAAAAAGTTATAGAGAGATCTAAAGGTGTTATAATATACGATCAAAAGACAAAAAAGAAAAGTCAAGTAGCTCAAGCAACCCATATTCCCACTGGGGAAACAGCCTTTTTAATATTAGAGTTGTTTGTACTTTGAAATGGAAATCCCAACATCTGCAAGTGCATGCAGCTGAAGTAGAGTTCACTCCTGGATGGACAAGTGCCAGGTAGTAACCAGGGCTTTGGCTCCATGAATGGGAACATAAACTTCTCCTTTGCAAAAATTATTTTTAATGATCTCAAAGGCCTCCTGGTTTAGTATGGAAGACGAGTGCCACTGATTTCTTCAGAATGAATCCCACGTATTTTGTATCACAGTCCTGGCACAGGGCTGCAAAGATGAAATCACTCTTTGACCATCACTGTGGGCTCACCTGCTCTGCTCTGCAGTGCTGTGCGGGGGCACACAGATACTGGAAATGGTGTAACTGCATTATTACTGCGCTCTGCAAAGGCTTTTATACCCTGGTTCTCAGCAAGACTAATTATTCTAAAAGAAGCTTCACACTACTGCAATTATCCTGCTCCCAAAACCTGAGTTACATCATTTAGGACACTGTGCTTCGCTATTCAGGCACATCCATGCAGCTTTATTTTTTGCAACAAAGATTTTTACTGGGGGGGGGTGGGCGGGGAAGTTAACAGGAACAATGTCAGAGATCACAAACAAGGCAGAACACTTAACTATAACAGGAATAAGGAGCAGGCACTGACGATGTCAAAAATCACGTGCTGCTGAGTCTGACTCTGTATTTACCTGGCACGCAGGACTGCTTACCTGCATAATCCTTTCTCTGTAGCAGGTGAAGGTGAAGGTGTGGGAACTTCCTTCTCCCTTTGCTAGCAAGTATTAACTGAGCAGATTATGAGGGAGATTATGGAAGGAATTTATTTCTCATCTCTGTCATCAATAAATTACTAAGGCAGCTTTCAGGACTCCCAGAGGGTGTTTTGAAACATATACTCCCCCTTGGCTGGCTGCTCTCCGGATGGCCTAGCATACGTGCTGCCCTCTTGCATAAGCCTGCAGTCTTTCTATAGGAGAAAACCTGACTTTTAAAATAAATTTTACAAGTTTATCCTGTAACAGAGCCTCCTATTCTATGGTCTAAAGAAAGGTAGCATGCCATTTTACAGTCCAGAAGGAAAACTCTGGGAGCAAGACAAACGTTACCTTTCGAGAACAGGATCCTACATACGATATTAGTACTATTACAAGTATAGAGCTTGTAGAGAGAGGCCAAAACTCCCAAATAAATAACTAGTCATCCCCATTACAGTTTGTGCTAAATATCTGAAGTAAATCCGTAATGCATACAAAACTTGCCTGACCATATGACTGGCAATAAATCCGGAAATCAGTGCAAGTTCATCAAACGTTTGGTACATCATCCAGACCAATTTATGGGTGAAACTGAAATGGATTTAAATCCAACTCTTCCCTTCCTGGGAAAGAACTTACAGTAGTAAACATTATTTAATGTCCCTATTACAGGAGACATTGACAAATAAGAAAAAAATAACATCTGCTCAGTGACTCAGAAATTAGCAGAGCAGCTTTAGTCATTTTCACTGTTTTCATGAGTTAATCAGACATTTTCCAACATTTCCATATATGCCTGTTCTTGCCTTCTCTGCCCAGCAAAACTACGAGCCACATCCAAATGTGATGGTTAATCACATTTTTGTTACATTTCAGCATTAAATGGAGAACAGTTAGATTTGCAGCTGAGAAAAAGAGGGAGGAAAAAGAAAGAGAGGGAGAAAGAGAGGGAGAGACAGAAAGAAAAGCTGCCGCCCCTTTAGCCAAATGACTCAGAGACGGTACATCCTCATCCTCAGACACCAAATGATTTGTGATATCTTCAGAAATGTCAATAATGTAGCTAACTGCATGGAGGGTGGTTTTAATCTCAGGTAAACCAATCTGGTTTAATTGCCCCCGAGTACTAAGCCATCCACCATCTTTAAGTTTATAATTTAAAAAAGTCCAATATTTCTATAAGCATCTCCAGCTTGCTTTCCCTTAAAGAACCTTGCCTTACCTTTCTAATCCTCTCTCTGGTCTTTGCCTTGGTGCAGAGAGAGATGTTGTAGAAGGCAACTGAACGTATTTCACTGGGATATGTAGGCCAAATCCTTTGTTATTACAGAAACAAAAATTCGCTTGTTTTGATCTAACTATGTGTATTTAAAGAATTACCAGCAGAACATAAACTGAAGCAGAGGTCTATTTAAGGTCTGGGTGTTCCAGCTATTTTTACTGAAGCTGCCACAGATTTCAATGGGAGCATTAGATACTGAATGGCGAAAGGAAACGGCTCCCAGATTGGAGTTACCCTGGATTTGTGTACAAAGGAAAAGGCGCCCACTCTATGGAAGGCAGATGCAAGCTGAATTGCATATGTTAAATTAAAGACATCTGCACTTTGGCAGAATTTGGACAATGACTCACTTATATTTAATTATGTAAAAATTTTAAACGGGGCAAACTCCGCTGTAGTGACTCATATTAGTGCTACCACATGATATTCTGATAACTACATCAGTATATAACTCATGTCTCTGCTGCACAGAGTTTCTACAGAGAGAATGACATATTACCTGACTCGCATTAAAAGGACTCCATGTTCCCAGCAATGACTGGTACATTAAGTAATGCTTCAGAAAGTAGCACATAGTACACCGAGTTGGTTTTTTTTTTCTCTTGACACAAAACTACATATCCTCTAATGACAATAATTCACTGTCATTCAAAAATCAATTTTCTGTTGTGTTTTATTTCTTTAAATTTATGGAGTTGTGGGGAAAGATTCCAGAAGTAGAAACTTACATCATTTCCTTTTCTCAAGAATTATGGTGCTGCGGACCTCCTCAGGCTTCTAATCCAAGATGCTCCCACCCTGTCCTTACAGGAGTGGCAAACACACCCTCAATACCTTCAAGCACAGAATCTTCTGCCTACCAGGTAGTTTCTCATGTTTTGCTTCACACACATTCTTGGACTTTTCCCTGTTACCTCCTGCACTTTTCAACATAGGCTTGGTTTGCTTGGGTTTGGTGTGGATTATCAGAATGAACTGATTATGCATCTTACGTCAGACTGACAGGACTAATGACCTTGAAATGTCCACTGTGAAGAAAAGCTATCCTGTATTATTTGCCTCAGATTTTAAGAAGTAGCAAAACACTGTATTACTTCCTTCAATGTTGTTAAGAAAAGGGGGGCTCCTTTGCTGATCTGCATCAGGTCCCTTTCCTGAGCTCTGAGAGTTGCCGTGTTTGTATCCTGGAGTTCCACTGGATTACACTCCCAGTAAACACTGGAAAAAGAGATGTACACTGCAAGGCTTTCTAAACACCATTTTCAGGCTTACTGAACATGCTGACAGGACCCTTAAGTAGCAATGGGATCTACAAAAGGCATTTACACTACAAAAGGAATGTATTAATGCTACGAATACGGCCTTTGTTAATGCCACATGCTGACTATAGGTGTGGATGAGGAGTATGATGAATGGGATGATGAAGAGAAAGCAATCTTAATTGTGCAATTAGTTATGTTTGTGCAATGTTTTGCTTAACAATTGTAGGCCACTGCTAGACTAGTGACCCAAATTGCCAGCCTTCCAAAGGAGTTCAAACAGCCAGGAAAGCCACTGTACCTCTTGAGCAACTACTTTAGAAGGCTAATGAAAAATGTAAATGATCTCAAGTGGCCTTTGTATGGCTTAAGTGTGATGTTGGGCTTGGATACCCAAGTGCAGTGTGTATTCTCCAGCTGAGAGTGGTAAGAAGTAGCAAGTGCAGAGGACACCCCGAGGGAATGTCCCGAGCCAGAACAGTGCTAAAAGGTATGGAAGTGAAGTCTGGCCTCTGAGCGACAGAGCTGATAGGAAATGATTGAAGGTGTTGGGGCCAGTGTGTGTAATGGGCTGGATCAAAAAAGAATGAGCAAGAGGAGAGTATGTTCCTTTACTTTCTTGCATCTACCAAAGAGAAAGAGCATCCTGATTATTCTAAACCCTGTCATTCTACCTTTCACATATCTTCATTTTCAAAGCACAATTTAACTTTTTTTTTTCCTAAGGGTTCAAATAAAAGTTAGATTTAAAATTGGAATCCAGATGAAAGCTCACTTGTATAAGTGTTCCTGGGGGCAGAGGTAAACTGCCCAGAATGTGACAACAACATGGGTGTTGACTGATGATCTGCTCATAATTGACACATCCAAGCACACAAGAGTTCATTTCATCCTCGATATCACACCAGGGATCCACACCAGCCACAGCTGGCGCAGAGAGGTATAAGACCCATTGGCTCCATGATTATTCAGTTCACAGGTTAGCACTGCTGGGGAGCAGGAGAGATGCCCTCGTGCCACTCAAAGGCGTTAAACTGGCACACAGCATAGCTGTCCTGGATCTCCTCCCACAGAAGAACTTAGGTCCTTTGGAATATGCTATCCACCAAGACAAAACTTGCCATTGATATTTGAATAGTAGGCTAACGAATGTGAAGGCGGGGGGGGAGGGAAGTCTGGAGAAGCAAGGTTAGACCTGTGCCTAAACCTAGGATACATTTAGGTCAGACTCTACATTGCCTTTCAAAGGTTACACTAGAACACGCTGGGAATTCTGTTTCTAAATAGTCTGCTCACCCCTTCCTCCAACAAATACTTACACTTCACAATTGTATAGTGCTGCTAAGTCAAGCTGTTTAGCAAAGATATTCACTTCTGCAAAGAAACTCAGCCCCCGTGGTGCAGGAGAGCACGGCGATGTGCTGTGACCCAGCTCCCAGCCCAGGGGATGAAGAACCAAAGAACAGGGCAGAGACCACTTTTGCTATAGCCTAGCAAAAGCGTCCACCCACTTCATTGGCTTTAGTGTTTTGACTGAAAATGAGAATAGTTTTTTAAAGGTTATTTCATCCAGTGAGAGAATAAAAAGGGTATCACATGACTTTGCACCCTGGATGCTGTTTATAGAGAAGCCTTAAGTCACAGCTGGACTCCTACAAATTATTTACTATTGCAGACTGATATCGAATATACAACTTGAGGCAGAATCACAGAGAGCAGGATTGTATGTACGCAGAACTAAGCTTCATATTCAGCCACATCTCTTCCAACTGACTGCAAGCATCTCTACAGTAACTATCCAGGCTCAAACACCCCTTGGATATTCATTAGCAAGCACAGCAAACAGCAGTGCAGAAAATAGCATCATTCCATTCAGTGCAATGAGACATACCCCTCTATATTGTGTGTTCAAAGAGGGAAGGGCAATCCTCCTCTAAACCCAGCTTCTCATGAACCTGAATCCAATCACGCATTCCCTTTATAACAGCCATCTCTCTTGGTGCTGCTCTACAAAATCTACATTGTATCACCACCACCTTAAAGGTCGGCTGTGGTATTTCAATAAATAGAAAAACCGTGGTTTCCTTAAACCACTTGTATTCCTCTTGCTGCAGACACTCTGGCTCTCTTCTATTGGTCTTGCTTAGCTCACTTTCATATGAATGTCAAATTTTGCATTTGCTGTGTGCTGTCATCTAGACTCCTGCTGAAAATCAGTTTGTTTTTCCCCCAGTTGGTGCACCAGATTAGCATCCCTCCTCTCCCTGCTCCAGACCAGAATGTAATTAAAGATCACGGGAAAATAACACACACACACTAGTCATAAAGTTAGAGAATTTCAGGTTTGGTTCTGCTTTCCAATTTCACATGCTCTACTTCACTTCTGTATATAAAGAGAAATAGAAATGGCTTTGGTCATTGGATATCTATTAACCCTTTGTGCATCAGATCCTGTGAGGCAGAGATGACAGCAAGATCCACAGCAGCTCAGGAGCAAGAGCCTGTGCCTTGCGGAATCTCACCCAATTCACCAAAAATGAAGTCTTTTGCCCAAATGGTTCTCTCTCCACTTACTGTGCGATGGTTATGAAACATAAGCCAGAATTGTCCCTATGCTTGTAGTGTACAGGAAAATGTTCCATCATCTAGGTGAAATTTTTCATCTGAGAAGCCTACCACTTCAATAGCGTTGAAGCAGAGGAACCACTCAGATCTGCAAAGGTCAGTACTGGAGGTGCAGTGGCACAGCTGGTTTAAAGCAGAGGTTGTTTTGTACATCCCCACCTCAGCAATGGCACCTCCACCTCAGATTTTCTGGTGGTAGGAGGGAAACAACGGAGACCTCAATGTCTTTGGATGTAGGGCTGAATATCACCAGAGAAGAAACCAACTGCTTCTTAACTAAAAAAAAAGCTTAAGCTCCTTCTACAGTTGATAAATGTATCATCCAATTGCCATTTCCCATCACAAGAGCAAGCAAGAGGCAACTGTTGATATTCAGTGTCTCCTGACAGGTTCCCAGTAGGTGATCTTCCACCATGAAGGAAGGTGGTGGAGGGGAGGCAACTCAGGATCCACATCCCAAGGTCTTCCACGACTAGATCATATCCCAGTTTGTCTCCTTTTTTAAAAGGAGAGAGGAGATAGCAGACGTCACGGAGAAAGATGTTCATGCCACATCATTTGACACACAGCATCACATGGACAGAATTTATGACTTGCCCAACCTGCACAACCTTGTCTGTGGTGGATTTCTAGGAAATAAACCCAGAAATTGTGACACTTACTTAACTACAAAATTCCTCCCTCTCCCTCAGATAGGGAAGAAAGTAGATGTTCACCTTTACTGATATTCTACTGTAATTATTTTTTATGGCAATTCTCGTCCATTAGTTAGAGCATCATAACAGAATAAATAGAAAAATGAGCTCAAGCCTGAGTATACTGCATTGTAATCTAAATTAAACTGGTATTACAAATTTGTTTACTAATCTCGGTTGAGCTATGTAGTTTCGAAAGTTACTTGCTGAACGTAAACATGTCTCCTGATGCTACATTACCCACTATATGCAGTAAAATACATTCTAATGTAATACAATAAAACTGAAAAACCAATAAATGTTCCTATTTATTGAGAAATTGGACAAAAAATAGCTTATTGTCAGTTTTTAAAGACTGAAAATCAATAGATGATGAAAGGTTGTATTTTTTGTTACTATTAGACTGTTGACTCTAGCAATAAGTGAGATATGGATTACAACTGGGGGAGTAAAGAACTTGTGAGATAAACAATTTGTAGCATCTTGGGTTTTTAGAAACTTAATTCCCAGGATTTGTGCAGCGGCGGCCATCTTGGCACCACTGTTAATGGGCCTGGAGAGCATAGCTCCTCCATTTTGTTGACAAAGCCAGCTTTAAGTATCTTCCTGTCTTCATGAGCATTTCTAAATTAAGGGGGCTCTTAATCAGACTTGCATCTGCTAAGGATCATGAGTAAAGGAGATGCAGCTTTCACATACATTTGCATCCAAGCAAAAAAAAAAAAAAAGAAACAATATAATGAAACTCCAGCTATTGCAGTCTGACTGCCTCTCATGTGCCTGGATTGAGTCCACCCAGCTGAGCTCCAGAGCGGGTTTCCCCGGTCTGGCCTCAAAACCCTGTGCAGTCCTCACATAACAACAAACAGCCCACCACCAGATGGAAATGAAGTTAAATCAGATGTCCAGTTTGCAAAGGCCTTTAGCTCCCACACATTTCTGAGCCTGCCGTGCTTCCTCACACCTGTAAGGTTTTGAAACATCTGGGCCCTGAGTGCAGAGGTCCCATTCGAGTCCCACATCTACATGTGGCTGAGTTTTAGCCTAAGATATGGGCAGAGAGAGGTTTGCAAAACACAGATTTTAAGCACCTGTTTTCCCAGTAGAATTTATGCATGGGAGTCAGTTTAAAACCTGAATTTCTGTAGTCATAAAGCAAAAAGCACACAACCATGCAGAGGCTGGGAAGGCATTCTTGTCTCACAGAGCAAACATGTAAAAATGGAATACCGAAAAACAAAAAATGCAGTGATTAAAAACACTGAGCTAAACATAAAACATTGCATCCGGAGTCCTTAAATAGTGGTCTATGCCAACGTTTCTCCAAGTGAACTACTAGGTATGACCATTACGTATAAACCCAAATATAGATGTTCTACCCTGACTATATTTCTAAACTCTGGAACAGAATTTGAAAGGATGCCAATTAGAATAGGGAGTTAGGGCTGTTTTTAGGATTTATACTATCTTCGTACATTTCATAATCATACAGCAGCTCAAATCTTGCTAGATGGGGGTGACGCAGTAAAAGTCTATACTGCCTTCAGATACACAAATGTACTTCTCTGTAAAAGTGGACAGTGACCACTGGACTCCGGTCGCACAGAGAACTAGTAAAGCCGACTGACGTGCTTGTACAGGACCTGATTTTACAAGTGCACAGAGGTGTGCAGTTGTAACTCTGCAGAGGGAAAAAAAGAAAACAGTCCCAAGACCTTGAATGAGCTGACAGTGTGCAGAAATGCCCGCCCTACTGAGGGCCCTAGGCCAGCATTTCCATAATGTAAAACTTTTGCTTCAAACTGAGGAAAACACAGAGGTCAGAGATTTTCAAAACCTAGTTTCTTCTGTTTTCCCAGGTAGAAAGCTAGCTATTTGTTAAAAGGGGGCTGTTACCACTTATGCATAATTACATTAAAAAAAAAAATCATGTTGTTCCTTTAAGCTTTTGCTTAAGTATACCATGGAAAATAACTTTGATGAAATAATTTGCCCAGAGCACTGCTTGTCTGGAAGACTTCTATAATTTAACTGCATTTCTGTAAATAATTTGGTGATAAACAGGCCATCAGCATAATTTGGTGCTAGATTCATGCAATGTTAAGGAAATGGCCAGCAGGCCAAAACTTAAATCTCAACTGGGTCCTAGTACATACAATGCACACTAAAAACCAGCCCAAATCTACTCATTTTTTTTTGTTTTTTTTTAAATCTGTTCATTCAGTTTAAAGGAAGACAGTGAATTTTGCTTTGGGAATGAACACAAAGAAATGTCATGCTTCCTCTCAGTGAGGAAAAGAACACCCACATACAATTAACCCTGTACACCTCCAGAAATACGTACAGTATTTTTGCATAATAACATCCCAAACTAGTGCCACAGCATAATTATATAGCATAGCATTTTGTACTGCCACCAGTAACTTTCACCAAAGTCTCTCAGTTCTCCTGTGTTGTTACCCTGTAAAATAGAAAAGCTATTGCCCTGATTTTTAGTCAAGCCTTAACTGAGACTGCAAGATAAGAGGTACAAAATTGCACACATGGTACATTGCACCTTTAATCATCTACCTACTTGAAATACTTAAGCAAATAGTTAGGCATCTAAATGTTCCAACTATGGGCTTAAAATAAATGGGCTTTGTAGTACATGACTCCGTCCACATTATTTGAAAACTGCGTTCACATCCCCTCTCAATCTAAGTATCACTTCAGCCACAGGCAGATCAGAAAACTCAAAGTCAGTAGCAGAGCCAAGACCAGGCCTACGATTTAGTATTTTAGCTGAAAAAAGTGGAGCAGTAATGACTGCAGGACACTTCCCATTCATGCTTCACATCTAAACAATCATTTCTCCATGAGAAATGTCCACAATCAACATTTCCTTCCTGTATCATCAGATCAGGATATGTTCAGTCTAGCTGCTGGAAGCCTGCTATGAGTTTTACCAAATGAGAAGGAAATAGCAGGGAAAATAATATACAAAACAAGGCAACAAAGCCATCCCTTTTGGCTCTACTGAAAAAAGGCCTCAAGAAGCAGACACATTTATGCTTCTTTTTCAACTGAAAAATGGAGAAGGAGGTGAAGTAGATGGGTTAAAAGCCAACAAGAAGTAGTAGGAAAAAACCTCACCAGGTATTGTTGCAAGAACCTCTAGATAAGCATCTTAAATCAGGGTAAATTACACACCTCATGCTGGTGACTCGGTCATGGGAAATTATGAAGCTACGTGATGTCTCATTTGTTGTGCTGAAAACAAATGTAAATAAATTACTGAGAGAATCTCATTTACATTTAGAAATTCATCCCGATGCATGACATGACTGCTGATGTTTTGTTAAATGACACTTTGAGAAGAAGTGCCACTATTAAAAACAGATCATAGCCACCTTAGCGAGAGCCTGTGCACGTGTGCGTGCATGTGTGCGTGCATATGTGCATGAGTGTGTAAAGGCAGATGTTCTAGAGAGATCTGTCAGATCACTGGGAAAAAGGCTTTCTTTTACTGTTTCAGAACCAAAATGGTGGTGTCAGAAGACAAAACCATCAATCTGTATTCTTCTGTGTATTTTTCCCCCTCCAGAGTGGGAAACAGAAAGACAACATTATGGATTAGCTGCTACCAGTACAACAGAAAGTGCAAATACTAAAATCGTAGGAACAGAAAATAGTGTGGCACATCTCTCCATCATCAAATGTAATAAAACTTCCCCTTAAATACACACACAAAAAGCCTTCCGCTGAGCTTTTATCTCTCCCCTCCAAGTCTCACATTTTAAGCTGTCACCGAAACAATTGAGAAGGATATCCAGGAAACCATAAGATGGAGAGCAAGTTGAACCGTGGTTAGCTAAGCAGCATACATTCAGGCAAATATCCAAATGCTTTAGGAGCTGTCATTCTCCATCCCGCGTGGGAAGGCTGTGAAGAGATGGACTTGTTCGTATCATGATTGCTCTTATTATTACAGCAGTGAAAACACTGCATACTAATGGGTGTGTTTTCAGAAAGACGACTGTTAGATGGCTTTTTAGACTCTGTGCCTGGCTGTCTGGGCTTCGGCATCCGATACTGCCTCTCTTTCTTTGCTTCCCAAACAGAACCCTAAAAAAAAAAAGTTTGTAACATGAGGGTGAAATAAAACATACCAAATGGGGACATGACAGCATTCTACAACCCCACATACGGCAGCATATTTACATAAGCCTGCATAGGTCAGAGAGTTTATTTGTTAAGGGACAAATAAGCAGGCCATGAAATAATTATTTTTCATTGTGCCCTGCCAAACCTATCCAGCCAAAGGCTAAATTGGGCTGCTATTGTGATTATTTGAACTGTGGAGCCAAAAGTCTTCACTGCAAAGCATCCCAGCTGTCCTAAATTTTATTCTGATGGCTAGTTTTCACGCTAGCTTGAAACTTGCCAAAAATGCTCCACAAAATAGGCAGGCGGAAGGCTTGCTTTATCCAGACCTACATCAATTACCGATTTAGAGCTGTTCTGAGAACTTGATTATTAACAAATCACTTCCCGAAATTGTTATGACAAGATTCACATATGCAAATGGCAAGCTGCTCATATGTACACAGCTAGCAAAAGAAATGCATACAAAGGTTCCCAGATTTATTTATGGTTATTTCGTATTGTGCTTTACTGCAAATCAGCCACTAAAATAGTACAACAAAGGGGAGAGATCCAATCGCAGCAGCACAGCTTTGACATACGGTGACATGGGAACACCCAGGCCATAACTGCTCAGTGTGCTTCTGCCTTCACCCACCTGCCGTGGAAGAGGATCTACCAGTGTCTTCTGGCATCAGAGGAAGCAAAACCACCACGGTAGTTCCCAAGCTGCAAATTTGGTCAGCACACCGAGGAGAACAGCTCAGATCACCGCCTTGGGAGGATATTTCATACTTTAAACAATATTGACGGTGGAGGCGGGCGAACAACAAATGTAATTTTTTAAAAATCTCATGCTTCAAAGCTTAAATTAATCCCTAATAATGAAAGATTAGGATGAGACCGTGTAGAGAGAAGATTACTCCATGTCTGCCCATTGTGAGGCTCTTATAACTTTCCTCAAGGTGCCTGGGGTTGATCGCTGCTAGAAACAGGAGGCTAGAAAGATCTCAGGAGCGATTCATTCCGTACTTTCTACTTTTCTGTTTAAATAACTAAGACACAAATGAAAGACAATGAGGCTAATTGTTTTGAGGGCAGCAGACTTACAAATAAGTGAAATACCCGTCATTTGGTATCGGGCTGTATGTACCACAATCCCGATGAGACAAGTGCACCTCACTGCAGCTGCCCTCCTTCTCCTCCGCACCTCCTATTATTTTTTATCCTGTTTGTAATTTCACTGTAATATCCTCAGGGCAGCAACCACTCCACATTTACACATGAATTAGAACAACACCTCGCACAATGGCATACCAGTCCTGATTGGACCTGGACTGCTCCTGGGAATGCTGCTGGGAATGCTACTATAAAAAGAGCTCATAAATGTATAGAGTACAGCACAGTAACACACACACATACCTTTTATCACAGTTAACATCACCGGAGCGTTAACTCTTTGTTTTCCCAATAAAACTGCAGACAGTTTCACTGATTTCTAAGCTTCAAGATGGCTGCGGGATGTGTAGCTCCAGCACACCTTCACCAGCATACCCTGTGAAGTTAGGCCTTTACCATAAATATCTGTATTTACTATTTAATAAAATGACAGAAATGTTATGGAGTCTCATTAGAGAACCTCATAAGGTAGAATCTTGCTTAGGATTTGGACAGAAGCTATGTGATCCAACCGCGAGCTGGGGACATTGGGGCTGAGGAACCAAAGGAACCCACGTCAGTGTCAGCCACATCATCCCTGTGCACCCGTTACAGACCTCCTGTGTCTTAACCCGACTAGCACAAATTCCCCTCTAATTTCCGTCCTTTCTCTGGTGACGCTTTTGACCTTTGAGCTAATATTTTAATATATTCTGGAATTTGAACTTTTGCATATAATAAACTAGTTATTTTCTGGTACTTCAGATAAAAGCAACTCCAGTACATAATCTTAACTTAGTCTGGTATTCCGTTATTTTATTTTTAACTGAAAATATAACAAATAAAAAGATTTTTCAAATTTTTCCTAACAATTCTGACGCATTAATTATTTTGTAGGACTTTTTTTCCTGAAAGACTACAAATGGCCAACGTTGTTTACGAAGAGCAAAAAGAAAAGAACGGGTGCAGGTAAGATGGCAAATCAACAAATTACTTGAGTACATGCATAAATTCTGGCACCTGAGCCCTCGTTAAGGTCAAGTTCCATGTTGTAGTCACTCATTCCAATATTTAAAATCTATAAAAAATGGAAGAAGTAACCAAACTGTAAAATCCATCAAAAATAATTAGAATAAAACAGCTACATTTCCAGGTCTGTATTATATGTTTGTATGGCATCATATTTTCACCTTAAAAATCTCCCATATCAACTACAGCTGTTAGCAGTCATATTAATCTGCCTCTCTCTGAAAAAAGTACAAATGACTTTTTATTGACTACCAGTTGATGGGACTCTAAAAACTCTGCAAGAGTCTAAAAACTCTACACAATCAAGTTCTGTGTAAAGTCCAAGATCATAACTTCTTTTTAGCTGGCTCCTGATGGGTTGGTAGCACTACATGGCCTTCACGTGCTTTTCCATATAACCTTACACTCAACGCAAGTTTTGACCATGACATAAATATGGAGAGTTTGTGTCTCACGGAAGTGTGGTCCTCCTTGTTAGACATTCTCAGTCTGAGCACTTCAGCTTCTCCATGAACTTCCCACAACTTGTGACTTAACTCTCATTTCTTCTGCCCAGTGCACCCATGGCTCTAACCAAAGCAAACTCTACCCATTGTCATACTTCTACTCTGGAGGGAAGATCATTCAGGAGTGGTCTTACTTCTACAAAGATAGTAAGAGACTCTGGTCTATATGGAATAGGCTATTGACAACCCTGCACTCATAGTCAGATATGTGACTAAGTCCAAGGAAATCCTATTAGGGAACAATACAAATGACAGAGCTTAAAGAATACAGTTAGCTCCCAATTAAACAGCCCACAAATCTGTTCAGAACTTGCAGAATTTATCACCAGAACAGGAATCTCAAAACCTTTCACAGAGTCTCATTTTAACGGACCTGTTGTCCACTGAACCAACAACTCTGTTCCTTACAGATGAAATTTTTCACCAACTTAAGTACTATTAAAAGATGATTATGCACTGAGCTTTCCTGAAATTGTATAACATTTGCATGGTATAATACATACTCTTACTCGTTCACTGCAGTCTGATTCAAAGTGCTATAAATATGTTTGCCCTTTCTGCTAAGCCTGCCTAAGGGATTAGCAACCCCCCAAAAGTTCAGTTGAATATTAACTGCATTAACTTTGCAGACTGTAACATACTGTTACACTCAAACAGCCTACAGTGCAGTATGGATGACTTGCTTAATAAAAAAATGTTTTCATGCAAAGCCCTATTGCTAAGAAAAAAAAAGAATTTGCTCTGTCAAAGGGGGTGACCTCTTCTATTTAACTTGGTAAAACAAACAAATAAAAGGGAGGTTTTTACAAGGATGACCAGAGAAACGCTTATCATTTTGTCTGTCAAACCAGATGGACTTCCCTTGGCAACACAGCACCAGCTTCACTCTACGTTAGAAATTAAATCAGTTCACCATGAAAAAAAATCTGTGAAGTACAGTAGCAAAGTGTCATTACTGCAGTAGTGTGAAGTTCAAAACTAGAAAAGTAGTATGACTGTTTTCTTACTTATTTTGTTCAGTAAGTGATGCTTTGCCTGCCAACTCCCATAAAAGCCACATGTGCTGAAAGACTTTCCAGCACAAAGTTATATAGCAGTGAAGACAAATAAAAGGAACAGGAAATATTTAAAAGTTGGAAGAGTTGACAGGAGTGTAAAAGGGAGCTGACTTGGTAGCTAATGCTAGAAGTCAAGGAAGAACAGGTTCTTAAACCTCCTAACTAAAAAGCTCCCAGGCAGAGGGTAACTGGCAGTATCTGAACAAAAGATGAAGAAAGGAAAGGAGAAAGAGGAAAATTAGAATGGCTGGGACAAGTTTCTGAAGGTTACGAGGTATAAAGTTGGACCAGTAAAGTTGTCTGAAGTAAAGATTAAGAAACTCTTCTTCATTATAATCACAGTAATACAAAAATATATAACACGTCTACAACCTGCTGCAAATAGAAATTACATAATACATTTTCTTTGCTGTTGTAAAAATAAAAAGATGAAACAAACCTTTATGTTGCTGTGGGAACATGCAACAACCCTCAAAGAGGCCTTGACACCAAACATCGCAATGAAACCTTCCTCCTTGGGTCTTCAAGGATCATGTACTTATCAGTTTGTAAAAATGCATTCTCCCATGCAAAAGTCTTGGGTGTAATCAGAAACTAAATCAAAACTTTATGAATTAGAAACCATATTTCTCCATAATGGTGCACAGTTACTTCTGCCATTCACCATCACCATTACATTATCTAGAAATGGAGACCAACAATAGACACTGGTAATTACGCAAGAACTTAAACTGCAGAGAGCCTCAGACCACACCATTAAACTGGAATTAAAGCTTTACAGGAAAAGAGGAATGTAGCACTGGCTGCAATCACCTCCCTCCCTTACACACACACAGACACACACACTGCGCACCTGCTACCCATGGGCCAGATGGGACTGAATTCTCCTGAATCAGATCTTGGACTTTTAAGCTCAGCTTGAGTTCAATTGGATTTCAAGACATCAAAATATATTACCATTTCACTTTAAAAAAAAATTACACCAGTGTCCAGGAACTCCTAGTTTCAGTGTTGTTTGCACAATCAGATATGTATTAAAGTGGGATTATCGCCCCAAATATACCAATACAAATAAATAAAATGCAGCTTTGCAATAACATTTAATTTAATTACATATGCTCACTTAATTCATTGAAAACAGAAACAAGCTGATTTTATAACATCAGCATGTTAAACAAGATTGGGAATTTAGCTAATCCACAGTGACCGGTAGTGTTTTTTTAAAAGTCCATAAAGGCAATTTAGCAGCCCAAACTCACTTAAACATTGTAGGAACTGGCCCTTAATGCACAGGTATCATAAAATATTAACACATGTTAAGAAAAAGCTGGGAAGCATTATATTCCTAGAGAATTTGCTAAGCTTGCATAATGTAACATTTGTCATCAATAAAGTTTCTTCAGTGAAGAGATCTCTAGCCTGCTCTTCAGAAGGAAGTCTCTCTCTCATGCTCTACTCCAGCAGCACAGCTCCACCGAGTCCCTGTACTTCAGTGGGCTGCTCACGAATGCTAAAGTCGCATTTTCAATTGAGACCAGCCTCCAAACAAGTCTTTCTCCACCTTTTCCATCGGTCCTGAAACCAATTTCAGACTTGCAGGGGGTTAACAAGTCGTCGGCCAGCAGCAAGACGTTCTCCGCAGGGACCGCGGGCATCTGGAAGCTGCTGCCGGTGGTGTTCCGCCAGAGCCGCGTCTGGCAAGCGCCGAGGCGCAGAAACGCGAGTCCTGCTTGCTTGGCCAGCCTTGGACTGACCTTTAGTCGTAACGGGGAACAGGAGTTTTGTTAGTGAACACAGAGTTCTGGTCTACACATTTTTTAAATTGATTGTTTTATTGATGTAAAGTGCCCAGGTGCCCTCATGACAGTCACTAATATAGATTTCGAAAATAAAATTAATTAAGGGCCAGTCTGGACCACCTTTACTGTCACCATGTAGTACCCTTTTCTACAAGTAACAACGCTATCAACCCGCAGGCACAAGTATAGTGTTCGTAGAGTATTTCATTACATCTCAAAACACTTGACTATGGAGGTCAAGATCACTGTCACCTATCTAGACGCGCGCACGTGCACACACACACTCACTCTTCTCTCCTACCTTCCAAAAAGGGAAATGAAGCACAGAAACCTTAACCGACAAAAGTCCGTGCCGAAGCGCCAGCTGTGTCACACCGGGCTCTGTCCCCTCCGACCGCGGCGCGAGCCTGAGCGGGAGCAGAGCAGCCTGGCACACAGGCTAATCTGAATTACGCTCCTCCAGCCCTTGAAATGGTTCCTCATTAGCTGCGGGTTAATGGAGTCCCAATGAGTAGTGTTATTTTCATCCCCTGCCTACTGAACACAAAATTCATTTGCAAATATCCTGTAAAATACTGCAAAGCAAGCCAAAGAGATATGACAACATAAGAGGCATACTATTTATGGAATGCACTTACCGTCATTTAGAAAAGGAAGCTGACATGAGCAACAGCCTAAATTTAGCAACACATTTAGTTTTTATTCACTAGTCACAATGACAACATTTCAGAAGGCTACTGCACACCTTGTGCGCCGAAAGGTTCCACTGAAATCAAGACAGACTTTGATCTGAAAGGAATTCGAGATCAGCTCCTTAATGAATACAACACTGAGTTAAATTAAGGCAATCACCATCTTGACTTTCTATTCCAAGTAGATATAAAATTACATTGATTGCAGGAAATGGTGGCATTCAAACAATATTGCAATGGCCAAAGCCTGAAAGCTAAATTCATTGTCGAGCTAAACTAGGCTTTCAGAGGGCACCATTTGATTTGAGGGAAAAAAAAGCATCTACAAACCACATATTTTCAATTAATAGTTTAAAAGGCACAGAGTAAGAAAGCAAAAACACTGGTAAATATGCCACATGCCACTCAAATAAGCATAGTCCCTGCATGTAGATGTAAATACTGTGTAAATATACATATGCACACATGGATGGGTACACACGTGGTTTTGTGTTTGGTTTTGTTATTCTTGTTGGGTTTTGATTTGTTTGTTTTGGTTTTAAGGCAGGCTACTACAAAGGCCAAATTGGAGGTCCAGAAAGACACAATGTATTTCAGAACATCCTGAGTATGCTCTTTTATCCATGCTATCTTTAATTCAAAAGTAATTTCAAATCAACAGCGTGCAAAGTTAAACCTAGTTCTCTTGAAAACTCAGAAAAAGAATTAATTTGAACCCTTACCTTTGGCACCTTAAAGACTTTTGGCCATGACTTACCTGCATAAATAGAAAGAACTAATTTACTACAGAAATGCCCATGGGCAAACATGTTCTGGCTAATGAAGTGTTCAGCTTTTGCATGATTAACCAGCTGGTGGGGGTGGTGTAAAAATCACAGGGCATAAAATAATAAGAAAAATTGATTAGCAGCTCTCTTTCGAAGCACTCTATGAAAAAAATATCCTTATTTTTGCTCAGCACTCTGGAAAGGGACTGTACAGAAAGAAAGACTTGAATGACTTACCAAGGAGCCAGGCAGAGACTGCACCAAGCACTCACTCCTCCAAGACCTGCATCGCAGAGAGGTTCAAGTGAAAAGTGAGATACCAACCAGCACCATGGCTGGATTACTTATACAACAGGTCCTGCCATGCTACTCATAAAGGTAATTTTCTACTATATTGCGAAAGACATTATATAAAGTTTAAAACTATGACTACGCTTTGAGTCAGTTCAGTTTCTTCCCCAGTGCTCTATTCTTGAGCACCTTAGCTGGCTACAGCTACTCCCATGAGCAAACTTAAGAAGTCCCTCCATATGAGCCAAGGGGTGCATATGCTACTTAGAAATAATGCACACATTCAGGTGATGCTATGCTTTGCACTCACTAGGGACAAAAATCCCTTTGCCCTTTCCATCCTGTACAAGGCGTTTTTTTACAAGCTCACATGCTCTGCCCTCAAAATAGGACCTAATTAGTGTACAAATACTTGGCAGACAGGTCACAAAAATAAATTTATCATTAACTGTCCCCTAAACCAAGACAGGTTATCCTGAAGCAGTTTCATTCCATACACATTTGCTCTGGGTCCCTTCAGCTGGGTTACAACTGGCATGTAACAGTCTCTTTAAGAAGGAAAACCACATATTTTTATGGCACAGGGTTATTTCAGAAATATAAAGCAGCTGCTCATATAAAGCATATGCACTGGTAATAAGCCACAAAAATTTGAGCTACAGATAATTTGCAATAGGCCACAGTAATAGTCACAGTCCTCTTTACCTTCATTCCTTCTATGGAAAATGCATCTTTTACACCTATTTATGGGCTTTTAAAAACTGGTTTATAGCTATGTACTACGGGAGAAGTGGGCAAAGGATCTGCAAGGATTTGCCATGTGTTCAAGACCTGGGGATGTAGCCATAACTTCCATGCTGGGACTTCATAGACTGGGCACCTACAGTCACTGCCACAGGCAATATACAAGCCATCACCTTACATCCGTGGTTGATTTCTAACCACAACCAGATATCGCCTCCCAGAACTTCCGCTCTCATGGTATATGGTACACCTTCGTATGCCCAGCTACCTGGATATGAATTCAGTTCTTCAATCACACTGGTATACTATGCATGCTGTGGCTCAAACTATTCAATCATACCATGGGACTATTTGCAAGGAGTAACAATTTTACCTGAAGTGAGAGTTATTGTGAGAAGAACCAAAGCAGACCGATGAAGCCCTTTTTCCTTCTTTCCACAACTTATCCATTTGCCTTAATTATCACTTTCTGAGGAAGACAATATCCTTTTAAATGCACCAAAAGAGAGATTCTTCCATGCTGTTTCCCTAAAGGAGCCAGGCAGATTATTCAGAGAATGGATTGCTTCATGCACACACCACACACTCCACCCAAAGCTTCACACCAAAGAGCCAGTCAGGCTTACTCTGATTAGATAACTCTAGAAATATTCCATAGAGGTCACAAATATTCCATAGAGGTCTTCCTTTCCTATCATGTACATCTGAAAAAAGCCTGTCACTAACTTCATGGTCAGTTGAGACTTCTGACATCAAAGAGATTTTTGCATGTTTTTGAGGTATTGCTGGATAGGTGGACCTTTCTACACTTGCATAGTTCTTGCTTTTGAGCCTCCCCTAACCTTTTTGGAAACATTTCTACATATTAACACGTAGGGAAGTGGGCATAAAGCTGACAAAAGCAAACAAAAATAGAGGAAAACTGAAAGCACTGGCATGAAGCGACATTTCCCCAGTACATCAGTTGGGAAAGTGCTTTCTCCAGATAGAATTCACAATAAAACAGAAGTTTCTAGTTAAGCAACAAATGGTATTAAATTCCACTTTAGCCTAATTTCTATGGTCATATCTGAATCATTAGCAATTTCTAAAATGTCAGATATTTCTAACTCTGATCAACTGGGACCCTGACAACACTGGAGCTTGTAAACTGTGTTTGAAGCAGTTTTCAAAGATGGTAACAGCCTAATGTGGTTACACCACAGTTTATTAATTGCAGCCATACTTGCTAAGAAATTACACTGTGGACTGTCTAAGTAACATCATCAATTAAATTAAACAGTATTCCCTGAAAATAAAACAAACAGTTTCAGTACAAATATGAGGCCTTGGTACTTATTTTTAAAATGTTCTTTAAGCTCCAATGATTGTTTGCTGCTACCCTTATCTACAATCATGCTGAATAGCCAAAAGTAGGCTTTTGGTTAGCCTACTTGTTTAAAAAATAACTTTTAAAAAATGCCTATTTGCCACAGAAAGTGAATGCTTGTTAAAATCATATTGCCTTAAAGGAACTCAAATACAGCTATGAGGCACGGCTGTTTTACAGATGGAAAAAAACAAATTCTTCAGACCTGTACATTGTATTTCAAAAGCTTTATTTAATGATCTGTTTGTTTACTTACAAGCAATTGCTTTGGAAGAGCCTCCCAGTGAGTATATGCTGTGTGCTCTGCAGAGGGGTCAAGCACAAGATACAGCCTGCAGACTACAGGTTTAACTTCAAAGAACATGCATACACAATGGTATTTAGGTGCCTAATTCCACTTACATCAACTCTCAGTGAAATTGATAGAGAGTAAGTACCTCTGAGGACACGATCCTTTGACATTAACACAGATTCCTCATCTGGATCCAGGTCCATGCTTTTTTGGAAAACAAAGCAGCAGAAAATGAAAACCATTTTGCTCCATGGCCTCCTTATCCTCTCCTATTTTGGAGTTTCTCTAAGGTTGACCATGGTTCCCAGTAGAGGACACAACAGCCAAACAGGCTGGTCTAATTAACCGGAGTTTTTTGTCCTAATTAGTAACAACAAGAGCATAAAGCAATCAATAGGACACCTTATGCCACTACTGCTTAAGTCTGCTTTGACTACCTCTGGTTCAACTGTACCCTTGAAGCATATTTGGATGGTTCTTCTGCCACTCTCCCATGCAGTATCAATTTTTAGCAAGGATAATCTTTCCTATTATATTAGAAATAGGTAAGAAATATTGTTGACTTACGTGATACAGCTAAAAATCAGGTGTAAAGAGCACATCGAGGAGCCAAAGGGGTTTTTTTTCAATAAAGTATTTTGATTACCTCTAATGTGATTATATACTTGACCAATGAGTAACATATTATGATATTCACGCTACTGCAGACAAGTTGCATACAGACTTGTGTAACACACGTCCCACCCAAGCTCAAGGGGAACCACGCTCTGTTGTTTCACTGTACGTTCAGCTACTTAGAAACTTCTAACTTTGGATGAAAAGACAATGATTTATTCTAAAGTCCTTTCAAACTCTTTCTGAATGACTTCTGAAGGACAGCTGGCAAGAAAGAAGTATGTTTATAAAAGAGATCAATACAGAAAACCTGTAAACCATCTTCTTCAAGATGGAGACCAAACTGCTAAAATTAGTTCCTGGAATTTCTCCTTTGGGTGCCAGTTTGAGTCTTGTTCCAAATGACCACTAACAATCCTTCTGACTTTGAAATAATTCACAGCTACTCAATAAGACCTAATTGTTGATTAGGTGTATGCAATCTCCCTCTGCATATTTGTAGTCTTATTTTAAAAATGCATTTTTGTTCCAGTGTCCTGAAACTAACCGTGCAAACACAAAAGAACTCAGATGCCCTCTCAACCCCCACTGGAAGCGACAAGTGAGTCCTTCTAAAATTGCAGACACACGCTGTCAAGTGCAGGTGTTTGTAAACAAGTTTGGAAATGTTTCTAATTATAAACCATAAGAGTTAAAATTAGAAGTCCAATCCACCGGCTTTAAAAAAAGAACTTCCAAAAGGGTTCACCTAAATGAGAGCAACCAGTGATGTTCAATTTAGTCACAAGAGCAGAATTTCTGTGCAGAGTGGCATATTGCTCTTTATCAAACTTTCTACTATGAGTTACAGTACGTTTCTTAAAAAAAAAAAAAAGGATTTTATAACAATTTTAATTTGCTGTCATACTATGATACTGTGTATTTGAATGTGCAGTCTAAAAATACTCTATTGACAGGTCTCCTGTATTTCAGATAATTAAAAAGAAGAAAAAAAATGTTCCCAAAACTTCTGAATCTGTCTTGGCTGTCAACATCAAAGTTCAGCTTTTATGGGGAACTTCCCACACTGACCTGAGAAGTCAAACCAAACTCTGTTTGAAGGAGCCTTACTCTTCTGGATTAAATTCTCCCTGATAACCTCACCTATTGCAAAGCTTGGCTTACCCTGCCCTGGCAAAAACCACGAAGAGATGACACTGGGGAGGACAAAAGTCATCCCAGAGCTCTAGCTAATGCAGATGTAGGGATGCTGTCACTGAACTGGTGGTGTCTCAGCCTTGCTTTCACCATTCTGGTGTGGAGGTTAGAAATGCAGCTCTAAGAAGCCACAATACTTTGACCAACACCTCAAACAGAGGTTGGAGGGAAGCTAATCCTGCAGTCCTTGCACATCCCAAATTGAGTTTATAATGCACTATGATGAGACTCTGCTGATGTATTTTACCACTGCAGAAGCTTTGGGAGAAAGCAGAGTTTTTACCAGACTCAAGGGGAGATGGCTTTCTTTTTAGGGAAAAGAGATAAATAGATAGATAGATAAATAAATAAATAAATAAATAAAGTTGACACTGGAATCTCTTGATCTTCACATTATTTCTTAAGGGAAAAATAACAGCACAATTGAGTATGTCAGAATAACTTTGGCTGATTACAAGTGAGCGAACATGAAATAATTTTAGAGGCTTGACTACAGCCTCACTTCAAGCAAGGGGTAGTCTCTTGCTGCACTGTCCTGAGAAAGCTGGAATGGGAAATAGAGTAAGCAGTGAGGATCTGCTCCTGGAACGAGGTGGGACTGGCCCAGCTCAGCAGACGTCCTGCTGCTTGACACCTAAAGCACAGGCAGCAGCTGTGAGGGACAGGAGAACAACAGCTCCTTGACTACGCACAGCCGGCTTCCTCCTCTACCAGGCTGTTATATGACAGAGGAAAACCCTCAAAAACCAGGACAAAAAGTAAGTTGTCCTTGTCCCATCACGCTGAGGGAGCTAGTTCACCACTATCCATCCCTTCCTTTTTCTTTTGTTTGTCTTTCTAGTATTCACTGGGTAAAAATAATAGCAGTTTCCACATTTTTTTCTGGACAGCATTTTAGAACTCATTGCCTTCAACAAATACAACCTCAACAGTTTAGTGCCTGTCTTGTAGCTAGCAAGTGTGGTGCTGCATCAGGATGAGAATACAAATGTGCTTTCAAACTGGGACGTGCTTTCAAACTGAGCGCCTTGGAAGTGATGCTTCCTTTGCTGCAAGCCATGGATATAACCTGGAATTGCTTAACATTTGTGCCACACTTTTTTGTGCGTGTGTGTTACTGACGTGAGTAAGGGATGGAGAAGCCCAGTTCTCCACTTTGGTGAAGGGGCTGCAGTAAGTGGGAGCAGAGTGAGGGCACATCTCACCTGCTTCTGACAGCAGCTGGTGGTGGCTCCCCCTCTTTTCCTTGGCTTGGGCACCTCGTCCTCCCCTTTCCTGGCTGGTGCAGTGAGAGCTCCCTCTCCTGTTCCAGTCTAACCAGTGTTAGACCTTGTCCTACTGGAAGCGTGGCCTGAGTGAAGACAGCAGGTTCAAAGGCAGTATCAGTGAGCTCAGTTTCCTGCTAGAAACTGCCACTAAAATGAATTCCCTGAGGGTGAAATAGTATCATCTTCCAATTAAAACCTATGTAAATGTATTTCCTTATTAAACATAGATATATGCGCACATGCACAGGTTTGTATATGTACTCTGACACATAGGTACATGTAAGTGCGCACACATTTAGCACTGCAAATCTTTAATACTCACGCCATTGCTATTCTAACTCAAAGTAAGTACAAAAATCATTCGTTTCCACAAGTCCATCTAAATTTTGAAGCATCTAGGCTTCTGCATGTACCTGTACTCTGCTCAGCTGCAAAAACATTTTTTTCCTAAATTAATACATACTGGAGCTCTGTTTGCGAATAAAAAAAAAAGAAAAAATAAAAGCTTTTCACTGGGTATATAAATACTTTAATTAACAAAATTAAGAATATGTATGTATGTAGGAGATTCTGCATCAAGATCAGATAGGGCAATTAACCCATTACATTTTCTAAGATATTAGATAAAAGAAAATACATTTAGGAAATGCTTAACCAGGCTTAATTTAAGCATTTGAGTGCTAAAATAATCTCAGATAGTGATTTATTTCTAATACTTTCTGCATGCTCAAAATGAAAGCATGAAGAGCAGCACAATTGCATATATCTTCTACCAAAAATAGCCAAAAAATACTATAGAAGAGTGCCTGCTGGGTTGGTTATAAAAGTAAAGTATAACCCATTAACTGCTAATTAGAAGCATCAGAAGCAGGCTTTGCTGCAATAAGAGCTGGCCCTTAAGTAGACGTTTCTGTAACCATTTAAAGGCACAGGGTTTCTCCAGTTGCTGAGAATGAAGCTTGGATGGTTTCAGCATAAAGGCCATGTGAAAAGAGGCTATGGCACTTGGCCATGTTACCCAGCTGTTTTCTAAATATGATGACAGGTGCCATTTTTTCCATTTGATCGTGGAACGTAATACATCTTCAAACAAATTTTCCCCAACTAGTCTGGTGCAGTTACATTTCAGAGATTCAAATATAAGAATGTTTTTTTTTTTTCCTCTGGCAGACACATATTGCAGTCTTCGGCAGATATTTCATTATACACCTTTTTCTCAAAGCTGATTTCTGTTGTATATATTATTTTGCTTTTTACTGCTGTTGTAGAAGGGAAAGAATAAGCACGTGGGCAAAGGATACCATTCTGAAGGAATTAAAAAAAAAAAAGAAAAGAAAAAAGCTACTATGTATAATTAGACTTAATAAATTTGCCTTGCAATAAGGAAGGATTCTCTTCCTCTCTGTCCACTACAAAGTATTTCCATATTTTCTCCTATTCTTCATCTGACTAACTACCCGGTCAAACCAAGCTCCTTTCCAAATACTGAAGGTCGAAAAGGCCTTTTGATCCAGTTGCCTATCAAAAGACCTTAATGGGTCAGGGTAAAAAAGATGAAGCCAATAGAAACACCAGTATCACAGTCCCCTGCAGAAGTAGCCAAGACACAGAAGTGGCAATTACGGACATGAGCAACAAAGAGATGATGCCTTGGAATGGATGACAGGCTCCAAACGCCAGCCATGCTGGATGAGGAGCCAAAGGAACTCGGCTTCCTCCACGGCTTGGGCAGCCTCGAGCAGTGGGCGATGGCAGGATTCAAGTCAGGCCGCACAACTCCAAGAATCAGGAAAAAAAACAAGCAGATAACTAACTTCCTCTGTTAAGGAAAGGGACATAACTAATGTGAGGGGAAATAGTTCAGGTCAACGTTTTAGGCTTTTCATCTACATGGACTGACCAGCTAGTAAACAAAGTTTGTGCGGAGCAGGAAATTAGGGCATTTAGTTTTTTTCTCTCTGCCCTATTTTCATCTACAAATACAGCAGAAACTTGTTTCTTTCTTTTAAAATTGTGAAACAGGGTCATCCATTAAGAAAAACTAAGATGGTAAAGAATCATTTTCTGAAGTTAAACATCTAAGAAACAATAAAACTACAACAAGTAGTAGTATAAATAATAAAATGAAATTTAGCTTAAGCCAATGTCTTAAATATTTAACCCTGGCAGCAGCTTTTACAAGGCAGATGAGTATATCTGTTTTCATTCTGTATGTAAGAAAACAACTGTAAAATGCCCCAAAGCCACCGAGGGATTCAGTGTCAAAGACATGATTAGTAGTTCAGAAGTTATCTGATTCGGGTCACATGGTGTTCCAAAAACCATACCTAAATATAGCATGCAAGAGATCTGCACAAAGAGCAGTTCCATCATGGGAGCAAACTAAACTCTCCACAAAATTAATTAGGGTTATTTCAAGGCAACCAAAGGAAAACAAGAAGGAAAAAAAAACAGCCCTTGCCCTGTCCGGTTCTGCAAGAGCCCGTATCGCTGGTGTGGACAAGCCCCAGCTTGCAGCCCAGGCACACGGGGCGATGCTTTGGTTCCTGGGGGAACCCCTACACAGCACTAACGTGGAAGGTGGGTAGAAGGCACAGCGTGGCTGTATTAAGGAATACACCTCATTGGGGAAAAGGATGATCCTACCAGTAAAGGGACCAGCAGGTACTGTAGGCACAAATACCCAGGCGGGAAGCCAGTGCTTGGGCTTCTTCTGTAGCTGTTAGCAGCATCCTTCTAACAGAGAAAACAACCACCTTTTTGGAAAGGGAAGGTCCATGTAAATGATACCCTCGGCACAGACCAAGACTCTGGGAAAAGCTAACGCTTCCCCAGGCAGAATGGAAAGAAAATGCCCTGTTGGAAGATGCTACCTCTGAAAGCCTCCATTAGGATTGCCTCTTGCAAGGGCAATGAATGAATGGGCAATGAATGAAATACAGCCTATAGAGCTAAGTCTAACAGCCTTCCCTATGTCTAGGCATCAGGAGCAACCATGTGGAAAAGCACACAAAAGATTGTCAAAAGCCAGCAGGCACAGGAGAAAGGGAGGAGTACTCCTCGGGTCTCTCAGGTTTATTTTGGTCCTTCTCTGTAATGTGGCAGTACTGTTTCCCACTTTTCCGAATTACCATTCAGCTTCTGACCACCACTGGTCAACAAGATTACTTGAGTAAGCTGCCCTGGTTCACCAAGATAAAGAATTTTAAAAAAACAAAGTCTGCTCATGAATGCCATGGTGAAGGTTTTAAGATGACCACAGTGAGTGATTTACCTTTGCATCGCCCTTGTTCCCACGTTCTTCACCCAGCCATTAGAACAAGCGGGGCAACATCGGTGTTGTTATACCTTGAAGGCCAAGGCGAAGCTGAAGCAGGGGCTGTGGAGAGCAGAGGAGAGAGCAGGACAAAGCGGAGGAGAGCGGGTGGTGTGAGGAGTGCTGCTGTCAGCAGGGAGGGAGCGGGTTCGCGAGCCCAAACCGCGTGGCAGGTGCTCCAGAAGGCAGGTAACGAACAGTCGGAGCGCGGGTGGGACACAAACTGCAAATTTCGGCTTGAGCGCTTCAGGCCATTAGCAGGTGCTTCAGGCAGTCATCCAAATCGAAGTAAGAAAGTGGAAAGAGCCAAATGCTGGTTAAAGAGGTTTGCAAAGGCGAAAAATCCCAGTGCGGGCAGATAAACTGTTTCCCCGGTTGTGGGAGCAGAAAAAAAAAAAAAAAACAAACTTAAAGCATACACAATTTTTGCAAAAAAATGGCTGTGTTGGGGATTTTACTATCGTGTACTTAAGCCCCGAGATGCAAATACTGGCGGGGATGCTGAGATCAGCAGTTATATGTCCTCAGGTGGTTAGAGACAAGACAGAAAAGAGCTAGCATTTGGGGAAAATAGAGGGCCCATTTGATAACGCTTCACTTGAGCGTAAGAGGGTTTCCCCTGTGGGTATTGTCCCAAAGAAAGCTTCAGGCAAGTTTAGACTGGTTCATTACTTGTCACATCCAGAAGGTGAGTCAGTTAATGATTACACTGACTCTCTTTTGACTTCACTTTCACGTGTTTTCAGTCCAAGAACTGTGCTCTCATCAACTCAAATACCACTTACAACAAACAGAAATATGAAGAGAAACTCCATTTCAGTTGCTCACGGCACATCTATAGTTATCTTATTTGTCAGGATTTCACTGGCAGTTTGCAAACTGTATTTTTGGTAGCTAATACACAGCACTGTGTTGTCCATGTTGTGGACGGTGTTACTTTTCTATATAAAAGTACAGGTCAGAGACTTGGCACTTGCTTTATTAGGTTTAGTCTCCAAAGGGCCCAAATATTGGGCCCTTGAAGGTTTCCTTACAGAAGCTGAATATTTACATCCTCAAGGGCTAAATCCATGGGGTCTCCTCAACCTGTAACACTACTTGGTTTAAGTTACCTTACACAAACATAACCAATAGCACTGGCTACTCCAAGCAGTTGTTAATGCAGACCAACTCTGTCAGCCAGTAATAATATATTTAAATCAGATGGTCACTTGAACATTATTGGTAAAGTTCTCCTCGCTGAGGGTTGCATCCTTTGCCAGAGGCTAGCAGGCTTGACAGAAGGAGAGAAACAAATTCCTTTCATCAGAGTAACATGAGTCAATATGTGGAAAGATACTTCCATCTGCTCTGTGTTTCTGGTGACATGACATTACCGTATAATTTGGTATACATTTCTAACAGAATAGATAAAACAAGATGGCTTGACAAGTATTGTTTATGCCCTACATCTATGCAAAGCTCTCTCAAACCATTTTCAAGTTATGGTGCTATATGAGCAGCTAAGACTCACAGTGGAAATGCTGGAGGGTAAAACGTGTTGCTGCTTACTTCAGGGAGTTATGGCACAGAGACATCTATGGTGCACTTCTACAAAGAAACATGTTATATTTCCCAAAGTGCTCTCCAAAGAGGCACATTTGGTCAGCTACAGACATCACCAAAGGAACCTGCTGCGTCCAGCAACTCATGGACTCACACAACTCACTAGACATAACCCATCAGTAGAGTGGCCTGTGCTGTTTCTGCATTAATTTTGTGTCCCTGTATGTTACCAGAGCCCTGGGACTTTCATGGTCTGTGGGCAGCAAATCGGCCGAGCCAAAAGGGAAGGTTCCACCTGACTAGGCCAGTAGGAGCTATATTAAGCTTGTCTCAGCTGGAGGTCATTCTGCATGTTTTGAAGGCTGCTTTCTTGGTAGTTGGTCAAGCAATCGGGGTCCAGAAATTAAGAACCTGGTTTTTATAACACGTATAATACACATAACACTTCTGAAGTCTAGACACTACATATGTAAAAGTTTTAATTTCTAAAATGTTTGATCAAAGCCATCTCTTTCAGGGCCAAGCAGGCTCTTGGGTTTGTTAAGCAGTTGCTTCATGTCTTATTCCTAGTAGGCTGCTGGTAGCCCAGCAGCCAAGAATTCATTTTCACAATTCCAAAACATTTTTTGATACTTCCTGACCAAATGGCTTTGCAATAGAAATTGGTTTCTGTCACCATCTGTTGTTACATAGTTCTGAAGTGCCAGCATTTTCCTTCAAGAGGAAAGAAGTTGGGGAGAACGCATGGCCAATCTCAATGGAATACATATTCTTTTCCTTACTCCCACTTTATGGGGAAGGCTTGGCCTATTTCTCAGCAGCTGTGAAATTGTCATCATCACGATTCTTTACAAAGCTTGGTGGCATATGGAATATATTGCTCACTTCTTAGTACTGTAAAACCAACCTTGCTGTATAACTGAGCTAGGCAAAGAAAGCAGGTGCTTGATTAAAAAAAAAAAAAATCCATCATGCATCAACACTCTATAGATTTTGTAGAAACTCTAGACAAGGATATTTTAGAGACAATTATGTTTTTGAATTAACTAAATAATATTTTGGAGAAGCTCCTAAGCTTCAGAGGTGGTACAGTCCCTTAAAAACGAGTGGGTGAAACGAACATGTCACAAGATAACATCATATTCTGCCATTCACAAAGGCGACATTCACATTCCACACCAAAGGGAAGTGTCATCCCCCTCTGTGAGACATTAAAACTGCAAGGGCCCAGTCTCCATTTCTGATGTGACAGAAGATTATTTATTTAACATCGGGTTTAGGTCTCTTTTTGTCATAGCCTGGCCTTATTTTTACAGCTGTGAACTAGCCAAGAAGTAAATTAAACAAAATAATAATAATAAATAATAAAAACCCCAAGCCATTTTGGTTACCATACACACCGAATTACAAACAGAGCTAGAATTGCAGGAGTTCAAGTTCTCACTGAAGAAGACACCCAAAGAACAACAAGAGAGAAATAAGCTTGTTGAATTTGCTTGATTCTCAAGTGCAAAGTAGTCAACAGCACTTTCAAACACTACGGGGAAAACAAACAAACAAAAAAACACACAAAAATCCTCTAAGATAAACTCTCAGAAAAGGGATGATAAAGAGATGTAGTTAATGTCTCCACTGCTATATATTCCACAGTGAATCTCCACTCGGGTATCCACATGCATATACACACACGTACATATTCAGAGTCATCTGTGTTCTCCTGTACCTAGCAGACTGGCCACAACAGGTGAGACCAAAGGGCCATTCAGGCTTATTGGCTCGTTTGGGACAGTGGCAAAGAGCAGATGCTTAGTGAAGGTCACGTGGCAAGCGTATATTGACAATTCCCCAGACTACTCTTCCCAACATCCATCTATTTACGGCTCAGAGACTTTCTTTAACACAATACATACAAGTTTTCCAGATTAGCGATCCGCTTTTAGAGATCTTCACTTGTAGTTACAGACCCTTTTTTAGAGCTGGGCTCTCCAGCTACATTGCAGGTTTCTTTTACTAAGCAAGCTACTACATACTGATATGGAGAAATCCAGCCTGCTGCCCCCATCCAGAAGAAAGGGCAAAACAAGTATTTGGGCAGCATATGCTGCTATACAGGTCTTCTGTGCACAGTTTGGCAGAGAAGATAGTTCTGCTGTAGTCCTTACATTGCACAGCAGGAAAGATCCTTCTGTGATGGTGGCAGTTTGGAAGTTCTAGAGGTTATATTTTTCAGTGGCACATGTTCTAATAAAGCCATAAATACAGATCAGTCATCAGTGGAGCTCTGAAGCTACCCACTAGTCTCCTGTCCCTTGTTAGAGAGGACAGAATCACCTTTTAGCAGAACAGGATAGGGAGCACATTGCAGGACACCAAAGAAGTACCAACTACATGGACAATCATGGGGTGGTGGGTGTCTGTCATCTCCCCACAGCAATGCATCGAGAGGGTCAGTGGTCTTCCAGAGGCATGCAAAAAACATTGTTTTTCAATATGTTCACTATTTATGCACCTCCTCATTGCACCAGTAGCCGCTGTATGCTTTACCACTCAACGACATGTGATTAAGGCAAAAAACCAAAAAAGAGGCAGAAGGAATGAGCCAGTGTGCAAAAATAAAAGGTTCTCCTAGCAGTTTCACACTCTGTTAATGTAACACACAAACCAGAAAATAATACAGACTAAAGCCTACTATCTAACTGAGCAGGCTTAAATAACACTTAGCTCTTTTACAAAGCTTTTCATCCAGAAATCTCAAAATATTTTATAAAGGTGCGCAGACTAGGGAAGAGCCAGAATGCAATCCACAGCTTTTGACTCCCAGGCATTTGCTTCTTCCATTAGACCACATCACTACCTCCAGGTATGAGCACACTTCTCTTATAGTTCACATGGAAAGATGCATATGTGGATCAAAGGAATAGTTTTTCCTCAATTTTCTATACACTGATTTCTTTTAACACCTTATTTCAAACACTGTTTAAAAATAATAGCTCACAATGCACCTATGCTACTCTAATGACTACTGTATGTTTAAGTAATGCTTCATGTAAGATGCAATGCTCCTTTCAGTTACAGTAGAAAAGCAGACAACAATCAAAATACATGTCTCTTCTTGAAATTTTTATTCTCTTCCATGTATAAAGGAAAAAATAGGTTTAACGATCATCAAGACAAAATAAAAATTATTATGAAAGAGGAAACAAAGAGAAAACCATGAAGAGCTTGCTAGAAATAGGGAAACGTCAATACTTTCCTCCAAAAGAAACAAGCTTGCAGAAATTATCGCAGATTTCACAACAAAATTCGAATGGCCAACACAGAACAAATGAAAATTTGGAAAGCTCACAGTGCTACTTTCAGCGTGGCCTGTCAAAATCAGTATGGAGAGCAAAATGAGTCAATAAAACATATCAATGTTCACCCGCATTCTCAAATCAGAAAACTATTCTGTCAACAAACAAGTTTTAATCTTTGCTGCAAATTGGGCATCCACAGTAACACCTCAAAAAACAGAGGATAAAGTCCAGGATTACAACTTCAAAACCACATGTCTGATTTTTAAGTCTTTGATGAACAAATTATATTTAGCATTCATCAATGCCTATGGGCTTCTGAACAAGGGAGGTATCTAATATAAACTGTGTATGAAAAAGAATGCATGTCAAAGCTTTATTTATTTTTTCAAGGTTTGCAATGAAAATAGTATTGTTCAGAAAAAAAGGAAAAAAATCTACCAAAATTTTATCTTCATTCTCTCCAGTTAGAACTGCTGGCTAATGAGTGATTTTGAGTAAACTCAGTTCAGAGGAGACATAAATAGCATCTTTTTAAGCTAACGATTTTCACCACAGGCCTTCTAAAACAGGCATTAAGAGAGGCCCTAAAACAGATCCCCTTTGTGTTCACCTAAATACTTTTATTTTTGTTTTGCTTCATTTTAACATATGTATACATCCTGTGTTTTCAGCTTGTCTTTTCAGCCCACTCCCCTCCTCTGCACTCCCAATCTGTCAGCCAGACTCCAGGGACGGGAATTAAAAATGACCACGTTTAAAAACTGTACCCTGCCCATGTAACAGACTTTACAGATGCAGAAAGACTAAAAAGCTGAAAAGTTCCCCACGGTCTTTGCCTATTAAAGCCCACAGCTTGCCAACAGCAGGCCACATTTTAGTGTCAAAGAACAGGGCACCGGCTTGCATTTCTGTGCGATGGGAAGTGCCTCTTTGTATTTCAGATCACACTGTTTGTGGAGAAAGTCAACAATGCTGGGATGCTCAAAAACACCCTGTAGTATTACATGGAGGACGCAAGATGCTTGCTGAGAAATAGTGCTGACACCAGAATACGGTTGATTCAGCATGAGTGACATAAGCTTATTTTTGGTTGGCTCAGGCAGTATTTGATTCAAGTAGGATTAAATCTTCATCACATTTGCTTAAAAAAATCATTTTACACCCATCCCGTCAGGCTGCATCATTCCCCATCTGACAATATTTTCCACCATTAAAAAGAAAGGGGTAAATGTCTGTTCATCAAATGAGCAAAGAGGCAGGGAAAGTCCTTGACAAAAGTAACGCAAGGAAGTAGAAGGAAGGATTCGGTCAACTGGCAACCAAACAGAAGGCTCCTGCTATTTCCCACTGAGAAGTAACAGTATCTGGGCTATAGATATGTTTGTCAAACGTATCTATAGCAGGGATAATTAAGTTAGTGCAGCAAACTAGGTGCATGCTTTGAAGTGTTCATGCAGTTGCTATACTAACGTTTCTTTCACCTGGTAGGTTAAGCTCATCATCTCCTCACACATATTTGCAGACTTGTGATCTATCCTCTGTCCTCATTATCACGTTGTTTCTGATAGCTGAACATCTTGGAAATGATATTCGAAGGTTTTGTTATAAATAAAGGAGACTACCAGAAACCTAAATACAGACTTCTGTCACCACGGAATAACTGTCTGGAATTTCTCGTGGTTCTTTTCTGTCAAGGAGTCATACTTTACAAACAAGGAGTTGAGGAGTTACATACCTTACAAACAAATACTCCTACAAGGTAGGTATTGCTGGTTTTCCTTTTCCGAGGCCTCCTATGATCAGCATCGGAAATCTTGATCCTTAGTTTCCTATAACTGGAAAAACTGGGGATAAAAACATTCTTGCCCTGCTTTGCAAAAAGCCCCACAGACATTTCAATTTCTATGCTGATCTCACTTAAAATAACAGCATCAAAATCTAAAACAGAAAGCTTTAAACCCTCTGTCTTTGGCAGTATTTTTAAATTATGTAATATTACTAGCAGTGATACCTTTCCTGTAAAGATCAAACCCAATGTGATAGTAAGGATTCTGCTGAAGTCTGTACTGGGGTTTCTGTCACCAGTGAGAAGAGCACCACAGGAGTACACAGAATCTACAATGATATCGAGACTGATTTCCATTGATTTCAGTGAGGCCAGAACTGTATCCTGTGTGCTTTTCCATACAGCTGGAGAATGATTTCGTATGCAAAGATCCTCACTTACCTACATCCTCCTATAAATCAGAGTTCTCTGCTGCCTGCTCTTCACCCAACTCAATAGGAGCCTATCGCCAGTCTCACCTTTTCTACATTAGGTTTCTATGGCAAAAAAATTTTATTACCTTTACTTTCTAAGTGTATTTCTAACCAGGGTAGGGCCCTGCACACACAAGACAGTTTCAAAACAGAGACTTGTAGCCCAATGGACTAGATCGGCACATGCACTCCTCAAGTTCACACAGAAGCAACCAGCATTTACTTCTGAGCAAGGGACACAATTATGATTAAGACAGCATACGCCCTTGTGCCTCCTCTATTCTACAGTTTCTACTTATTTTGTCAGAGAGACCTGCAGTTTGGGTATTTATGGATCTGAGAAATCCTAGTTCAGACATGAGCACTGCTGACGGGGCAAGACACTCTTCTAACTGTCCTGTAGTGTCCCACCTGTGGGAACATGTGAGCCTTCATTTTCCAGCAACATCAGCCAGAAGCATACATTTTAACCTATTCACTCAGGAAAAACAAACAACACATCACCCTCTTGCTGCATTTGGTTGCTGTACCTTCGCCTTTATTTCCAAGTTAACTCTTAGTTACAGTTAATGTCCCAAATATCTCATTTCACAGAATGATCTCTGGCTGGCTGAAATCATATCATAAGGGCAAAAAAAAAAAAAAATCTCATCTGTTGTCCTTTACCCATGCCTATAAACCAACCCATAAAAATGTCTTAAAAGAGTCAAGCAGCAGACTTACCTCCTGTACCTCAGCTGCTTTTAGAGAGACAAAGCAAATACACAGAATGAGGCTCAGAAGCTTGCCCTGAAAATAGGACCTCTGTTTTTTACGATAGCTCTAAGCCCAGCTCAGCAGCAACATGTCACCAGCACAAGCCCATGGGCTGGCAGGTAACCGGGGACCCCAGCGCACGGAGCCACTGTCGGTATTGGGAAGCGATGGTGAGCAAGGGAGACCAAACTTCCTCCTACATGCAAACTCCAGATTCAATTTTCTGCAAGGTTACCCCCAATAATTAAAAGGTTCTGTAATTTATCCTTAAAAGCTAGTCATGATGGGATCCATCAGGATCGATCTATTATCTTTTACCTCCACATGTACTGTGCGTGTGCATATCATATGTATTATGCTTTACGAGATGAATACTGGCAATATTTTCCACTAATTGTGAGAGTTACTAAACTGAACCTTCACTAAAATTAAGTTGACTATTAAAAGCTCAATGAGTAACCCAGCAAACGGAAGTGCTGTATATAGGATTTAGCAAGCACGCAACTGATCTGGCAACAACCAAGGCACAATATTTGCTGAACTTCCTATATCTAAAATTTGTTCCATACAATAGTCATATGTTCATTATGTATGGTGATTTAACACTCACAACACCAGCTCCCTCCTGCAACTGGCCAGCAACGGGTTTCTTTATATCACCTTATTGTGCTACACCTATTTTGTGCTTGGTTTTATCACTCTGTGTAACATGTAAGTGTCTTCATGGATGTCCAGGAGCAGATCTTCTGCAGTAAAAGAGGTAAAACAGCAAGATGGGAATACTCACAAGACTGCCCCTAACAAATTTTACAAAACTGTTAGTCCTTGAAATGCCCCAGTGAGATTATGTGACACATAATTCAAAAGTACAAATGAAATTATGAAATATGTGCTTAGGAGGCAATGTTCGTATGTATTAAAATACCAAAATAAATGTATAATAATTCAGGCATGCTACTCTGAAAACACAAAGTTAGTGGATTGAAAGTTACAGGTTAATTTACAACAAACACTCTCCATTAACATAACAGATCTCCCTGCATCAGTTTCAAAAATACTTGAATAATATTCTTAGCTATTAAGATGTCATTATCATAGACAGTCCTACAAATTTTAGCTACCTCAATATAAACACAGCTAGGTTTTGTAAGGAACACATATAGCACTTGTTATAACATGTTAAGTTTATTCCCTATATATATACTCTTTATGAGTGCAGTTTCTAAGTTTTCAAAGAGTATATATATTTTTTGTGCTTTTACAGTTTCCAGGCTATACCTCTATACAAATATGGTTTATGTTCTGCATTGTTTTCAGGATTGTACAGATGTACATAAATCACATAAATCAAAAGCAGCAATAAATTATATTAAGGTTGCATGCAGTCTAGCTATCTTTGACAAATTAGAAAACTAGGAATTCCCTGAGAAGAAGTTCTCTTTCAGAAGGAGAAATAAATAAATAAAAAATAAATAAATGAATAAATAAATAAATGGATCTTAAATGTTCTTATCTATTAATGTGGGAAAAAAGCCTGTACAATTTTTGCATGAAAAGAGAGAATGATTCAGGAGAAATTCTGACAGATTTCCTAAATACTGCCTCCACGAAAGAATCTAATATTTTTAAAAATCCGATATTTAAAAATAAATAGAAGGTCAAAGTGAACGTATGCAGAATTATGTGAAAGAGTTACAATTATTGATGAAAGACTATTTGCTGATAAGGATGCATCTATTTGAAATAGGATAGCATTTGGGACCACTCAAACAAAAGTCTACAGAAAGCTGATAAATCAAGGAACTGAGCAGGATTTAAACAAACAACAGACATGGCTGAGAACGCACGAAATGTCACGAGTACAGCTGAGAAATAAGTGATGGCACAGGACCACTTACTCAGCTACTAACAAGACATTATTTGCTTTGGCCTCCACAGAGCGAGGCAGCTATCAATCCAGCCACAGCTCCAGAAATTCTTCAGACTGAAGCCCTAAAAATGTGATTATTATTTCTGGGTGCACACATGGAACACCTCAATGAGTCTGGCTTTCAAAAAACAAAAATCCACCATATATCACAGAGGCAGGTGAAACCTTAAGGGAGTTCTCACAGAAAAGCGTTCTTCCTCCCCCAAAGTACTTCCCCCCAAAACTGCCGTTACAAAACACCAGGGCCTGGGTTCTCCAAGAAAAACTCTAGGACCTATGATAATTTGGCATCCGAGTACCTAACTTGCAGGTGCTCTGCTCTTGCGATGGAACCCCCAGCTCTGGTAGTTACCCCCATGTCTTGACAGTGCCAGCGAATCCACGAGTGGCCATCGCCGAGCAGAGAACAGTCCAATATTGCCGGTAGGAGATGACGAAGCCCACACACATCTGAAGTCCCACTTCTCTAGGACCTACGTGTTTAAGCAGTGATACTCAAAGTTCTTAGTTTTGATATCTTTTTCAAAGTTTCCAGGCTGCTCCTGAAAGAAACCTACTGGAGGGTCCTTTCTGTCAAGGACACAAGTGGAGAAAGTGAGCTACATCACACACAGAAAACCAGTTTTCGAGAGGAGCTCATGCCTTCAGAAGTCTGTTGGGATGTGAGGGGAAAGATGGGAGCAAAGAGGCTCAACCTTGTCAGGATGGAAGTGCTTGAGAACATCCAAAGCAGCTCTTTGGCCACCTGGGAAAGCTGGATATTGAAAATGTAGGCACTCACACAGGTTAGGCAACTTCTAAGGTTAGGTGGCAGTTCAGTGGGGATATTGAGGATCTCAGTTTGGGCTTTCAATGCCTAAATCCCACTTAAGTCCCACTTAAGGCATCTAATCCTTAAAGCCTTGCCAGGAAGGAGAGAGTCTACGCATGCAAAAGCTGATGGTCAGTGACTGTCTGGTTCTGTTAAAACTAAAATACACAGAGAACGACCTTATTTTGTACAAAGGAAAAATGCAGAATAATCAAAGACACGCTCTAGTCATAGAAAGTTAATGGAAAGTTAATGCAGCTGATACAGATCACAGTCCTGTCTTTAGAACCCACGACAGTTTTGCTGACCTGGAGAATATTATAATCCATAAATCATGGGTCTTCAATAGCCCACGGGAAGAAGCACATTTGGAAATGTTCAAAAGACAAAATGACTAGAGGAGTCCTCAAAAAAAACTCCGCTTACCCACACCAGCTAAGAGGTAAAACTAGAAAGGAGAAGAATTTATAAAACACTGTAATGCTTACATAGAGTTAATAATTCAAAGAACAATATTCTGTCATTCAGTGACCAACTAGTTTGCCATGCTCCATGAAATTAGGTAGTTTCAGTCCAGTTCCTGATAGCCGGGAGTCCACCCAACAAAAAGCTACCAATTTATTTCTCACTTGCCTGCAGTGCTGTTGGCTCTGAACCATGAAGTGTGAGTATACATGGATACCAGTTCACTCTATATTCCCTATACCTGATACCTCCATATAAAGACTGCCTTTTTTTAAAAAAAAAAAAAAAGTGCCTGTACTTACACCACTTGAATTTAGCTGACAGAACTGCCAACACGATATTTTCATATATAAAATTATCTAATTGACAAAAGTGGTCTTTGCATAAAAGCAGTAGACTAGAAATACAATCATAAAGTGCAACTTTTGATTATTATTCTATAGTACTGTGTTTATGAGGGAGATATCATTAATTATTAATACTTATTTTAATGGTAAATATTTCTGCTGTTCCCCGAGTATGCACTGCAATATTTGCCTGACTGCACAAACCAAGATTTCTCTATGGGTAAAACACTGAGATCTCCATTGCGGGGATTCAAAGAGCTCTGCTCCAAATGAGAATTCTGGCCTAAGTCTCCGGCAGCTACCCACCCACCAATGAGCACCTGAACTCTATAAACTGTGATGGAAACAAGGGGACAGGCCTCCCATTTCTTCCTATCTGCAGATGGCCAGAGTTCCAGCAGCTCACCCACTAACCCCTGCAACTTTTGCATTACAAAATCAGTATTTGATGCAAAATACAGGAAAGTAGACAAGCATGTATGTCACAGACCATAAAGATGCTCCGTGGGAGCAGGGTGCACTCCTTCCTTCCTGAACACTGCATTATCTCTCCAGATTGACACCTGGTTTCTTCTGCCAGGCACAATGATTCAAATGTCCCCAACCTGGCTTTCAAGGGGTGTAGGAATTACTAATCTTTCATAATGAGCTTATGGTAAGGAGGCCAGTCAGGTTTCTCTAATTTATTTGGATATTGGTCTCTAGTCTCACTGCGCTTTCACCTGCGTTTTGCTTTCAGTTCTGGATTTGTCCCAGGATACATACGCAAAGTCAAGGTTGTATCTTTTCTGTCCAGCCACCTCCTCCGTTTTGGTAAAGTGTTAATATATTTATAAGTCTGATTTACAGAGTACTCCAATGCACTCTCAACACTGACACAGACAAGCAACAGAAAATATTTTGCAATTTGGCATATTTTCTTCTTCAGATACTCCTATTCAAGTGCTTTCCTTTAACTTCTCAAAATTATTTATTTTCAGCAGAAGTCAGTCTATTTTTGCCTGCTGTTTAATCTATGTATAAGCTAAATATCACCTTCCCGACTCACACAAGCAATCGCCCCCTCGGTCTGTCAAGGCAGCTCAGAAGAATAGGGAAAGCAGGATTTGTCCTGTATCTACATAAGCATTTTAGTTGCAACTGTGGTCAGCTGTAACAGATTGATGAGGAATTGTTTGAAATACTTCTGGTTGAAAAATATATAAATCATGATTACTGATAAAACAACATAGATGTATGTGACACCTATGAAATACAGAAATAACCTAGAAATAGAGAAATAAGCAAAGGTGTACTCTAGGACTCTTATAACCTAAGTTTTCCAAATAATATAAATGTTATGACAAGTAAATACACAAAACAGTAAGGCAGTATACTTCAAGGTGACAGTGCTGTGTACAGAACAGTAGGGGTTAATTTTTTTTGGAGATGTTTAGGTGGCCATGGAAGTCGTGAATTTGGATTCACCCCAATTTGAATTGTTATATTAAATAACACGCAAAGTTATTTTTGTTTGCGTTTCTTACTGCCTACTCTTCCTATTCCAGGTTCCTCCTTGCAGAGCACAAACAGCCCGGGCACAGCAGGGAAGTAGCACCCAGGAACAACCGAAGGGAGAAGCATTAGTGGAATGCAGCAGCCTGGGGGGAGAGACCCATTTACGCAGAGAAAGTGCTTAAGCAGGGACATTTGTGCCTGCGTCTATGTCTACGTAGAAAGAGGTTGGGTGAGCGCATGCCCAGGGAGGAGGATTTGGTTATGGTTAGAATTTGTGAGTGACAGCCATGTGACAGCTGGGAGTCAGCAAAGATTTTGGAGGGATGGAAATTCCTGAGATAGGACACACGACCACTCATGCGATCTGCATGTGCCTATCATCATGCTGTATTATAATAGCTGACGCTATGGTTTACCAGTTCTCCAAAAGAGAGGCTATAAATTAGGGAGAGGATTTGAGGAATGGTGGATGAGAAATGGAAGTCATAACATTTGAAAACGAAGGGATAAATATAACTTGTTTTCATGTTATTGAAACAAGCAAATAAAAATCTCCAAAGCAAGCACACAACAGTAGCAAAGCTTGCATTTCCATGATTTATCTTTAGTGACAGGTTATTATTTCCTTAGAATATAATTTTTTTTCCCTTACTAACTTACCTAAAAAGGCCTTGATCCTACAAACCCTTGTACAAATACTTAATTTTAAGTGCGCGAATAATCCCACTGATTAGAGTTATTCCTACAGTTTCAGGATCCGGGCCTAAGTCACAACACGCAATTAAGCAGAGGCATTTCCAAAGAACTGCTTCATTTTCTTTTCTGGGGGCCTTACGCAAATGTGAAGCCAGCGGAGATGTGCAATTTAAATCAAACCTGAAAAACTGAAATACTTCCCCTTTAACGCTGCATTCATGCCGATAGAGTATCACATGACCTTTACCGTAATTTCTATTAAAATCATTTCATGTCTGGTTGCTTCTGCTATCCTGGCTCATTTGTATTGTTTACAACAAGTCATTGCTCTCGACAGTTAGTGGTGGCTGAATCCATGGTTACCAGTTTTTACATTCACTGGTTAAATGGAATGCAGCTCTTCGGTGGGGTTTCATGGAGAAAGCTCTTAAGAAACCACAATCCAGCTATCAATCAGGCTAACCTGGGAGAAATTAATCTGATAAACAGAAGTATCATTGTGTATGAAAAATTTATTGAAAGGGAGCTCGAGGCTTTTATTAGTTGCGTTCGCGAAAGTGGGCATGTTCGGATCAGACTTAGTGCACAGAAGACTTAGGTTATGTGGTCTAAGTCTGACATTCATCCATGTTGTGCCTTCTCTGGTGCTCACTGCTAATAAAACTATACCGTTTAAAGCTTTTAAAAAAATCTCAAACACTTATTTTACCAGAAATGTGCTCAGAATATAAATAGTGCTTAAATACAGGTTTAACCAGACTGCAGTCCCGGCAAAGTAACTTAAACAGACACAGACGAGATAGTAAAACACAAAATAGACAGCCCTGAGTAGAATTCAATTAAGACAAAAACCACCCCAAACAGTGCAACATCGTTAATGACTAAATTAAGCCTGCAAACAAATATATTTTACTGGTACCTAAGGACAATACGCACTAATTCCATTTGCTCTGTTATTTATAGTTTGGTGTAGGGTGGGGTTGCCAAAATCAAAAAGCAAAGCAATAACTGATTTGCAAGATGGACCCCCAAATCCTTTAAAATGCCTAAAAACATAAGAAAAGTTCTCTATAATTTGATGGCTACAATCCTTGTCCCACAAGCTACATGAGAGCAACAAATAGTTAAATCAAACATATTACTACTAGCTCATCTACTGCAAAGTCACTGTATCAGAAGCCCGAATTGATTTGTTTCCTTAGAACAAACTGAAAATGAATGTAACATAACATCCGAAAAAAAAAGAATCCCTCCTGCCCTGCTAATCGGATATTGTATAATGGTTGATTGCAGCTTTGCACCGTGCTATTGTTGCCTATATCATACATACTTACAGGTTCTGGGTTCTTCCAAGAGTTTGGTGCAGTTTCAAGGACAAATGTCTTAAGGAAGTCTTTCTACTGTGCAGCAGTGATCCTAGCTCTGATCTCATTACATGAGCAAAGTGCTACAGCTGACAAAATAAAGGAAACTTCCTGCGTGAAGAAGAAATCTTGGAAAGTCTCAGGGTTAAAAAGGCTGCTTAAATACGCTCCTTGATTTGCTCCCTAGTTGTGTATACACAGTAGCAGCTGATCTCTGTTTGCAGCCCTGCAGAAAGAAACCTTTGCTGAAAACCAATGGCATCACATTTCAGAGGAGATACTGCCAGGCTCTGGAGAGCAAAGCAACCTTTGACAACTTCACCCAGTTTGAATCACCGGCGTTTGCTGCATGTCCTGCAGGACTTTTGGAACTGTATATCTACTGTATTATTTTTATTAACGCCGCTCTGAAATCCTGCATCCTAGGCAGTCTTGACACAAGCAAGTCTCCCTCGCTGTAATAGGAGGTTTTGACTGTGTCACGACTGTTAACTGCAGTATTCGCCACAATATATTTTTGCTTTGTCTTGATTATGGCATTTGCAGATGAGAAGCTGTTAGCTGCGCTCAAAAGCATTTTCTGCTGTAGAATTGCTAAATTAAGTGCAATAGGCATCCTGTTTATCCCAAATTCATCTCGAGCCTGCCTTGCATCAGTCACACACTTCTCAGTCTTTTTTTTCTTTCTGATACAGAGTACAAGTCAACAGATTTGGGGAGTGGGAGGGGTCTGGTTCTTTTATTGAATATCTTATCTAGAGCCTTTTAGCATGGCCTCCATTGGACCAAAACCGTGAAGCACAACACCCCAAATTCAGCAAAGTTTGGTATTCTGACCGAAGTCCCTGTGTGACTTCAAGTGCCCCCTCAGCTCCCACCTTGGCCCTCCAGAACCAACCAGGGATGGGCAGAACCTGCATCAGCTTCTGTGTTTTTTACTGCTGTCCAAATAAACTAGTGAGAACAGAAAAGCAACATTTAAAAAGAATACTTGTGCTAGTGCTAATTCAACTCTTAAACTGGGAAGCAATACTCCCAACACATCCTCACATTTGACATCAAAGAATCGTCGATAATTAATTTGGATTTAGTTGTTTCACCATCTAGCCCAGGGTGATTCTCTGAAGAATAACTGAGACCATACATTGCCTCCACAAGCAGCCAGAGTGTGACCACAGAGCTTGCACACTGCTTTCCAAACAGGACCCCCTTCTCTCTCCAGGATAACCAGCAAACCTCAGACACAAAATTTAGAAGAGTCCCTTTTAAAAGTGCACCATTGCAGAGTTTGGTTAGGAGGAGTTAAGGGTTTTTTTCTGGGCATTTGTAAAACAGATTATTCACCACCCTCTTTTACCCTGAGGCGCTATGACTATTCTGGCTACTTACTGTGTGTTATTTCTTTAATATTTTGAACTTTATTCCAAAGGGCAGAAACCAAAACTGACAGAACACCAAGACAGCATGCTCTGTGATTCAAACAGCAAAATAATTGAGGTCCTGTGCGTACACACCATCTGAGTGTGTGCACTCATATTGCACACGCCTGCACACACTCACTCACAAGCACAAACAAGCACAAGGGTTTGTGGCCCAGTTTTCAGCGATACTCATAGTTCATGTCCTCACCTCCCTTCAATTAAAACAAAAAAGTAACAATGAGCAAAATCTGATTAGCAAAACATTAAAAATATTTTTCTTATAAAAGGTAGGCACTGTTTATAGCAGGGTAACCATACTGATCAATATGCATTTCCACCCAAATTTGCCTTCCTCCTTTGGGAGAATGATCCTGTCCACCCCCGGACTGTGTCACACTGGAGAAATGAAAGTGTTCGGTGGTGCCAGCAGGATTCATCTCATTCTTTTCCGACAGTGCAAGGTAGGGGACCAAAATCCCTGCTAGGAGGCTGGGCTCTTTCACCTCCGTCACAGCACCTCACCTCTCTGTGCCTAAACTGGCACCATCGCATTTAATGCGTGTTGCCAAGGGACAGTCTCTGTGCCTCCATTGCTCAAGCTGCAAGACAGGGAGTGCACATCGGAAAAAGATAAAGGACTAAAACCTGAGGGTGTGCGTCCAGTTCCCAGCTGTGCCGTAAGAAGGGCCGTGACCTTGGGCTGCTGCTCTCTGTGCTCCAGCGCCCAGCCTGCTGCCCAGACTCCGCATTCCTCGCTCTCAACCCTTGTCCACCTGCTCTGTTGGCTGTAACGTGGAAGGAGGGTAGTTGTTTGTTTGTTTGTTTGTTTGTTTTCTGTTAGAAATTCAGCACGGAGTAAAACAAGCTCTTTATGTCAGGTGGAACTCAAGGCATTAATTTAAGACAAGTAAAAAAGAAAATCCCTGTGGAAGCAGGAATTTCAGTGAATGAAGTTTCCTCCTCAAGAGCCTGTAAATACCCAAGTGTCTGTGCAGAAAGGCTGAGACATCCGGAAGCAGCACGAGAACAATAACCCGACTGTATTCAGCAGTCCTACCCCACACAGCCCAGCTGGCACTTGTCAAGGCTGCAGGACACCTACTCCAGGTTAGACTCCACTTCTCCTTACCTCTCCGCTATAATCATGTCCCATCTGTCACAGCTGGGTCAATACAGAACCAGGGACACTGCTCCTTCTGCTCGCTTTTTCTGTAAAAGTAGACACTGATCCGGACCACGGGACACCAAGGAATTGCCAAATCTTTATCCTCCCAGTATTCCCAGCTATACCCCAACCTGCGACACTCTGTCTTCCCTTTTCTCTCCTTTCCGATTTTCTCATTTAATTTTGTTTTCACAGAGTCGTATATGACAGGGAGCGTAGTAACAATTCGAAGTCCATTTTCCAGGCTTCAGAGGATGGGGTAAAGTAGCCTGGCTACTAAGGAGAGGCCACGAAAAATGTTCGGAGAGGATGGAGAGCAAGAGCTAGGTGAGAAATGAAGAAGGGGAAGCCAAGCCTGAGCTTACGCAATGTCAGAAGCTGTACATCTCCATCCCTCCTCCACCTGTCCCCAGTGGAAAGGGTGGCCCTCGGAAACCAACCCCGCTGCCTGCTTTTCTGAAATCTAAACTAGTACTGGTGCCCAAGGTGGGCTGTGCTCTGCCTTCCTGACACTCATCAGTTGTAACAAATTCAAAAGCTTCTTGCTTAATTCATGCGGGTCTTAAAATTCAAAGACATCATCAAGAGGAAGGCATTTAAGGCTAATGCTACGAACAAGTACAACAGGGCAAATTCTCAGTTTTAGCATCAATCTCAGGATATTTCTTGTATATATCAATACCCTGTTTCCAGGGGTCAAGTAATAAGAGACCAGCTTTCTCTTTTAAAAAGAGATTTCTAGCTCTTGTAATAAAAGAGGTATGACTGAAAGTATCCACAATAAGACAGAAGTCCAGCAGAAGCACAGTGATGCTTTTAAAAGTCACACATTTTAGCTAGTCTCAAAATTTTCAATAAGCAGTACTGGTTTTAATTATCTATCTCTGAACCCAATAGGAGTACATAGACTAACGAGAGCTACACCTGGAAGGTTCTCAGGATTTCGCTTAAATAGTAATTCGGAAACTCTGTCCATCCAGACCTGTCTGGTCTCTGCACGGATCCTGAATCTGTCCTATCCCCAGTCTATCCATACACATACTAACTGCGACTACTGGATTTTCTTTTTAGCATTTTAATGCATTTGGATCCTTGTCAATGTACGGAACACCTTCCTCACCCTCGCACAGCGAGTGGCTACAGTCTCCGCATTGAAATTCCTCCATAAAAGTCACTTCTCCCTTTTCATCTATTAAGACTCTAAACTAAAACTAATACAATCATCAAGAAATTTGTATGCCTAAGCTAAGTGTTGTTCTCATCAGCAGCTCTGCATTACCCGATCGTTCAGGATTTTCCTGTTGTATTTACTATGCTCACATTCTGTGCTATGTATACAATTAAAATTGTTTGGGTTTTCATACCATTCTTGACTTTTGTTTTCTAAAGTATCCAGCATACTTTGAAACAAATATAGGTGACAACATAGATGTAAATATCGCCATGGAGGCATCACAACAAATTTGATGCTTGGAATAATTCATTCAAGGTGTCTAGATCCAATTTAAATTCTTTCCCAATTTTAACCGAGGCTTCATAACCAGATGAACTTAAAACAAGGTGTACGACTTCATGCTACACTGGTAATCCACCCTAACTAGGAAATAAATTTTCAGTGATTAAGTTGAATTGTTCGTACAAAATGCCAGCTTCAGCTTTTCACTCATACAAAATAGCTTGGAAAATATATACTGCATGTGTTTATTATAGCTACAGTTGCCATGAACATCTATAACTCTCCAACAATTTCCTTGATTTATGTTCAAAAACATACAGGGCATGAAATGATGCCTGCAACCTTACATTTCCCTCAAGAACATTGTGGGGAGAAGATATATTCCAAAACATCATGTTAGATTCCTTGTTATGTCTCCTTTTTAAAATAAATGTATGATAATCAATTACACATGCTTCAAAGCAACTGCCACTAGATTCCCCAACAGAAAAGCTGTTTGAGGAAAGTTCCATTTTCTTTCCCCTAATGGTTGAGCTATAATAAGAGATCTTGCTCAGATATTAAAGGAAAAAAAAGTGTATTATTAAGGATAGGCCCTGCTCAACTTGAATATGCACGCACAGGTTTGTGCTTGCCTAGACTTGACTTAGAACAAGGCTTTTACAGAAGTAACATCTCCACTGATCAACATGCTAACAAAAGCATGTGCGTGTGAAGATCTTGCACCTAATCTCCTTGTCATATATGCTTGTTGTAATCCAAGTGATGTCAAGAGAACAACACAGATGATAAGTTAATGTATCAGGCTCGACTTCCCTTTCAACCTCAATATGCAAAACATTCATTTAAGAAGCCCACCCAGCTGTAGCTTCCACTAGAAACAGAAACCTGCAGATGTTTATAGGAATATCAATTAAGCTGGATGGGAGCGCTGCCATTAACGCGGGTGCATGTAAAATTGGGCTTTGCAGATCTGCCTGAACTCCATGCAGAGGCTGAAGTGTATGTTTTCTCCAGAGTATTGAGGCCCACGGGTTATATGCCATTAACAGGTGAGCATATAGGGATGATATCTTCACAACCTCGTGGCTCCAGCACAGGGACAAGGGCAGCATCCCCGGGCAGCACCCTTGCCCGTGGTGGGGAGACCGGAGTGGCCGGGATTGCATGCAGTGCTTGGCACCCAGCATAGCAAGGGTCAGGATCTTTTGTCTCCTCTGCACCAGGTAGTTTTTGTCGCCTTCACCCCAAACAGGGAGCTCACACTCCCTGCCTCTTTTAAGGCCCTGGGTCACACCACAAACTAGACAGCTGGCAAACACAATAGAAAACTGGGCTGGATGGGACAAGCCTCTCTAAGCAGGACTTAAACTTACTGGCACTGAGTTCCAAGTGAATATGGAGTAAGCTGGATGTGAGACTTGTTTCAAATAAAACAGCCCTGTTCATCCCTGCAAGTGTGCAAAATGTGTGTACGAAATCTGGAAACAGAAATGAATTCACTCATTCCACCCAGTTGTGGTTTTGTTTTCTGTCTTCCTTTTGAATCAAACCCTCAAAGAACAAAAAATCGCAGGAGAGGAAATACTGGCTTGCACCCTCTTTGGACTGCAGTGCTGTTTTATCTGTTACTAATGAAGCCGAGGAGGAGGAGGGGAGATCACTGGACATGCGTGCCTATTGCCCATGCGGCCCCAACTAGATAGCATCAACAGTTGTTCTCCTATTTTCACAGCGGGAAATAAGCAGGTACTAGCTGTATAGGAATAATCAGGAGGAATCTAGGTCAAAATCAAAGCAAGTCTCGTCTGTCCATTTGAGGAAACTCACATGCAAACACAATACCCATGTAAAAACAAAGAACCTATTTGTTATGGTTCTCTCTCTTAAGATTGTTAAACAAGCATGCAAACACTGGCCTACCTTGACTAAAAGGCACTATTCCTTTAGTGTGACTTTTGAAAAGGCATTCAAAATCAATATAAACTCGAGATATTAGGAAATTTTATAATCATTATTTCACAAAGGCAGACTTGAAAGGGTCTCTTGTTCATGGGTAAATCTTCAGTTAGTTTTTCTAGTACCAGTGGTTCAATCGAAAGATTCGCCAACTGCCCCCTGGAGAAAACTGAAGATCTGCATTTAAATGGAGATATAGTATTTCCAAATGCATGGTACCTGCAAGGCAGATACTGTCAAGGTTTCTCAGTGAGTGGATCTCAAATTGTATTAGGTACATTTCAGTGCCATAACTATCCCCATTTCACAGGACTGGGGCTATTTCCATATCATTTTTATGTGTGCATGCTTTGTAATATTTGTCCTGATAAGTCAAAATTAAACCCCCATCTACAACAAAGCCCTCACATACGAATGACAAGGAATTACAACCTTATGTATAATTTTCTGATATGCACAATGAAGACTATATTAGATAGCTGGACTAGAAATCTTAAATAATTGAAAACTCTGATGACTTAATAGAGTAGTAAGCTTGGTTTACAGTGCAGCCAATTTAGAGCCATAAAAACACTGTGTAAAATTTTTATCTTGTGGTTGACCATTACGTATCCTATTTATTATTCCAAAGTATTTCAACAGCATTTTTCTTCATCAATGTGGCTGCTGGCATTTAGCACCCACTCACTAAAAGCACGTGATTTTCCTGGAACAGCTTTAGGAAAAGAAAACAAAAAATTAGCAGATCACTACAAAACTGTTCCTCGTTGTAATATGCATCTTTTCACATTCTGACTTGAACCGACTTCATGTGCTGCAGAACACATTCAAAACCACCAAGACTTAAATATAATAAATCAAAGCCATATACATTAAGTTAAAAAGACTGGTGTAACTACTGATCCTGACACATCAGAGAACCAAAAAAAAAAAAAAAAAATCAAATCTCATGAATACTTTGTTGCTAATGTACACGAGTTCAAAGAGCAGTGTTCCTCTTAGGAAAACATCTTCATTTTCATATCAGAAAATCATCCTAACCTTCCAGAAAAGTTTTTGTGAGCATGGAAGGAAACCAGAGAGAAGGTTTAGAGTGCAAAAGACACTTGTGATGGGTTTCAGACACGCAGGCATTAGTCCAGCCAGCCTCTCGCTGAAATTCAGGTTGCAATTGAAACGTCCCCGTAAACAAGGTTACTGCGAACGGCCCAAGATATCCTTCTCAGCAACACCTTCACCAGGAGCCCTTCAGCTGTCTACTTAGTTTGTTATACCTTATCTCACAGCCCTGACATCCTAATGCTGATTCAAATTCAGGATTCAAAATGAAAGATGAAATATCTCTAAGATCACTTAATATTGAAATACCATTGCAGTAATAAGTGGTGCCAGGCTCGAGATAGGGATATAGTACTCTAGTGGTAACCTTTTAATTTCTGACAAAATACTGTGGAATAACTGTGATGCTGCAGACACAGTTAATGCAATCGATTTGTTTTCCTTATTTTGATAATGAGCACACTGAATGTCGTGTTTACCTTCTCCTGCCCCTGGCACATTTTAAACCGTAAAGTCCTCTAAAAGGAGACCTGCCAGATTCCCAGTACAGACAAGAAACCCCCCACATCACAGCCCCCCGCTCCCCCCACAGCACGCAGAACCACAGCTACCTTGATGCTCTCAAGACAAGGAAGATCATAACCACATGAGTCACTTCGTCATTCTAAGTCTTTGGCTATTTTCAGTGGAAATGCAACGCACGCACCATGTATAATCTAATGTAGGTTATATTGTAAACTACTCCCATTCTGACAGCGATGGTAGGTATGCTACAACAGAACATTTTGTCCTGTGAAATAAAACAGAGAAGTAGCACCAAAACGTATCAGGCAAGTTTTGCACTTTGTATTTGAGACCGGGCGCTAATAAATGCTTAAAACTTCAGTGGTTTTATACAAAGGGCATTCAGATTTCTCTCCTGGCCACAAATGATGATAGGCTGAAGTGGGGGGGGGTCATCTCTTTTTCTGTTGGGTTATGTTTGCTGTCAGAGTTTCTTTAACAGCATGAAAATACAGGATTGGGGGCGGGAAGATATTGAGGGGGGTAACAATTACAGCAGAGAAAGCCAAGCTGCTCAGAGCCTGCCTTCCCACACTACCATTCACCTTGATTTAGCAGTCCTTCATATTCCACTCATTTTTCCTTGCCTCCCCCATTATTTAGTCATCTCCTAAATGCAGTCCTCTCTTCTCCGGTATAAAGAGAAACATACGAACTAGACCGAGTACTCAGAGTGCTTCCCCTGCAGCACTTCAAAACATACGTCCAGACCACTCGCTCCTTTATAGCATTACTGCTCGGGGGAAGAGAATAAATAAATAAATAAATAAAATAATGAATAAATAAATTTCCTCGCAACCGGGTCACATTCAGCCCCCCACATGCAACCACTTCTCTAAACCCCTCAAGCCCGGAGCTGGGGGAGCACGCAGTGCGTGGACTTTCCGCACTTTCCTTCGCCCCTCCGGGTTTGGGGTGCGAGCGGCCCCGCTGCCTTTGTGTGTGCGTGTCCCCGGGTCCTGACACGACGGCACCGGCAGAGCAAAGTGCGTCCACGCCGCCGCTCCGGCCGGCCGGGGACGGCCGGGGACAGCGGGGAAGCAGCAGCCAGCGGCAGCCGTGTCCCCCGCCCGGCGTGCAGGGCTCCCACCGGGCCTGCTCGGCTCCCGCCAAGCGCTCGCAGAAGTGTTGCGGGAAGGAGAGGGCGGCGGGGGAGGGACGGAGACGAGGACGGGCCCCCCCCGGCCGGGCCAAGCGGGCCCCGCGGCTGCCCGGGCCGCGCCGCAGCCGGGACACTTCGGGGCTCCCGAAAGGGCACCCCGGAGCAGGGAGGGCGACACGGGCAGCAGTCGCGACAATCACACGCGCCCTGCAACCGGCTTTGAGAGTCCGGTCCCCCTTCCCTCCTTGTAACCGCCAGAGCCACCCCGGGACCCCAGCCCCAAACTCTTGCTGACTAAAGCCTCGTCACTTCCCCGGCACTCCTGACCCTGGGCAAGGGGGGGAGGACAAAACCTGCTGGGGGAGGATCTGTTAGCAGAAAAAACAAGAAAAAAGAAAAAATCATTCTCCCTTCCCCCCTCCCCCCCCCCACCCCGGACCAATAATTTTAAATAATTGTCCGAGAGACGAGAACCACTAAACCCCGGGCGGCCGGTGCTGTCGTGCGGCTTTTTACGAAGCTGATGTTCGGGGTGGGGGGAGATGACTCTGAGCAAGTGCAATTGGCAAGGTCTGAAGGTGGAATGGGGTGGGGGGGGAGCGCTTCTGGCAGCGGCTCGTCTCCAAGCAAAAACATGCCCCCGATGCAATGTCAGCTCGCAGAGGTGCGCGGTGGGGAGGGGGGGGCTCGCTTTACCTGGTCAGCTCAGAACCGCAGGCAGGTTAATCAGGTGAGTCGTCAGGGATTTTAAAGAAGCCGAAGCCGGTTTCTTTGCTAGGAAAGTCTACAACACCATGCAGGGACATTGCAAAATCTTTACACACGCCTCCTTTAACTGGGCTCCCGCGACCTCCGCCGGCGAGGGGGGAGCCGCCGGCGGGCTGCAGGCCGTGCGGCGCCGCTGCGGCGGGGCGGGGGGCGCGGGGGGCGGCGGCGGCGGCGGGCGCGGCCCGGCGAGGGGGCAGCGGCGGCGGGCGGGCGGCGGCGGCCCCGGTCCCCGCGGGCCCGGCCGCGGCGGCGTCCCCGGGCCTCCCTGCCGCCTTGGTAGCGCCGGTCCGCACTCGGCCTGACCCGGGACGTCACGCCGCCTGTCTGTTTTCTCAATGATAACTTGGCAGGAGAAGGGGGAAGCGGCCGGGTTTTTCCTGGGCTCGTTACCGGGTATGTGCACGTTTCTTTTGCATGCGTTTTTTGATTTTTTGGGGGGTTTTTTTGGTTTGTTTTTTTAACCGAAATAATAAAAAGCCGGGACAGGAAATCCGGGGCGCGGCGGGGGCTGCCGCCCCGCGATGGTGGCGGCCGCTCGCCGGCGGGCGCGGGGGAGCGGCGGCGGCGCGGCCGAGGGGCGCAGGCATGCGTTCATCTTTTTGTCTTTCATTTTACCTTCAGGGTGACATTCAGTGCCAGGCGAGCCTCGCCGGTCACCGCCAAGCCCCACCTGGAAAAAAAAAAAAAAAGAAAAAAAAACCAAAAAAAACCCCAAGCAACCCAACAAACAAAAAACCAACCCAAACCCAAAAAGCAACTACCGAAAACGGGGGGCGGGGAGGGGAGAAGCACCCCCCGGCAGCCCGGATGCGGGCGGCCGAGTCCTCCGGCGGCGGACGGGACACCTCGCCCAGGGGACGCGGGGACACACACAGGCACGCGCACGCCGCCAGGCTCCAGCAGCCCATTTGCCGAGCAGGCGGGGGAGGGGGACACACCTCAAAAAAAAAAAAAAAAAAAAAAAAAAAAAAGCCCCGCGATGCAAGAGGAAGGCAGGCGAGGAGCAACGCTGCTGCCGTGCAGGCCCGGCGCCGCGCCTCCACAAATCTGCAAGCCTCTCTCTGCATGGGAAGGCTGGGGGTAGGGGGGGGAACCCCCGGAGCACGGATTCCCATGGCACTGGGTTGAATTTGGGGTGCAGCCGTGCTCCCCGCGGGAGGGGCCGAGGGAGGCACGGCTGCAGTTGGGCACAATGGCGTCGCTGCTCAGGAGAGGAAAGGCTCGCACAAATCCTGGCGGGATTTAAGCGCGGGTGTTTAAACCACCTCTGCTCCTAGGGTTGCGGAGCACGCGTTTCTGAAAGCTGGACGTGTTACGGTGAAACAGAGAGCGAGCTCGGGCCTGTAGTCAGCACCGAAGTCGCTGTGACCCCTGTGCACGCTGTGAGCCCCGTTCTCAGTAATGGCAGGGGCTGGCAAACCACCTGCATTTTCTTTCCTTGGGTTTTGTACTTTAAAAAGGCAAATCTTGTAAGTCTACATGATGGTCCCGCTAAATTCAGGGGACCTCTTACATATTGGGTTTAACTCACACGCAGAAGTATTTCCAGAACTAGGCCTCACTTACCAAGAAACTATCCCTGGTAGCTCGGACTTAAGTGCCTCTTGAGCTCAAGATCAGTTGTGACATACATGCTGTTAATATCCCAAGCTGCTGAAACACCACAACACCTGCACCGTGACCAGAGAGCGTCCCAGCGGCACCCAAAGTCAAGTTTACCTCTTCTGTGTTGTGATTTGCACCACCTATTTTAATAACAAGTTACAACCTTCTCGATACACATGTAACTAGCACAATGGAGTTCATGAAGGGAACGTGTAGCAGGGCTGAAACAAAATTATTTTTTGCAACTCCCTCTGTTCAGCCTTAATATTAGCATTTACACTTTCATTTTTCCTCATTTAAATATAAGAAAAGGAAAAATTGCCTTTGCTTAATATTGTTACTAATCAAGTTTTGCTGTTTCAGTTTTTATAAGGAGATAAAGTCAGAGAGAAGTTAGTGTACACCTTGTCTGTTACTGGACTCTCTGCTCTCAACAGCACCTTATTTTAAACGGTGAGACTGTCTGTTGCAACTGGAAAAAAAAGAAATCCATCTTGGAAGATAGTACAGTCCAAGTGTGATTTTAAGAAGCCTGAAATTGAAAGCCTTTTTTTTTTTTTTTTTCTTTTTTTTAACCCAAGCTACTCAAGATGCTTTCTGGCTTGGCTGGAAAGACAAGTTGGTTTCATGTTTCTGTTTTGGAATTGTTTTGAACTGCTTTTAGGCTAAATTCTTACCTGTCTTAAGTATACTGTCTCATCAGTGAGCAGACTACATTACTGATACATATTTTTGGTAGACTTGAAAAGCACTGTGTGCAGCTTGATTGTTGTCTATGTTTTGCCATTCATTTTGAAGTGAGGCTCTTCTGATTGATGTGGGGAATTGTTTGAAAGGATGAAGGGTATGGCATAGCTACCCAAGATGCTACTTGCAATTATTCCATACCTCAGCTAACAGGGAGATTTTCACTTGTGATTGTCACACTTTTAAAGGTGAATTAGTTAATCAAATTGCTATTTTTGGAATGCACTTAAAGGAGCATTAAAATGCATTAATTTCATTAAAATAAATAAGCAGATAGGCAATAAAACAAGTATTAGTCAAGTAAGCAAGATCTCACCTATGGAGCCAAATTCAGCCCTAGTGAAATCAACTGAATTGTGCTTGTCTGCAGCATATTTAATTTGGCCTCTGCAGTCACACAACTGAAACTTTATTTGGTTGTCAAAGGTGTGTATATTAAAAATGTGTGAGCCATGCTGCTTCTCCAATGTGATTAACTCTGAAGTTAAATTCACCTGTTTTCCGTTTAGCTCAGCTGCACAGTCCTATCGCATATGCAATTTTTGGTGTGCGTACACACCAGAGATGCAGAGAGGCATTCCCAACCCTTGTATTAGTCTAAGGGACGTGAGTTGTATCTGAAGTGAGGGTGTGATGAGGTGGATTTCAGCAGAGGCTGTTCACAATCAACTGCATATATGCTCCAGTTAATAGGCTGTACTGAAGTCTCTGCTACCATCTTTCATTACTGCTGTTACTCATGCCAGTGACAGTAAAGGAAATGTTGGTATGTCTGTAATCACACGTTCATTTGCTATGTAGATAGATCCTAAGAGCCTCTCAGCCCAGGAAAATTATGCTGGAATAAGGTTGGATATGAATGTAAAGCAGAACTGTGTTCAGATAGCTTATTCATTCTGGAGTGACCGAGGTGTTTCCTGGTTTCACTTAATCCACTTTCGAAGTGGATTAAGATAATCCAAGAAAGTTAATTCTTATGCCAGCATAATATTTGTCTACACATGGTTTTAGTCAAAAGTAATTACTGTAGTGATCCTAATAGGTGTTTTGGAATAATTTGGTGTGTAGACAAGTCCAAAGTCCCATTGGTGAAAACAACAGAATTTAGTCTTTCTGTATAACATGAGGTTAATTTAGCCCAACATTTGACCTACTTCTTTCCCCGTGAAGGATATTTAATTCATCACAGGTTTTTCTTTCTCAAAACAACTCCACAACATCTGTGTATTTATGATCAATTCCAGGATCAATTCCAGTGTACTCCACTAAAAATAAAGAATTTAACCAGTATATGCTCTGAGCATGCTCTCAACTGCCTTAAAGTGGATAATAGGTTCTTTACTGGAGAAAACATCAGCTTCCCAATAGTAAATATTTTGAGTGGGTTGTTACAGACAAAAGGAAAACAAAAGACAAAGCTCTGCTCTGTCCTCTTAAACACCCATGATCCCTTTGTACTTTGACTGCGTACCATTCAAAGCAATAGCACCCCTTGTAATTCAACAGTATTAGTTCCCAAATGAGGAACCTCTCTGACTTGCACAGAGGGTTTGCAGAATGACAGGGTCTTCTCTTCAGAAGGCACCTTCAGAATAGAGAACTTGCAGAGATCCGTATCAGGAGGAACCTACAGCTACTCTGCTCTGAATCAGGTGTATTGTATCACTGCTGGTGTACAGGAAAGTTTGTACAGAAAGTACGAATTTTTTCGTGGCTTTGTGCCAAGCAGAAAGTTTGACAGATGTCATTCAGTCTCATTCTATGCCACAGACTTCCCTGGGAAGAGAGGTGACTCTGACAGGAATTAAGACTCCTGAACTTTAAACTTAGGGATGGATGTTGAGGTTTTTTCAGGGAAGGGGAAAAACACCTGAAACAAATGAAAAAACAAACAAAACCTACATGAGAAAGAAATTCTATAAGCTCAGCCAGTTTTGGTTTTTGTTGTTTTGTTTTTTAAAGAAACATAAATATAAAAGCTAGATGATACAAATTGCTGACTCCTTAAACATTGACATGGGAAAAGCCAATAAACGATACGAAGATTAAAAACCCCAACTCCTACTTTGTGTGAAAGACTGTAATGTGGGAGGGCAGAGGGTACACAGGGATCATCCGTTACGCAGATGAAGTAGCTCTGCTACTCCACGTAACAGGCAACAACGCCACACGTAAATTTCTCATTCCTAAAGTGGGTTTGTGATTATCAGCATGGCTTTGTTCTCCTGTGCTGGTCTTGGTTGAGGATATAGGGAATGGATTTCATGTACGCCTCCCTCACACCAAACCTGCTCATTTAAGTAAGAAGCTTTCTGGTAAGAAAGTAAGCATTTACTCAAGAAGGTAAAACACAGGTAAACATAAAACAAGAAATCAAGTTCTTCTTGAATGCTGTCATGCTGGGTGACTTTGACCATGGGTCTAGTTTTGATATTATGACTCCAACTAGACTAAGATTGAAGGCAATGGGAGTTTTGGACCATATAGGAGCATGCGTGGTCTGAAATCCTACTTGTATAAACAATTGGATTAGACTGTTTTACCCTCTGCTTCCACTGAAAGGTCTCTGAACGTTGGAACCACCTGCAGCGGTGGGGTATCCCGGCTCTCCCCCACTCCTGTCGTTGCAGGGGAATTACTCACCCAGTGAGGAGCATGTCTTTAAATCTCCAAGACGGTGGCACAACACATGCCAAAAGGAAATCTCAGCATATGGCCAGTGCAATGAAATGAAAGATCCTCTATGGGAATTGGTTAGTAGTGCCAATGTTTAATATTTGTCATAACAACTGCTGACTGTTTTGGTTTTTGTTCTAACAATGTGAATTATGCATTAAACATTAATACAAGCGAGTGTACTTTTCTTTTGATCTTCAAGCATTATCATTTCTAATGAGAGTTTATACATGAACATTGAAACAAATCCCTGAGTCATGTGAATTTACATTGGTTTTACTCTGTGGGAAAGACATCCCGCATGGGTTACTCATGTCTGTAAAACATAACATAAGTCAGAAGAAAAAAATGAGCTTGCATTTGGCTCTTGGAACATAAATATCTGCATAGACATTTGGCTTGTACGCTGCGGTAATGCAACGTTAAAAAGTTAATTTATCAGAGATCAGGATTTGGGGTGGGGCCTTCACCTAGTGTGGGATCCAAGTCTGCTCAGAATAAGCAAGCTCACCTCTTAGCTTCTGCAATCTGTCTTCTAACAAGAATCAAGCCTACTGTCAGAGGAATTTGAACTAAGAAGTGGCAAAGGGATCAGAATTTGGCTTGCTCGATATAGACAAAAGTTGCCAAACTGCCGTCAGCAAGTAATAATATTGCGTATATGTAGCAGACAAAACTGTACAGTGCTAAGTGGCACATTTCCAGATGCCCTTGACAGCTGGCTGTGGTGCAAGGCTGACCCAGTCCAGACCAACTCTAGAACCTGCTCGGCCATATCTGACATCTGCTCCTCTCATTTGAACATCAGTCACAAACATTGCATTCCAAGAAAAAAAACACTATGGATTGTGTAACTGCCAAGACAGTTATTTGAAATACAAACAGAATTTAAACCCTTTCCCTTTCACATGCTACACAAATATTAAAATAACCAATGATTTAACAGCCTGCGCTTAAACAACTGTGCTTATGTGCAAAGTACATACAATGTACTGGGGAAAGTACAGGTACAAACCAGTATGTGGTGGGCCTGGTTCCTGGATGTAAAGATAGTGACTGCAAGATTTCCAAAATGCCTCTTGCCTTTCCAAAACAAATCCCAAAGCCAAAGGCTACAGAAAAGCGATGGCTGCCAATAAGGTATTATGTTTAATGGCAGATAGACTCTGTCTATGGTTCGGGTCATATCTCGGGAATTCTCAAAAGCCCATTAATTTGTTTTATTCTTAATGTATAAGTGCTAGAGGAGTCCTGGAAGCCAGAGATCCAGGATTGCCCCACATAATTCAATGTTCTTACAGGAGGCTACGGTCATGCTCCCTGCTGCTGCTTTTCTGTGGCCTGAATAACCTTAAACACTGATGGTAGGACTTCAAAAAGAAGAGAAGAAGCAGCAGCCTATATATAGAATAGTTTATAGACTGGAAGAAGAGGAAACAGTAAACCTTTCATCCCCGAACTCGAATTCTCTAACTGGTATGTTTTATATAGAGAGGAACTGGTATTATTGCATTTGAGAAGAAAGCACCTGTGACACTCTGTTATGAAACCTCAACACTGTATGAATTAAGTCTTCCCTGAGCTTGCAGAGCTTCACCTGGCATGTAAAGTCAAAGGACGAATAGATCGATATCACATCTTAAACTACTTTGGACTGAAGGACTTCAACTGCCTCAACTCCGTCTAGGCCCTGCTTGAACCATATTGACATTATCCGGCCTTAAAACTTCAGTGAGTCTTCTGACTTTTGAAAATGTGTAAGTACATCCCCAGGCACACACAAAGAGCTGTACTTGCAAAGATGTGACCGATATGGGTAGAAAACAGCGTACAGAAGCATGTAGGGAGGACTTTCTTAGCATCACTCAGGGTGAGAAAGCCTGTTGGACCATGGGTTCCCAGGCTGCGTTCACAGCCCTGTGATGCCAGCTGGAAACACTCCCTGTAATTTAGCTCATCTGGTGTGCGTTAAAGATGGTTGTTTCTAGAACCCTAAGTGAAATGTGCTCATACTGAACCCATTGTTCCTCTTATATCTGCCAGCCTCTAGCAGGTGACCAAGAGGCTGGTGGGAAGGAGAGTCCCCCAGGTTTAATCCACTTGTTCATGATGGAAAATGATGAGAAAAGTGAAAAGATGTTATTCCACAGACCAATACAGTTACTTACATTTAACTGCTTACCCTCAGCTGGAACTCTGAATTCCATTACTATATATGAATGTCATGGTATGGTGAAGCCTTATTCAGTAGTTAGCTGGTCAGACCCACAAACTAGAAACGAGACATGCAGCCAGTGACAGCTGACATAGCTCTCACAATATCAGTGAAGTCATACCAATTTGTACTAGCTGGGCATCTATCTTCAATTTCTAATAAAAAATGAGAAATTGCATTTTTAATTATATTTTAGTCATATACGGCAATAGCAATAAAATAAAAAGTTGTAAATAGCTTTATAGCCAAGACAGAAACTGAACCAATGCAAAATCTTTAGCAATGAAATCCTATAACCACATTATTATATATTTCAGTGTCGGAGCCATGTAGATTACTGCTTAACTTCAGGGCAACAAAGTAAGCTCTTTTTCTTGCCTCTGTCTTTTCAGTCACCATTCGTGCTAGAACCTTCCCGTCCTCCTCATGAGCTCATCTCCCGGTACCACCCCCAAGGAGAGGGGGAGAAGTTACCTGATGGGTGTTTTTCTGTGGGCGGATGCCTAAACGTGAAGGGAAACAATTGAATTTTAATGACAATTTTGAGACTCTTGAAGTTAATTTCTGGGCAGCGCAGAAATTAGTGGGGCTTGCTGCTGCCAGGAGCCGCGTGCTTTTGTCTGCTGACGTTAGCAGGATTATGAGTGCTCAACTTTTTGCAGAAATAAGTCCCAAAATACCACCAGGTCCTTCTCTCATGCCACAAAAGGCTGGGCAAGAGACCTGCTGCAGTCAGGCCCAACCAAGTTGCCCCAGTGTCAATGCAGAGCAATTTCTACAAAAATTAGGGTAACTGCTCCAGGTTTATGCTACCAGAAATGTGTTCTTATTAGGTATTTACAGCATAGTAGCATTGTACAGGGTAAGAAGTTAATTTTATTAGGTGCTGTACAAAACATTTCATCAGATAAACTTCCTGCATCCAAAAACCCGATGAAAAAAAATTGCAAAGGGAGTGCGGCAAACAACAGGATATCCTGGGAAGAAAGAACACCAGTAATTGCAGCAAAGGTAGCCAGCTAAGGAGGCTTTTCCTACGCACAGGGTAATGATAATTCTGCCAAGGAGGTAAGTTGTTTATTTCCTTTATAGCTATGATATTTCCATTGTGTTACTGAATCACAGTTAGTTAATAGCTTACAAACGTGAAGTTTGTAAAGCTTTAGAAACCTTGTCATATCTAAGACAATATGTCCTGATTTATCTAAATCTCTACTAAAAATTTGTAATCTAGTAGGTTTTGGTTGGGTTTGTTTGTTGGTGGTGTCAAGGTTTAGGTCGACCAAAAAACATGCGGGCAAAAATTCAGAAAAGTGTAGTTACTTAGAAGAACTTAGCTGAAAGGAAAAATTCACTAAAAGAGAACTGGTCTTGTTCTTAACAAAACCAGGACAGTTGTTTTTTATAAATAAGTTTAGTAAAGGAGGAGTAACTTTTGGTCTTGTTTTTGTTTTCTTAGAAGATTCAGGAAGGAATACAGAGGATAGTCCCCAAGTCTGTATACATCTACTATAATGAAATAGAAAAGAAAAGATGCTTTGAAATAGTGCCAGTCATTTAATCTGCTCTGTAGTTGGGAGGCAGAGTTTAAACCATTTTCACCAAAACAAAGAGACCCACTGCAGAGTACTGTCTTTTCAATTTGGGGCTAGACAATCACAGCCCCAAACAGGTCACAAAAGGGTTCAGCCTTCCCTGTGTTACCCCTCTGCTCAGATGGCAGCTCCAAACAAAAACAAAAAAAAAAAACAAAACAAAAAAAGAAAAAGAAAAACAAAACAAAAAAAAGAAGAAAAAGAGGACAGACGAGATGTAGCCACCTGCCATTGCCATCTTGCCCAGGGGAGGAGGGAGCTGGTGTCCGGCCAGGTGTGGCAGGACCCGAGCTCAGGCTGCCAAATGGGCTTCCAACGGGAAAAACAGGGAGAAGTGAACGTCAGGGAGCTGCTTCCCTTGCAAACATCTCCATGTCCTCCTTTACCTTCTCCCATGAGACGGCTGAGAATTTATTATTTGGCTGTTGGGTGTGTTAGTGTCTGTGTCCACCTGCATGCTACCAGGCATACAGAAAACATCACTGGTGGACACATTCTTGAAGTTCCCTTACACTGAAGCTAGTTCTTATTTTACTTACAGAAGAATTAAAAGAAACTTCAGGGAGACGGATTTTACTGATTCTGATATCAAACCAGCTTTTTCTGGCTGACTAATACTATTCTTTATATATGCTACCCAGAGTTTAGTTCTGTCCATTATTTTTTCTATTCATTTATTTCAACAAGGGTAATTTTACTTAGGGCTGCTTTTTTTTTTTTTTTTCACTGTACTATGGTACAGTTCATTACATTAGATTAATTTTACTAGTTAGGAGACTTCACCATAATATTTTGCTACAAAATTTCTGCTGAGTAGAGCTTCTATCTCATGAGCACCCCATCCAAGTCCTTCTGGAGCCGTCCTGAGAACCTCAGTGATCCCTGTACTCGGTCCCCTATGTTTATATCAGGCTTGCACACAACCTGAACAGCCACAATCTCAGCCCCTGCTCTGAGCCCATGGGACTTGGGTGTTCAGCTAAGACTGCAGAAAAAGAAAAACCGTGGCCACAATCCAGTTAATTATTTTAATAGCTGTTAATAAAGAACCATATTCCTAATCCTTACTTGTTACAGCTTGATGTATGGTAGGATACACAATATTGCCTGAACCAATTAATTTTTTTTGGCCTCTTTTGTATAAATAATGATTTTTTAATAGATTGGTGTATTAATTTCTAGTTGGTAGGAGACTGTTGCTCCACATTCCTACCTGTGCAGATAGAATATCACATTACTATCTAAGTTACCAGGACAGCATGCTACCCAGAGTTAACATCCAGAAACAATTTCTTCAATTCCAGCAGTATATGCTGCTTCTTGAGACAATTCTTTAGGTACAAGCCAAATGAAAATGGCCTCTCGCTATTTTCCACTATGCCTGGTTTTTTCTCTCTCAGGTTTACACTGTAGCAGAGGATGTACAACGTGGGATGCTAGTTTTCCTCCCTGTGGCTTCAGTGCAACACATTGCTATGCAAGAGCAATTCCAACTGATTTCACATAATTCTGCTGATATACTTACAAATGCAGTGGTTAACGTTCAATAAATGATGTGGGTACTGGAAAGACAAACAGGTCTTCCAATACTCATACAGGTGACCATAAGGTATAAGCTTTATAGATATTTAATGAATGAAGCATTGCCCCTAAATGAAAGAGTGCCACGAAGCTCTTGAGGAAATGGTTGGAACAAGGTTTTAGTAGCTTATGAAGGCGTCACAAAATCCATGTGCTTTATGAGGCTACGATGTACACGCAGCAGGTTTGTGCAACCTGCTCTGTATTCCTAAATCCATCACCAACATATCGTTGGGATCTTGGGCTTCTGGGAGTCATGTCTTTCTCTGTGCCTTAGTTTCCTTACATGAAAGTAAAGGTTATGTCTTTGATACTCCCCTGATGAATAGATAAAATTCACTCATTAAATGTCAGATGTTACAATCAATCACAGGTTTACCATGTCTGTTGTACCCAAACACTTTAAACTATAGGATCAAAATAAACCACTCATAAAAGTTAGGCACAGTTGCAGAAGTTCCACACTGTGGAACATGAATCTAAGCAATTTTAGTGGATGTGATGCCCAACTTACAGATCAGATGAACTTCAATGTGGTTCTAAAGATATTAGCACTCCAATGACAACTGGTTTGGTCTGCATCTTCTACTAGTTCAGGAAAGACCTATGCCAGTCCTATCACAGTCCCTCAATTATTTTCTTCCCACTTTGAATATTTTTCAATTAATGCTGCTTGCTACAAAACAAACAATCAAAAAAACCGCCAAACCACCACCATTTAAACGTTGACTCTATTGCATGTTTTTCCTGTTAAGGAATTTTGATTGTGACATATTGATGAAAATTTATTTGCTAGGTAATGGGTAATGGAACTCAGGAATAATTCAGTCACTACGGGCACTCTCACTTACATGGGTCTGGTACTGGTGATCCTTCCTTACCTAAATGGAGTTATGCTTAAGGAAGGTGGGATGCTACGGTTTCAATAATTTCTTCATTCTATCAAGACAGACAGCTTCAGACCCATGAAGTTCCTCTTTTACATGACACTTCCTTTAAAGCAAGTTTGTCTCCTTGAGTAAATTTTTCCGTAGCTGTGATGTGATATATATATACACAAACACACACATCTGTACGTGTGTCATAGATATCTCTCTCTACATCTCTCTCTCTATATATATATATATCTCACTTATTCCATTGGATAGATGTTATTACAGATTAGAAAAATAAAAAGTACAAATGTATCTACCGAATGTATAAGATAATTTGGTATCACCCAATTTAGAAGTATAAGTTCCATTTATTTCTATTTTTCCCTGAATACATCACCACCACCTACCCCAGAAATACCTGATGTCAGTAGCAGTATATGTACGTGTACAGCTGCAAAATCTTTTGATTTCCATGTGTCAGTGAAAACCATCACTGGATTACTGTATTTTTTGCCGTATGTAAGAGATTCAATCAGCCTAGAACTTTCTACTGAAGCAAAGGCATCAGATGAAGAGCTCCAAGTATCCTTTGAACATGGAGGAGTCACTACACTGTATCCTGTGAAAATACATAATACTTTCAACTTTTTTCAAGTGGACAAGATGAAGAAGGATGGAAGAGGGAAGAAAATTGCTCAGATAAAATCCAAGTTAGAAACAGAAAAAAGACTTTCTAATTTATAATTCAGAAGTCTGCACTATTTTCATTCCTTGTTTAAAGATCTATGTTTTTAATTCTGAATTTCAAGCGTGTTTTAGATGTCTCACTCTTCTCTTGTAAACACAAAAAGATGAAATAATTAAGTAAAAAAAAAAAAGTTAAATTGTGATATAATTTGTTCAGAAAGTGTTGACTGGTAAGCATATGGATGGAATTACCTAGTTCAGTTCTACTTAAACATTTTCCTAACTGGAAGAAAATGTGTAAGTTCCTCATCCATTTTAGCAGTTAATGGAAGGTAAACTTAGCAACACTTCATTGGCAGCTTCCCAAGACTGACATGAATGTAAAGATTTGTATTTGATATGAGGACATAATAATAATAATAATAATAATAATAATAATAGTTATCCTGTGTTTGCATGAAGGAAATAGTTAAACACAAAATACCCAATATGCCACTCATAGACACGATAGCTGTTTCCATGGCAGGGCTGCAGGGGGAGGAGAGGGAAGGGGCAAAGCTCCTACTACATGACAAGAAATATAAAAATATTAAGTAGAAGACAGTGAAAAAAAATAAGGCCTGGTACCATAGCTTTCAACAAAGATTGTTGTGTTATTTCTATGTATTTCTGCACGACAACACCAGAATGCTGGCTGAGATTTCCAAGCATTTCCACAATCCCAACAGTAAGAGGAAGCTATTCAAAGTCACGAGAGTTTTGGTGTTAACTGCAATGGAAACAGAGCAGAGCCTTTATCTTAATCAGTTACTTAGAATGAACTTATATTGCTATATCATCTTTTCTCCCCTCTGTGCTTAGAGTCAGAGCCACTTATACATTACTGATGTACGTTCAAAAAACCCCATGCATAGGCCAAATTCTTGCAAGTATTTTGAGGGAGGGAGATCATGTGTATTGTGCCAGTGCTGTGTCTTAGGGTCATGACTCACTCGGAAAATGCAGAGAAATACTCCTTTTTGTGCTCTGAATAAGAAGCCTTTTGGGACAGAATATTAACACAGGAAAGTAGTTTCTAAGCTTATTATTACTACTCTGTTTATTAAGAATAAGACAAATTTTGAAATGCATCAGATACCTAGATGGAAACAGGTCATTATCACCAGTATTTGTGCCATACATTTACTACATTCAGTCAACATTCTAAGCGTATTTCTATACTTACCTGCATGATGAAATGAGCCCCAGGTGTCTCCATACATGACATAACAGTAAAACAAACAACAACAAAACCCAAACAACAACAAATAATAATTTAAATTTCTATTTGTTCAGCAACTGAATACTAGCCAACATATACCACTATTTATCCTGGTTACCGGTAATTTTACACACCTGGTAAGCACATAAGGCCCTTGTAACGTCTGAAAGCCTGAGATTGCTTTATTCTGAAGACCGTTTTAGGTTTTTTTAAGTGTATGCTGGTAGAATAAAACACAGGCATTTACGAGAAATAAAAATATTTTAATTTTGTTAAGACTGAGATAAACTAATAAAAGAAAAGAAATACAGTATCAAATTTGTTAACCCTCCATTCTCAACATAACACCTGCAGTTATATGCTCTCTTTTCCTTTCTGGCAAGATCTAATTTTCTGCAGAGATGTCAAGGGGATCACTGCTCTCCGTTTTCCTAAATTAGCACACAAACATCTGCCAAATGCACTACGATATGCTGTTTACCTTTGTTGTAAATGTAAGACTTTTCAATTTAAGAACTGTATAAATGAATCAGTATTCATTCTTCATTCACACCTATACTTATAGGTATCTATTATAAAACAGAGTGTTCATTTTTAATTTCCTCCTTATTGTGATTTTATGCCATATTCCTCTGCACTAATGCTGTTTGGAACTGCTTAGACATAACAACAAGTGCAAGGGAAGTAAAAACAAAAGCAATGCATTTTCCCCCTTATTTGCTTCAAGTATTTATCAACAAACAAAGGTGACAAAAATTCAGAGGTAAAAGGTCTTGCCTGACATCTCATTTAAACAACTCAGTAGTTTAGCTAAATGATACAACTCAGTACTTTTGTGCCCTGCTCCGAAAACCAAGACAACAAAAATCCCAAACCACCTTTACACGTTTAGGTTTGCCCTTTGAAATCCCGTGCAGTATCTAGTAACCTGTATTCAATGTCAGAGTTTCCAAGGGAAGTAGTAGGGGGTTGTCTGTGGTTGTGATGTTTGCTTTGTTTTGTTTTGTTTGTTTTGTTGGTGTTGGTTTTCATTATAGTAGATATAGATTTCTCATCTATGGAAAGGAAATCAACGTACATGAGTAAAAAGTGTGAGCAAAAAGGGAAGATTAATTAACATGTGAATAGAAACCACCAGCCTTTCTTCAGTGGATGCTTTTGAGTCAGAAATTATTTTTTCTCATGCTGCAGAAACCCTCTATTCGAACAAGTACATGCTAACATCAGTTGGCCCTCTAATCACCATCATTACCAAGAAGCAACTGCTATTGATCATACACAGCATTCTGTAAGATCCATTTTTCCAATTAAATTTATATTCTCCTTCTTGGATATCTGTTTTATTTAGTTTTGAACACAATTACAGCTGTACCTTTGTTAAATCCTGTAGCAATAACTCATTCGCAGAAACTGTCACTCTCGGTAACATTAGCTATTACTGATTATAGTATTGCTTAAGGCAGATTCCTTGTTGTAAATGGCACTGAACATTTTTACCTGGATATTGCAACAACACATTATGAGCATTGGGATATAAACAGAATAGTAAATAATGTGGCCAGCCTCTGGATTTAAGCAGTAAACTAGTAGACTTGTGTGCAGAGAGACACTCAACTAGAAAAATTGAACTATCACTAAAGCATCTGATACAATGCCTGTATCTTTCTCTGCTTTGTTAGTGACCGATCATTACATTCAACAACAGTCTTAAATAATAAAGGTCAAAGTTTCCAAGGACAGCTTCTGGGTTTGAGTTTCCAGCTCAAAATACATAAAGCTGCATTTTCCACTTGTGAGGTTCCCAGACCTCTCACTGGGCTTGTATCCCCTCAACATCAGAAAACAATAAATCCAGAAGAACATGCCACACATCACATCAAATCAAGCCCCATTTCATTAAAAAAATTGATCCTGGGGTTTAACATCTGTCAGAACCATGATATGATCCCTATTAGCATACACACATTAACAAAAAATCCCAGTCTAAAAACGTTCATTTAGTCAACTCCAATCTTATCTCACCTCATTTCCAAACTTCGTTCGTTTTGTTTGATATCAGAAAGACAACTACAAATTTGGGAAATTTGGCTCTATGTTATATATATATATATATATATATATATATATATATATAAAATATAATTGGGCTCTCACTATAATAAACAACTTTAGCTTTTTTATTTTAAAACAAGAGTACTGTGAAAATAATGAGGCTTTAAAAAGTAATTTTATAGGATCACTACACACATAAAAATAGTAAATTTACATTGTGCTGCTATAAATATTTGTGGACATTCCCTTGATTACAAGAACTTGAAAATTGCATTCATGCAGCTTTTCGACAAACACCAGAGTGCTATGTTCAGCCACTATATCCTTGGTTATAAACGTGGGAGCATAACAGCGCTGTTCGGGAAGTCTCCTGGAGTTCAAGACTCAAATCAGGCTCCGTTCATAACCTCTTGTGACCTACTCCAATGCACCATATTAAAACTTCCTTTTACATCAGCTTTCATAATACCTATCGCACCCAAATAAAGTGTTTTCCTGCTTTCATGTATTGGGGAAGAGAGAAGAATCCTGTGATAACTGATATTTGCAAAGTTATTGGTGATTTCTTAGTGCAAGGTAAAATAAGCTTGTAGTTCTCTAGCATTTAATTATGATTAGCAAAGGCAGGATAAGGCTATGCCACGCTGTACTGAGCAAAGAAGTTTTCTTTTTCCAGTGAAGTTTTATTATTGTTATCAATACCAAACCATACTCTAAGATATCCCATCAACCACACTGAAGCTGTCTTTTAAGCTGTGATGCTGCTCTATGAGGATATTCTATCTGCTTTGAAAGTAAGAGCCAACTTGTTTAACTCCTGACAACACTTTAGCACAGTCCTGTCAAGCAAGCAGGGAGAACGCCACAAAGAAAGCAACGAGGCCAAATCCCTTCTAGGTTTGTGCAACTCAAACCAAGATATATGCCATAAAATCGCACATTCAGAAATCCTTCACCTCTGTCACCTACCGCCTAATTACAATATGTTCACCGATTATTATTTATTTTCCCTTTTCCACCAGAAAGGACAGTTGCCCACCGAAATGCTTCCAAACAGAGAAAAACGAAGTGCCCGGTCCCCAAGGGCTGTGCTGTGGCCGTGGGAGCCCCATCTCCTCCTTCTGCCCCAGCATCAGTGCAAGTGCGGCCCGGCTCCAGCGCGACACACCGGTCCCTTGGGCAAGGCAGACAAAGCGACACAATTTGGGGAATGACTGGTAGCCCTGGGAAGGGATCCCTCCCCCCCCACGCCCCGCGCCTCTTTTTACTGCTCTGACATCCGCTTATTGTAATTCCTCAGCTTTCAGCAACTTTCCTCCGCACCTCCAACCCCGCTGGAAACTTCGGGCAAACGCCGAAGAAAGGGAGAACAAAGGGGCAAAGAACAAAGAGCAGGGGCGGGGAGAGGAAGGGAGGGAGGGGAGAGCTCCCCGCTTTCGGGACAGCCGGAGAACCCCTCCCTCCCGCCTGCCACGGAGCCCCAGCCAGCAGCGCCCCCGGCCGCCGCAGTGCGAGACCTCTGGGGTGGCCGCGGGCCCCCTGCCCTTAACCCACACGCCCTCCACAAGCTCTTGCTCGGAGTCTGGTTTGTGTCCGACCGGAAAGCTCCTGCTGCGGCCGTGCCCTCAAGAGTAGCGATGGAGTAACTCAGCGGGAGGCTGCACCGCTCCCCCCCGCCTCACCTTTCCGCCTACCCGAGGCCCCGCACCGGGAGCCGGGAGCATCTCCGCCGAGTCCCCGCAGGGCCAGCCCCGGGGACCCGCTCTCCGGGACAGCAACACGTGTGCGGCCCCACAGCCGCGGCCGGCGCTACTCAGAGCCGGGGCCGCTCCGCGGGGCGGCTTTTGGGGATCACAAAAAAGCAGCGAGCAAGCCGAAGCAGATTCTCCGTTTCGCTGCAGAGGTCCAGTTCCCCTCACAGCAACGTTAAACTTTTGTTAAAGTGTCACTAAGCACCATTTTTGGATGCTCTTCGCCTCCCAGACGCCCGGATACCAAATGCCATCCTTTCCACAAAACTCCTGCTCCCTCTATTAGAGTTAAACACTCTTTAAAAGCTGCAGTTGCCCTCGTTACCTGTTGCTATGAGGCCCCTGCCCTCTTACTGGGGGCGAGGGTATTAATTATTTTTCCACTGCGATCATGCTGGAGTGGCTGCAGGTGGCACCGGGCTGTGAGAGCCCCACCGAAGTGTCAACTCCGGGTGACTGCGGGCGGGGAGAGGGCGAAGGGGACAAGGTTTGGGCAGGACGGAGAGCAGCGAAAGCACTTCCAGAATCCGTGAACGATGCCCACTCCTGCGGCTCAACTTCGGAGTGAAACCAGGGACAGGGAGAACCGAACTACGGCTGCGAGAGGGCAGGGGAGTAACCGTGTCATTAGGTTACCAGGGGACTGCAAGAACTAAATGCCATTCTACGGCTGCCTTTTAGAGAAGGACGGGGAACAACCATTGTTTTTTCGGGCAGGCATTTCCAACTTAAAGAGTTAATTGATACAGTTCACTTGAGTAATAACCGAAGGGAATCCGGGCTCTACCTGAGAAACTTCTAGAGGGTTTCTTTCTTTCTTTGCTAACAGAACTTCATTTTCCTGAAGGTGAAATCAACCCAGTGGAAACAAGCAGCGAGCAGGGCAGAGAGAAGGGATGCGGATGCCCGCGGGACGCGGTCCAGAAGCGGTTCCGAGTTTAAACCAGCCTGGACGCTCCATGAACCGGCCCTACGACGTGCTAAACCCCACGGGGAAACTGCCCTCTCGTCTCGAAAGCCCCGGCCACGAACAGCCCCCAACACCGAAATCAGAGAAAGGGGGGGAATGAGACAAAACAGTTTAAAAACCTGAGGTTCGCAAATGAGGAGCGTGAGGTGCAGCTGTAACACGCGTTTGCGTAAATGCTTCCCTGGGAAGGGGAGTGAAACTTCAGCCCAGCCTGTGCCCTTATTTAACTAAGGCAAATTACTTGCCTCCATATAAAAGGTTTCACGTATGGTTATATGTGAGGAAATACGAGGAGTTGATGAGTCTGGTTTTTTTATGATTTAATCAAATAAATTAAAGGAGAAAGGTAAGGGTACGCCCAATTTGGGACTTCAAAAAAAAGAGGCATTAGTTTCGAGGGACGCTCTCTGCTGCACAGAGCAAAGCAATGCTCTCAGAGTCCACTCATCTCATTACTGCTAGTTGTTTGGGGTTTCTCTTTTCTTCCTAATGGAGTAACCTTTCATAAGCGATTGCAATTTGGGGGGGAAATGGTGAGCAGGTGCCAAAACAAGCTGGGAGTGGGGCAGAATTTTGCTTTTCAAGCAATTTACCGGAGTAATTCTGCTTACAGCAGAGGTAGGTGGATACTTGAAAACATCTTCCACCGGGGTGTCCTACTTTAGTAATTTTAATTAAAACAAGGTTTAAAAGATGCAAAGAAAGAGCAAGCTTCTTGTTTTATTTCCAATGGGCGTGAGGGATTCCGTCAGGCACAAAGTACTTCCAGCTTGTTCTAACGTGCACCTTTGTTTAAAAAGGAAAAAAAAATCAAGCTCGTCCTCTGACTTCAACTAATGTATTTTTAACTAGATTTCTTTCCTCTGCTTTGTGTGATCTGATACCCACCGTGTAGCCCTGGCCCGCTTTCAGCCCTGCGGGTGCCCTGTGTTGTGTGCGTGCCTGAAAGAAAGGGAAAAGTCTTCCATCTCACACTCTTGTGCCCTATACTTGTGGTTGGGAAATGAATCGTGTCCAAGCTAGCGGTCAGCAAAATACGGATCTTATCTCTCTTCTCGCTGCCTAGCTCTAGAGGAGTCGTGACTTTGTAGGTCCAGCCTGGCTGCCACGGCTGTGACCGTCCGGCACCTTGAATCAATAACGCAGCCAGTTTTCTGACGCTTCTTTTCCACGGCTGCTTATTGAAAAGGAGGCTTTACTGCCACCTATAAATAGGGCTAGATCCAAGTCACTTAGTCACTTTTTTTTTTTTCCTCCCCTCTATAAAGCAGCAAAGTTATAATCAAGATACCGCAAGTTGTTGCTATATGGCAGGGCTGACCTCCGGAGGGGCTGTGCTGGAGCTCCCGGCACCAAACGCGGCTGCGCTGCAGCCTTGGAGGGGAGCAGGAGACTCGGGCGGACCCAAAGCCAGACACGCACCGGCTGCCTTTGAACTTTGTACACAGGCATGTGGAGGAGAAGAGCAAATACCGATACTCACCGCGCTCTTTGGCTTTCCAAGGTGTAACTCCGTCTCTCTCTCTTCTTGGTGTACAAATGAGCAGAGGTTACATCCCGGGCACGCAGTATAATGCCCTGGATAACCCCGACCCTGTTAATTTAATGCTACACTAACCTGAGCGTGTGTGATTGGAGCTCAAGTGTTCGTTTGGAAAAGCGCCTCTCCATGCTGGGAGCAAATTAGCCTTCTCTGCCCACACCCCGCCTTTCCACGCGAAGACTCTCCCGGCCCTGCATTCCTCCACAAACCAGGACACCCACCTTTTTCAGAGCCATGCTCTCTATTACAGATTGCATTTTCCCCCCTTTGAATCAACCTTGTAATTTCTTAAACCCACGTGCCGTGCCCTGCCCGCTGCGTGGGGCTTGATTTCACGCACCGTATCACGCCGAGGTCGGGGGCTGCCAGAAAAGCGCCGAGACTTTGCGTGGGGAAAGGAGCCAGGCGTGCGGCGGACGCGCTGCAGCCCCCACCGGGGAAGGAGCTGCGGGGACCGGCGGAGACCGGCGCGCTCCCCCCCTCCAAAATCGCACGCACAGCCCGAGGCACCGGGCTGCTCTCCGAGCGCTTTCTACCTGCCTGCACAGCAGGCTGGGAACTGACGGACAGTCATTGCTGTGCGTGGAGCGATCAAACCTCTCATCCTCGCTCTTTTTTAATTTCCCCTTTAATTCCCCCAAATAGGGTTTGATGAACACAGCTCGTTATCCGCGCCGATACCAGGGTAATAATTGTCAGGGGGGTCTAAGCGCTCCAGGAAAAGAATAGTGGAGGAAGAAGGAGGGATATAACCTCCGTTATCTCGCTGTTATTAATTCCCAGCCGGCTCGGACTCAGGGGACAAGGCGATCGCTTAACAAACCCTCCTCCTCCTCTCCCTCCACCACTCCTTCCTTCCTTCCTCTTCTCCGGCACATTTTCTCCCCCGCGCTCGCCCACATTTCATTCCTCCTCTTCGGGAGGAATAAACCGTGCAAACTCAAACTTAAAAAAAAAAAAAAAAAAAAAGGTGGGTGGGAGCGAGGGAGACATGAGGGGAATAAAAAAAAAAAAAAGAAACGGGAGGGAGGAAGAAAAGGGCAGAAAGTGTCTGTGCCTGATCGCTGACCATCTGTGCAAAAGGTGATGGTTGTTAGGTACTCACATGGCTGGTGGCAGAGCAGCTCTTAGCAATTAATAAGTCTCTCAGCTTGAGCTCTTCTTCCCCCTTTTTGACGGTAGCGTTCTCTGTGTGTCTCTCTCACTCACGCACACATACACAAACCCGATCAGACGCTTCAGGACCGGCCACTTTGCGAGGGGAACAACACGGAAGGGTTTGTATTACTCCAGGTTCGTGTGTGTAGCCTATAAATAGCGAACTTTTTGATGGAATCAGCTAACAAATGAGAGGAGAAGGCGTAATTTTGCGCAGGGAGCCCCCCTTTCTCTTTGCAAGATTTAAACCCCCCAGGCAGCAGCCAGAGCTAAAGTTGTGGGTGTGTAGAAAGGATTTTCACTTTATTGTGATCGTGCGCTAGATTTTTGTTTGTTTGTTTATTTTGGGATTTGTTTTTGTTCCTCCCTTCTCTTTCTTCCCCTCCAACACGTTACATCCTCCCTCTCTACCTTCCCAGCCAGGGGCACAAACTGACCCGGATTAGCACCGACTCTAACTCTAAATTGGAAATACGGTGCGTTTGAGGGTTTGTTGTTGTTTGGGTTTTTTGTTTGTTTGTTTTTGTTTGGGTTTTTTTGGGGGGGCGAGGGAGCTCCACGCTCTATCGGGTGGAAGTGGTGTGGGGCAGACAGGCTTCCCTGAGCGTGCCCCAACTTTGAAAGCAAGTGGGGAACAGAAAGAAACCAGGTAGGAATTATTGGGGGGGTGGGGGTGTTACTTCAGTAGGGATACAGTGTCGATCCGGAGCTTCGGTCAGCCACGGAGCGGTGGACCCGCTCGAGAGAAAGCCCCGTGAAACGCTCGGCTGTGGGGTCTCGGCGCCCCCGCGGTGCGGCCCCACGGCGGCGGCCGGCACACGCTTCTCCCCCCGCCCAGCGCGGCGGAGCCCCGCGCACGCCGCCCCTCCCGCCCGGACACGCGTGGGCGCCGGGAGAGCCTCGTCCTTGAGGCCCTTCGGGAGTGGGCAGCAGCCCCCTCGCTGCCGGCGCGGGAGGGAAGCGGCGGTGGGGCCGGTCCGATGGCTCGGCCGGGAGAGCCGCCCCCAGCACGGGGCCGCGGCGGGGCCCCCGTGGGGCCAGGGACCCCCTCGGTTCAGAATCCAGCCTGGCCTTCCTCGGGCAGCCCCTGGGAAATTGACCTCAGGCTCCTCGGGGCTGGCTCTTCTCTTCCTTCCCCATCATTTGTTGATGGGCTGAGAGGTATCGGCATTTTTTGGCCTTCCCTCATAACGACAGCTACCTGTCCCTGGAGGACACTGATTTGTGGGAAGCTTAAGGCTGGGTCCCTGTCAGCAGAGGAACTGCCGCTGATAAGAATCCCACTGCGGCAACTATGAAGAGGTTTTCTCCCCTGACAGGTACCTGACAGGGCTGGCCGGGGAAGAACTGCTGACCTGTCTAAAGAAATATATCTGTGTCTCCCAGAATGGCAGGACAGATGGTGCCAGTTCGCACCGTGGCGACTTTTCTCGATGGCATACACTGAGCGGAGCTGATGAGTGTTTTCTTTGTACGGCAGAGAGGTAGTGATGCCCTCGGACGCCCCGTGGCACCGACTTTCTGTGAAATGTCTGCTCCTATAAAAGCGCCAGTGCCGCGGGGACGTGAACGGGATGCAAGGGGCTGCACTCCCGCCTGCTTCTGCCCCGACCATGCCTACGTGCCCCGCCGCAAAAAACACCGAGGAAAGCGGCTTTTCAAACGTTTGCTAAAGCCGATGGCGGCGCCGCGCCCCCAGTTGCCCCCAAACTGGCCCTGAAGGGCGGCCCACTCTCGCCCTCATTCCCCTCCGGGGAGGTGGCCGTCCCTGAACCCCCCCGCGACGCCGGGCAGGGGCCTCAGCGGGCCCCACGCAAGGCACGGCGCCTTTGTGCTGCCCGCCGGGCCCACGCGTTCCCTGGCCGCGGTCGCTGTCGTACGGGGACGCGCACGAAGCCGTGTCAGGCAGCGCCCGGGGGTGCAGGCAGAGGCGCTGCGGGCAGCGTGTGCGCGCTTTGTGCACCGCAGGCAGCCCCGCACGGATTCCGTCGCTCTCCTTCCTCTAGCCCTGCCGGAGGGACACAAACGCACGGACGTACAGCGGCCATAGGTGCAGCCCGTGCGTGGCGGGGTGCACCTGCACCCCTCATCCCCGCTGAAGGCTCCGGCTCCCGGGAGCGGCGAGGGGCGACCCGGGCCCCCTGCAGCTCCTCTGCCGGATCCTCTCAAGTGATTTTTAGCCTGGCGCGCTGGTCTATCCATATACATTTCCAATCTCATGGCTCATAAACTATTAGCAAAGGGATTTCATTATTCACCTTCTGTATCCTACAAAGGAGAAAAAAAAAAATGACACGCTCCTGGTGACAGCGAGACCAGGGCTGGGTTTAAATCGCAGCCCTTGCTGCCGGCTTGGTGTGCAGGGCGGCGGGCTGGCCGGTCCGCGGGGCCAAGCGGAGCGGCTCGGCTCGGGGCTGGCGGCCGCGGGGACTCCGCGCTGCTCCGCGGGGTTTCTCCGCCCCGTGCCCGGCGCTGCGCTCCGGCAGCTGCTCATCGTCCCGGAGGGACTGAAGAGGTCAGGCTCGTAAGGAGGCAAAAGCAACACCGTGATTTGTGTTTTACTGGACACGGAGAAAATGTTCCGGAGAAAATAATAAAACCTTGGGGATGAAAGGAGGGAAGACGGCGGCCTGATGCACTGTATTTTTTTTTTTTTCTGAAATAAATAACATTAGGATTTGTTTAGTTCTCCATTGAAATCTGACGATTACATTCCAGGGTGTGAAGTACAGGCTCCCCGGTGCGATGCGGCTGGGGAACTCATGACAGCGAACCGAGGGGTCAGAGCCCGGGGACGGCGCGACAGGAGGCGGGAGGGACCAGCCGAGCGGGGGGGATCACGGCAGCAAATCGCCGCACCAAGGCCTGCGACCAGCCAGAGCCGGGCTGAGCGGCAGGCAGGGGTAAACACACACCCCAGTAGGGCGACTAGAGAAACATAGGACCCGATCCAGGGAAAGTTACTGAAAGCCTGAGCTTGAGACAAACAGAAACGCTAATACGGTGATGGCTAAGTTAGTTTCTTTCTTTTCCTTTTTTTTTTTTTCCTTTAATAAATAGTATGCGAAAAAGTTTAGACCACGAGGTAATTATAAAAACCAATATAGCGAATTTTAGAGAGAGACCCACTTCGCAATTTGACACCGAGAAGCAAAATATTCCGGCGAAGTCTGGGGTCATCACCGACAATGGAGCAATGTTCTCTCCCTGTTTAATATACATGGTGTGGGAAATGAAGGGAAAACATAGCTAGCACCTGTAGTGCCAAAGGAAAAAAAAATCAAATTACTACATAATATTTTGGGGCTATTTTGCAGGACAATCTTCAAAAATAGACCCATATTTAATTATATCTCCAATGATTTTCTCTGCGCGACTGCTAGTTAACAGCAACGAGGAAATGTGGGTTCTACTGAGTTTTTACATTCTGATATCTTAAAAAAAAATCCTTATGTGTTAATCGCGCATCTGGGACTGCAAGCGACCAATCTGGACCAACTTTTAATTAACACGTTGACCTGCCGCAGAAGCAAACTCCCTCAAAAATAAAACCAAAACGTTATACTTATATGTATGCATTGCCGGATCGGCGTGACCCTGTACGCCCCAGGGCTCTCCTCCCTTTTTTCCTTTTAGGGGGGGGAAGTGATCTCCGAAAGGCGCAAAGAAATGCGCAATTAGCGCTGGTGTTAAGCCTCCGCCCGCCCCCGAGATCGCCGCATCGCCGCCGTCCGCGCAGTCCCGCGCATCCTGCGCGGTCGGCGGCGGCCTCGGGGGGGTGTGGGGTGGCGGAGAGGCCAACGAACTGAAATACGAACCCCCTTTTGTCTCTCCTTTTGCCTTACCAATGTGGGGGTTTTTTCCCTCTTTTTTTTTTCCTCTTTTTTTCCCGCCTCTTCCTCTTTTTTTTTTTTTTTTTTTTAAATTATTTTTTCTTCATTAATTCTATTTACTTGTTTTAATTCCAGTACAGACTTCAGGCAGATTAGACGCTTGACTTGGCCCCCACACCCCCCCAGCACAGGGACTGGAGTATGTTACTGCTAAGTTATACTTTAACTTCTCTGCAGGTAATAATTAAAGAGCTTCTTTCTAAATCTCTTTCCTCCCACAGAAACATGGAGGCTTTATTTCACAATAGATTATATTGATCACACACACCCTCCTGGACCTTCCCCTCCTGCTTTTTTTCTTTTAGCTGAAAGGTTTCTTTAGGAATGCATTTCTATAAACACTACCAAATACCCCCAAAGAGGAAGCTCCACGTGCAAAAGGGGACTGACAGCTGTTCGGACACACACATGCGGACTTTGGCCACAGCTCCAAATTTTGTCCCATAGTCACATTGTGGGTGAGTTTAAAAGTAAGAGATACAGAGGGAATAAAGTCACTGACATCAGCAGGGGAGTATCTCTGTCCATCAGAAAGACCTTCAACTTTTTCTAGTGGTGACGCTTTCCAAAGAAAACCTTCAGCCTCATCCTAACAGCTGTACTGAAAGTTTGAGGGGCTCTCAGTTACTTGAGATCATAAATTAATCTGCCAGAGAAGTGCGGCACACACCTGATATCAAGGGAGGGTCAAGAGCTGACCAGTTCCAGCTGGTCCTGCATTTGATTTACTTCGGCTGTTAAGATATATGCTGTAGTGTTTTGATAAGAAAAAAGGAGTCAGCATTTTGATTTGGCAATTCTTTTTTTTTTTTTTTTTTTTTTTCCCTAGATAACTGTGGTTTAAGCTAAGGAATTTGTTATTGCTTTTGGGGTGGTTTTTAGCAGAGCTTCTCGGTCTGCATGGGACTATCTCATCACTTATCGTTAACACTTAACTATGTTTCTTACTCTCTTAAGTGAGCCAGACAGTGGCATGAAGTTTTATGCAGCTTGTCAGGCCTTCGGCATCTCTGGCTTGTGCTTTCGCAGGGGTTCACCCTGGCCAGGCTACTCGGAGCAACAGCAAAGGCCACCAACAGTGGCCACCACCCAGCTGGTCACACCAGCAAACTGCTCCATCTCAGCCAAGCCCTACCACAGTTCTCTCCCTCACATCTCTCTTTTCCACAGGGCCTTGCATCAGGCCCCTCAGAAATACACGAGTTATTTTTTTACACTGCACAGATGTACTGAAACAAGCCACAGGGCTGAATGTATGAGACTGCTTATTCTTAGCTGAATTAAATTATTATTTGCAGTTCTCTCCTGCACCCACTCTGCCCTCTCTCATAGCCTCCCTCCCCAAATTTCAATGACAGAGTTAGAAAACACAAAATAGATGTTATCTCTGATGTGAGGGTCTGTGTAGCGTAAGGATTACCGGCAAAGGCCCAGACTGGAGGACCATTGCACAAGTAACGCCTCTCAGAGGTGGCAGCAATGGGTGCTTAAATAGGGGACTAAGAATCAGATCAGGACTTTTGGATTCTATCCCTGATTTTTTCCCCTTTCGTCTTATTTTGGCTTCTCTGTCTCTAAAATAGGCAAGTAATAGCCACTGACACAACTGCCTTTCCATGAGGCAGCTGATGTCTGAAAAAAAATCAGACATCCTCAGCGGCCGTAATCTGTGACAATATTCTGAGGTGGATGCACTGCCATTCCTTGTATTGGTGTTGGCAAACATTTCTCAGCAGAGACCATATTTTCTCTTGCACATAGCTTTAGAAAAAACGTCATCACTTAGGCTGAAAACTGATTTGCTGACTGTCTGTACCAGGCAGATTATTTTGAAAATAACTGCCAAAACAATTTGTCTATTTCCAAGAACAAGGTTATGGAAAAATAAACAGGTTTGCTCATACTGAAAAAATGGAAACTTTTTCCTTTGAAATGCTCTGCTGCCCTCAGGCTTTGAAGCACAGACTCAAAATGTGACCTTTTTTTTTTTTTCAAAAAAAAGATTAAAAATCACCCTTCCTTCTCTCTCTGAAAATTTATCAAATACAGCTAACTTGTAAATATTAGAAATTTTGTGATGAATACTCGATTGGTAATGATTTCTTTTATTCTAGCAGGAAAAAGGAATCACTGAGGATTGGCCTTCGCTGCAAACAGAAGCTTAACGATACAGTGGTGAAGCTAGATTCACCCTTTAATCCCCACCTCCAAATTTTCCCCGTGAGCCCCAGCTTTGGCGCAGGATCTGAGAGGTAGGAATCCTATCTCCTCTAAGCTCCGAACCATTTGAAGGTTGTGTCAAGAAGAAAGGTCTCTGCATGAATACGACAGGGAGAAAAAAAATAAAACAATCCGGCCTGTGAGAGAGCAGGCGGTAGATGCAGCCAAGCAGTCCAGGGAGGAAAACTGGGGCTGGTGTTTGGAGGCAGGAGCCTGGGACCGATTAGGTGAGGAGACACAGAGTTTGTGCAGAGAAAGCAGAGAGAAATCGCTCAGTTGAGGAGCCTGGAGGGGAGAAAAAGGACCAGCAGGGCAAGGATGGCAAAACTGACTAACATTGTCAGCCAAGAGCAGGGATGCGTAATTGCAAGATGTCCAGAGTAGCTGGTCTCAATTTCATTTGAAACATGGTGGAAATTCTGAAAGTCAAAATGTTTTATTTTACCGTTTTTAACTGATGCAGTTTAGCTGCATCGTTATTGTTTTTTATTTGGAATAGTGTCTGCTTTCTAATGCTAAAAAAGGCTTAAATGACCTCCAAGAGAAGTATTTCCAGGCCGATTAAAAATATTTTTTAAATGATTTTTTTAATGTGTGTGTGTTGCCACTGAACTAAAGAAACGTTATATATTCAGCACTATTTGCAACATCAGGCACTTGGATGTTAAGAAAATGACTAACCTGGGGGTTTCAGAGCACCTCGATTCAGTCTCCACACATTATGATATATGGTCACACAGATTTTTGTTCCACAAATTTCCTGAAGCAGAAAAAAACCCCTGCAAGGTACCCTTCCTCTGGGCACAGATCGGAACTTTGTAGTTTTTATTCACTAGATTCCTGTCTAATTTGTTACAGAATTGGGCACAATTTATGTACAAGGTAGAAAATTACAAGAAGAGAAAGCAGGACTTTGTGGCAAGGCGATAGCTGAATTTTGTTTGCTGGGTTTGCTTCTATTCCCGTTTCATCTCAAAGCTTCTACAATGTGGGGGAAGTTGCCTCAAGAGGTAATGATTAACTGAGATTTTCATATTATGAGGGCCAGTGTTGAAATTTTGGGGTCTGGTGGCCTGAAGTAAATTGCTCAGTACCTCAGACTAAATCCATGGGATAATGCAGTAACTATGCCAAGTGATGCAGAATGCCAAATGCGTTGGAAAACCAAATAGCCAACATCTCTAATTAGATACCCAAAATTAGCAAGCATTTTTTACTTTAATCTCTTCTTGTTTGGAATACAGATTTATTTAAAAGGACAGGATGATCTCATGCCTTCAACTTCAGGTTGTAAAAGGTGTTTACTAAGCACTCAGATACTGTATCATGGTGGGGAGAGGAACAGGAACACAGACTGGCTTCAGATTAGGATTTGTGTACCCCAATAAAACCTACAGCCCCATATAGGTGAGCTTAACAGTGGAAACTAGCTTCTGAAGAAAGCTTTGTCCACGCACTACTCTGAATGCCCAAGGGTTGCCCGTGAAGAAGATCAAGCAAAGAAGTCCTACTGCCCTACCAAATTGCATTCATACACTCTTGCACAAGAGTGGATGAAACAAAGGTTTTGTAAAGGTATTCATGAAAAGGGTGAAGGAGAAGGAGGAAAAATAAGAGAGGAACGAGCCCAGGGTATCAGGGAATATGGAAATAAGGTGCTGACCCAGGAGGGACCAAAATGCACATCTCTACCCATAAAAGCACTTGTATCAGGGACACTTCCACTTCAGGTGTACAACAAAGCGACTTGCCTTTTAATTACTACACAGTCTCTTCCCCCACACACTTTTTTTTAAAGTTCTTCCAATTGCTTCAGAACGAACATTTATCTATTAGATAGTCTGAATTTCGAGGAAAACATTTTTTCCTGGAAAATTCTTGATCATCTCCAAGCATGTGATAGTGTAATTAAAGGCTATATGATAATGCATTTGCACGAGGGATTGGTACTGAACGGCGTGATTAGCTTTCATTCTCTCACTTCCTACTGCTTCCTATGGGCTTTAAATGTTTGTAGTGTCTGTAACGCTCTTTTAATTTGAGTGTGTGTCTGTATGTGTAAAATATTATATGGCTAAACAAGGTGTACTTCCTACCTAATTCATTGCTGTTCTTTTTAATTCCCATTAAAATATAGGTTTTTGAATTGGTTCTTTGATTTTATGTTCCTTATCAATTTTCTGTTCTTGATTTTTCATTTCATTCAGGCCCACTGCAATTTTAGGGGTATTAGTGCTTATGAAAGGTAGCAGGTTGATAGCTTTTGGGCAGTATTTCAGCTCATCTGCTGATCAGGTATGACACATGTAACACCTCTGTCCCACCAAAGTTAAGCATAATAGCAAAAGAGTGACTGAACTGGGAAGTTCAAGTACTCTCTGACTTTTTTCTCAATTAGTACACATTTAATTGCTTATATAGTTGGTAACACTGGCACCTATCCATTGAGAACTGAGCCCAAAATCTTCGAACGGTTTCAGGTAGATAGATTTAACATCAACAACCCAGATTCCCCTATACAGGGCTGGATTTGAACAAACAACAGGAAAAAAAAAAAAAAAAACCACCTACTTTTAAACTTTTGAAGTTCTGTTTTCTGTGTTAGAACACAGAGAAGCTCCAGAATCTCTCTCCCTTTTAGTGACAGAGATGGGAAGTGTCATCAGCAGGCACACGGTCCTGACCTCAGTCGGAGGATCCTTGGCTTGGAGTCAAGCAGTCGCTGCACTCACTGAAACAGCCAAATTAGCCGTCTGCTTAGCCATGGATTAAAATTCATCCACTGATCCAAGACAGTAAGCGAGACAATAATTCGCTACTCAAACTTTGCTTCACAGCAGATCCTCATTCAGAATAAATCTGCAGTTCAGTATCAGTTTTTGTGCCCAGAAATAACCACGGTGGCATTGTAAAATTGTACCCGTAATAACTTGAACAAATAAGATAAATGCAAATACAAAAAGAGAAGACTGATCCAGTTTTAGTAACACAGAGACTGTACAAGATGAGAGTATAAAGATAGCTTCAGGAGTCCTGATTGAATCACTAGTCACCCTTATTTTGCATAGTAACTTACAACAAATAAAGTGCCATTTCTGCTGAGCAAGGACCTCTTCAGCATCACTTTTACCACCACAGCCTCGCTCTCTCCTTCTCTAACAAACCACAGGCTCGACTGAAACATTATAGAGTAAATTGCTTAATGCTGTCTAGAGACCTCAGATGCATGAAATACCCAGTGCATAAAAGAGAGAGCTCATTTCAAAACCAAGCATAACAAAACTGACCTGCTAGAACAGACACCCTGTCTTTTCCCCATTGCTATTTGGTATTGCACTTGGATTTAGTAACGAAGCAGTGTATGCTTCCAAGTTCGTCACTGTTATACCAAGATACAAGCCAGAACAACTAATATAATCTCAATTATGCAATGCAAGGGTGGCTATTTGGCCATTTAGGAACTGATTTTGACCCAGATAATAGCAAATATTTTTGCATCAGAGACAAAGGTTTTAGGTGTAACATCGACATCTCTGTTGAGCAACATTAATAAAACCAAAACAAACAATACCAAGATGTAGTACAAAAGTCATGTTGATGGAAAACAGTATATTCACTGCTGTGTTTATATACCCTACATTATCAGCCTCTTCACAGAGCTACATTCCTCTCACTATGGCTAACAATGCTGAATAGAAAAAAAAAAGAAAAAGCTTTTCTTAGTGTATCTGACCAAGTCAAAGGCCTAGTATTCATATCAATAAAGCTTTACTATTGCCTGTGATGATAATCCTTTATCATCCCACCCCTGAGATGACTATATCTCGATCATGAATGAATAGATCACTACATAAAAGCGTGTACTTACTTGGATGTACAGCAATCTGAATGCATCTTTATGTACCTCGGAAGGCTCCAAAACAATGGTAGGGGTCACAATAAATCACTTGGCTGTAAGATTAACACTCATGGCAATAGCATTGCAATATTTCATAGGTACATGCTCAAAGGCAAAGTTTTATTCATAAATACACTGATGATATAACTGACTTGGACACTCCTAGCACAAATTGAGAGGAATAAAATAAAGGTTTATTCTAATTTTCTGGGTATGAGGATGCCTCTTCCTAGTAGCAGTGGTTGGTCCATCTTTGTTCCATGGTTCAAAAAATCCCCATTCACCCAGAGCACCAACAGATAGAAGGTGAAAGGCAGAGTTGTCTGGGGAAGAAAATTTAAGATGATGAAGATATTCTGGATCTGCTCTGTGGCCTCAGTAGTTCACCCCTGGGGAAGGTTTGCAAAGGTATAAACAGAAGTTAGGCATCCAATCTAGCTTTGCGCAGGCAAGAGTCAGCCTCCCCAAAAGACAGATGAGTGTTTGTCTCTCACCAGGTTCAACTTGTGAAGAGGAACTACAATGTTTAAACTGCTTTCATGTGTCTTTTTCTAAATTATTTTTTTGGTCAGGGTTACTCCACATTTATGTGAGGAACATATACAGGATTAGCTGTGACATCAGAGGTGTGCTACGTGCTTGAGATCTGGCAGCTATAATCTGACTCTAAGTTTGCAGGTTAGTGTAGCTCTCCCTTCAAAAAACAGCATAGTTTTTAAACTAAGTAGCCACGATAAAAATGTTTTGACAGTAATGAATGTGAAAATTCTGTATATTTGAACTCTCACTATTGAATAGGAACTACCGTGAAAGCACGCATTACATGTTTTCATTGCAACAGATATACTAGTGTTCTGTCCTATATAGGATATATAAGTCGGGACAAGAGCGTTTAGAAAGCTCAGTAAGCCTCCATTTTCTGTATGGACAAAATGAGCAATGATGATGAAGAGGGTAAAGGGTGTAGAATTGCAGGGGGGGAGGCTGATACTGAAAATCAAGCACATTGATAAGTAAGGTTGCTGAGACGAATAAAAATAGAAATTACTTCCCAGTCATCATACAAATCCTCAACACTGTCCTGTTGTAATGATTTTATTACTGTTATCCACACCTGAAAAATATGGGGTTTTTTGAGTAACCATACATTTATTTCAATTCACCTTCCTAATAAATCAACACACCTTGGGTATCTGCTTGCTTCATTAAACTGCAGGTGAGCTTTTCATAAATACAGAGAAGTGCACAGTTAATGCGAGAGTTTTACTTTAAAAAGCCAAGGATGGGCATTATAAACAATGAAAACTAAAATGAATTAAACTCCTGTTTTATTTAGTGGAATAATAAAGATCTACAGTATACATATTTAATTAGAGCCACAAATGTACCCACATTCTTAAATATACTAATATTTTTAAACATGTGACTGAATCAACTAATGGACTGGAACAAAGAGTATTATCAGCAATGTTGTATTCAGAGTACTTTTGAAGATAAGCAGATGGGTAAGTCTAAACTCAGACCAAAATAGATTTTTAGCCTAATAAATTTACTTCCCAGAGTCTCTTTTTTCCTGTTTGATGGTACACTATTGTGGTGAGAGAGCTACACCTATTAATCTGGAAGTCCAATGGGTCCTCTTCTTCAGGAATAATTTTTCTTGCCTGCATATTTATGCCTTCCCCACCCTTGATTTCAAAACTCTCGTTTATCTTGAAACAGATGGATATCAAACCCTACTCTTTTTTTCAGATTAGGACCCATTGGGAATTGCTCAGACATATCAGTGCCATACATAAAAAGAGGTTCAGACCTTTCCTACTGCACCTGACTCCTCCCGCGGAGATGTTATGACCTGCAAGCTCTGCAGGCGGTCAGGCTGCTAGGCTTGACTTCCCTAAGCTCCACTGGAAGTACAGAGTTGTCTTCTCCTGAAGGCAACTTGGGGCAAGACTTTTACCTTAGACGACCCAACTTGTCTTTTGAGGCAATCCCTTTCTCACAACTGCTGCATCTTCGCACATCTGAGGCACTGACTGCACCATCTATGTAAGGAGGAAATTTTAAAAATGGGAACCGCTCAATTGCTAGACTAGTGTTCTCTATGCTTCAGACTTTACCATCCAAAATAAACCAAAGCTGACTGCCTGAATATTGTTTCACAATCAGCAGAACATTTTCCGCTGCCCAAAAGAATACTTTTCTTGTTGACCAAGAGATACCATGCAGGATCGTACCAATGGTCCACTGACACCAGTGTGCCACCTTCTGCACTGGCCAGAATCACACATACCTAGGAAAAAAAATCGGAACTACACTGTAATCAAGGGGAAATTACCTCCTAGAGGACATCCTCTGGTTTCTAAGAGTCAAACAGGGACTCTTGCTTCAGTTATGGGAAAAGCGGATTGACTTTTACATACTGTTGGATCAGAACTGATATATTAATACGAAGGTACTCAGAAAAGAGTTCATAGTGTCAACATCAATTTCAAAGAAGCCAAAACTTCCAAGACTGTGTGAGTACAATGTCAGGTTTCTCTTTCAATTCATTTGTTCTTCCTTATTAAACAACGACTTTCTATAGCAGCCATCAACGGGATGAATTTTACATTCACCTAAAACAAATGTATTTGTGAAGAATAAATGATGGAATTGCATTAGCTTTAATGCAAAAGGTTTTGTTTTTGAAGTCTCTGTCATTTTACTCCTTAAAGAAGATGTTATAAGTAGCAGGTAGGAAAAATATCTGTAGAAATGCTACTCACTATAACTGTTTGATCAACTTGATACTTATAGAATAGATAAGGAGCTTTCTGATCTAGCACTTAAAGATTTACAACTTGCAAACACTTTCAGGAGTACCATTGATTTAACTGAATCTTGAATGTTGACACAACAAACCAGTGCTAAATATGCTAAAAGTTCTGCTTGCGGATAGCCCAGATATTTGGATGCTGCTTGCTTCGGGCCCACCATTAATTTTTAACACTGCAAGTGCAAGTCAGTGACCCTGTGTTCTTGCTCAGGAATGTCTGACCATTCACCTGCTCCCGGTTTCTACTGAACACCCACTATACAGGAATATTTTAGTGTTTAAAGATGCACCCAGTTCAGACATTTCTGGGGTGCTATGGACTTTTCATCAGAGATCATGCTTTGGAGTGAAGGTGCATTGAGCTGTGAGAAAAGTTTGTAAAAGCTAAGGATCACTCAAGGAGGAATTAAATGGCTTTTGATGATAATTTCTAATCAGGTTTAAGAAACTGCTATAATGAAATTGAGATGGAGCACTTAGAATGCAGTAAAATTATGACTTTAGCATAAAATAACAGAAATGTATAAGTACATTTGGACATCGTAGAAATATGATTAAGAACTGTGCAACTAGTGATACAATGGAAAAGAGATATTTATTCTGAGTTTTGATTTATTTGTGGCTAGCAAGTTATATTTAAGACAAGACAAACCCTATTGGCTGCATATTTACAACCTTATCATACAAGGATCATGAAGTGGAACAGTCTTGGGTGATTTATTTTGTGGCTGTTTCTTTCTGCTTCTGTGTACATGTCTAAATCATGAAAAGAAAATGAGAGCACTAGCAAAATCCAAATACTTTATTTAAAATAAAAAGTGTAATTGTTCAGAAATAGACTATTGACTTTCACTGGGTTAAACAGCTCATGTACTGATTAGGCTTGAAGCTATAATTGTTCTTGTCACCCAAACTCTGCTCAGTCAATATCTTTTTATCATATACATTTTTAATCACATATTAATAAACAAGAAGGTGTGCTTTATTGATGGCTGGATTAGTTTATTGACCAACTCAACAACTCTATGTATGGTTTCTGAACAAAGAAACAAGGTCAATGTGTAAAGATGAGGAACAGTACATTTGCCAACTTTAATATCCTTCATTCTGGTAGTCTACTTCCTTCCTTAGAAGTGAAATCTATATAGTTTCTCCGATTGTTTTTAGAAATTATTTCATATTTGAAACAATCTTGCTGTTCAAGCACATTTTACGTTGAGTTTCAGGAAATATAAGCTTCTATGAGCCCCTATATTTTAACATAATTTTATCATCTTGATACCAAGATGCGTTTTTTTTTAAACCATTGGGGATTCAAGTTTTCAGATACTTGTGGACTCTTATAAAATATTCTTCAACTGCTTATATTTTGGAAAATATTTAGGCTTTGCAGTTTCTCATAACAGCTAACTTTCTTCACCCTTCTAATCGGTTCTTTTCATTTTTATCTCTGCGAATCGTTGTTGTGAGTATTACTCTCGAGTAATTCAGGTTTGGAATGATGGCCTCTAAAGTAACTGTATAAAATTAACGATTAAGACAATAATAGAACATGACAGTACCTGTGTGTATTCTTTCCTGTCAGACAAAACCTGTGCAGAGGAACTCCCATTCCTCCCCCTCACCCCCCCACCATTTTTTTTTTAATGATTGCTTTTATTTTTCAAAGGAATGGAAAATGGAATAGAAATAGATATTTTCATTTGCATCTCCATTTTTACAAGATACTGTTTTGCAGTAGAAAAGTACTCAATTGAAAACATGTTGGTGCCTCTGCCTGTCAGGAACTTATATGGTCACGTAAAACCAAGACTCGTGGAAAACCAGCTGTCAGCATGCACAGAGGTGCGCATCAGCCAGAAACAAAACCAAAGTGTGTTTCCAGCCTGAAAGCCTATAGTTTTTAAACCCCTCCAAATGCTTTTCTCCTTAAGGTATGAGCTTAAAATAGGATAAAACGTTCAATCACTGCGATATCACACATCAGTATCTCTGATTTTACCAACGCCTTGTAACTGAACCATCTAGGTGATAAGACATTTGAAAAAAAAAAATTGGGCTCAACTCTCTCTAAAATCATACACAGAGGTGCTATCACTTTGCTTTCTTATCATGCTGTTCTTCAGATGCCTCTCAAATAAGCTCCATTCCCTCCTACATGTTAATGCTCACAGTAAAGAGAAGCTGTCTGAAGAGGTCTCTGCATTTCTTTTTCTCCATCCAAGAGCTGTGTTTTGTCTTTGTCTCCCGAGTACAGTATTATCAGCTTTGTTTTCCAAATGGATTAATTCATTTATTATCTGACTACATTTTTCCTTTTTCTAGGTCCTTTTATGCTACTGGTTGGATTTATACTGCTTTGTAGGAAGAGGGAAAAATTATCTCAGTACAACCCAGTAGAGTTTTTCTGTGTCTTTGACTCTAGAGTTTAAAAGATGTACCAATTTTATTCTTTTTTTATGAGTGTTATTCTATAATGCTCAGGCTGCTGGTCAAGGGAAACGCTTAAGAGCTGTGTGTACTAAGGTATAAAAATCTGGTGTAACGATGAAGAGAAAAGCTGCTAGTGTAGAGCGTTATTTAAGGTCAACCAATAGCCCCCAGACACTTCAGTTTTAAACTGGGAAGTTTGAGAAAGTGAGTGTTGAAGAGAGGATCCTTCACTCCACTAATAACCCTGAAATACTGCAAAAGGGGAACGGAGGCAATGGCAGCGGGTCAGGCTGAACTACACATTACCACAAAGCCTTCTCAGGAAACAAAAGGTGATACAGAAACAGATCCAAACCGAGTGCAGACTGAAATCCTGCAGATGACTAACATACTGGCAAACCCATTTGTATTCACATGAGTATTATCCCTGTCAAAGTGCCAAGTGCACCAAGATGTTGCGTAGAAGTTCTGGTCATGCAAGGTAAAGCTTCCCAGAGGCACCCTTTAATTGGTCTAATTTTCCCTGCCAAACATCATCAAAGTTTTAGATGTTCAGGCCAGGTCTTGTCATTTTACTATTTCATCACTTTTCGGATTATCTACTCCGAGCATAAATGTTCTCAAACACATTTGCGGCTGGTTTCTCTCCCTTTCACATGCACACCTCTTTCCCTAAGAGTCTCACTGAACTGTTCAAAAGTAGGGAAAAGTAAATGAACTACCATTCAACCCCACGAGGTAATGGTTGTCCAGATACTTTTTAATTTCGAGGGCAGGCACAGTAAATATTCCCAGCACTTTATGAACACCATCCTGTCTACTTCCACCTAATTTCTGGCCTTTTTTGAAGAAAAAGAACAACCCCAAACACAAGGAAAAACTTCAACTATGCAAGCCATAGATTCCATATGCTACTTGTGTGTAGATGTGTAGGAAGTATATGGAGTTACATAAGCAAAAACATTTCTGGGAAAGTTGTTATTAAAGGGAAGGCAACTGCTGGAGCCAGTTTATGAAAAGATTGAAATGAGTACTACGCGCAATGAATAGGCTGATTTCCATAGTAGGAACACACTGAATCATGTCAGCGTGGGTTGACTCACCACAAATAGGCAGGTTTGACTCTTGGCTCTGACACTGACTTATTGCACAGCCTTAGGCAAATCCCTAAACATTTGTTTTTACTCCTCCATCTATATGATTTGGATAGTACATACATACCTGAAGGGAGTATTTTAAGATACAATATGTTTAAGATACTACAAAGATCTTAAATGCTGTAATGTAAGCAGGCCTCATTAACACAATCAGGCTAAAATAAACAGTGGTATAATTTAGGTGATGTGGCATATGTTCCTGGAATTGGGGAACTTTGCTAAGTAAAGAGCAAAATCTTCAAAGAGCCAGAGGAATGGGAAGATACAACCCGTTGTTAAGCCAAAATACTTTACAAGGGTAGGTGAATTTGTAGGGAAGGAAGAACAAGTTTGTTTAATAGGCAAGAGTTCAGTCTTCATTAATTTAAGTAGTTGGGCAGAGCTGAAAAGCAACAAGTGCTCAGGAGTGGGTGTAGAAAACAAAAACTGTAGGCGTCAGTTACTCACCTGTATTGAAGCTAGGGAGGACTTTGTCAAGGTGAGACTTCAGTGTTTGTTTCTATTTCCTATGTAATGTGAAAACACAGATGTCAAGAGATCCTCCTCGTTTGGACCTTCAGGGAGATGGCCTCCCCCAAAACAGTATGAGGTGCTCTGAAGGCTCCCCAGGAGCAGATCACACAAAAAGGATAAAATACCTATCTTGCTGAACTTTTTCTAGTGGGAAGAAGTAGTCCTGGCATGGTGCGAGATGGGTTGGAAACCCTGGTGAAATAGAAGGGTGCCAGTAACGTCACTTTGTATAGAACACATCATACCTCGACTACATTGAACTCCTCTGCAGTGAGGACAGAAGTGAGAAGCCCCAGACCTCTGCCTGGAGGACCTGGGCCTGCCACCAATGTCCTTAAACCCTATTTACAGCAGAAGGAATGAATTTCTGGGTTAACCTAGGGAAAGGCAAATCCAGCATACAGAATATCACATAATACAGCAACATTAGCACGTCTGCGTTTTTTTGTTTTGTTTTGTTTTTTTCCCCTTCTCTAAAGTGCTATTTTTTTCCATGCTTAGGGCCTTAGTGAAAAAATGCATCCTTAAAAGAAGAGTGAGGCGAAGCCTGTCAGCATATAGTGGTATAATAGGATGTGAAATCAGGGTAACTGCTCTAGAAGTAGGAGAGAGAGGCTGGAAGTGACTGAGGAGGGGGAGGAGAAGCTGAAGTGGATGTTCTTGAAGTGAGGGAGATGCAGCCAAAGCGTGGAAAAAGAGGGACTTCTATTGAACCGTGGTCGGTGGCAGTGGGCAGTTGAAACAGCAGCAGTCACATTTCAAATATCAAGAAACGAGAATTGGGACAATGAGATCTATTTTTTTTTCACTAAATATATTTCATTTGGCATTGTATTAAACCTGAGAAAAGAAGTTGAGTGGTCTAGCATTGAGTGGGTTGTGATCTGGACAGGACTTCAACTTTTGGGGATAAACATCAGCCTTTTTTACTGGTTTGACAGGAAAGGACTAATAGCCTGCCCTGTCTCCAGACCAGCTCTACCATTGTCCTGCTCTGGATGCCCATTCCTGGTTAGAAAATGTTGCCCTGTCCTGTGTCTTTTATTGCTCAGTTTAGCCCCACAGAAAGGAGTCCTGACTGTCACCTCTGAGACCCCACAGCAATGTGAACCGAAGAGTGGTAGGTGCAGAATCTGGGAGATTTGCCTCCAGAAAGCACTTCTACTAAACAAAGCACTTTCACAGGCACCTTCAAACAGCACAGCACATATGAGTTGGGTAGGCTGGACTTGTCTCACATCCCACAGAGACATCAAGGTAATTTTAAAGTTGCTAGCACAGACTACTCCACAGCTCCTTGGTAGACGTTCCTGAACAGGGCAATTTGTGTGCTTCACACACTACATCTATTTATCTTATTTAGCACTTATGATGACCCTAAAGACGGGCACTGAACCTAGAACACAGTTTGAGATGCTAACACATTGCTGGCTATGAAACTGTTTCCCATACCAGGAAAGAAATCAGTCTACAAGCTGAAAATACTTAAGTTCTTCATTGATACACATCATTTGAGAGACACAAAATCAGATTCATATTAAACTAACAAAGCTGATACATTTTTACTACATCTACAGACCACAGAACACTTTGCTTTCAAGAAAAGTTGAATAAATCACAGAGCTTTCATAAGGAGACTTCTCCCCTTGTCTTCAGAAAGTCCTTAATGTGACATCTGTCCCTGCACTGTCACCTCTTTTAAAACTAACAAATGCATGACATATAATACAAGATTTATAAATTAAAGAAACCCACCCCTTTTAAGTAATATTCTTTAAATCTCAGTTTCTGACAGTCCTCCTATTTGCTCAGTAACTGTAATAGGCGTATTTTTCAGAAAATAGTGAATAAAAACTGACAAGCTATCGGGGGAATCTGAATGCATAATTGATAGGGGCATAAATTAATATGATTAGGCCTTTATTGGGTGCCACTGCTGCCAAACCTACAAAAGGGGCATGGAATAAAACATGGCTATGTTCTCAGGGCTGATAGACATCAATATGTAATGCATATTATCTCAAGCCTTCTCATGTAGTCTGCTTATGACAGCACTCAACCTAATTGAAATTTTTATCTTTCTGTTGCATACAGACAGTTTTGACTTGCTGCTTCCAGGGAAAAGAGAGAAATCCAAATGACCCAAACGAAGGTTTCTCTGTAGAGGTATATACCCTTCTTGCAAATCACTTTAAAATGGCTTTTTGCTTTCTGGTTTTATAAAGCAACCTTCAGAAAGCTGCATTAAACACAACCCAGGACTTGGTTTGCCTCCTTCCCTTTTAACTAAGCTTAACTGTGCATTTCTCTAAAAGAAATAAAAGAATCAAAAGATTGCTTCGTAAAAATCAATATATTGTTTGCTCACTTCAACTGAGGCCTCATTTTGATACAGTTCTTCATGCTGCATATATACATCTTAGGAAGAAATCATTTTTCTGTTTATTATGAAATTTTTAACACTATCTCCCTCCAGACCTGTGAGGAAAAAAGTTAAAAATTAAGAGTGATTTCTTGAACTGACACCCCCAATCCCTTCAAAAAATGTTGGTCAGGTGATACAGTTTCATTTAGATAATTCTAAATTATTTTAAAACTTTTTATTTCTTTTTCAATTTTTTAAACTATGAATTCACACACTGTGAAATGAAAAGCCATGGCAAAAACGTGATAGCTATCAGTTCTAAAATGTTTCAAACATTTCCTGTAAATGAGAATGCAATCAATGTTCAGTTTTCATTAAGAGTTTTTGTTTTGATGAATCAAAGTTGATTAAAAAGTTTCATATTTAGTATTTTGCTCTTTATTGAAAAGTTCTGTACTGCATGAGTATTCCTGAGAATGCGTGCTACCATTACTAAATATTTTTATTACAGTAGTGCTGGATGTTGTACAAATAAGATAAGGAGTCAGTTTCCGCTCTGTTGTTTACAGTTTAGAAGGGGATTATCGCTGGAGTAATACACGTTTAACCTGTAAAAATCAAAATAAAGTACAGAGAGGGGCAGAAATGAGTAGAAAAACTCATTTGGTTTTACTGAAACTCACTTCCCAGGATATAGGATACAAACATATTTTTTTCTTTCTGAAATATATTTCAAAGTCCGTGCATTTACTGTTATAAATAAAATTAACATTATTGGTTATTTTCATGCCATGACACAAAGACAGTATAGTTAAAAAATTTCTTTCTTTTGTTAATGGACAATCTTTTACTCTTCTAACTCATCATTCCATTATCATAAACAGTAGGGCATCTGTAAATATAAAGAGGCCACACGTTCTGTAGCCTGAAGAATGACACATTGCGTGCTGAAAGACCTGTGTTTCTGCACCTGTTATTTCAGGTAATTTATTTATTTCAGAGGCTGTAAAGCACTCCCACTTTCATTTTATACCTGCCCTTGGTAGTTTCAAGTTTGAGATGCAAAATAAACCTGCTATGATTTCCTTTCCATTTTTGTATCACAAACAGAGAGGTCAGGGCAGCTGATGGACAACAAGAGCTCACGAACTTTCCCTCAAGCACCATGGAGAAACTCCAAGCCTTATTTCGCCCTAATGTGAATTTGTCACATGAATGAAGTTTCAACGAAACACATATTGAGAGCCTACTGCTGCATGGTTTGGTGCTGTTTGCTCCTACTTTTGTGCTGGATAGCAAATGTATCTCGCTTCCATTTTCAAGAAACCAGACTGATAACCATGTAAATAGAACACACTCTGTGTATGCTCTGCAGTGTCATGTGGATTGTCAAGGCGACAGGGGTGACTTGAGACTGTAGAGATTTAAGACTTGGATGCTTAAGTTGTTTTACTATTTTGATTCTGTGTATCTTTTTAAAAAATATTATTATTACTTGAGAATGTAAATATTTACAAATTAGTGGCTATAAATAGAGAAAATATAGAATAACAAGAAATCCCTGACCTCATCAAACACATTGGGCAGAAGACGGCTTCAAGGGATGGCTCCTGATCTTGTTTTTTACTTAAAATGATATTTAATTCCTGAAGGGCTTCTCTCATTAGAGCACAGCTTGGACTTGTAACTACTTCAGGAGGGTCTTAAGAAAGGAATTGTTACAGTTTAGAAGACTGACTTATAGTAATATGTGATGCAATTTGAGTCTCTTATGAAGCTGATAGCAGAACAATTTCACAATAGCACTAAGCATTGCAGGACAATAGTCCAAGGTGAATTTCAGGGGTTTGTGTTTTGAAAATAATTTCGCTTTTTAATCCCTGTTTTCCAGGTGATCTGGTCTTTCTCAGGGACGTTAATACAGACCAGTTTATCTAGTGGCAGAGCCTGCAGATCAAGATAATGTTTGGGGCTCTAGGCTTCTTTCTCCTCCACCTGATAAGTTACTGAGTCCTTTGTCCCACCATAATGCTATATTATTATTTATTTCTCCTCTTTCAGCTGTCGGACACCGCTAGCATCACCACAGTGGATGGCAGAGGCAGGTATGGCAAGACTGGAATGCAGAGTGGGGCTGGCTCACACCACATTGCAGAGATCTCTTGTAGCAGGTATGATAAGAATGTTGGCAACCAGTTGTTTGGCATCTCTTTTTTAACCTTATAACCTCATTGCTCTCATCTACAGTCAAAAAGAACAATACATTGCTGGTGGCCTACTTTGCCCACTGAATGGAAAAAAGGGACAGTTGACATTCTCACTGCTCCTCCGTACATGCACAGATACTCGTGACTTTGGAGGAACCGATGTGCAACATCCTGAGTAGACAAGATAAACTCATAACCTTAGTAACTCTGGCCCAGGTTCTACCATGCTGGGTCATATCTTATGCCACAACTAAGGTTGCAGAAGTCAATATGAGTAATGATTTAAAATGCAGCTTTAAGTTTAAAAAAAAAAAAAAAAATCACTATTTCTGATCCAACCATAAGGTACATTTAGACATTCCTCTTCACAATGCAACTCCAAAACCAGAATCGCAAGTGCTTACCTGAGTTGGTGAACAAAACTAGCACTGGCATGTGAAACAAATATGAAGGCTTGCCAGCAGCCTGCTACCCTGGGTTTGGAGGTAGTTTTGGTCACAGAGGTCCTAGGGGCAAGATGTTGCCAACCTGAGCACTAGTATCAGAATGACCTCTCTCAGACAAATGTAAGTCAGCTAGGACTTCTAGATAAAAGAGATGGTGGTAGGGCTAGTTGCTTGCTCCGCATGGAGCAATACAGATTCTTTGAAATTTTCATAGTATTTTGGTAAAGTGTGAAGAATGATCAAGGGTTTTTCAGTGCAGCAGCTCCACATACTTATGAGAAAACCAAAACATGTCATGGCATAGTTTTGGTGCCTCTCTGAGAGTCAGGCTTTCTTGCTGTCCTATGTACTTTAGTATATACCAAACTCTCTACTTGGCCAAAACAGAAATGAACTGTGGGTGATGGACAATGTAGTAGATAAACCTAGCTTGTAAAGACAGAAATTACCTGGAGATATTTACTGTGTAGCTCACCTTTTAAACTCTCCAGTAGGGCTGAACACTGCAAGACCATGGAGGTGCTTCATAATGCAAATCAAGGTTGTTATGACAGCCTTGAAACCAGTCAATGAACATAGGACCAAGAATCATATTAAATTTGGGGCAGGAAAAGGGCCAATCTAGCACCGTTTCATAGGTATGAAAGTGCAGGACAGCACTGCAACCGAAAGCAATATCTGCAGTGCTACTATGACAAGTCACAGATATTAGCAAGCTCACAGTGCCCACGTATGGTAAGGATGGGCGACTGGCCTTGCATGCAGATGGGAGAACTGAGACCCAGGAAACAAGGGATACATTTCCAGAGAGGTGAATGGCACCTGAGGCCTCTAAATCTATTTGTAGTTCTGAGGTCTGCTTCCCTCCTAAAAAAGTATTTTGCTCAAGGTCAAAACCAGCTATTAAAGAGAGGTCACTGAAATTCCAGTTCTAAACCTCCACTAAACTACCTTTTGGGATATTGACAGAAATCCTGCCGTCTTTACTGCAAACCACTAAAAGCCCAAATCTGCCAAATAACTGTGGCTCTTCAAGAGGGTAGAACTTGCCTGAGGCTAGCAAAGTGAAACCCATATGAGGTATTAATATTCCCTCCCCTCAAAGACATTTGAGGAATTTCAGCATTGCAACATTTTCAAATCACCAAACTGAAACACTTTACGTGTTAGTGAAATGCATTGTGCCAACCATGTTTTAACAAAGATCATTTATCACTTCTGGAAAGTTGCTGAGCAAATCCTTTTGACTTTGCACTATCCCACTCATCCTTATTTCAAATAATGTAATTCTCACATTGCATTGATATTCTTTTAGCTTTTTTTTCTTCTTCTTTTCCATTTAAAAACTGGTTTCTAAATACATTTGGTGTAACTAAGTTTTATATTTGTTTCCTTATGGAAGTATGCAGAAGACGTGCTCAACTATATTGATCTCTGAGGAAATGTGGATGAAGTAGATAATGCGAAACCTTTTTGTCATTACTAACCATTATATAGGTTCTGGAAACTTTCTGTGTTTGGCTGACTAGATAAGTGGATGCACTCACATTTATTTGATTGGAAAAGTATGGGGAGTAAACTGTGCCTCCCCAGCTTCTGTACAGAATTGATCTTTTGTGTATTAGCACTTTTCTATTATGGCAAAGGAATTGGTGATTATGACAGCAGAAGCACCCATTTCTTTCTGCTGGAGTCTTTAGAGATTTGGGAAAGAAAAGGGAAGGGACCTAAACAAGTTAAGAGAGGGGACAACAAAAGGGCATAAGAAAAAGTGCTAAACATTTCCACCACTAACCTTCAGAAACTGAAGGAGAAAGAAATCACTCTTTTTTGACTTTATTAGCCCCCTTGCACCTCTCTGACATCTGTGACTGACCTGTCCTTACTCTCCCTGGTCTGGGGTAGCTGCAGGTGGCAGGTACTTGTTAGGTTCTGGCTCAGTTGCAGGAGCAAAGGCTGGTACTTGGCTTTACTCTGCCAGCTGGGACGCCAGGTAGAAGGTTATTAATATTTACATGCAAGTCCCATGACTTGTTGTATAGGAATTGGTCTAAAAACAGAATGAGGTCCTTTCCACTGGGAAGCTATCACTTAACTGATTTTTTTTTTTCCCCCCTCCGTTCTAATTCCTCTGTAATTGTTCAACATGCCTCAACGCACCCCCTTGCTATTAGGTTCCAGACTGTGTTCTACATCTGCTCAACTGCAGACACTGAGACATACACAAACCTCTGTAAACAAGTCCAGGCCATGAAGTCTTAATTCTGGATCCAGGCTATGCTTTCTTTGGTGATAAAGAGATCTTTGAGTCCTCTTGCATCACTTACTCCCTCCCCACGTAGATTACTGCCTTCTTGTCTGAACTGATTCAACCCTCTGCTTTGTGGAAACAAAGAATAATCAAGTTAAAATATCTTGGGTTTAGAAGTGTATGTTTTTCTTGATCTGGCTTACATTGTGACCACAAAAACCAGTTGGATAGGCTTAAGTGAGGCAGAAGTACTCTTTGGCAAGGGGGAAAGCAGTGAGGAACAGGGATAATTTAAACTGCCTTTGCTGTTATAATGTAGATGATTCATAATATAGGGTTAGGTGCTGGTATCCAGAGCAAGTAGGTGAGGAGCAGAAAGAATCTGGTGCTGCTTTCTTAATCTGATGGCTTTCAGGACCAGGACTAACCAGGATCAGTTACTCAGAGACAGCCTTCCTGTAGAAAGTAGGGAAAAGCCAGGCTGCCCACACCATCCACAGCCCCTGACAAGCAAGTTTTACAGCCAGGACCCATCGTTACTGGGCACAGCCCTCCCACACTGCTCTTGTGAATGTACTGATATGGACCTGATATGCTGCCTCTTGTCTCCACACCTTTTCAGCCAGAACATCCCTTCCTCCTCTCCTGCACCCCAGCATGCATTTTTTACAACTCTTTTTTTTTTTTTCCTCCCAAGCCCTGTGAACTGGCATGACTTTAGCATGAGGTATATTTACACTAAAAAAAAAAAAAATTGCCTTTACGTCAGCCTGCCCTCTCTATTAAAATACAAATCCACTAAGTTCACATCCATATGGTCAACCTCCTGTCTAAGTTGGTTCCTGACCCACAATACAATTCCTGATAATGATTGGCATAAAGCTTGTCTAATCACAATAAATCCTGCACAGACTAAGGGCTCTGTCCTGCCCCTGGTAACTCTCTTACATATTTCAGCTTTTCATAGAAGTTTAGACTGGTACTTTTTAATTCCAGTCTTGTTCAAAATTAAATAAATCTCTGATATGATTGTTAAAAATCAGTAGATAGAAATACACAGGATCTCAAGCAAAATTAAAAGTGAACAACTTGTGCAAATAGGCAAAGTGATGCATGGTAGACAAGAGCCACAGCTCAGAAAACCTGGAATGGAGTCATGGGCTTTAATTAGCTGTACCAATTCATGTTATCCAAGAATCTGGCCTGCTTCTTAAAAAAAAAAAAAAAAAAAAAAGTTTTGAATGTGTTAGAAAAATTTGGTGTACAAATTACAAGTACCCCTATGACACTTTAACTTGAACGACCAGTACTTATTCAGTCAACTACAATAGGTCTCACTGTCCTTGGCAGGATTACAAGGGTAATTTTTTTAACATGGATGAGCAGCTCTTGAACAATTTCTCCAATGTATTAAGCATGAATGGGCTTTTCTTCAGCATCAGGTGTGCATGTCTTTTCCTCACATTCATTTTTCTCCACCACACATATTTATTGTGGCCATTACAGGGAGGGAAACTTCCCTTCCGATAAATGTTTGTCTTCTCCTCAATCCCTTTTATGGGAACACCACAAACTGATAGAGTGATCTTGTTTCATATGCCTGTCTTGTTTTATTTATTTATATAATCAAAGACGACATTCACTATTGTTAGAGTATATTGCTATGGCTTCTTCATTGCTTGCAAAGGAACTTGTGGGCAAAGATAAAGACGAGCTGTGATAGTCTGTTAAAGACTATCTTCCAGTTTCTTATTGACAAGAAGTCTCATTTGTTTAAAGGGAGTTTATAATACTCAAAAAATTGCAAGCTTAGCAAAAAAAAATAGTAAAATATTGTTGACTTATTCTGCCTTCACAAAAAAGTTTTGAGGGCCTAGAAATATCCTCTACTGAGAGCTGAACATGAAGGACTTCAAATTGAAGAAATAAGAACATAAATATCTTCTACACAAGATGGATTGATAGAACAACATGGCTGGTACACAGATAGCGTATATTGTCTCAAACTTTGTATCTTAAGGTCTTCATTTTCAGAAAGAGAGTGGCTACAAGTTAGGGCTAAAAAATAATATTCAAAAACTTTAATAGCAAGGATTTCAGCATTTCATTAGGTAGCAATCTGCTGCCAAAGCAGAGAGTGCTTTTGTTTTTGTCCCCTTTCCCCTTTTTCACCCCTTAATGGGCATTTTCTTAAATGTTTATTAGTTTATTGGAATATATTCTCCCATATTAATATACTTTCCTTAGGCAATGTAGTGCTTGCTTTTATAGAAGAGCTGTATTAAGAATTCTAGGTAGTGGTAATTGGCAATCTAACTTTGAACATGCAAATGATGATGATGATGATGCCTTGTATAGCATCTAAGTCTACTAAAGATTTACAGAAAACAGGACAAGCATGTGCAGGCTGAAGTGGAAATAAAATTCTTTATACCACATACATCTTGAATAAAGTTGTGTGGTTTTAATTGTACTTTTATTGTCTCTCATAGAAAAAGGTACTCGGAGCTTAATCCTGCTGTTTTTCCACAGTTCAGAAATAAGGTCCAGCAATATAAGATGTATGGAAAGGCTTTGCCAATTTATGTGAAGTAGCATATTGAAAGAAAATGCCTTCATTTGCTTGACCAAATTCTCATTTTAATTATTCGAGACTCCAAACTTCCTTTTCCTTTAAGTGGTATTCCTTAAAGTATGTCTTCTCAGCTCAAGTGTCAGATCAATTAATTTTTTCTCTCTTTGTTTGCTCTAGAGGAGACTTCTTTTATTACAGGAACAGAAAAAAAAATGTACATATGTGATAGTAACTTTAATTATTGAAGGTTTTTGACACCACTGATGAAAACGCTTCCCACGAAGTCAGCTTTGAGCATAGCCAGTGTCAATACTGTGAAGGTCAGTGTTCAGATTAACATGCGCTCTGTAAAAACATATGGCAGATTTTTGTACTAGTAGAAGTAGTAATGTAAGAACTGGTTGAAAGAGTGAAAAACTTATATCCAGAGTAGTTAGAAACCTCTGATATTAAGAAACTAAACAAGCTTCCTTGGGAAACAGAAACTTAAAATTTACGTCCTTGCTGGTTTCATCTAATCCAAGGTGATTTTGATTGCAACAAGCTTACTTTTTTTTTTTTTTTTTTAAAGTTCCTTTCAAGATCACTGCCTGGTAGAACTCGAATTGATAGAACTAGATCCCTGGTATCTCCCCTAATATTAAAGACATTAGACACTGGCATTCTGATTCCTCTTGCCTCCCATGGTATAAATCATGGAGCCTTCATGGAAATCAGCAAGTACTCAGCCCAAGAGCTTTCGGTGTGTAATGGAATTAATTTAATGACAAGTAAGCCCTCACACACCAGACAGTGGATGGGGAACTGTGCAGATCTTTGCACCGAAGAAAAATTGTGGTTTGATATTATCACTATTACGTACGCATTCATGGCTGATGAGGAGGATAAGTAAAGATAAGCACGAGACTTTCCTAAGACAGCTGACAATACACTGAAAAGAGCAGAGGTTTTGGAGAAGAAATTAAATATTCTGAGAGCATAAAATTACTTCCCCCCCAGAACCCCACAAAACAACCTATGTATATGAAAGGACTGCAAAAAGGAGTTATAGCTGATAAAATAGAGAAGCCAGCAGATGTTCTTTGAAACAGAGGATCTGGGAAATATTTACTGAAATGCAGAGAAGGCCTTTTATCAGAATTCTTCTCTTTCTACCTTTTGTCCTCCACCTTTCAATAAGGTTTTTTGTAAGATCATTATCTTGGAGAAGACACAGTTGCACAAATGCCTCCCTTCAACGTGAAAATAAAAACTTCAAGTTACGCTAAATAAATAAAGCCCACCCACTACTTATCTAAACCCAGAACAAAAAATGAAACAACAGGAATCCAGATATTATTTCTTAACAAACAATTCAACAGAAAATCCCAGTTATCCTGTATATTGGTCACTAGTCATACATCTAGTTGATTGACAACATGTAACAAAGTGCTATGAAGTGAAGCCCGACATGTTTTGCAAATCTAGGTTACTTGGAACAGTTTAGTCTTATGTGGTCAAAAAGCATAGCATAAGGAACAAACAGCATTGGAGAAGGGAAAAAAAAAAATCTGTCCTTAAGCAGTAATAATTGGATTTGGGGCTCTCTCCATCACAAATTAGCAGTTGTGGCATCTGGCCCACAGACCAGATGCTGTAGGACTTTGGGGATGTTTGGAAATGTCCAGTTAATGGCAGCAAATAGCTATTAAGGGAAGAAATGGAGAAAGAGACCTGTGAGAAAGGCAACACTTTCACCGAGCTCCACCTCAGAATGTGGTGAGCTGGTGGAATCTAAGCCATTGCTCAAAGTGGATGGAATTAGCACTTATTCTCTGGAGGACTCAGGGGAAAAAAGCACCAGCAACTTCTTCTCTAAATGTTTTCATTTATATAAAGAAAAACAGTTTGGCATTCTCCACACGTGCACCTAATGTGGTTGAATCAATCTTTCCAAGAAGTGGAAGGATATATTGCTTCCTACACTGGATTAGCTCCTTTAAATAGGCCATTTGCCATTCAAACCGCCATGTCATTTCAAGAAATTCCAAATTTTCCTTCAGCTATATGCCAGCTTGGCAGACTAATCCTGGTATATGACCAACCAAAAGAGTCCAAAATGTCACTGAACATTTTGTTCCATGAGAAAAATTAATGAAGACAGGGGGGAAAGGAGGGAAAAAGAGAGTTTACAATCGATTACAATCTAGATAATTCTTTCCAGCTTATAATTCTCTTAAAAACTTTGGTGAAATCTGTGTCTTTATGATATCTCAGGCTTGGTGAAATATTACTTTGTAACACTGCATGATTGTGCATGGACTTTGAAAACCAATATGAAAGCTGCATACAAGCAGTAGTGTTATTGGAGTCTTTGTTCATATAACATTCTTTAAAATTTCCGTGTCAACATTTACAGCTTATCGACAAAGAGACCCAACAACAGACCCGGATGATCTAGAATAAGTGACAAATATCAAGAGACAGGCAATTGATGTAAAGGAACAGCAAAATATAGAGCCAAATAAATCATAACCCACAAAGTTAAACCAATGAGATCTAGCAGTTCTCAGCTCCTCAGTGACACTTTTTGTTTTGCCTGCTAGACAGAAGATAGAACTAAAGTGAGACTTTGTGCATATCTTTCCTTCACATTTAGATTCGCAGATTCATTTGACCAGTCTGTCATTGTGACACTAAGTAGCACCATTCTGAAAACTTTCCAGCAAAATCCTGTTTGTTTTGAACTGGAAAGCAAGATGCTACCACTACCAGAAGTGTTTGTGGAGATCTATGAAGATTATGACTAACGTTGTGCTTGTTTTAAAGTTCCCAAATGGCTGTCAAGTTATCGAACATCCCTCTTTCCCCTTCGTCTCCTTTGGCTGTAGATTTGCTGTTTCAGAACCACCCACAATTTACATATGGAGCATTTTCTGGAACATGCAAGACCCGGCTGAGGTCCCTTGGCTAAACTCATTGAAAGCCACAATCATCAAACTATTAGCCCAGCTAATCTCCTGTGTATACACAACTCTTCATTATAACAAATATTCCAGCAGACAAACACTCAAGGTGTAGGAGACACATTTTCAACAGTCTGTTCCAAGAAACATTTATATTCACACACACACATATGTATATATTTATATAATAGAACAGCTCCAAAGACTGTATGGAGAGAAACTCCAGCACAGACAGCAGTAGCTGGAGCATGATCCTGAGACACGAGAGCAGGGATGTCTGCATGGTCTTTCCTCATCTTAATCCACGAGAAAAGCAAGAGAATGACGAAGCATGGGATCAGTAAGAAACTAAGATTGCAAACAAAGAAATAACCAAATTGGAGCTAGATGAAACATGAACCCAATGGTCAGGCAAAATCTGCCTGCTGCAGTAAAAGAGAAGACGAGTGGGATAAAGGGAAGGAGGGAATCTCCTTCAGCTTGGAAACTGAAGTTCTGTCTCCATGTGAATACAGTGTTTAGCAGTTTGTCAGCACTAACAGCCCAGCTGCTTTTTTTCTAGCTTATGCATTAACAATGGGGAGTTGAGGTTTTTGAAAAGTGCCTAAATAATTCGGCTGAAAAAATTAAATGGAATTAAAAGCCATCACTTGGCACTTAAAATCATTCAGTAATTAAAAGTCATCATGCAGGCATTTTCAAAGTTCCCTTCTTAAAAAAAAAAAATTAATCTTCAGAGCAAGCTTTAGAATCTTATTTTAATTTTTCTTGAATACATCTTGTCTGAAATAGAGCTTTCAGAAATAGATGACTTTACCATTATGATTTAATCAACAGCCATTTGAAATGAATATTTCAAACCCTCACATTCTACATGGAACCCAAATATCTCAGGAGAAAAAAAAAAAAAAGGCACAGAATACTTTGAAATGATGAAAGTTTTAACACACAGTCCATATTTTAAAACGTCATCTCCCAATTTCCTCTGTGCTGACCCATTTTTTACAGTGCTGTTGGCCAAGAATTGTTTCACAGGCTCCAGTTACCCACACAGTCTGTGGTTGGAGGTGGGAGTGGGAGGAAAAGCAACGTGTAACCACAGGAACATCAGCGCTGGTTTGAGCTCGTACGGCCCCGTGCTATACGTGCGGAGGCACGCGGAGCAAAGCAACGACAGAGGTGAGAGTTTTATAAAAAGTTGAGGTGACTGTGAACGTGTAATAGGATAAAACTGGATTTTTTTTCCCTAGTTTTTCATTAATCAGCTGCCCATGGGACTGATGACGTAGATGCCGCTGATATCCATGAACCTTACTCAAAAAGAAACTTCAATCATTATTGCCCTTCTCTTTTGCATGAAGTACAAGGCAGTGTTATAAATACGCAGATCCTTATTTCCTCCACTTTTAGTCTTATTTTTTACATTCTCTATACCAGGAGTGCAAAACTCTTTTTCGCCAGGGGCCACATCAGCCTCGCAGTTGCCTTCAAAGGGCCGGATGTAATTTTAGGACTGTATAAATGTAACTACTCCTACATTTATACAATCCTAAAATTACATCCGGCCCTTTGAAGGCAACCGTGAGGCTGATGTGGCCCCTGGTGAAAATGAGTTTGACACCCCTGCGCAATACATTGTTGAATTATTGAAGAAGATGGATGGTAATTTCTACCAGGAATATTTTCAAATATTTTATTCATGGTTTTGCCCTACTGCATACACGCAGTAGTGTTATTGGAGTCTTTGTTCGTATAACATTCTTTAAAATTTCCGTGTCAACATTTACAGTATATCAACAAAGAGACCCAACAACAGACCTGAATGATCTAAAATAAGTGAGAAATGTTAAGAGACAGGCAATTGATGTAAAGGGGCAGCAAAATATAGAGCCAAATAAATCATAACCAATGAATAACTAAACAAAAAAAGTAGGGGGGCTCTCTATGTATTTGAAGTAAAATGTTTCTCTGTTCTGCTTGAAATGCTACTTGCTTGCTTATCTTTATTAAAAGAAGCTGGAATTATCTTTCATTGTCTTATCACACATTGCTGACACAAACTGTTCCTGACCATTAACAAGACCAGAATGTACAAACATGTTTTATTTTTTTAAAAAAGCTCTTCCTAACTACATGGAAACTTGGAAAGGGGTAAAAAACCCAAATCTACCCTGGTGAAAAATCTGACAACATGTTTAATAAATTCAAATTCATTTAATTAGATTTCTTAATTGAAATTAACCTTGAGAAACTGAAGACAAATAGCTCAACATACCTTTTACTAGGCAATGCGATATTTAAATGGTTTGCAAGAGACACAAGTACCATGAAAACTAAGACTCAGTCACTCAGTCCACCTCGAAGACAGGCTCCCGGTTTCTGCAAGTGGTACCAGTTGTACACTTTCCCAAGTTGCTGTTTGTTACTGAAAACGTGTTCTTAAGCAGAAACTAAGAAAGAGAAATGTTCAGCGTTGGTAACTACTGTTGTATATATTTTTCTTTCTCCTTGCTAAGAGACACAAGATGATTACAGCTGAACAGAACTGGGCCAATAAGACATAATAAAATTTTAAGAAAAATGTAGTAGCTGCCCCCTCCTCTCTGTATTCACCCCCTTCACCCCACTCCCCAAACAGCACACCACTAATTACACTTTCCACTCACCTGATTTTACTTTAAGGCTTTTCAAGAGAATTGTCATTTATAGCCTGCAATTCAAGCCTCTTATTCCCTTTGCAAAAGAATCAGCTATATTGAACTGGAAATCTCACCCTCTAACTATTTATTAATATAGTTTTAAAGGAATTCTCAGATTTTTGTTGCTAACTGCTCACTTGGGTTGAAATGTGATGCACTTGTTGGCAGTGTTGCCCCAGAGGGACTGCAGTGAGACAGACTTACTCAAGCTTCACTTGAACACAGAAATGAAAATCAATAAACAATTTGAACTTCTCAGAAGAGAATTTTTCTCCTCTAATGAATATACAAGCTTGGTTACAGCTTAATTTAAAGATTGAATTTAGTGTGTGTTTTTTCCCTGCACCAGGAGCATGACAAACACAAGCTTCAAGTGACATGTCCCAAAGGGAGACTTATTGTTAAAAAAAAAAAAAAAAAAGAAAAAAAAAAGAAAAAAAAAGGTAAGCAAATAACAACAAAAACCCTGGCCTCATGACAGAGAGCTACCTTTAAAATAAGGAAACTCAGGTAGCTGCAAAACAGATCTGCTTTGTAGGTGACTGCACAAATACCTAAACTTTAAGTTCCTGCTGGGGCAAATTTTTTAGTGTATGTATTTTTATTTGCTTTTATAAGAGACTGCAAATAGGGTCAGACTACAGCGTAGGGATGTGGTTGTAAATTCTGTAGTAGGTAGAGACTGTTCGAATGCAGGATAGATGTGTGTTTTGTGGGTTAGTTTCTCACACATAAAAAAAAATCATCTTTCTCTGTAACTTTTGCTGTCGGTATTGGAGCATGTTAGTAATGTCATTTCTCTAGAAACTAATCACATTAATTAAATAAAATGACTGTATACAGCGTTTCCAAAATAAAACACACTTGCAGTCAATACTAACTGTTGGAAGGGCTGGTGCTGGGATGACATGCTGTGCTTTTTGTTTTTCAAAATTTCTGCAGAGTTATCAGGCTAAACTGCTTTTGCCATCTGATAGTTTGTCTTGGCAAAGCGGTTAGTTGCAAGCCACAAAAGTGATTTTGTACAGCGTTTTATTTTTCTGCTCATCAAGAAATAGATTTGAATTGTAAACTTTGATCTCATCTGCACAAACTGGAAACCAGACAAATCAGATCTTACATGTAAGTGCAAATCAGCTAAGTGACATATTAAAATGAGAGAGATCTATTTCAAAACCTGCCCTAAAAATATGATATTGGAAAAGAGTGGCAATGCAGATGTACTGAAACACCTGAAAGTGTAGATTTCAACCAGTTCAGTTATCTTTGTCCAGTTTCTTTACAGACAAGCCCCCAGAGAGTACATTAAGGCATTCATATGGATAATAGGTGGCTTGACTTTCCAAACCAAACTAGTTAGATGTACATTTCTGTTGCAATAAAAAACCCCTAAATTTCTTTAGCCTCTGAACTCTTTTTCATGTTTGTAATCTTAACACCCCACTCAAAGGGATCTCTAAAGCTTTTCATTTAAACTACAATTATTCTTTTGTCTACTGGGAACCCAGTGCAAAGATGATGTCCTGTGTGCAAGAAGCAAGCAAGCTGAATATTAATTAAGGAACACTACTTAATATGCGGAAGAAGAGGAGCAACAATCAGTCGTGAGTCCTTACATATTAACTGGTAGATCATTGTTATTCTGGGAGGCATCATAAGGCCAAATGCAGGTTACAACTAGTTTAGAAAATCTCTTTAATTAAGAAACATGAAAGTTTAAGTCTCTCATTATAAATATCTTATTGTGACCATAAAAGACATCATTAAATGCTGTGATGGTACAGCACTTTTAATGCAGTCTGAGGTGGATGAATTGGACTTTGGCTGTTAATCTGTTTGCGGTGGGATTCAATAAACAAGCAAAACACCGAATTTTCACTATTTTTACTAAGGTGTAAAGAAGTAAGTTTTCCTTTTCTTAAGGACCTGGGAAGGCTGTAAACAAACCAACCTCCATAAAGCACCTCTGTTCAAGTAGGTGAGTCAGGAGTTTTGCCATGTCTGTTGTCAGCCTTGCAGAACAGAGGAGAATATGCATGTTGATGTCTAATACTTCTTGCTTTGCTAAATTAACTGAAGTGAAAAAATATAACATTCTCATAAGCAAGTCCCTGGGAACATTGTTAAAGGAGACTGGCCTCCTTGTTCTCACTTGTCAGATGGGAAAGCAGGTCTGTAAAAAGATGAGGCGTGATCTGAGGCTACTCATGAAGGCAACATCCGACGAAAATGGGTATGGCTTTCCAGACATGGTCTCTATCCTCATCAATATTGCTTTCCCTTTTAAGGAATTGCTCCCCCCCAGTATTAGTGAAACCTATGAATATTAAAATCACAAGAAGAATGCATTTTTTATAAGATTCCTACTTCAAATCTAGCACGTCTAATGACAGGAGTGTCAGGACATCTACAGAGTGTTTTTTTTTTCTTCATGGAACCATGCAACAAATGAAACTAAAATCATTCAGTGCATTATAGTGAAAAGAATGTAATCCATTTGCAGATCTGCTTCTTCTCAGTATGCCAAATGGTGAGAAAGAGAGTAGCGACAGGAAGAAACAAATTCAGTTCTCAACTATATGCAAGGTTAACAACTTATGACTTTTTTTTTTTTTTAGCAGAGGATGCAGCAGTGCACATTGATCCAGCTTTTTATCCTGCACAATGAATTATATGAAACTTTGCTGCATTTGCTGTACACAAAATATTCTCCTAATACAGTACACAAAAAATCATTTCTGCTTGCTGATGGTAAAAGGCTTCTCTGCCAAATATACTGTTTCTCTCTAAAGCATTATTTAAACAGTTGTTATAGAAACAGTTTGGACAGGCAGTAAGATGTATCAACATCTTACAAAGATTTAATTATAAGCTATATTTTACATTAAGCTACATGGACATGTTTGTATACACTACATATGGTAAAAATCCTTATTGTTTTAGACAGTCTGGACAGTTTCAGCAAATTGAATTGAGAAATATGACCATTGATTTGGAAGAAGTATACATTTGTATTTTGCTAATGTCCCTTCACTAACCTGAAAATGCAGTAGTTCTCGTGGAATACTCCCAGGTTTACCCCTCTCAACATAGAACAGAGCAATGCTATGGAATCAGATGTAATTAAGGATTTTACAGAGTTATGCTTCTTAGCAGAACCCAGCACTGTTGACAAAGCGTTCTCCACTCCTGGAGTTCTTCAAGGCATGATCTGGTCTTTGAAGGATCTGAATTAGCCCCCTTTTCTGTTTATTTGTATAGCTACCCATCGTAGTGTAAATAGCTAAGTGCAATTATACCACTTGCTAGACTGAAAGTCAAATGACTCAAAAAGCAAGACTGGGTAAGATTAGGAGAAGGGATGATGTTTACAACGTATAGAAAACAAATGAGACAGTACTTCCAAGAGCCTCTGGCAGAGATGTAAATTCTTCCACTAAAAGTAAACTCCTGTCAACATGAAGGGAGCTGAAGCTGGCCAAGAACACTCTAAAAGTCTCACCAGAAATGGAAAAAAAGAGTGGCACTGTTACATGTAATCATAAATTTCACCAGTTCACAGTTTTCTGTTGAGTGAGTGGACCTTTGGGGAAGAAACCTTGGCCATGAGAAGGGTCCTGTTTGCCGGTGGCCTGAGCTGTCCCAGGCTGGAGCTGGTTCCCACAGCAGAGCTCCTCTCAGAGGGAGGTGCTGGGGATGCTCTGCCCTGCTTTGGGCCTCACCTGGCCCAGGACAACTCTGGGCATATTCCACCCACCCCATGCAAGTTCGCATTTTTCAGATGATCTGTTAAGCCATAAAACATGTTGTGGCTTGGTGAAAGGATGAACCTATAAATCAGGAAGAAATATCTTTTTATGTGAGAAAAATGAAATTAGAAAACCTAGACACAACAGGAAACATTGATCAAAAAGCAGGAGAGAAGGGATGTGGTGACACCCAGGACACAGCAAGCCAGAAGTCTTTCTCAGGGTTAGAGATGTTGTCAATGCAGTATATTAACAAGAACAGGAAAGGAACATAAACATGAAAAAGGGTCAATCATAATTCACTGTCTCTCACACCTGATTCCTTCCTCCCCACTCTGCAAACTTGCAGCATTCAAAGAATCTTCTAATTTTTGAAACTACCTGGGAAGTTCTGCTGCACTTGCTTGCTTGCAAAAATGGAAACTGGAAGAAAAAGAAAAAAAGAAAAAGAAACCCAAACGTTACAAGGTTTTAAGTCTTTCTGATTTTTCATGCTGTGTTACTGCTCTATGGGTGGATGGTGATCTTTAAGAACTATTTAAAATTCCACTCCTTCCATCTACAGTAATTCTTACACAGAAAAAAAAATATATCCCTGTCAATCAAGGTCATATGGTTAGAAAACTTGTAAATGGAGACAAGTGTTAAGCAAAAAATTAAGTGGCTTTTTCTTAAATGAATTTGATACCAATCTTCTGATTTTCTTATTGTCCTATTCAGACCGTGTTTTCATGCCACCTTACATCCAGGGTGTTTCAGTTTTTGTAAAAGAAATATCAGGCCACTGAAAGTCACTCCTTTTTGTCAGGAGGTCAGAGAGCTTTTTTAAAGATTTGGCATCCCAGAACATATGCCCATTTGATCTCATTTTCCTTCTCCCAAACTCAATATCATACTTGTACCCTCAGATGTTTGCAGACTGTGCAGGTTGTCAGGATGCAACATATGTTTAACTGAAAATAGCTTCTCTGAACTTAAAGGCGACACAAGCCATAGGCCATACCAATCACATTAGATTGCTCCTTCCTATCAGAAAAACCTCTCCCTCTCTAGCTTTCCAAATTAATTAGTGTCTGAATGGTCTAAACAATATCAGTAACAGAAGAACAAAGGTAGCTTGTTTACTGTGAGACACCATCTCAAATCCAGCGTGAGGTAAGGCTACGCATTGTAAAGAGAATGTCACTCCCTCACTCACAAGAGATGGCTGTGATTGAACAGATTTCACCATTAACTTATCTCTCATGGCTAGAAAAAGGCTGCCAAATCCAAAAGAGGACATACCAGGGAGTCATTGTAGCTCTGCATTATGAGAACACATAACATGTTGCATTATAATCACCTGAGAAATTGCTATATGGAGCTTATCATTCTTGAAAGCTAAATAAGTGATATTTTTCTAGGTAATAATTTATAAACACTGAAAAGTCATTTAAAAATAAGTCAAGAGCTGCCTTATTACATAGCCTTGGATCTATCATCTCCACTAACAGTTAATGTTTACATGCTTTTTCTACATTTATCTTTCCTTTAGGTGCTTGAACTGTGTGGTTGGTATCAGCACTTGATTAAAAGAGTATTGTCAAGAATTGCAATTTAGGCACTTTGTGAAAGAATCATAATGTAGCCCATAACCTAGGTGTTACAGGCAGCAGAGTAGCCTGAGGTTCACTCTTCTACTGGAAACAGTTACATTCTATTTACTAGACAACCTTAATTTGCCATCTGAGCTGAATTAGTTCATTAGTTAAATCAGTGCTTAGCACCATTTGTTACCTTTAAGTAACCTCACTGCAATTTAAATGAGAAAAATGTGTAAACACTTAATAAGATGAGAAAATAAGAGTCCCATGAAAGAAGGGATATATACTTTGCTACCTGACAAGGGGAAAGAAAAACCCCTCAGCCCTAGTATCTCCATCCGTTACGTTTTTTCAGTTACATTTGCGTGATCTGCCTTTACCTTAACTCTAGCTCTCTTCACCTTCTAAAAGATTCTTGAGGAACAAAATCTCAGCTACAAATAAATAGAGCTAGAATCAAAATAAGAAAAGGAGATTAAGAAAAGGAGATAAATAAAAGGGCAACGTTTAATATATGTATATATATTCTTAAATTGTGCCTGTAAAACGAGGAAATAAAACATTTGTGAAGGAATAATTTATTTCAAGGAAATTATTTTCAGATTAATTTTAAATAAAATCTCATATTTACTCAGCAAGTAATCCCTGAAATCCCTACATATTCATCCAGTTATTACAGAAATTAGAGAGAATGCATAGAGAATATTTCCGAGATATGTTTTGGCTTTTCTTTTTCAATAAAGTGCACCGCAAAGGGAATAAAGAAATTCTTTACCCAAATTAATGGTGAATTATTTTGTCATGAGAATAGAAGTTTATATTCATTTAAATGAAAGCACATAAATTGTTCTTGACAAGAAAAACAAAGCTAGCCTTAGGCAGTATTTTCATTATAGAAAAAGGCACATGTCCATGAATATCTAGTATAATATTAACAAAACCTGTTCAATTAGCTATGCATGTGCCATTGTTATGAATATTTATTTGCACTGCAGCTAAGTAACATTGATACCTTTTTTTCAGCCTTTTTAGAGATACAAAATGAAGTGAACATTACTGCTCTGCAGAGAGTGGTAAAACTTCTCCAGAGAGTTGGTCAGACATAACACTTCTTATTAGGAAAACCTCCTTCACTACTACTTGTTTCATTCTTTGTCACATTGAAAATCTACTTGAGGAATTATAATTTAAAGTAATTTTGATCCAATTGACAGCCTAATCTCATCTTTTCTGTAAAGAAGTTATTTATGTAGAGACAACTCAATATAGTAGTTCATTTTTTTCTGAAGTCGGTTCACTTGAATTGTGTTCTAATTATGTAGATCTCCCTGTTTCATAAATGTTTTTTTAAAAAATAATTTGCTGGTAGAAAGCATTTCAAAATAGAAACTTTAAAGCAAAGCAAGATTTACAGGTATATACATACAGAATTTACTATACTTACTCTTGATAGGCTTGAGAATCATCTAGAATGGTTATATCAGTAGGAATATTTATGGTTACGAAGTCAGTGTTAAGTATCATGTGACTTATGTCTTCTATTACAAAGATTTTTGAATATTGAGTATTTGTAACAAGCCGCCTGCAAAAAACTGCAGAGTAAAGGCCTACTTTGGCAAAGATATGTCCAAGTGATTAAAAATGTTGTTCTATACATGAATAAAGGTATTAGCTGCAGAACTTGCTCTAGGAGGAATTTCAAATAATGAATCATTAGAATCTTACTCACGATTAGAAACTGAAAAAGCAAAATTAATCAAATAAATTTGTCCCATTTACAATTGCCAGGAAAAAAACCCAAACCCCAGAAAACACACAACAAACAAACCTTTAACAAAATTGTTAAAAAATGATTACACATGGTCTCTTGAAATTTTATTGATTGTGGATCTCAATCTAGTTTCCATTCTGCCACCACAAGAACCTTTCCCAAAATCCACTAAGGTCAGCAGGAATAGTTTTACATAGTGGATAAGCACTGATCACAGAACTATTCCAAGACAGTGATACACCACTAAACTATTTTTGAATGATTAGGGTTAGAATCAGTTCTGTAAATGATCTTAGAATTTGCCTCTGTTCTTCCTTAGGCATTTTAGATATTTGTAGTATTTTCTTCTCAGCAGCACAATCCCATGAACTACAAGAACAAATATATGAAGCAGGTCATCCTTACAGTATGTTTTGAAACAGAGAGAAATGGTGGCAAATAAAATGTGACAAATATACGATGCAACTGTAGTCTCATTAACAGAGATTAAATAATTTGAAGTATACTTTAAGGCAAGCTTAAAGGCAAGCAACCAGGCAAATATAAAATAAGGACAGAAATAAGTGAGTGTATGGAGGATATTGTGCTTAGACAGATACTGTTGATTTCTAGATGGGTTCAACTTGATTCCCTTCCAGAGCAAAGCTTAATTTGAGAGTAAGATACATTTTCTGTAGTTGCTTATGCAAGCACATACAACCCACCCTCCTCAATGAAATACGACACTTTGCATAGTGACACACTGAGAAATAAATGATAATAAAATTGTAATAAAGTAGTCCTCTTTGTTTGATTTTAATGTGTCCAGAGTGAAGATACTGAAAAAAGAACTTCTTGCAGCTGATGATCTGGGCAAGCAAAAAAAAAAAAAAAAAACCAACCCTGGATTTAAGTGACATGATCTGGATATCCCTCAAGATTAAAATCTCAACAGATCAGAGTTTTGGAGACCACTGCCAAGAAGGATGCATGTTCAGACTTTTATTATCTGTTAGAACGTGAGCTGCTTGTCTCTTCCATTGCTCTCCCTTTGCATGTGTCACAGCAAATGTGTAGCACTGCCATCACAAAAGTGATAGGAGTTGTTATTGTAAATGGTATATGTTGCCTGTTGGTGATGAAATAGGAAGAGACAAGCACCAGACTAATTTTGCTGGTAATTTCTTTTGATGAGATACTTGCAACTATAAGAGCAAGAAAAGGATGAGACAAGAAATGATAGGGTTCTGGGAGAGTTAAAAGAAAGAAACTTCTGGTTAAACCAGACATTTTTCTGCTTAACTCTAAATGCTACATCTGCCCAGCCAAATGATGGTGTGGTAGCAAAGCAGTAATGATAGCTGTGAAGATGTGGCAGCACAGACCCGAGCATGAACCATACAAGCTCACCGGGGACCTGGCACCGTGCTGCTGTTCCTGGCCCAAAAAGGATCTGTGCCCGCTGCATTTTTGCTGTTACCTGTACTAGCTAAATTAAAGATAGTGTGTATACGACCAATTGTATCATAATCAAGCAACCATTTGGCTGTGTAGGCACAAGCAGTCGGTTAGGTGCTTAGCACTTAGATGATGCACATCACACAATAACATCAATAGGTATATTCAGGTGACTAGAACCAGATCCAGGATATGAAGTTTGAACTAGACTGGACCTGAAGCTCTGATGTGGGCCCAGCAAGGGAGCGGGGCCAGCGGGGCAAGGCCAGCCTGTGGGACTATTCTTCAGAGGGCTGATAGCAACGAAGGAGCATTTAGTCTGAATCAGCAACAAGAGTTTTTCATATAAGGTTACAAAACCTGCCATTTGTGAAGAAAAAGCCTATAAAATGGTGTTTATTTAGTGAGGGAAAGGTTTAAGACCCAATAAAAAAAAAAAAAAAAAAAAAGGAGCTGAGCAGGCAAACCTCAGACTTAACCTCAACCCTCTGCAGCTTGGAGCTCAGAGGATCTCTGAAGTCGCTTTATTTTAACTCATCTTGTCACTGCAGAACAGCAACTGTGTTACCTCATGACGGGAAGAGTAGGAAAGGAAGGTTGGAGAAGCTTTTTGTTTATGTTTTCATTTCTCAAGCTATAAAATTCTGTTATAAGCTTACTTTTAGACACCCTTAGATGGAAGGGCAAATTCTTGGTTTGTTTGTAGTCTGCTCACAGATCCATTCCCTGAGAGATAATCAGCTGCTAAGTCCAGACCCAGTCCCTTGCTTTTCCACACCTGTCTACCAGAACTCCAAGCATCTGCCTGGGAATTTGTGTCGAGAAGAAAACTAGTCCTCAATACAATAAACTGCTGTAATAGAATCCAATGGTATAGAAGTTTGCAGAGCCCACAGGTTTTATAGCCAAAATATGTTATTTATATATTTTGTAGCAAAAGGCTAAGAAGGTACCAGTCTTGTTTGAAGATGATGAAAATGAGCTTTCTTAGTGTTGGTGGCTGAGAGGCCCTGTGAGTCATCTCAGAAATTTCTGGTCTTATTGAACACCCTGAACCTGGACATTCACTAGGTATAACATGGTGTCGAAAAGCAGCCTGTGAATCTTGAAACTCAGCGTAAGGAATGGCATGAAGCACTGCAACACCCAGGCTGAGAGGCTTCAACTACAGCTTTCTGGAAGCCTCAAGTATCGCTCAGGATCTTCCAATGCAGCGCGCTCAACCGAGGAGAAAGCCCTATGGTAATGACTCACGCAGTCAGCGGTGAAAAAACAGCTTTAGAGAAAGCTGGGTAGCTGGGTGGAAAAAGTAAGAGACATTTATTATGCATGTTAAAATCAAACAGGACACAGGAGAAATCTAACACACCAATCTGTTTTTTAGGTATTCAGCTCTCACACGGGGAACCTTTAGTCTGATTGAACCTGTGTGGTAATTGTTTGTTTTTCCTGACTCGAAGTGCACATGTGTATATGATAGTATGATGGCAGCAGTCCAGGCTATTAAATGCAGAAATTACATCCAGTAAGAAGCAAACAACAGCATGAAGTCTTCTATGATTTTTGCTATTAGACTGAATCTAAAGTTTTCAAAAGAACGTAAGTTGCCACTTAAAAATTAAAAGACAAAATAACTTTAACTTCTAAATACTGAAGCCCTTATGAGCTAAACCACTTCAAATTTCATTAAAATCTCCTCTGCTGGATTTTTCCCTTTGTGCCTTTCATTATAGCCCAATATGTTGAGAGACAGGGGATGGTTTGAACAATGTTTTTCCTAGAAACCAGAACACTGAAATACTTTCAGCATTTGAAGCAAAAGAGGGAATTGCACCAGTAGCATCCACCACAACCAGCCCATTTTATCACAGGCCAGAAGCATCCATTTCAGCTGCTGGTGTTATATTTTCTAGCAGACTTCTGGATGGCCTCAAACATCATCATTCCACTTGGAAAACAAGAGACTTTCCAAACTCTGTGGAGTCCTAAACTTATGGCAGATATGTAGGTGCCACACTTGGGTATAGCAAATGATGCCCCTATAGAACATACATGATTGCTAGGAGTTGTATAACCTTCACCTTAGGCTTAAACAGTAAGTAATCTTTCCTACGCTGTTCTGTCCCACGTTTTTCCAAAGGAAAATGAGAACAAACAAATGTTTGGACTACCACAGTAGCATTAATAAACATGAGAATGCAACAGCTAGTGTTATTCTACAGAAATGAATGAATAAATAAATAGACTATAAGCACTTTATTCTTCTCACATAATTTCTTCTCAGTGACATTATTGAACAGACTGTTGAAAACAAACATCGTTAAATGAGAAAAGAAGAGCAGGAGCCTGTCTAATTCCCCACTGCAACATTTTCCAATGACGAATGCTCCCTAAATGGATTTAGCTTTTTGAAAAGAAGTCAGAGAGAAATTTGATGTGGCCCCCTGACCCCTGGTAAGCACATGTATCTTCACCTGTCACATAACACACTGGCACTTGCTTACTTTTCAGCAAAGACTATTGATTTTGCTTATTGGCTGCAGGCTAGTCCATAAAGAACAAATTACAAAGTCAGAGGTCTACAGTTAGCAATTGCTTGCATGATAACAGGGAACTCAGCACTATTCCCACAACGCAGCATTAACATTCGCACAAATATGTGCAAACCTAAAACATACACTTCTGCTGTGAAGTCCTCTGTATTTTCAACGTTATACAGCAAGCGAAACGTGCAGTACATCCCATTCTCTCACCAGTGATCAAAACTACAGGGATTTTTGCTCCATATCTAAGCTTGTGGTTTAAACAATTTCTTTATAAAGAACAAAGAAAGAGAGGATTAAGCGATGGTTACATTCCACTATTGATAAAAGGAAAAATGTTTGACACAACCTACTGTTATTAAGAATGTCTTCACAATGAAATGTTACACAAGAAAAGCCAACATTGTGACTGTTAAGAAATGTATCATTGCGCTACTTCTCAGGAGTCATAACAAAGTTTATCTTTGCCTGTCCCTTAATAGTTGACCTTGGGGGAAAAATAATATGATTTTCTGTACCTTGCTTTCATTTTCTGCACCTTGCTTTCATTTTCTGCAAAATGGAATACAATACTGTCCTCCATTGCTGAAATGCTCTTAAATCCCACTGCCAAGAAGTCCATGAAAAAGACAGTACAGTCCAGCTTTTACTACTGAATTAGGACAGGCATGATAAAAGAACCCCTGGTGAGCATCAAAACTGGAGAGTCTGAGCTAGTTTCCTAGACCTCATTTTAATTCTTGGATCTTAAATAATACTCTCACAATATCACAACTACAGTTGTATTTTTAATACATAGCCATACCAAATGCAAATATATGCTGCTCATCTGGCATATATTTTTTTAGTAAGAGTCATGAGAACAACACAGAAGAGGCTGTTACTAACACCATTTCAAACTCAAGAAATTTATAATAATTTCAAATGAGAAATGATTAATGACAAATAACAAAAGTGAGACATTGTTTTGACCTACTTTCCTAGAAAGGGCAGTTTTCTTAACATTTTAAAAATGTTTTCCGTGATAAACACTATTGATTCAGCAGGAGTGACACCCCAGCTTTCAGGAACAATTTTATTTTCTAGAATATTTGATTGAAAGACACTGGAAATTTCAAGAGTGTGTTACAGCTGAGCATATATGAAAATCCTGAGTTCCCTGCTGAAATCAAATAGTTCAGGAAGAAAGAGTAACGAAAAGCATTTTAGAAACTCATAGTAAGTGTTGACTTAGTGTGTTTCTATAATAGGCTGTTTTGCTTCGAGTTAACTGATATTTAAGTAAAACTAGTGAGTGTATTTGTAAATGCTAGTGCTGAAACATCCTAAAGGTTTCTGTTTTGTCCTAGGATTTAGCATGGTAATATCCTAGAAGGATAAGCTACACAAAAAGCGTGACGGGACAAAATAATCTTGTGGAATAATTGGTAGGACAAACTCCTATCTGTGATTTCCCAAGACATGGGCCCTCCATTGGCAGCATGTTGCCATCTGTGGGGGTCAAATGACACTCAGAAACAGGCAGCAATAACGTCTCACCAGGTGGCAATGGTCACAGGGTAAGGAACAGTTCAGAGACAATTCTTAGGAGACTTGGTCCCAAGGTTGGTTGGACTTCAGAGGTGGTGGCAAATAATTTAAAGTTGCTAAGAGACAGTTTGCGCTGTCTGGGGTAGGCGAGGACTAGGCATCGGTTTGAAAAGGCATGTGTATCCACCAAAACTGAACTGGTTGTCTTAATCTGAGCCGGTAATTCAAATATCTCCTGACTCTTAGCTTTTAGCTACATGTGAGACATGCACATTACGACAGGAGTCTCTAGAGCTACTAAACCCTGCTCTACTGCTGCTGCCCTGGAAACCAGGCAGAGACCTGCAGTGCTCTGAAAACAGTAGACAAGCTCGCCAACAGACAGACTGGTGGTCTTTTCCAAACAAAATGTTTCTATGATTTGTAACACTGGGGTGGGAAGAGAAATTCTTCTGCTACAAAGGTGTCACCATGGAAGCAAAAACCACTGGAACATGTACTTGACCCATTTGCTTGTTATGTAAGACACTCTGAACAAGCCTCAATATTCTCTGACTTTAAAAGGAAAAGCATTAGGTCTACTCAGCCCTCTGTAACTACACGTGCAAGTTCCCACCCCCTCAGAGGAGATTCCAGGTAGTGAATGGACCCTGTTAGCCCTGCTTGTCATCTGCACTCCTGAAAGGAGGTGCAATCTGACACTCCTGTGCTTAACAGTTCCTCCAGCAGCTCATTTCTGATAGTTTACATTTGACATGGTTCATTGGTCATCTCCAAATGGGGAAATTCAGCTTCACATTATTACATGAATCTCAGATGCCCTTCTCTGGGTTCAATGGTGAGATCAACCTAAAAGTTAAGTCTTGTTATGCCTGAACACTTTTACTGTGCGCTGTCCATAGTGCTAATGGGGACCATGTTCTTCAGAAATACAGGTTCATGAGTCTTCCCATGAGAAAATCCCGGGTGAGGGACATGTCACAATTTTGGATGTCTTTGTCAAGGTCTACAGCCCAAACAATTCAGTGTCATTGTGAATTGAAGACGGTAAAAATGGCTTAGGCTACAACTAACCGTCCTGAACACAGAGAAGTATTCAATAAGCTTCATAAAGTCTACATATTGCAGAAGACGACCTTTGCCTTACCAGAAGTTAAACTTCCCTTTCATTTACTTCTTCTCAACTAACTTTTCCTTTTGATACTACAATTCAGACCCAAAGTTAAATAACAGGAAACCAATATGATAGTGTGGATTGCATCTCTGTCTCTGTTCTACAATTCAAAGAAATCGAACATGAAGGAGCTGGTACTGGAGAATACAAGTCTCCCTACTGAAAGATAATGCAGAAACCAAGTCAGAAGATGCATGTAGCTTCACGTAGGAAATTGTTACAGTATTCCCAGCTACAGAGAGTAAAGAAGCCCAGTGAGTTGCCCAAAATCTTTGATTTAAAAAGCTCTCGAGTTTTTCTGCTGCAGAGGGATTTTATGGCTTATGTCTTCAAAGGTTTGTAAAATTAAAGAAAAAAAATAAAAAGACTTACTCTACAAATACTGAAGTTGAGATTATTATTTTCTCAACATTATTATTATTTTCTACAGATTCTGGGCCTGTAATAAGACCTACATTATCAGCAGACATGCAATGAAACAGCAACATTATGGTCTTTGATCTAGCCAAAGAAGGGGATATGCCTGAAAAGAGAGGAGACCACTTGATGTCTAAACCCGCTGACCTCCCTGGCAAGGCTTTATAAGAACCTCTAGCAGCAGTAAGGAGCTCATAGCACTCAGCAAGGAATGCTTGCAATTTGATTAAATGAGAACTACCATCATGCAACATGCATTATTCCTCGTTATTTTCCCTTTTTAACAAAGCTGAGAATGACTTATACAGTTAAGTCTATAAGAGGTGTAAATTTACAGCTGTTTAGTAAACTATTTCTGTTATTTTAATTTGCTTAACTCTAATACCTTTTTGGCTTGGTTTAATGCAAGCATTTCCATAGAAAAATTCTTGCTAGTAGCCCTAAAGGAACAAGAACACTGCAACCACAAAGGAGAAGTAATAAAAGGTGAAACATATATTGAAATTAGACCTCCCTTCTAACCTTGTCCAAGGGAGCAAGACAAAACATCCTACTTTATTAGAGCTATCAGGCTCAAGGGAATGGACATAGCAGGTAAAAGCTGAAGGATCTCCATGGATGACAGTTAACAAACCTACTGGTCGCATGAGGCAATCCCAAGAACTTGGGTTTGAATTTGTGCTGAAAAGCAGATATCTGTTCAGCTCAATGTGAACAAGCATGTCATTACTTTTGCCAACAATGCTTTATCAGACTAAGGTTTTCTAAGACAAAGGTGGGTTTCTCAACTCCTCCTCTTTCCAATCTGTGTAATCAGTAGGAAAGATAATACCAAATTTGACTTAAAAAAAAAAATACGATTTAGGAGGGAGGGGAAGATTCTTGACTGCAAAGAACAGCTGATACTATAATTCAAACACAGCATCTTCATTTCATTAGTAAAATGGAATTATTTTACTGTCAAATGGCCAAATCCTGACGCCAGTACTCAAGTTACTCTTCATTTCTCATGCACATGGTCTTCAAAATGAGTTAAACTTGCATTTTGCACTTGGTTAGCTCCAGTGTGTCAGAAAACAAGAAAAATATAAAGGAAATCAAGCTCTCTGAACCAAGAGGTGACTCATACATACATTCCCTTGTACTGACTTCATTGGGTTAGGCCAAAGCAGAGCGCAAATCATACTCTCTATGCTAGCTGTCTTCTACAGATTTTTAGTTCTGGCGACTTCCAGTTATCAACAACCTGTATTCAACAAGACCATTATTCAATGAATAAGATATTAAAATTTTGAATACTTTTAATATTGTGGAGTTACCTTTTCCATTTCACGCTAGTTTCCATAAATCAAAGAAGCAAAACCGGTATAAACAACAGGTATATAAACAACATATTGTCTTTTAATAGCCAGTCATAAAACTAGTAAATTATCTAAAATACATAATTATTTAGAACATATGCTATAGCTATAACTGACACACTGGAAAATCCTAGGTTTTATTTTCTGAACACTGTTCTTTTGACAATGCAAACCATTTTGAGACATTTTTATAAATTAATACTGTCCTGAGTTGAACTCATGGAGGCCTACTAACAGACATTTTTGGATTTGCAGTTAGGTTTGATGAGTCAGTGCTGCACTAAAAAAAACACCAAACAAACAAAAAAACCCAACAAAACCCAAAAAACCCCACACCACACAACTGTTCAGTTTAGCTTTATCCTCTAACAGAAATTTTGAAAAAACATCTATCATTACTATAAAATAAATAAAATCCCCTCCCCTAGCTGAAGCTAAGAAATTTTAAGTAGAATTGTTATGTGCAAGATATCTAACTGTATCCTAAAAGCTGTACTTTTAAGAATGTTACTAGGAGTTATAAACATTTATTGAGCCAATTTTTGCTTCAGGTAAAAGAAAGCATTGTAAATTTATTTCAAACAGTACAAGTCAGTGCTACTGTTTAAAATTCATCAACACTTCAGAAAGACTACTTGTCTATTCAAGCCACACACTTTAAGTGAACTCTTACTAAATTCTCTATGTACAGATCAGGAATACATGTACTCTGAATAAAGAGAACTTCATCTGACTAATTAAAGAGAGATTGAGTGAGAGGGAAAGTACAGGGTGTGCAGCAAAGTCCAAATGTGGAGATCTACTGCACCTTGTAAAGCCTGACAGCGTAGTATGTCAGGCAAGGAAAGCCTCGGGTACCACGGCCAAGTTTTGCTTGTTCCCGTGATGTGATTTAATGCCTCAGAACCACACTGGTTTGCAGCTCGTGGACATCTTACAGTGTCGAGTGAAGGGAACAGATTTGTCATCTCTTGCTGACAGGAGCAGTCCCGAGCAGGGACATTTTCTGTCTTTGACAATGGTTGCTGTTACTAATGCTACTGTGAAAGGCATAAAGCATCTGCATGGCGACTTCAGTAAAGTGCTGCCAAAACAGCACTCACTTTGTGCTGTTGTTCCTGGTGTCTGGTTGAGGCAGCGATGAGACAGATCATATGACTTGAGCCATTGCAAGATCTCATCACTTTTCATGGGAGAACGGAAAAGTGCTGATCCCGAGGCTTTTATGCTGAGGGAAAGTAGATAAAAATCTGCAGGTGGAACTTAAAAAAAAACTAGTACGAGAAGCATAAAATAGTGTAAATAAGGCTAAATTTTTCCATAAAACAAATAAAGATCAAGCATGTGATGTCAATTAAATGAAAATAAGAATTAGTGATATAAGCATAGGCATGTGCATCGTTATTTGAAGTGGATAGCACTTTGATTTCCAGAGTATCTTTTGGTTTTAAGCTAAAAACAATACTGATACAAACAAGCACAAAGATTTATGGATGTAATAATTTATTTTTTTTTCTTTTTTCCAATGAAAAAGAACTAGTGATAATTGACTGTAACTCTGCCTGGCTTCATCTCTAGAGAGACATAATCATTCTGGATATATGAAAATAGATTGCTCATTCTAACCCACTGTTGTTTTATACTCGTTGGAGCCCACTTCTCAGCTGGCGATAGTCAATGGTATTAGTCACCGAAATACAGGGAGCTGATTTACTCTATCAAGGGTTCTGGCCTTAAGCAATACTCATATTACCAATTTAATTCCTTTCCTAGCAGCAGCAATCTTAATGTTTGAACAAGAAGTTGTCTTCTCTCATCCAGTATGCCAGAGAAAGCTCAGAAATGCTATCCATATGCTGCTAAATCCTACCAAGAACAGCCACTAGAACCTGTGCAGTTATGGTTATGACCCTGGGTCCCTTAGGTACCTGAGTTTTCACTTTGCAGCCTCTTCAAAAGTTCTGTGGAGCTGTCAAGAAACTGCTATTTTGAAGCCAAGGCAATAACAGTTGGGTTTTGTGGATATCCTCAACCATTACCAAGATATTCATCTTTTTCCATGCCAGAATTTTCTTGGCCTGAATTACTATGTTTGCCATTAAAAGTCTCGTAAAACTATGTGAAGTTTACCTGAGCTTTTGTAATTTGGGCAGAGAAAAAACCCAAATACAGAGAGAATAGTACCTCTTTTCCCCAGTGTTACTTGGCCCCATCTTATTTGAGTTACCTGTTTGAAAAAAAAGGAAAAAAAAAAAAAAGAAGAAAAAAAAAAAAAGGAAACCGAGGGAGGAAACCGAGGGAGGAAACCGAGGGAGGAAACCGAGGGAGGAAACCGAGGGAGGAAACCGAGGGGAAAAAAAGAAAAAAAAAAGAAAAAAAAAGAAAAAAAAAAGAAAAAAAAAAAAGAAAAAAAAAAGAAAAAAAGAAAAAAAACCACCAAACCCAGAAAAAACCCCAAAAAACCAAACAGAAATTGGCTGTATTTAAGTGCTAAACAGCATTTTCACTCAAATTTCAAGTGTCTAAAGGGAGCATGAATTGGGTACGAATTCCATTATTCAGTCACAATGTTATTAGCAGAGGAGGAGCAGAGTTTATTGCTGTTGTCAGCACGATTATACAGCTTTCTCATTTGCCTCACCTCAGAGAACATACACAGCATGGTCCTGATCAGGTTTGTCATCTTCTCAATGCCTTGGTCATGATGACAGTCAAAATGAATGAACAGATTGGCACTTTGAAGTGCTCATTGATATCTTGAGGTCAGATGTTTCTTGTACATATCTGGACCATTTCCAGACACATGGGAAGCAGCAAGAACAACGGTAGCACAAGTGTCTCTGCCAGGTTCCCTCAACTCTACCATGCTTCTCCAGCCAAAGGCCTGCCTGGTTAACACCTACCAGGGGTCAATGCATAATATCACTTGTGTGGGGGAGGGCGTTTTGCATGTGTGTGGTTTTTTTCTTGTTGTTGTGTTTTTTCCTTTTTTTCTTTTTTTTTTTTTTTCCTTCAGGTAATGAAGAGCTATTACATCAAAGCGGTTTGGAGGCATTGCTTACACTGTCTTGCTGAATCTGAACTAGCTATCAAGTTATTCCTCTCACACAGAGCAGAACAGCTTGGTCCTGCTGTTTAGGGGTCCTTGCCAGCTGCAGAGACAGGAAAGGATTTTTTCTCTCTTTACTTGTTCTGTTTTCTCCTCATCTTTAACTCTGCAAGTGTGATAACATTTGCAGCTCAGAAAAAGTGGAATTCAAGAGAACACCAAAGGAACAAAGCTTAAAAAAAAGAAAAAAAGCCCCACATCGATATGTATTTACAAGGCATGCAGATACACAGAGCCCTTGTCAATATGAATATTCAAGATGAACGAATTCTGAAAGCCTTAATCTGTTTCAATATTTATTTTTTCTAATTCCTATTTTTATTCAAGCAACTATGTCACAAAAAATCCCAAAAAGGGGAAGGTTGTCCCCTTCCCTAATGATGGGTGTCTTATATGTACCAGAACAGAAATGTGACTGTAAGGATACATGATGCCAAACTAGTATTTTGTACAGGCATATTTCACAGTTGAATTATCAACAGTGTCCACCTCCATGCAGCCTAACGTCATCCTGCTCTGTGGCTAACCCTGTTACAGCCCTGTTTCAACCCCATTTCTAACCCCACTTTCTGGTGCAGGACAAGTCAGGATCTTCCTGAGGGATCACCTTGTCCGTGCCCTGATCCCAAAGCAGAAGCAACTACTGGTCATAGGTGCATGTCTAAAATCTTGGTAACAGCATTTAACGATGTAGGTGCGACAACCTATCCCACTGCCCAACTATCTTTGCCATTAGGTAGCTTTTCTTAAATTTTATTGCAGTTTAACCGCTGCCTCTCACTTGCTGTAGACCTGAAAAAAACCCAAACAATTTATAGACTCAGGCTTCTGCTGCAGGCTTTCGTGCATTTGAAGACTGCTACCATGCCCTGCCCTCACACTTCCATCTCTCCTTTTCTTTGCCACACTAAACCACCCAGTTCATTCACTCTTCTCATCTAGGCCTTTTTTTTTTTAAAAAAAAAAAAAAAAAAAAAAAAATTTGCCAGTCTAGCTGTTCTCCTTTGGACTGTCTCCACATGGTCTCAGAGGGAAAGAAGCAGAAGAAGGCCAAGAGGAGAGAAGAAGTGGGCACAGCACGGGCTCACACCTCTCTGCGTGCTGAGGGAAGGACCTGGCAGGGCACGATGGGAACTGAGCGAATCATGGGAGATGAGGAGGTTTCTAACCCCAGAGTGAAGGAGGAACAGAGGAGGAAATGGAAGTCTGGGGTATAATCCAACTTCTTGTCTGTTTGCGTGCACTGGCCATCAGAGAAGTATGACTAAGAGTAGTCTGTCAGGTTCCAAAGAAAAAAGAAACATCTTTAAAGCTCTCTAAAGAGTCTAATAATAACCAGAGTTATCTACCCTAGCACTAAAGCGTGGCACTTTTTATACCTGCGGTGAGTCGGGGGCTCGTTGCAAGATGTTTTGTTTGCATTTATTTGGTTTGGAAGACACATGAATTCTGGGCAACTGGAAGCGTGGGGTATCTTCATGGAAGAATAACAAACCAAACTAACCCCCCTTTGAAGACCCAGTTCAGTCTAGCAGATATCACAACCTTTGCATAAAATGTAAAAGCCCATATTCTATCTAATCTACAGATGAATCAGTGGCTCAGCAGGTTACTGCCATTTACTTTTTTTACCTGTATGTGGGTTTACAGACAGGTTAGACTGTCACAGCTGCTAGTTTGGTGGACCCTTGACTGATTAGTCTCAATAGGAGACTTTTCTGCATGTAAAACTCCCCCTGCAACACACATGCACTTTTTTTTCTTTTAAACAGTACTCCTGGTGACATATGAATGTCTACTTTTTCAAAGCTTGCCTGAATCTTTTTCCACTGAAAGAAAAATCCTCTTGACTATAGGAAGAACTTGTACCAGAGGAAAGTTTTGGATGTTTCTATAAAGAGATATTTTCTGCTGAGACTTTATTTTTTTTCCACCAAGATGTAAATAAAGTTATTTAGTTAAAAATATTTCTAGCATTTACAGAACTCAAAAAAACCCCCAGCCATAACTGACCTTTTTTTTTTTTTTAAGTATGATTGCATGTACCTAAATGCCTGCCTTTTTCTCCCTTTTTCCACATCCTTTTTTGGAGCAGTTTTTCAACTTGTATTTTTTCTGTTTTATACTGTTCCCACTCAAGCATACAAATACTGAGAAGAACAAAATAGAATAATTATTCACAAATGGGTAGCAAAATATTCCAAGATCTGATTCCCAATTTGTGTGGAATTAGATGCAGTTGCTGAAGAGGCTTTTGTGCTCAGAAAGCTCTTCAGCCACCACTTTTACGGCTGACAGAGACCGTGAATCAGAGCCCTCAGCTGCTGCAGTTCACAGCCAGGGATATTCGTGTAAACTGAAATCAATAATGATTTAAAACAAGGTACCAGGCCCTCAGCTCTGGGCATGCCACCCAGTTGGCTGCCATGACAGTGGAGGGATGAATCACTCGGACAGGAAGATCTGACCCCACCTTTCCATGAATCATCAGACCTCTTGAGCCTGCACCCTTGGACATCTTCCTCTTCCTGAGCTGCTCCAGTGTAAACATTGTAAAATTAAACCCAAAAGGACCTGCAGCGTACCTAAGTCATAGTTCTGCATTTTTGTTTTTAAACCCCAAACCAACAGTTTTCAACACAGGAAATAGTACTTTTATTCTAAAGAGACTGCTGTTGTGTACGTGACACTTCCAATAGTTTGTGACTGTTCATAGAAAATTAGAATTAGGAAGCGTGACTCCAAGTTCTGAAAATATTACCCTGGTATTGCATTAGATTACAACTTCATCTGTTCAACCAATTTTGATGTTTGAGAAATTGCTTTAAACACTTTAAAATAGTCTAACTTCTAATAAAATGCCTTTTAATACTTTAATTACTGTAAATACAAAGTTTAATAACAAAAAAAGGATTGCTAGCAGAGTGGAAAACTTGGTGCATTTATACTTGAGATGCGTTACCATTATTTTCCGTGTTGGAAGAACACGTTACACACAAATATGTGTAAAATCCACTGCAGTCTGCTGAACTTGTAATTTTTAACAATTACATTTCTCATTTTGCTTTGTGAAAACAGTTTAAAGAGCATGCTATTGTTTTGCTAACTTCTTTCTCAAAGTTGTTTTGCTAACTTCTTTCTCAAAGTTGTAGATCCTCACTCCGATGGGAATGTCAAGAAACACATGATTTGGTGAGAACAAACATGTGAAACAACCCCGATCTAAAAAAATCTGGAGTTTGAGATAAGGAGGAAGGTTTTACTTCTTTCTACAGCTTTGGAAGATAAAATTCCACATCTTAGATAAAAGATCAAATTAATCTTTTACTCATATGCCTGTCAAAACCATAATTCAGTATCAACAAAGTCAGATTCAACTTTTCTATGAAGTCTCATTACATATAAGTGGATGTTATTTTCAACACAAATATTTTTGCACAATCCAGAGAATATTGTAACTATTACAGCCATGATTCTGAGGTCACACCGAGGCAATTAATCACTTATTCCACTGAACTGGTTAGAATTACAGTGAGACAAATGGGCTCATCAGAATTACAGCCCCTCAGCTGCAATAATAAAATACATATACTCAAATCTACGAGCCCTTCCCTATTACTTAATCTTTCATTTTCATTTCCCCCAAAACTTTTCCCAAATAGAAATTAAAGCACTGTGGCTGAAATGGAGAGGTTCATGAGTCCATAAAAGGCACAAGACTAATGTTCTTTACGTGATGGCAAATTACACTTCTTTCTGTGCATTACAATACTTTTATGAGAGTTGCTATGTAAAAAGAAAATACTGATGATCATTTAACACAGTAAGAATTCACTTAAATGAACTGCCAGAAGAAAAGAACTCTTAAAATAATTGATTTTTCCCCACATCAGATGAAAAATGCGTAACACTGTACAATGAAGTCCGTTTGAGCAAAAGTCATTTTCTGTCCATTAAAAGAAACATAAAATACATTGGGGTACTTAATTAAAAGTCTCAGAAGAACTGATTTGCACACCATAAATTTACAAAACACACACAAACTTAAGTAAAATACCTTAATTAATGCTCTTGTCAAATCTATGGGGCCTCCCAAATATTTTATATGTGTAGAAAATTTACATCCACTACACTGAGAAGAATACCACCATCCCAAAAAAAAAAAAATTCATAACAGTTGCTGCCTCAGTGTTTCTGCCAGCATGCTGATGCCTTGCATTTACTGAATGTATGGAGTGATTTGAAAATGACAGCTATCTCATGACAGGCAATACCAGCAGACAGCCTTCGAAAAAAATCTATACTGACCTCACCTCCATCCAACACCTATTGACAGTTGTCACTCAAACTGTGATATCACATAAACACTTTCCGATCTGCGGCTTAAGTTTCCATAGTAGGGCAAAATCCTGTTAACTTCTGACCCACCTCTCAGACATCCTTTCTGTCGTATTCATGTTTGCAAACCGCTGACAGGTTTTTCAAGACAGAGCATGTACGGCTTGTGCAACACCCATACTTCCTGCCCTCTGAGTTTCTCTCCTTAAAACCTAGTCAGAAACTTGTTGCTAATTGAAGGTAAAGAAATTTGCATCTGAAAAAGACAAAGAGCAATCCAGAGAAAAATCTACAGTGTTGTTTGAATTTATTCTATGAAAGTCCTGTGGGATTTTTTTTCTACATGATCTCTTCCACCTTCTCTTATAGGTGGATTGGTTTTTCCTGTTACCTATGTCCTTTTATTTCTACACTGTGGACACCTCCAAAATGCTGTGATGAAGTAAGGATGAACCACAAAAACCACATTGTGGATATTGCCCAGATTATAAAAAAAAGATGAGAATTCTTAAAATAGTCTATGATTAGGAAACATAGGACCTCTATATGGAGGCAGCAGGGAATGAAGCGTTCTCAGTGTTACGAAAATAATGATTTATAGCTGCAGCAAAGAAAAAATGTCCAGATATCACAGCTGTTGATATACTAATGTAATGAGAGGTTTTAGAAACACAGAGCGTGGATGCGTGTTCATAACCACATCCATCTGCACCTATGCAAAACCTTTGGCCATTTATAACAAACTAAGGCAAGCCATACTTCAATCTGTCAAACATTTAAAGGAAATAGTACCAGTTTCTCTCTCTCCAACACTTGAGTAACAACTGCTTAAGGCTCAATATTCCAACAAATCTACTGATAACATGGACAGGGTTATAGTCAAAGACCATAACTCCTTAATCCAGCTTTTCTTATATGCCTTCTCCAGCCTAAAATAATACATCTTACTTGAACTAAAATAGATGGATCTCTTGGGCTACGTACAAACTACACCTGTGGATGAGTAATTTCTTTGCCTTTTGCTCCCAACACAAATTGTGGATATACCTCCCAGTTAGAGTTTGCATTCTAAGACTAAACACAAAATACGGAGGAACAACAAGGAGCTTCAGCCAGGTTTCTGAAGTAAACAGAAACTTAGTTTTGTAACTGAACTTTTGTAATGCTTGTAGTTCACAAGAACTGAGAAATAAGATGTGGTCTTTGTGAAACTGCAGTAGATATGGATCTAGAATGAAAGGCTGTCCTATAAAATTAGACAGAGTTTGGAGAAAGAGATTTATTCTTAAGGATATATTCCTTCCTGGATGTCAGGTGCCATTTGTCACACCCTGGATTTTGCTGTCCATCAGGATATAGGTGAAAAAAAAAATTTAAACTGCTTCATAGCTCAAGGAATTTAGTCAAGAGACATTTTTATACAATAGAGAAATAAGTCACTATCCATTAACAAAGAATAAAATGGCCAGGCAAATCTATATTAGTGTGCATATGTACAGTGGCAGGATGCACACCACCACACTTCTTGAAGAAGCACTGTTGCAGGCTATGTTGCATCGCCACTAAAAATATCACATAATTTTGGCCTGTCTAGGTTGATGTAAGGATGCAGAAACAATTTTTGATTGCAACAGCTCTAGAGAAAGACATAACTTCTGAATTTTTATGTACATTTAATTCATTAATTCATTTACTTTGCTTTACTTTCAGATTTGAAATTGCATCGAAGAGGTAAAACAATCTCTTCCCAGGCTCTGGTCCTGAAATGGATACCACATGGCCAAGCTGCTGTGTCCACAACAAGTTCTGTGGGCTTCACCACGGCTCCAGGCGAAGTGGCATCAGTTTGCTTACACACTGCTGACTGCAAGATCACAGCTCAAGTTCACTGACATTATAGAGAGGCGCCAATAAATAAAACACACACAAAATTTACCCCCCCTTTTCTCCTAGAATAGCTTAGGAAGAGGGAGAAATTCTGCACGATGAGTCTGTCATAACATCCACTGACCCATTACTGAGGATCACACCTGACCTTGGGCCACCACCCGCTGCTGGCCACAGACAGACACACTTCTTTCTTCTCCTCCCACCCAGAGGGCCTCCCACAGCTAGAACTGAGAAATTGATGCCAGTGCACTGCTGTTTTATTGCCTGTATTCGTGTGCACTGGGGGACCAAGATCACCCAAACTCATTTCATCTGTGAACTTTCTCATCCATCGTGTCAGGCTGGTTTGCACTCCCCTAAATTCAGCCAGTCTGAGATGCAAGCACTTGTGTGACTGGAAACACCAACCCATGGAATTGCAATGGCCATTAAAGCTGAACAAGAAGAATAAGCTTGCCATTTATCTATTTTAAGGATACTCTGGAGCTCTGTGCTGGTTGATTAGTACAACCTTCCTGAAATGTTGATGCTGAACCATTAAAAAAATAAATAAAATGACTGGCTGTAATGACAAACCTGCTTCATGTCTTGTCTGTTCGCCCAACAGTAGCACCTCTGGATTCCCTGGGGTGATGGTTACTACCACACAGCAGCTCCCAAAAACATGCAGAGAAAGCAGGGATAGAATTGAGGTTGTCTAGTGCTGTTTGGTGTAAAGGAAGGTTCTCGCTTAGTGGTGTATGCATAGAGTCTCTCTAACACAGAATTATATTTTTCTCACTCATTTATTGAATCATGAACAGCAGGTTGTAACATAGATGCTGAAAAGATAATTTCTAATTTCCTTCATGTATATACACACACACTTTATATATATAAATAAGAAAAACACACATATAAATGTATGTAAAAACTATATAAAATTTAGGAGTTTTTCCAGGAGAGTGCCCACATTCTGAGCGATTAATTACAAGAAAGTAGAAGACAACTTAAGAGAGACATAGAACATATCCTATTCCTATCTTCCCTTCTCACTCAGTCTGGTGCTGTTAATTTAACTTTCTTAATTTAGTGATGATTACAGATGCAAATCTGACAGTGTATAAAAATCAAAATTAGAGAGCAAATAGTAATGGTTGGTGAAAACATCAAACGGTGCCTTTAGCATCACATTTGATTTACGATCTGAGAGGACAACCTCTGCTGGGAGAGGCATTCGTGGTCATCTTTGAAAGCATGATGAAGATTCTTGCTATCAGGGAATTTATCTGCTAGACGTAAATTAAGAGCTGAAGTAGCTCCTTCCTCAGTATTGCAGGAGCCAGACATGAAATTAAGAGGATGTGGTGATGTTAGGCCAGGTGCTGCCTGACTCCACAAACCTCTTATTCAGTTTTATACAGCAAGGACATGCTTTGTGGGAACTAAAGGTCTTGGTATGTGTAGTAGAAAGAGAGAAAGGGTGTAAGTTTTGTGTTTTTTTCCTAACACATCATTATTAGCAGACACCAGGGAGACAGAAGAGTTAGTTAAGCTGGAGGACAGCATTCATATATTAAGAAATGGTTTTTGGGCCAAACAGAAATTTATTCTGGAAACTAGAACCAAGTTTCTGAAACTTCAAGATCTAAGAGTCCTGACCTGTCTTCCAGTAACAGGGCAAACAACCCCATTTTCTTCCCAACTCAAAATGGGGTTTTATTATATTTTTGAACAGAACAATATGAAATAAATGCCTGCAACAGTAGAGGCATTGCTTCAAAAGCCAAGAGCTTTCTTCTAGCCCTATATCCCTATAAAGGGAGAAGAAGGAAGAGTGTAAAATAGTGCATGGGTACGACTTACCACAAGGAAACATGATTCTTGTTAAATAGCTTGACAAGAATATTGTGGTTTGGGAGACAGAAGGGCAGCAAGGGGAAGGGTTGTTGAGGGTCACATTGCTTTGCAGCCCAGGGCACACGGTGGCCTTAAGCTTTATGAACACTTACTACCACAGGGTCTATTATCTGCCAGGCACCAATGAAGCCTGAGTTATTGTATTTCAATAAAAATTGCAGCTTTGGTACTTAACCCAATAACTAGAGTGTTGCGTTCCCTTCCCACATTGAATTAGCATCAGCAAAGAAGTGGAAAGCAAGAGAGCTACCCCCATTCTCCCTGCCTTGGCAGAGATGCGTATATGGCAGCTCTGTGCTCAGACAGGCCAGGGACAGACTAAGTTCAATTGGTGATGAATGCTGACTAAGAACACACAGCCACAAACCACAGAAGACTCCATGCTAGATGCAAAGTATAAAATGCACTCTGTAGTTATCGTGGAGGCATCAGGTGGAAGGGAGAGAGGACTTAACGAACACCCAGAAATGAAAAAAAAAACCAAACAACAAAAAAAACTATAACCATGTGTTGTCAAAACCTAGAAAAAAGGAAAAATAAAAACCCAAATCATGCTGCTTACAAATTCCTCTATGAATGTAAACTCATCACTCATTTATATATGAAGTGAAAAATATTAAGATAAGTGATGCTGTTTACTGACATGATGAACCTAACATCAAAATAGATGTGTATTTTTAATGTTGGGTGCATTAAACACATTATCCAACTTTCGAAATACAATAAGTGATTTATGTTAGAGGTTGAACATGCCCAAGTAGCAAGTAAAAACATAATAGGAAGAAAAGAAAAAAGGAACAGATCAGCGCAGCTAAGAGACAAAGTCAGTAAGAAAGCTCAGAATTAACCAGAAAACTGGAAGCCAAAGCTTAAATAAATCCTTGCTTTTAGATATCTTACAAAAAATCAATTTTTGTTTGTAACTGTAACTGTTTTCCAGGATTTAATCTGCAGTCCTGCTACTCAGAGACACAAACATCTTTGCCAACCAAGAAAAAAAAAAAAAAAAAACAACATTCATAGTGTTTGTACTTTGTCAGAGACTCCAGCTCTAGAGTACATTTTCTGAATGGGGCATCAGCCAAGATTCCTAAAACTGAGCAGAGGGTTTTCCAACCTTAGGCTTTCCATATTAAAACTACAGCAAAATAACCATTCCCTGGCAACATGTCCCAAAAGGGACACACATCTCTCCCACAACCAGGGGAACAAAGAAGACAACCACGCTTTTTAAAAAGGCTTTCTCAAATTTGACAACAAGATAAAGACAAAAAAAATCTCCAGCCATTCTATTTTCCTTAATAACCTTGTCAAAATAACGGCTTGTCATGACTCAATTAAGACAGCGAAGGCACAAGGGGTTACCTTTGGTGTGATGGTTCACTCTGAAGAGACTGGAAAAGTGCTTTAATTAGAAACTTACCTGCTTGCAGCAGGGGAGCTCCACCCTGGATGTCTCAATTTGATCAGAAGGGCTTTCCTTGCTCGTTAAACAGCACACACTTACATTTAATGGGCAGCACCTGATCAGGGTAAAGAAAAGCAGATTGAAGTTTTCATACCTTTATCTCCCAATCAGTGCCGAAGAATGTCAAGTGATTCCACTGGCACAAACTTAATTTAGAGCCACCTGACAGCCAGACCAGTTAGCTGGTACACACACTGTGTACTAAAAATATAGATGGCCAGGGTTTGCATTTAATGTATGGGCAGAGAGTAACTTTAAGGGTGGGCTCCCTCCCCCTGTGAGGAGCGGGCTGGGAGCAGAGTGGAGGGTCTGCTGGGTTCTGCCGCAGGGTTATACTGGTTGTTATGGGGATAATGGCTGCAGGGTGGGAGGTCTCCCCGGCTGCCTTCTGAGAACTGGGTAGGGAAAGAAATTAGCTTGGAAAGGGCTTAGCCACTGTTTGTATACTCTTTTTAAAACACTGAGATAAAAAGGGAGGGGTTTTAAAACAAACTAGGGGACTCTGGTGTACTGTGGAGATTTAGGGAAAACTTGTCATAGCATAGAGTAATAGCACCATCCTCTTCGACATGCGAGAGTTGTCCTGAGTTTACAAACTCCATGCTCAGTGATATTAAGAATCTGGCTTTGTTTTTAAGATGTGAAGCAACAAGGCTGCCAATATTCAAGAAATAGTTCCAAGAACAATTTACTTCATTAGCCATGGATCTGAGGCCCCCTCTGAGAACATATCATCACATCAGGGGTAAGGAGAGGCAGGCCGGGTGAAAGCATAAAAATGCTCACCAGCTGGACCACCAAAACATGCAGCAGGTGGTCAAGAAGCAGCTTGCTGAAGATGCAGCTGCTTGGCTCTGCTGAATGTGAAAAACTGGTCCCAGGAAGATGTGCTGGAAGAATGTTCCTGCGGGAGGGTGGTGCTGGGTGAGGGAGAGCTTATAAATCCCAATCTGTCCTAGGTAGTTAGGATGGGTGCTTAGGCTCTTCCTGGAGCAGCCAAAGGGCTGCCCAGTAGCACACCATGTACCAAGCATGTGTTCTCTAAGAAATGCCTACTCTTCCTGTTTCAGATGAGTAGTAAATAAATTACTTCAGCCTCATATGATGCAATACACTCCCTACTAAGTATTCAATAACCTGTACCTGGCAGGAGGTAGGGTGTGAGACAGCTCCCATTTGCAGGAGAGAGCCTGCGAGCGCAACTGCGGTTTGTGCCGCACTGCCCAGTGCTTGAGGAGTGTTTCCCTTGTACAGCTAAAGCAGCTCTTAAAAAGCTGCAGTGTCTTTGTGGTGCATTAAATTGCTGCACTCTCTGGTCCTAGAGGCTCTAGGACACGTGAGAATTTGGAAAACCTCAGGATACCTGTGACCTCTCTTGCCTGGCTCAGGTGCAGATACTCGCAGATATTTGTTTCCCACTGCTCCTTTGTAGCAGAAATTCCTCTTCTCATGGTATGCCTAATGCTGAAGGCATGATAGGGAGCATGTGTGAGCAAACAAGCCTTGGCTGTCCCATAAAACTGAATCTGTTTCTTATTCTATTGGTTCTTCTGGGAATCATGGAAGATGTGAACTGGGAAGACTTGCTGCTTCTGAGGCTGCACTTAGCTGAAAGAAAGCAGTGTCCCAGTCCCTGCTTTCATAAACCTGCTCATCAGCATAGGATCTGGAATTAGAGCTGGACTGATGAAAGACTAGTCAAGAAGGTTAAACACAGTTTTTGTACAACTTAAAAAAAAAAAAATCTGATCTCTTCCTCATGAGTGTGTTTACACATACTCCCAACTGTCCCTTTCAGCTCAATTCTCAGACAAAAGCATGAGGGGAAATAAAAAACAAACAAAACTTATTCTAGCTACACTCCCTTCAGATTTTAAAAGATGATTTTTATGAGTGTCCTTTCTAATTGTAAACACCTGGAGGGCAATTAGATGTGGCAGTGTTGGAAACCATGTGAAAACTTCGGTGGTTACACAGGGTCAGGGAAATCTGAGATAAACTTACAGGAGACAAGAATAGCTAGTGTTATTAATGAATATGGCTGCTCAGTGTCAGTTGAACAGAATCATAGAATCATTTAGGTTGGAAAAGGCCTTTAAGAGCATCGTGTCCAATGGTAAACTTAGCACTGCCAAGTCCACCACTAAATCATATCTGTAAGTGCCACATCTACATGTCTTTTAAAAATCTCCAGGGACGGTGATTCAACCACCTCCCTCGGCAGCCTATTCCAATGTCTGACAACCCTTTCAGTGAAGAAATTTTTCCTACAGGTGTAGAAGAACCTATTCCATCTTTATGGCCAGCTTTTAATAGCTGCCATTCACTCTACTGGGGTCAGCAGGGATGATGTGTTGTTAAAATGTGTTAACATCCAGCTTAGTCTTTTCTATCCAAACATGTATAAAAAAATTTTCTTGTAACGTCTTAAACTCATTCTTTTCTCTTAAAGATCAGGCTGGGAGTTATATTGCTATAGGCAGACCTCAGGGTATGCAGAGGCATTCTTAGCAGTGTATTCTGAAATTCTGTTGATGGGGGAATAAAAAAACATAACAAAACCTTAAAATTAGTTGACAGCATTCAGACATCGTTGCAAGATACACCTCTTCAAGCGGGCCTTTGAAAACCTGTCTATTATTCCTTAATATTTGGGTCAGGCTTTGCAGAGCAGGTGAAGCCCTGATGAATTCACTTTTCACACAGGAAGATTTGTCAGGCTTCTAAATCAAATTCTTTATATTGCCAAACATAGTAAGCCAAGTCATGCAGAATTCTGTAACAGATGGGCTAGATGTAACATATGTTTTACAGAATTTTGCATACAACTAGCTTTTGATGTGTTCTGTGTTAAGAAGTTTCACTCTCCTGCAATTTTACAAAGGATTTGGATAAAATTTTTAAACTGCTTCATTTTCCCTTTCTTCCCCATAACATTCATGAACGAGTTTTCCTTGTTTCAGATTTGAACTCCTATTTGATCCTCAGTTCTACAGATAAGTCTGTAGGCACCAGACTTTCAGAATACATGATATATGCCAGTGAAGAGAATGTAAGTAGATACATATCTGCATAAATGTTGTAAGGATCACAAAGTTTCACTAAAAATGTGAAATGCAAAAGATAAATCAGTGCTACCCTTGAATTCTTTGAATTTCTCACTGGAATTGCAATGTTGACTGTTGTAAACGTTTGTTACTCTTATTAAAAATATTTATTTCTGTTAAAGTCTTTCTGTGCGCACTATGGAATAAAACTCACCCCTATCCTTACCAGTATTTAAACAGCCTTAGCTGGGTGTACAAGTTCACACCTCAGCGAGGAACAGGGTGAAACATGGAAAATTTCCATCTTTGCAGCTGCTACTATTTGACATGGCATTAAGGCAGATTGCTATGAGGACAGTGGTACATCTGCTTCCCTGCTTATGGCAATGAACCGGGCTCTCTCCATAGTTCCAGCTTCCTTGTGCTGCACACTTGCAAAGGGATGTTAATAAATCCACAAGTACTTCATAAAGAATTAGCATTTTGGAGGGAAAAAAAAAAATCAACACTTACCTAAGCACACCAGACTTGGGTTCCCTACATGTGGCTCCTTCTCTTCTTCATATTATGTGATGAAGGGTAAATTTTGGGAATAGTGGTGCACTGCTACAACCATTCATTAATGATCTATTCCAAAATGACAATTTAGCACAACTTGGTAATTACTGTTACCTACAAAAGGGATTGAATTGCCTTTAAAACGGTTCCTAAGAATATACTGAAGGGAGCCCTTGCACGGGAAAGAGTTTAACCCCAAAGCTTTGAAAAGGAAAAAGGCAAAAGCTTTGATCTTGATCACTTGCTATGGCCTGAGCTCACAGCTCAGGGCAGAAACGTTGGCCTCTGCTATCTTCAGAGCCTGAGATGGCCACATGCCAAGCAAGACCTCTGCAGTCCAGGCATAAGGATGGCTGTAAATAACACCGGCTACCAACAACCCAGAGGGCAAGAGTGCAAGAGCTAAGAATGAAGTGGGACAAGCAGTGCCATTGCCATGAGTCCTATTTTGGCAGCAAACAGAGGTGTTGTTTCTGAGAATGCCATCTCTAAGTTGTCTCTCGAAATAATATAATCCTCCTGTTTCCTGCTGCACCAGTTTTAAGGTCGCTTTGGTCTGTTGGGGCAGTATAAAGCTGCTGCTAGTTCCACGGGGGAAAATTTTGGCTATTCCTCTTAGAGCAAAGCTTGAATGTCTGAGATGTTGTAGAAAGGAACATGAATCTCAGTAACCCTCTGAAAGTGCAATATACACAAATAATCTTTGCGCCTGCAATTCTCCCCTGGCCTGGATGCTAAGGCAATTTTTAATGAGGATTTGGCTCTGAATGCGTGTTTCCATGAAAAGCTTACAATCTTCTTTTCCAGCCCCCCCAATAAGACCTATGTGCACACAAATAATAAAGTCCCGTGTACAAATATGCGGAGCCACATGCCAGTTCTTCAGCTTTCCAACCTTTTGAAGGGCTCCAGCAGCGCGGCATTAGAGAGGGGGTGGGAGAGGAGCTAAGATGCTGACACCCAGAGCAAGGAGCACAGAAGAGCATATTGCACCGCTTTGTCAGGTCAGAGCTTTACCCTGGCACTGAAGGGAGAGCTGTAGACTGACAGAAAGTGTTTATTACCTGGACAGCAAGGAGACAACAGTGAAAGGATCAAGGCCCATTAAAGCAGGATACAGCTGTCCCCAGAAAACCTGATCCCGGCCAACGGGCTTTGGCAAGGAACAGCTCACATGCGATAGTTGTGTTTTGCTGTGGATGACTGCCTAAATCCCACCTTAAAGTAGTTAAGTGCTCCTCATATGATGATATCTTAGTCTGACAAGTCCAGGAGAGGGGGGTGCAAAAATAAATAAAATTAGATTTTTTTTTAATATATATATATATATACATTTAGCATCTACTGTATTCTATTTTCATTACAAAAATAAATACATGGGGAAATGGATGGGCATCACCTTTTTGCTTCTTTAAGGTTTGAAGAAGATATTAGGAGATGGTGGGAAGAGAAAAAGGCATGCTGGAATGAGGACTAGAGGAAAACTGCAGAATGTAGGTCTTTCATCCTAAAATTAAGATGTCTAATGATAGTAGAAGGAGTACCAAGAGATCATGCAACATTTCAGTAAATAAATTACATTCACTGCCTTCTAAAAAATTAGCATTATCATTAAGAAGATATTAGTCATAACAAATAGTTAAGGTAATGCTACAAGGCTTTTCTCTACTCACAAGAAAACAATAGAATGTTTCTAGGCAGGAGAATAAAACCTTGAAAAATGAGTGTTTGTCTCTTGGAGAGACGCAAAACATGAATAAAGAGGATCAGGAAGCGGAAGCGTCCACCCTAACAGAACAGACCATCACAGGGATAAAGTTACCTGGAAGGGTCCAAAAGGCGACTGACTCTGTGCAACTCAGACACTTATTGGTGCAAAGTCTTTGTGACCAGAAAGCCCTTTGACATTAACAATTCTACTGGGCAGTGACAGTGACATCAAGTGGATACATTAGTGAATTAAACAACTGAGTTACTCTGATACAGGAGATTCTGTATTTTAATAATGATTCATCTGAAAAGTGGTTATACCATAAGACAGAATGAGAAGTGACCTGCCCTTTGAGAGACTTTTTGTGTTTGTGTGTACACAATCCCCACCCCCCACATCTCTTCATATGGAGAGTAGCTCCAACTTCATTTATTTGAAGAGGGGAATGGGGAAATTTTCCAAAGAGGCTGAGAAAAATTAGAAGCTTCATCCTTCCAGATACAAATAGCAACCGTTCATGAATGCAGAATTAGTTTGGGAAAACTCAGATGCATAAAATAGGGCTGCCCCAGGCTGTTTTGACTTCTTTGCAACAACGCTGTAGCAGCAATTTAGTTATCCAGTAATGTCAAGCAACTGCTGATGACTTTATTATCCACAAAGTATGCGTGCACGCACCCCAAATGAGTCCATTGCAAATGTACTTGCATAAGTAAATTTAAAGTAAGGCACCACAGCATTTTTAAAATACATTGGAGCACTTTAGTGAAAAGAGTTTTTTCTTCCCTATGTAGGTAAAAATATTCAAATGCAAAACTTTCAGGGTTGCTTTATTCTAAGAAAAAAAACCACCCCATTTTCATAATGACAGTGGTGGCAGGCTCTCTTTTATCCTCATCTACCAACATCTTTGTTTCAACCCTGTAGTCCCATGTGACCAATACTCCCATTTCAGTGTAAGTGCCTGCCATTCACTGGGACTTTTCTTTATTAGGGTATTTTATAAGAGGGTTTGTACTGCTTACTCAGCACTGCTGGAATGTCACCTTACGAGTGAAATCAACAATGATGGTCAAGTAGGTAGTGGACTTGTGGAATACCCATGCTGTCTTTTGGGAGTTAAAAACAGGCTTGCATGATGTCTTTTTTATTTTTTTTTCATCACTGTAAGCCATCTCACAACAAGGGAAATCTAGGTGTTTCAAACCTAGATTAGCTGGTGACGCAAATTTTGATAATATGGCCCAATAAAAGCTAGTCCAGATGTCAGTAAAACTTCTTTTGACCAATCTACAAGTTGCCCTGTGCAAACTGGGGTACTTCCCAACTTTGCTCCCTTTTTAGATGAAAGCACACAAAAAATATATGAGAGGATCAAAGAAGGCAAGCTCTTATCTCGTGTTTTGTTCAGGTCCATGATGGCTCTTTCCCTCAGGTTTCATCTTTAGAAACAGCATTCCTTCAGACTGCACGTTCACTGTAAAAGAACAAATGTCTTTCTTTGCACATCTCTATATGACAACCTCACTGTACATCTCGTGTCCTTAGAGGCCTGGGTTGCTCATTGCAGAGGTGCCCAGCCTTTGCTAAAAAAAAGTGACTATGCTGAAAATCATTAGTAGAGCTAAACATAGTTGTCTCTGTGCTTCAGCTTCCAAGACCAGTCATCTTCTGCTTTCTAGTGAATGCCAAATGGAAATTAGAAATATATTTTTAAAAAACATGATTATAATTTATTGCCAATGTAACTTTGCTGTGGATGCCTAAGTGAAAGTGGGAGTTAATTTCCTTCATCATGTCAGAGTATACTTTAGAGAAGCTTACAGAGGCTCTTGTCTTGCTCTTGACCAGGACCTTGTGAAGGAATTATTTTTGAAAGGGCACGGAGAAAAATAGAACGCAAATACTGCTGTAAGTAAATCTGAGATTACTTGCCTTCTGAACACTTCAGGTTTCTGGGGAAAAAACCCAAACCAAAACAAAAACCAACCAACCAACAAACAAACAAACAACAACAACAAGAAGAAACTTTCTATTTTCTATTGTAGAACTGTAAACTGCTTGCTTGAATGCTTTAAAGATCACTACTAACTTTTCCCCATTCAAATCTAGATGAACAAGCTTTCTTCCCTACAAAACTGTTGTAATATACTCAGGCAAGGAAGATGTTGAAAAGCCAAGACATTTGCATAGCTTCAGTATAAGTGAAGAATAATCAGTATATAGGTGAATACTAATTTCAAAGCGTGTGATAATGCAATGTAAACTTATATGATATCTGCATTTTGTAGTAGAGATTTCATGTCAATGTCAAAGAAAGAATAATGTCTAACAATTAGAGTTAGTGATACTGTCACTAGGAGGAAAGGATTTCATTGCATGTCTACAGGGATCACCTTATGAGGCCATTTGGATGCAAGATTGCGATGCCAAAACTGTTCCACTGTATGTTTAGACCCTATGACTATTGCATTATAATGCTGTTAGGGTGCTGGGGCATAAAGATTTTACTACTATCATTCTGAAGCTAGTGTGTCCAGATAGGATGATCTCAGCGTTGCTTGTTTTCTCCATACATTTAAAGGAAAAGAAAATTGAAAATCCAAAACCAATAGTGAAGATTGTTAAGATTTGAGAAAAACACTCCACTTCAGTAAGGTGCATAAGCTCAGACTCTTCCATTTTATTACAGCACCAACTGGTTCGTGAGACTATAGGATGTAATGCATACAGTTAGAGTATCCTAATTTGCAAGATATTCTAAATCTTCCATTTTTGAGATGTTTTGGCATTTGAACTTAAGTATCTCTACTATTTCTAGAGCTCCTGGAAGGAATACCATACATATTCTTGAAATCTTTCTCAGATGTCTAATGTTCAATTATTTCTATTAGCTGCTTTAATGTTCTATTCATCTAGGGTTAAAGTTGACTGATGGTTTGCATACCTTTTCAGAATATCCAATACACGTGTATTTACATTTTTAAAGATAAAACATGTGAAGTTAAAGTACGTATCATCCCTGCCTTAAAGCCTTAACTCTGCTCCCAGGCTTAAGAGCAGTACAGCTAATGGGAATGTGTATGTATGCTGCAGCCACGGCATGCATCTGACATACCATCCCCTTGGCAACCTCTTGTCTCATTTATCTTCTTGAATGCTCAGCTAACCTTCTCCGTGTTATAGGCAGCTGCTCTGATTGGCACAGATGTTAATTAAACCAGGTAGTAACAGTACACACACTGAAAAGGAGGCCCTCGGAGCTACAAGAGATCCTCATCCCTGCCATCCCCCCACTGCCACGCTCAGTTATGTGCATTGTGCAAGGAGTGAAGCAAAATAATCTGAGCCGTGTTCTTGAGATTTGTAACAGACTATAACATACCTGATGATGGCAGATGTAGGGACAGGGCAAGCATCAACTAGTGGCAACAGGTAGCAAACGGAGGGTACTTTACAGTGGGACATGCAGATGAAAAATCGTTAATGTGGTGGTCACTAATCCGGACCTAAGTTTAATTTCTGTTTTCCCTGCCCAGGGTTAGCAATTTTCTTTTTTCTCATTTGTGCACTGCATCCTGCGAAGTTCTGTGTTGTCAGGTTGGTGGAGTATTTTTCAGGGTGAAATATGGCATGAGGATAAAGACAGAATTAAAAATGCAAGAAATAGGTTGATACAGACTTCGACTCTATTTGCTTTTCTTATCTTTTGCAACTGATATACTGGAAGAGTTTAAAGCATTTTTTTCCTACAACTTTTCATGATGAATTTCCTTGTTACTCAAGAAAATCACAGCTACAAGGTGGTCATAACTGCAAGAAGGTCAAAGTATCTCTCAAAATCCCATCACCATTCTACTAGGACACTCATTCACAGAATGCTGCAAAGGGCAGGATGAACTCCCAGAACAGTGCTGATACTTGGCTCTAGTTGGACATACTACTTTTTAAAGCCATATGCTTACTTTGACCTCAAAGTCCCTGTCCAATGATCTGATTTGTAGCAGAGCACCAGTTTTCCTGCACACATCCAAATGGGTCTCTCTGCTGGGCCACCTTGCATCCAGCCTCATTGCAGGTACCACCTGAACCTTAGAATTCTGAAAATTCTGGTTGCCCCAGAAAGTCAACGAAGATTAGGTACTGGATGAGAGTGACTGAAAACAGTTACATCAGTTTAGGATTGGATCCATCACCAAATTTCAAACATTCGTGGTAAAGAGAAAAGAAAGAATAATTTTTGCGTGTCACCTATGGTTTTGGGGATGTCATGAGAATTCCTTCTTCAAATGCTTCAGAACACCATTTTTATATAGAATCATAGAACAGTTTGGGTTGGAAGAGACCTTCAAAGGTCATCTAGTCCAACCCCCCTGCAATAAGCAGGAACATCTTCAACTAGATCAGGTTGCTCAGACCCCTGTCCAGCCTGGACATGAATGTTTCCATTTCCTGAATCTGTTACTTCAGATCTGAATAAGCACAAAGATTTTTCAGAACTGGGAAAATGTGTAGATTGTGCATTTCAATAAAAATGGTTTCGTATGAGACAGGGAACATATTTGGTGTCATTTTGACTAACAGCTTTAGATTCACTGGGTTTCAGAAAAGGTTAAAAGTAAGATCAGAAATTGTCCTATTGTTGATGTTTAAATAGATACTCCAAGTTTGAGAGTGTCTGGACCAGACTCGCCTGCAATCAAAGCCGTACACTGCTTTGTGAGCAATGAACAAAGATCCTCTGTACTCGTAGGTACGCAATTACCTGCTGGCAGCTCTGCAGCCACCGCTCAGCCTTCCTTCTCATCAGTCCTCTCACGCAGTTCTGTGGGGCACCGCCGCTCCAAAAGTGCTCACTTTCCCTTGATGTGCAACCTGAATATTTAAGGCAGTTAAAGGTCTCAGCGGATGTTACCAGGCTCAAGTCATTACTCCTCTCCCCAGCCAACATGCTGCTTAAGAACTTTATGCTCTGTTTGCCTTAATCCTCCTTGCTGGTGCAGTTAGATGTGGCGTGCTCCCCCTTTCCTTCTCCTACCAGTCGTAATTTCAAATAAATCAGGATATGACCCAGTTTTATTGTAACAGTGTACTATTTGCGGCACACTGAGGAGGTAGGAAGCTCCTCTAAGCTCCCTGTCTTTTTGAATCACAGGAATCATATGGTTAGTCTCACACATCATGTGCCAAGCTCATACAAACTGCACTTCTGTCAAAGTAGAGACACACTACTGCCATTATAGTTTTTAAAGTAAAATATTTGTCTTTGTCTGCCATTGGGGAGCCCGCTCTTGAAGTGCAAACATATGTGTAAAACTGAATATCAGAGTTTTCTATTTCCAAAAAATAATTAAGAAAATCCTTCTGCCCACCTGAAACACTGCTTTGCCAAGCCATTTCTGATCAGTTACCATGCTCCTATACTATTACTCTGTTTAGTGCTACCACCATACACTTTCTGCTGCTGGTAAAACTGTTCAGTTTAACTTAATGGTTTCACATTCTGCAAACAGAATGCAGAAGAAAAAAGGAAGACACCATCTAGGAGGTGAAGCAAACACCGAAGCCCAGTCAATACATATCAGAACTTCATAATTAATAAGGTTTCAGTTCCACTTGTAAAGAGCTTAAGTCACTTATCCCTATTCAGTTGCCAGAACATCTCAATGTTCTTGTACTAAATATAATATATATATACATATAATTTTATTTTCCTGAGTGAGTTCCAACAACAGACCATCAGCTCTAAGAAGTACTTGTTAATAACCCCATAGTATGACAGCTTTTGGTTGAAATATTTGCATGCCATATAGTTCAGAGTGTCTTCTTTTTTCCAGGCAACAGCTAAAATTTTTACTACATTATTAAGAAATTTTAATCATTGTTAAAAGGTTCCCTAATGACTATAATAAAGGAAAATATTTTCTTGATGTCAGCAACTAGCAGTTGACTTACACAGTACTACTTTTTAATCTTCTGGTTTGCTGTGTTCTTCTTATACAGCTTCGCTTCAGTTATTAGAGCAAAATCTTCTGACGCATCTCAGATGTGACATAACAGGTTTACTAATAGTGTTAAAGCAGTTAGTGCTGAAGTTAGTTAATGAAGTATGTCCTGCCTCTCCATTGCATGTTAAATTTTTCGTGCACTTTGCACACTCTTCATTTACATCGGGAAAGCTGTCTATGAAGCTGTCCAAAAGCTCCCCTAAGCTGGAAACCCAAAGTCTCATTGTTCATGCCACAGTTATTTTTCCAAATCACCAGCAGAAAGTCCATAATCTGATTCACAGGTGAAGAAGATATTCCAGGCTTAGAAGCCAAGTCCGTTTGATTGCCATCTACTTCAGTAACAGAAATTCAAGTATCAGTGACAAATCAAGCATCACCATCTGATGCTCTTTCCTTAATATTTGTAGAAGTGCCTATGATGATCTCTCAGGATATCCTGGAAGACAACAAGGAGAACAGTAGACAGTCTTTGAAAAGCTGCAAGAAGATAGAATCGAGTAAGCTATTTTTTCCTGAATACACCCACACCATACAGAAATGAGATATGGCTGGGGTTCTGATATATTTACATTTCTGATTTACTCTATGACCTTGGGGAAGTCACTCATCTTTTTTGTGTCTTTGTATCTGCATTACAGAAATAATAATTACATTTTCTGCTTCACACGGTTCTTCTGAGGCTTCTTTAATGTTCTCAACACACTATGCTTCACAAAACAGTGGAATTATTATAACAAATACGGCAATCTAGAATGACCGTTGAGAATAACAAATTCAGAAGCAGTTCCTATAGCAGTTCTTATTTCTGTCCCCACGATCCCAGCCACCTATCTGATAAAAAACCCCTTAAAATGTTATATTGTCAGTGAAAGGCAGTAGTATCAAAGCCCCAGGGTTGCTCTGGCCTCTGAATGCTATTGCAAGAACATAAAGGTGAAACAGATGCGTAGCTGGAGCAACCTTCATTAGCAGCACAAAAGGGAATGAACAGTTAGGGAGAAAATCTAATGCATTGTCTGGCCCCCATGGCAGGGCTGGTTGTTGCAGAGCACAGCCCATTTAAAATTACACTGTCCTCTCACGTGACTCCTTGCAGAATGCTGAAATCCTATTAGTTTTGATTACTTCACTGTTTGCCCTGGCTGAAACCACGTTTGGAGCCATGTCTTGCACACAGAAGGTGAAAGATGGAAAAGATGTAGGCATGGAGGTTTCCTACACAAAAGTCCAGCAGTTTCTTGCAGCTTATTAGTGGACCTCTGAGGTCCTTGCAGAGACTAGGAGACCGCAGTTAACAGGAGCAATTATTTAATCACACTCAGGCTGCTGGACTCAAGCTGGGGGAAGGGAGAGGAGGACAATTCACGAGGTCAGAGTCGAGCCCTAATGAGCTCATCTGCCCTCAAACCCTGCGACTACTCAATTAGACGTGAGACCTTGTCGTGTGCCAAAGGCCTTTCACCGCAGCCTCCGGTGCCATAGCTTGACGTTGCTCTGCTCAATGCTTCGTGCCAAGCCACAGACCTTGCCCTGGAAGTCTGGGCCTTCGTTAAACGTCGGGCAGTTGGGCTGCTCTGGATCTCAGCCCTGAAATAAGGGCAAGCAAGTGACAGCCCAGGACAACTGCAGCCACTCTTCACTTCAGTCTTGCCTTTAAGGGCATTTTGTTTTGTCGTCTTAAATTACAATAAAACTGCAGTCAGCTGGGTAAACCCAAAGGCCCGTGTGGTTCTTTGCTGGCTTCTGCTGTTCACAGGGTTTTCTCTCATTGAATCTCATTTACACCTATGGTAATTAAAAAATGTTGAAACACTATAATGTTTGACTGAAGGGGGTTAATTTTGTGTTTTTAAAAAATATAGCTAATTTTTAAATATCCGTTTGCTCTTCAACCTGCCTCACGGATCTCCTTCAAAATGGTCCCTTTTTAAGTGATCCATTTTCCATGAGAAGATGCTAACACCAGGACAGTGCAAAAATAAATATCAGAAAAGAGCAAGCAAAAGGGAATGTGTCACATACTGACTACAGGGAAACAGTGCAAAACATCTAATCACAGCAGTGCCAGGAAACTTGAACCTGTCCAAAAGGATCCAGTGCTCTCAATGTTTAATTGCTGTTGATGGCTGCTGGTCAGTGATGCATGACAATGTGTGTGTGTCACGCTGCTTCCTGCCTATGTTCATTCCTGTCAGCCTTCACTCCAGGTGATGAGTACTGCTCCTCTGACCAGGGGAGAGAGAGAGAGAGAGGAAAAAAAAGAGCCCTCACAGACACAAAGCAACATGTACCCAAATAACCCAAGCCACGGGAACAGAGCACCAAAAATGGACAGCAAAGGCCAGCTTGTATCAACCTCTCTACCCCTTTCATTTATGCTTAAAAAAAAAAGTGTGGCATCTGTGACCAACAGTATTCCAACTGGCAAGACTCAAGTCTCCTGTTTGCTTGATTATGTGTTTGAACACATGCTTGGGGCTGCATGGAGTAGTTTGAATTATAATCGGGTAGCAATGAACATTTTGGTGAACTGGAGCTTTAAAAACCTTCTCGTTCAGCTAGTAAGAAAGTGATAGTGGGAAAGGTAGGAGATATGACTTAAAAAGTCTAGAAATGGTATAACAGCTTTCCACCGTTTTCTTAAAGTGACTGTTTAATGCTTTATGAATCTGGGCCCAGATTCAGCAAAGCACTTAAGCATGCATTTAACTTTAAGTATGTGAATGATCTCATCCTTATTCAGCAAAACCCTTAAATAAATGCTTAATTTTAAGCCTGTGCTTAGCTGCTTTGCTGTAGCAGGGCCTCATCACACACTTCTGCATCCTGTTATGTCTGTAATATAATTAGAGGGAATGTTCCTCTTTTACCTCCCCCATCGCTATTTTCTTTTCAAAATAAAGATGATTATTCCATGACTGTTTAACTTCATTCTGTGTTGGGCAAAACTGATGCCTGAGAGTAAATACATTTTGTAAACATCCAGGACATATTTCCTCATTCACATTCCACTTCAGATCCACCTGCAGTCAAAGCTGGGGGGAGTCCTGCCGCTGTCTTCACCAGGAGCCAGGTCGGGCTCTCGGACAGCACTGCACTCTGAATCTGGTGCAGTAATACATGAACTGAGCTGTGTAAGAACCAGAAAGCCGATGCAGTGGGGAGATTTTATTGCAGCAAAAGCACAGTAACAAGGCTTTTGCTGTTTCAAAATGGATCCGACTTTAGCTGCAGTCAGGATGCTCTGAGGAAGGACCTAAAGTGTCATATCTGGACCACCAAGTAGTTAGGACACAGAGTATGATGTAGTTTCAATGATGTAATTGTTTCATGATAATTTTGTTATTCTGCCTGTGTACTGCTTTCATTCATCTTTCCAATAACTTGGAAATGAAGGTAGAATACAAAGCAAGGAAAGGAGGATGTTTCACATGATGTTTCTGGAACACGTGAAGATGTTCCTATTGCAATTGCCACCCTTTCCGCTCTCCACATCCACCCACACCCACCAGTGAGAATCAGGAAGGCAGCTGAACTTCATTGATGTTAAGGATGACGATATGATAAGAATTATGTTTAAGTGATAATACAGAGATACACATTGGGAAATGTCATCTGGAGGCTCAGTCCACTTCATCTTTCCTGAATCAGCTTTTGGTAGCAATAATATTAGGAACAACTTGAATTCTTCTTACATCTCTAAGAAGAATCTACGGGGTTTTAAATTATTATTATTATTATTAGTATTATTAGTATTATTTTATTTTTATTATTATTATTACTACTACTACTACTACTACTACTACTACTGCTAAAGAGATTGTATGGACTACGAGAGTAATAGGTGCACAAGGAAGAATAACTCCACTCAATTTATGTTATTTAAAATATGTGCTCTTTCTTTTTTATCACAGATTGAAAAGTAGTAGCAAAATAAGTCTATAAAGCAGTCCAGAGGTACATTCAAGCGTCACATTATCTACATTCAGAAGTGCCATGGAAGGAAAGTAAAAACATAAATAAGTAGTTTTGCAAGAACAGAACTGATGAAGCCCTGTTTCCTACTGCTCTGTGTCTCATAATTAATGGTGAATTACAGTTGAAGCTTTTCCCATGGGTGGGACACATATGGTCCATCTCTCACACTCTCTGTGAAATATATAGATGTATATACTGTGTGGATTCTTTATGGTTAATAATGCATGAACTCACTCTGCAGTCTTGTTGTTAGGCAGGGTACTTATCAGGTGTCTCTTCTTCACCATCCTTCTCCATCCATCCACCTATCCATCCGTCTATCCATCCAGCCTTCCACAAAAAGCAGAGGATTTTTTTTTTTAAGTCTTAAGGATTTCTGTTCTGTCAAATGTGACTAAAATCATTAAATAGATTAAAACTTGATTAGGTTAAAATACACACATGCATATGCACAAACATGCAAACTGTGTGATTGAGTAAGCCTTACAGCTTTATGAAAGGTGGTTCCAAACTGTATACACAATACTTGTAGGCATATCTTTTCATAACATTTTAAAGAAAAGGGAAAATGCTATTATTTAATACCTTGCCCTTTTTAGGCATCTACTCCTACCTTGCCCTTTTTAGGCATCTACTCTTATAAAAAAAGAAGTCACCAAAACTCATGAGAACTGCAATGTAGATAATCCGAATGTTGTCACAAAGAGCAGACAAGCTCACTGCCAGCGTGGGAATACCTCATGGAAGTTTAGTCTATGAAGTTCAGGTTTTGAATGCGTTATGGATTCTGAAGAAAGGCTCAGACCACAGTGGTGTACATGGTGGCAGTGAAGTACTTCATCATACGTGTGTCCTTTTCTTTCCCTTCTGCACAGATATTAATGATTTAAAACATTATAAAGCGTTGTTCCTAGTTATGGTGATTTTTAGGAGACAGGGACTGTGAAAAGACTATTATTGAAGCACAGGAAACTTAGAACCAGTTATGGAGTTCAGGCTATGTAATGACTGTATAGAGGAGGATGCAGCAAATCACTTGGAACTTGGCCCTGAATAGATAGCCAAAAAGCTCATGTAAAATTAATAAGCAGACTTTCTTTTAATTTTAAATGCAACCAAAGCCCAAATGCTGGAATAAATACATTTGGTATACAGACAGAATTTTCATAAATCAGCCATGCTTATCCATATCCTTTGTACTTTGTAACCATTAGCCATACACTCTATTGAACATAAGGTTTCCTAAGATCCCTCGTGGCTTCAGTGTTAATCTGAATTCTGTCATTCTACTGTCAAGTTTAAATTACAGATTTGACCACAAACTCATTAGAGAACGTACTGCTCTATTCTATGTTTTGCCTTTATTGACTTCATATTTTTACAAAAAATTTATTCTTTGTTCTAGCAAAAGACTGAACTCTATGATGTGGCAATGTGCCCAATTTATTTTAGGAAGTGTTGAAAAAAAAAGGAAATATCTTCATCTAATCCATAACTCTAACGTAAATTGGATGCTTGACATTATGTATTTATAACAATTACATCCTGCATCCATTTATGTATATATTTTTATGTAAAGGATGAAAGCTTAATTCCCTTAAATACCAGGGGGCAAGTATAATCTGTCCAGAGGAAAGCACAGTATGGCCAGACAAAATGATAGCTCTCTCACACTGCTCTGTCATTGCAACTAAGCCCTGACATGAAAGCCTTAAGGGTGTGGTAAAAAGGACTGCCCTCCAGTGCGCTGAAAGGAAACTTCAGCATCCTTGCTCATTCGTTTTTTGTATAAAAACTGACAGATGTGTCAAAGGTGTGATAGTTTCGTGAATAAGTAATAAGTCCTGACAAGTTGGACCTTATCATTCCCTTCAGCCTAAGGTGAGGAAGGAGCCTGGGGTAAGAGCAGGGGCAACTGCAAAGCCCTGGATGGGACTTGCGGGATGGCTTGCCTCACTTGTCTGTGCTCCTGCTGGTACAAAATGGATTGCATGACAAATCTGATCAAATTCATCCCCGGTGTAATTTCAGAAAGGTCAGTGGTGTTACACCAGAGAAAGCATCGGTCCCTTGTGTTTGTCTAGGGAAGATGACAGAGGCTTTGGAAGAAGAGCAATTCCCTGAGCCATAAGCTTTCTTACCCTCAGCAGAGCGGTAGGGACACTTTGCAAGAAGGGCAGTTGTTATCAGAATAATGTACGAGTACTTTGTCAGAACCCATGGCTCACAGAGGCAAGAAGGTGCAATTAGTGCACTCAGCCAGTGTGACCCTTAGATGCCTCACCCAACGCTGCCAGATCCACCCAAAATCTGTTTCCAAACAATACCAAACCAAGATTCTTTGCAAAGGGATATCAGATTCATATTACGGAAGACTTACATTCAAGTGGAAGAAAAAAATTGTAATATATTTACATATGAAGTGAAAGGTTTGCCTTTCTGCAGGGAAAGCAAAGTTTAAATTTAAAATGTATACACTTGCAAAGATCACCGGTGCAATGAGAAACATGCGTGACGTATTTTGGAAAGCAGGAATTCCTAACAGAATGGAGCATATCTGAATGGGAATGCAGAAATATTTTTACATTTGTACCAATAAAACCTCATGGCCTCACTATGTGTTTTTCATTAAAAGCTTTCATCAGAAGGAAATAAACCAATATGGAGATGACAACAGCTGAGATACTTAAGAACACAATCAGCTCTCAAACTTGGAAAAAAAAATGTTTGGGAAATTATAACACCACTTAATAGATTCACTTATCATTTTTCCAGTCAGATATGCAATAAATCAGAAAAATCTAATGTAACATTCCAGATAATAGGAAAAAAGAATAAAAAAGGAAGATCAGGTTAACATATTGTTATTATACTTGCAACCTATATAGGCCATATAGACAAAGGCTGAGAGAAAAGGGTATGGTGTAAACCATGCGCTGAGCAGTGGCAGGCAAATGGCATTGACTTTGCAGGTGATGGACAGAAGAAAGACACAGAACCTCAGGGACAGAGGACAACTGGGATACATGGAAAGCAAAAAGCACAGAAACATGACAGAGGACTGCAGGAACGGCACAGCAGTGAAGGACATCTGTGGCAGAAGTCAGGAGAAGGTCAGAGGCAAGAGCCAGATATCATAGGGAAAAACATAGAGCCCATTTTCCTGAATGGAGGGTAGCTGAAACTGGGGCCTGGCAAGAGGGTGGGGGTACAGAATAGATGAGATGGGGCACAGAGAGCTGAAATAGCCCTCGATGAGGCCAGACGAGTGCTGGCACACAGGTTCGGGCTGGGGGTAACAGTCTGTTCCACATTTCCCAGACTCGTTCTAACTACTGCCCACCCCCCCGCCCGTCCTTCTTTATTTTTAAAATTGCTTCAGTGCTGTCTTCCCTCTTTCTTTTTTTCCTCCCAAGGCCTGAAATGCGATGCCTACTATGAACACTGTCTTCTTTTGACATTTTCACTCCCCGATAATGCTGCAAGCTAGCCTTGAATTTTAAAGAGTGGCATGCAAGCACACACTCAAGCACTCTCACTCTGAGGCTGTCATTCTCATCAAACATCTGGAAGTCTGTTTGCCAGAGTGCTGCTGCCAAATGCTACTGCATCATCCAGGCAGAATTTTGCTTCCCCTACAGGGTAAGCAAGAAGAGCTCGAGAGCAGATTTACAGCTGTTGATGTGGCAGCACTGAAGTCTGGTGCTGCAGCTCAGAGCTCCTTATTTATGGTTTTAGCCCTCAGAGGAGTTTGGTTAGAGAATGGATTGGATGTGGACTTCCAAAGCCTTCTTTCAGCCTGAAAAAAACTCCCTTTTCCTTTTATTTCTAACTTCTTTCCTATCCAGCCCTTCATAACTCTGGCCAAACACAGATGGCTGTAATTCCCTCAGACTCTGAAGACAGCATCAGTCTTGGTACTGAGACCTTGCTATGTGAAGTGCCACAAGATTTCATCTTTTCAGCCCAGGGGAAGAAGAGATGGAGGATCAGACTTCAAAGCATCCAAGTAGCTAAATCTCATCCCTTCTTTAAAGAGCTCCCTGACCTGAAGGAAATCCTATGTACTTCAGGCAAAAATCCCCGCCCTTTCATGAGCTCCCCACAACATCAGGGTCACTGTCTTGGAATCCCAATGCAAAACCCAGTCACAGCTGTTACCCTCATAGCATAAAATAAACTAATAGAAAATTTACATCCTAGCTAAGACATTCTGGTGTGGAGATCGGAAGTGCCTGATTTCTAAAGAATTTTTCCCAAAAGTAGCAAAGCTTGCACAGCAGGACATGGGGAGGCATTTGACAGCACAGCATGCACGAGGGAACTGACTATTGGGTCTGTGTTAGGACAACTGGAAGTTAAAGTACTTGGGATACTGAGAACAAGAGGTTGGAGCCAATGGAAAGGCAACTTCCAAACATTTCAATTTAAAGGTCTCTCAGCTATGGAAAATTGTTACCATGGGGTTTTTTTCAGGTCAGAGCATTAGGGAAAGAGCATTTAGAAAGCATGACAGTCCACTTAGCAAGCATGCCCCAGCCATAGGCACAGATTCCTTCAATAAATGCTTGGTTACATGTGCATGTAATCTGACTTCATCTGACTTGTAAGAAAAACGTTACTAAAAGGTGAGGACTTTTTCAGTGATGTTCGAATGGAGAAGCTCCATACAGGTATCTTCTGGTAGGAGAAAAAGCATCAGAATGAGGAGCTATTGGTAACTTCTGTGCTATCTTATGGCTGGTAGGTCAGCCTTTCTGAACGTGCTATTGAGAACTACAGTGCCTTCAGTCTTGATGATGAAACACATTACATTGACAGCATTATCCCCATTGCTGAACATCTAGAACAAATGAAGGCATTTAGGGCATTTAGACCTTTTTTCCCCCCAAAACCTTTATAAACTGCTTTAGTACTCCAGTTATGCTTTTCTTTTTAAGAAAAAACATGAACAAACCCAGCCACCCAAATAACCCTAAAGAAGTTGAAAAAAGCACAGGATATGTCAATATTTTGTTTGAATTTGGACAGTCCTATGGTCTGCTTTAGAAAACAACATCTGAACAGAAGGAGGTTAAAGCTGCAATTTTTTTGTAAGGCCCAAGGGAAAATGCAGCCCTGACTACTGCTCACTATGGTCCACTTGAATGGAGGCATTGTTTCAAGGAAGGCGGAGTGACTCATTGCAGACACAGAGAACCACTGGCATAGAGAAAGCGCACCCCTGTACTTGTGACATACTTAATATATTTTAAAGGGTCAAAAAGTACAACTCAAGAAAAAGAGGCAGAGGGAAATGTTGTTACATTTTGCTTTTTCAACCTGATCTATCCCTGCTTACTTGTGCCCTTACAAAGAGATGGAGTGAGCCAGAAAAATAGTGAGTTAAGAGTTAATTGGCCGACTTAGCACTCATTAAGTTGACATTTGTTGTCCTGCATCATCTTGCATTTTACGTCTTGCTTTCCCATATCACACACGTCCCATCAAATATGTCTTGCCTCAAATTTCACAGGTGTGCCTTTGCGTCTGGAGATACAGGGCAGTGGCCCAGGTGTCAAAATGCCATCTCCTTTTAAGCTCTAGAATAAATCACTTTGGATGCTTGATTACTCAAGAGCAGAGAGACTTATATGGGAATTAGTTGCCCTCAGCAGATGATCGGCTTATTCTACAAGTCTTATAATTTTATCTTGCTTGAGAAGAATAGGATTTAGGAGGAGTCTGAGTCATTCTATTAGAACATGCAATCATGCCTGTTTTACAATTGTAAGAGTAGGCTTGTTATATTCATTAGCTATCTCAGTTGGCAGGAGCACTGTTTATAAAGAACTTTGAAGACTACCTGAGGCAGCTTAGGCTTTTGAATACAAAAGAACAGCAGTTTTGAGATACTAAAGAACTGATGGTTTATTTCCTAGTCTTCTTCCTACATATGAATGTATCCTATTGTAGTGTGTGAATGTAGCACGTATGAAGTATTAGCTCTCAAGGGAAGGTAAGCGATGAAGACTTACCAGCACACTGGCTCAGAGGTACAGCAGGCAGGGATGTAGAAGAAAGTTCAGTCAAGTGTAATCAAATCTGCAAATACATGAAATGGTCATCAGAGGTTTTAAGAAAAAATTTTCATTTGTGTCCCCAAATTTGTCTTTGCAGAGTAAACAGATTGGTGAATGGCTTTTTTCCCAAAATGAAATGGATTTGCATTAACCCAGCTTTTAGACATTCTTACAGGCAGAGATCTAGTGGATACAAAGACATGATTAGTAGACTAGAAAGATATTTGCATCTTTTAGTGGTTCTATTACAAATTATTCAGTTTTTTCTCTGTTAATCTGGAAAACATAAAAGTCTCGTTCGTTCCATATGAAAAAGATTTCACACAGTGTACAGACAAGGTTCATTTGTGTCCATTGCATCTTGCATGGAGGGATCCTACCATGTAACCAAAAAATGGTTCATATGCCAAAACTTAATCTGCATCACGACCAGGGTGCAGATTCACTGCTTGCAGGCTAAAATCGTCTGTCCATCTTCTCTTTTAAAATTTTTCTTCCTAAAATGACATTTTAAGAGGGCTCCACCATTTATTATCTCTACTTTTTACCAGCCTAGCCAGTCTCATTATTTTTTTTGTGCTTATGTGCTAAGGTGGTAACAGCTGATCTGTTTTTTATTGTATTTGCTTTTCTTCTGTTGCACACCCTTCACCAAATTTGACAGAAGACATTAAAAAAAGGGCAAAATATTAAGAAAAAGGAGGAAAAGACTGAAGGAAACAAAATTTTACTTTTAATCAGCTTTGTTCTAATTTCAGCTTGCCCAACAGTTTTTGGTATGCAAAAGAAATGTCCTTCATATTGATTTAATGAAAATGGTCATTTTGCTGAGGGTATGCATATGTATCATCCATTCAAGATTTGAATATGCCCAAATGAGCTTTTTTGAGTTCAGTATGCCCTCTGGTTTGTTTTCCACTGTTTTTAAAATTATAGCAACTAAATCCGTTACTTTTGCCAATTCACATGTTATTAATTTTTTTCATAGCCAAATCATTTATTTCAGCTTTAAGTTACTTCTCTCAAGGCGTTTCTCTGAAGGTTTTTTTTTTTTCCTCTCTCTTCTCTCTGTACCCACAGCCATCCATCCAATATATCATACAAACTGGTCTGCTTTGACCCTCCCCTTTTGTCAGCCACAATACTGTGGAAGGCAGTGATTTGTAGGCTTGGAGCAGCAGAGACAATACATGCCTGGGTCACTAGTAATTAAGGAATGTCAGTGGTCGAGCAGGAGAAAATTCAGCTCAAGCCAAACTGAAGCATTCAGATATTTTACTACTGCATCCTTTTAGGCCTCTCTCAGCTTATAAATATTAATTTAAAGACTACCAACAAGGACAGTAAACGGATTTAGGCATAAAACTTCCTGTCAGCAGTGATTTGTGCCCAATAAAGGAGAGCTGGATGAAGAAAGCCTGCTTCACTAAGTTTATGATAGACAGTGAAAGACTGCCATCAAAATAAAAAGGCTTTCACTATCTAGTCTGCTGTATTGCGATCTTCTAACCTAACAAGCATCATACTGGTACTGTATTGTTTTCTTTCACAAGCACATTTGGCTCACTAAGGGAAAGGTTTGGGACAGGACCAACACTGACAATGAGCTCTGCACTGTCAGCATCATGGGAAGGGAACTTTTACATCAGTGGCACCTCATAGTGAACTCTGTGATGGAAAAAGTTGACAAAAGGTCATCCCTTTCCCTCCTGATGCCCAACCTGAAAGTAGAAAAGAAGCCAGTAGGCCCTATATAGCCTCTGAGAGCGTGTCTTTAAAATGTGACTACATTAATTACCTTCTCCTGTCCTCCTTTCTGTAACAATGGAGGATATATTCACTCTAAACGACGATCTGTTTCATTCTTCAATAGAAAATAGCATACGTTTTGTTTCTTTTATTTATTCATCTGAAAAGTCTACTTTGACTGGTAAGTGATACTGTTGTTGAGTGTCATGATCACAAAAAGCTGAAAACCAGCTAAATATCAGCTAAATATAAAACATTAAAGTAATTCAACTTAGCGCTTTAACCGTACTTAAGTAATTGAGCCTGGATACAGCAGTTCATGCTTTCCACAAGTTTAGCCTTGGTCTCTGCAATATGCGTGAGGCTCAGGCTCTGTCTCTGTAGCGAGATCCGTGAGCAAACACACACCTCATAACTGACAGCTGTATATAACGTCTGGCCAGTTTATTTACCTCCATGCCCCATTCACTGCTAGAACTACTTTGGACATTGTTACATGGTGCCATATCCTTCTGGTTTGCCTCGTTCATCTCGTGCTTGCAGCTTCAATATTTTAGGAAGGCCAATTAAGAGATATCAACTTTCTCCATGAATTTGTAAATCTCTAGGAGTCTCAGCAAGTCATGATGATTATTTCCTTGCCTGGGCGCTGTGGGCAGAAGTCATTCATAAAATGGCTGGCCCCATTTTGGAAAAATGTGAAGGATCTTCTTCCTGCAGAAGCTGATATCTACGGTGCTTCCATTCATCATTAAAGCTTGACCTATGGGCTATCACTGAGGGGAAAGCACTGCTTACGAAAACCTTCTGAGTGGAGGGCAGTGGGAGGAGGAAAACAGAACATGTATGTGGGGAAATACCCTCATGAAAAAATGCTGAAAGACAGAGCTTCGCTTTGCCGGTGGAATTAACTTGAAACGAGGGCCCTTAGAGAGGATCATTCTGAAAAGAAATGAAAAATACATAAAACTTTGTTTAATTTATGGAATTTATAGGCTGCTGACCAGTAAGTATAAAGTTCTGTTCCCCTGGTCCTCACTATCACTCATGTATTACTTGTCAGTAAATGTGGTGCACTCAGAACATAACAGCTACGGTAATATTTCTGTTCCCACTGCAGCTTTACTACACCCATGAAACTCTGTAATCTTTAAATTCCCTCACTGTTAACATCTGCTGAAACATTATTGGTCCCAGCATAGCCAAGCTGCTCTGAAATTACATTTAGCAGAGTAGTTAACGCTAACAGTATAATTCTAGAAGCAACCATGTTTTAAAAAGGCTTTGTAACTGGTGCAGTGGATGTGCTTCCTTCCCTTTGCTTTTACTCCTTCCTCACTTCTCTGCTTTTTGTCATTATTTCACCTGCAGGCCACAATTCATGTTTAAACAGCATATTGTTTTCTGTTTAGAGTAAAATATTGTATTTCTTTTTTCTTGGCCCAGACCGCCAAAACAAACTTCTGAAAATACTCTTTATTGCCCTAGGAAAAAAATCTAGTTACATCAAATTTTAAGAGTCCGAGGGGTTGAAGTTGGAAATTGATAAAGCTTTAATAAAATTATTGTCTTCTAGCACCCATATAGGATGCTTTTCATGACCTAACATATAAGCAAAATAAACTGGCTGTCGTTATTAATGAGGATACCTCAATATGTTCATTTGCAGCTCATAAACCTCTTATGTGTTCAGAGCTCTGCTTTTATAAAGGAATGTTGGACAGAAGGCCTTTAACTTAATCACTGAATGTTGTAAACATCTAAACATTACTCCAAAAATTAAAACGCAAACACAGTAGAGCATTTGCAATTCTGCTATGGATTTTTTTGATGGTATATCATAGAGTATATTTTAAAATATATATGTATGCCTACATAATGCCATATATGAAGCTGTATTCACAGACACTTGGCAAAATATCCATGTTTCCTAGAAAAAATAATTTGCATGTGTTTTTCTAAAAAATGAAGCTGAAAACTTTCACTTTTATTCCAGTGAATGAAATAACCAAGACCGTTCAGCTGTTAACCCTTTATCTAGCAATCCTACTAGTTCTATTTCAAAAAGCAGCCTTGAAACACACACATGCTAGAGCTGAAAGATTACTGTTCTTAAATGCTTATGTTGCTATTTGATTCTGTAAGTCATGCATTTAGAATATTACTCTAAACCTAAAAATTATGCTAATTAAAATTAATTATCAAGAATCGCTGTTCGTAAAATAATGAACCGTATAGTTTGCAACTTTGAAGAATAATTATTGTATTACCTAGCATTGCACAAGGATAGACTACTAAATCTGTTAAATTTAACTGGTTCCTGATTCATGAAGAGCAGAAAATGACATCTGTGCCAGATGGTAGTCAGCATTTGTGCATCGATACTCTTGATTTTCTCTTCTCACGTCCCATCTAGTCTCCGTTAGTATTTGCTGCTTAAGTGACGGTGTCCGTCATGAGATCATTTAATGTAGGTTAAAGCCATGACAGTGAAGGAGTTTCCTAGGAACATCTTGCAAGTTTTTAATTATATTCCAGTAACAACAGTGCTATATTCAAGACACTTTATGAAATATTCCCCTGTCTAGTTTTACATTTCCTCCCACACATCTTCTAGAGATGCATTTTCAAGAGATATAATTTTTGTTATTGCCTTCTTGTTTAAAATGTGATAGCACGCCTTTTCAGCAAATGAGTGAACTAATGATTTCTTCATGACAGTTAAAGCAAATATATCACAGTATGATGCTATTTGAAGCAATGTGATATAACTTTTTTGAAACTCTGCAAGAAAGTGACGTGCAGGGCAATCTTGTCTGAGGTGTGGATCCCTTCTTTTCCATTCTGCCATGTCCATGTCTGAACTAGCTGCTACTACTACTTGCCCGGAGAGACTCCAAATTATATCAACAACATAGTTTGCCCTGTATAAGGGAATTGCGGAGTCTTCAAAAGAAAAATTTAGGAGCTGTTTTATGCATCATTATCATCAAGCATCAGTCTCAGAGCACATCATGGGGCAGTGTTTTAGAAACTTTTTAATGTCATTTTTTGGAATCAGAATTTGAGCACATTTTTTAAGCCTGTCTTCCCTTGTCATTACAGAAAATGACACAAAAGTGGGTAGAAAAAGTCATTTTAATGCAACCATTTGGAAATTTCCACCTCTTTTATCTGGAAAACTGTAAAAGCTGCGGAATTTTTGAAAAGGAGCAGTACTGGCTAATTAACTTCTAACATGTTTGCTTTAATTAATGCAGAACCTGGGACCAAGCCATTTTGGCTGGAAAGTTGCTTTTGGAAAACTAAGAATCAGATGACAATTATTTGTGTTTGATCAATGCCAGGTCTGGGTAGGAATCTGATTCTGCTATTTCTGAATTACACTCGCATAAAAAAGCATGATTTCAGACACCACCATATTTAAAATCTTACTTCTTTTGTCAAACATACATTATTGGAATACTTGTCTCAGTCTCAAAAGTGAGGTGCAAGAAGTCTGGGACCTTTTCAGAGGAAGCTGTACAGCTCATAGGTCAAATACCAGCTGTATTGACAGCGTGTTATAAACAAAAGTGGTGATATCTTTGGCATTGTACTATATAACAGGTCTTTCTTTCCTGACATATTTAAAACCCCCTACAAAAGTAATTTTGAAACAGCTCTAGAGATGATTGGCACTTGCTGAGGGATGTCGTACCTGCATCATTTATCATAAAACTGAAACAGGTACTTAGCTGTACGGAACACTTTCATGCCTCTTGCATTTTTTTTAAAGTGCTCTGCAAATATTTGTTAATTCCACTACTTGCTGATTGTAATAATTATGACCTGACTTCATGATCAATACATGCACAATGTTCTTCTCATCTATTTTATGTATACCTCCAAATTTCTTAAGAGCCAACACTCCCATGAGCTGCCTTTCAGAAGGGGAACATCAGTCTCCTTAGGTCTTAAAAGTCCCTCAGCCTTTGGCCACCTTCCCCACCAGACAGACCACTTCAGATGTGTCATCTCATTGTGTTGCTCCACCAGCGCATGGTCTGGGATGGGGACAGACAGTTCCCCAGCTCATAATTATGATCATCTAGACTGCATAGTGCCTGAGCTAAATCTAAATCTAACTCGCTTGTACATCAGGAGCAGCGTAAGAGCGCCAGTTGTAGTAAAACTGCACTGTATCTGCTTTTCAGACTGTAAGGACTGAGTTAAGGTTGTATAAGATATAAATCACAGATGGATCTTAGAGTCTCGACAATAAATAGTAATAGCCCTCTTTTAAGTAATGCATGAGACTAAAATAATCATAGAATATAAAAATATACAAGAAATATACAATCCAATACACAATAAATATATTGTATAAAAAACATACATAAAACATATAAATACATAAAGGCTAAAAATCCAGGCCCTTAGGGGCAGAGGAGGAAAGCAAGTAGTAATGGAGCCGTACTTCTGCATGTTTGCCCCAAGCTTGACTGTCTCAGCCCCTTCCCCTACAGACTGTCCTTCTCCCTGTCCTGCTCTTCTCTGCTTTTGATTCCTTCTCTTAGTTCCATTCTCCTCACATAATCAGGTCCAGCATTACATCTTAGTCCTTCCTTCACACCCTTGAAGAGCCCTGAAGCAAATGTGTCATAAATTCAGAGATAGCTCTTTGCTTACTGATCAGATCTACTGGATTTCCCACTCCGTCCTCTCACTTTTTGGTTAAGACTTTTGGAGAGTATGACCTTTACCTAAATTGTAGAGGAAGGCAAGGTGTTTAATCATAGAATGCTGAATTAGATTAAATTCTGGCAGCTACAGGCTTAGAAGTTAAACACTGCCATACCTAACTAGCACTGTCTCTAGTTCCTGGTCCAAACCATATGTTTTCCTCTAATTAGATTAAATTGGTTTAAGCCTTTCAGAGACTGTATGTATATATAATTTCAACCTCAAAGAAAATATGTGACATGGTTCATTTCAGCACACGTGTAATTTTGAGGGATTTCTTTACAACTGGAAAATCTAATTACAAGGAAGGCTACAAGCTCACCCTGGAAGGCAATATTCAACAGCACTGCCATATCTACCGAACAACACTATGAGACAGCACTGACACTATCAGCCTTGATAAGACCTACATCGTCATCACTGGGTTTTGACTTTACAGGCTATGTTCACAAGTAGAATATTAATAATAGCTTCCTTTCTTTGGACTTGCAGACATAGGAACCTAGCACTGCATCCAGTCAAATTCCTTCCCCCACTCACAACCCCAAAACCAAGTGCCCCCTTCTGCTTCCTTTCAAAAGAGCTTCTTAAAAAGTACCCCACCGTTGAAGTCAGTGTGGAGAAGGAAAAACAGAAAAAAACCAAACCAAACCAAAACTCTCAAATCTGAGCAGTTTTTGTAATGCTCTGGATTATGATACTATTCCCATCAGTCAGGTCTTCCTGCTCGGAGACTGGCAAGCACCGCAGCTCTCATATAAACAGGGCAGGAAAAGAAGATTCCCAGATCCACACCATGTCCCACCGGCAATTCAGATACGTATCCTCCCAGACCTTCTGCCCATGCACGGATCAGCAGCGAGGGTTTATGGCTGAGGAAGCTGATGCTCTGAGGTGGTGATGCTGCAGATGAACCTGTCTTTATTCTGATGCTCCTCCTGCAGCACTGCGAATGAGAAGTGCAGCTCAAGCAGCACTGGTATTTACAAATTGCAGCTCGCTCTACTTATACACTTCAGAGGAGGAGTAATATGTAATAACAGTATAATGCTATTATTATGATAATGATGATTAATACACAGCCCTAAGCGATGCTAGTCTAAATGTTGAGCTCTACTGCAACTTTTTCTGTTAGAAAACTAATTCAAAAAGAAGTGAAGAATTTCCTTAAATAGTTTTTAACAAGAAACATAGAAAAACAATGCTTTGATACCTAATTAAAATATTTTTTGAATTATTTGTTGCAATACTCCATTTCAAAATGACTGCTGGCTACAGCTACATGCAATGGCATGCAGTAACAAAGAGATCAATAAATAAGACAAAATTCAAATGCAATTTTTAAATTGACCTAGGACAATATTTTATTTTGGAACAGATGGTAAATTTTTTGAAGAGTGGCCTATGGCCTTTTTTCAACATTCTATCACTGAAGAAGTCTTCTTTAGCTGGGCTCGAGTGCTTCCAAGCTCTTTATGCTGCTTCTGACTTTCAAACAAGAGGGTGACATGGGAGGATAAGATTTGTTCCACATCTTGCATTATGTGCTCATGCAGGTTTTAGCATGAAATCACGGGTGACTCTTTGCTGTACTAGCATGATAAAAATAACAATTTCTGTATTGTTGGTATACAACAGTAATAAAATAACAGTACTGAATGATTACATTATTTTACAGAGTTGATTAAACTGAGATTTAGCTGTGGAACTGATGTGGTCAGCGACAACATTTTACTGAGGGTATGGACAATCTGACCACCTGTGACAGATCCATTTTTTCCCTCTCTAGTTTTAGCTTTCTGCTGCAAAACTTATTTGGCAAACTGCTTGGATTTCTAGTTTTGCTTCTTCAACAAAAGTCCAAAGCTGCTTAAAAGTCTTACTCACCTAGAAACCTAGAAATGTCTATTGAAATTAGCAACCAAGCTAAGTAGTCTGGGGCAGTGATTTACATTTATGGCACTTTAAGACTCCTTTACCCTTCCTGAGCAGTGGAAAGGTAGGTCAGCAAAAATGAGAATAAGACCTTAGAACTATGCTATTTATAAAACAATATGAAATAAAAAAGAGAATGTATTAAAATGGTAGAAAAAGTGGTATTTATATCCATGTCCTTCTGTCTTCTTATTCTTATGTCACAAAAGCGCTTTCTGTTCTGAATAGAAGAGGTTTCACAGTATAGTAAAAATTGTATTTTTGCAAAGAAGTGTTTTATACAAAAGTTGAATTAAAATTCACAAAGCCGTACTGTAATAGCATCAAGACACTCCTGGGCATGTTTTAATGGTCCATTAATACACGCCTCCAGTGGCTGAATGTATGAGGCTGCACATCCACAGCATGTATTTGCAGACCTCTGAAACATGCCCTGTCATGTGCTAATATTATATTACACTGGTACACTACCTGGGAAGCCTCAGAAGTAGTGTCCAAAAAAGAGAGAAAAATGTTTTTGAGCTTTGGAAAATATTATGATTAATTGCCTGTCTGTGTCTATTGTATTGTTCAGTTATTCAATAAATACCAAAATGGTATTAAAGCAAATAAACTCTGTAACAACCAAAGAAAATGATCTGGTTTTAAATACTACACTGCATGTTGAACCACATTAGGCCTCTTGTACACATGCAGAATGATGAATCCTTGCCTTAAAGGGCTTATAGGTAAATACGGTGTAGCTTTGGAAAGGTTATAAATGAAGAAGTTCCATAAGAGATGCCTACTTATTTCTACTCTACTGTTTTCCTTCTCCATTTTTATCTTTCACTCTAACCTGTGCTTATTTTAGCTAATGTAACACTTTTTTATTCTTTCATAAAAAGGATTTTGAAATACAAGATGTCATGAGCCTTGATTACCTTGAGAAATATGCTATAGATCCTCTTCAGAAGAACAGATATTTTTAACTCAGAAGGGCCTTTCAAGAATTCTCATGCATGGTAAATCTCTTAAGAAAAATACTTGAGTATATACTAAAATGTATTTCTACTCAGCAAAGTTTCTCCATGAGCTTAAATTCCATTGATCTCCCATGCATACCTAAAGATAAGCATGCGTGTGAGCTTCTTGCTGGAAGGAGATGCACTGATGAGGCCAGAGCTCTCTGTAAAGCTGCTTTTTGCATGAGGCCATGCAATGCTACACATTAAAATACTGGGAAAAACAATTTGGTCACAAGTAAGGAAGGTGTTTTTAAAATATAGTTTACTTACCTTAATAGGAGCAAAACATAGGAGAATTTCATATGCTTAAAAGTTCTTTCTTCATTTGGCATGTCTTCTTGCTTTGACAATTAAACATATAATGGAGGAGAAAAGGAATAATTACTGTACAGATCGATGTTCCTCCTCTCCTGTCTTTTGTAACTATGGCATTCTATTTCACTGAGAGGTCATTTAAATAAAATGCATTAAACAACTAATTTGAATTAATTGCTTTTTAAAAATAAATAAAATACACCTTGTAACAGATATTAGTAACTACTTACAAGACAGACTTATTTTTTCAGTGTTTTGCTGGCAGATGGTACAATTCCAGCATCACAGCAAATTGTCACTGAGTGGAGATCATTTATTCTGGAGTTGTCCTACTTCGCTTGTGCGTCTTTGACTGAGAAGTACCTGAAAGGTTTAAATATTAAAGAAAATGAGACAAATCAAGATTAGGTAACTTCAGGAAGTTGTGCTTTAGTCAAATCGCGTTCATCACAAGAGATGTAGGGGAAGTAAAAGTTGTGTGATATACAGGTGGTCTCATACAGCCTTCTGGCAATGAATTGACTTCCTGATCAGTGACCATTTATTTTTTCTTCCAGTTCAGCAAAGAAAGGCCCTGTGGTGCTTTGCTACTAACGATGCTTTTTTTTCTAATATTTGATATCAGTAGTTGTCTGCCTGCCCACTCTTCTGATGTTGGAATTGACCAAGAAATGAGGAATAGTCCAATCTGTCTTCAGATATTAATCAGGCTGGACCCTCAAACATTTTGTGTCAAACCTGTACAGTAAACATGCCTCTTCTCAGTGCTACTTGGAAAACCCACTGTGTCTGTTGGGGTTTCAGAAGCTCTGAGAGAGATGATTTTCCAAGCACAATTAATAGTCTGCAAAATATGCACTTCACCTAGACTCCAAATGTTCATGAAAATGAGACAGATAAAATTTCCGGGATCCATGTTCTTGCATTTATCACAGTCAGTTAGACGTACTGAAATCGAGAGAGAATTTCAATTTTTCAAGCACTCTGATATGTCATAACCTGGACTGCATTTCCCTGTTCTCCATGCCTGGGAGATGCAGGTCTATATTCACAAGGACCATGGCAGAAAGCCTCTACTGTTCCTGCCAGCGGTTTCATGGGAAGGCTCCAGCTCACGAGCAAATTCCTCAGCCCCATGAAACGGCCCTCAGCTCTTTGTTGTGATCCCAGTTTGTAAGCGGGTGAACACCTGAACACGCATTAGCTGAAGTGCAGGAGTGCTGGTAGCCTCTCTGTTCTCCTCTGTGGGTGATCATGCTAGGCGTGATATAGGCCTTTCAGAACAGGACCACAGATTTGTGCTGCTGATTCAGGCAAATTTCCATTTTTCCTTGACTATAAAATGCTCTCAATCTTCAGGTAAATTGCTCATTTCTCTATCAGAGACCTTCACTCATTTGCTTTCTTCTCGAAAAAAATCTTCCCTTTGTTTTTATATCTCTCTTACTTGTTGGACAGATTTACTCTCCATTATCTTTTCTCTGTCTGCTTGTAATTTTTCTCTTTGGAAGCACTTTCCTGCTTGTGAAACCAGTGCTGGCCCCTTACCAAAAACAGCAGATGTCAGGGTCTTGTGATCTGGTTACCTGTTAAAACAAAAAACCAGTGATATTGACTCTGGCGATATGATAAGCTCTCTCTCTGTAAATAAAACAAACATTAAAGAATCTTTACCTATAAATTAAACTGTAAGTGAAGAATGAAAAAGAAATGTGTAGTTGGAATTTTTGCTGCATAGTTATGAAATGGTGGTACAGAATCATGATACAAGCACCTCCAAACCAGTAACAATAAGAATATCCAAAGGAACATAAATAATTACAGGGATATCCCAAGACCAATAGGAAGAAATATAGATAGATAAAATTAAAGTTGCCAAGAAAAACTTCCTGACATTGAAATGCACTAAGCTTTCAGCCCATCTCTTGGGGGAATAGAAAGGCCCATCACTTGAAATGTTTAACACTAGACTGGAGGAATCACTAGAAAAATATACTACAGGGAACAACTTGTTATTGGCAGAAAGATGGACTGAATGCTGTAAAAGGGATTTTCTATCTCTAATGTTTACTTTTTATGATAGTCATTTATGTTTTTCCTTCATTACAGGTAGAGAAAAATCTATAAAAGTTATTTGCTCTGGCACAGCATATTTAATTTCTATAGAGCAATGTTTTTGGTGTGTTCTAGCAAGCTTTAATTCTACTTGCTTTTCCTCATGCATTTTTTCCATATACATTTTGAGGTTCTTTTTAGTAAAAGGGTAAAATCTTTACAGAACTAAACGAATGTTCCCTTCTCTTCCCTGAAGCCTTCTTGGGCTGTATGCTAAACACCATGGAAACCCCATGTATACTCCCCAGGTTTGGATTTAGCTTAAGGGAGGAAGAAAATTATGTCAGAGGTTTAAAGAGAGAACTAAAGCAGTGGAAGCATAAATGAAACATTCAGAACATGAGGAAGGGAAGGAGGAAGACATTCAGATTTGGGAAAGCGGGAATTGCACACACCCAAGACAGGAGATGGCTTGCAGCTCTTTGGAAATCACGTAGAGCAGGGGTGTCAAACTCATTTTCACCGGTGGCCACATCAGCCTATTGGTTGCCCTCAAAGGGCCGAATGTAAATTTAGGACTATATAAATGTAGGATTAGCTACATTTATACAATCCTAAAATTACTTTGGGCCCTTTGGCGGCAACTGCGAGGCTGATGTGGCCCCTGGCGAAAATGAGTTTGATGCTCCTGACCTAGTGCTAAGCAGGCTGGGGGGCGTCGCTAAGTGGCGTTGGGTGAAGTGAATTTCTGCTTCGGCAATTCGAACTTCTAAAGGACAAAATTTCCTATATCCCTAAGTGACAAGCTGCATTCGGGATGTGAACATTATTGTTATCAGTAGAGGAAAAAGCAAAGAGGGAAAAAGTAAGGGTAAAACTATACTTGGTGATGGCTTCTTATTGTCCTGGCATAGTGTAGCTGGTTGGGGTCAAAAACATGGGTGTTATCAAATGAAAGCAAACAAATAAAAATAATTTTTGTATGTAAAAACCAGGCCCGTTTATTTCACCCAAACTTTTCCTCAGAGCAGCAAAGTCAAAATACCAACTTCATGTTTTAAATAATACAACGACCCTGAATAAGCTAAAGGTTATATCTCCCCATCACCCCCTGCCCCCTTGCTCTCCTCTTTGCAGACCACCGGGAGCTGGAGCTGGCTTTTGTGCAGCAGTGTGACCGGAGGGATGCGGGGAGGACAGAGGTGGTGCTGTGTTACCCCTCTGGGGACACCGTGACAATCCAGCCAAAAGGCATCTATTTTACTGTGGAGAGAAGCGGGACGAGGAGTGGTTTCCAAAGACACGGGCCTCTCGTTTTTGCCAAGCAGCTTGAGTCTCCCTGCCTGGCTGCTGAGCAAGGGATATGATTAATGAAAAGATGTCAGAATGATAATCCCTACTATCAGGAAATAGTGGATGGGAATTTTTTTTCCTTGGCAAATTGGGGGATGGTAAGAAGAGTGAGAAGAGAATAAGCAAGCAAAAGGGTAATAAGGAAAAAGGAAAGGTTTTGAAGAGAGAAAACAGTAATTATATATATATATATATACATAAAATACAACCTCCCCTCTGCCCACCCCTTTAATGTTTCTCTGGTGGAGTAATAAGATACCTTCAGCGTTATAAATAGCAGCACAGATGTTGACAGAAAAATGCTCCCTTAATTACCATACAAACTGCTTTACTTGAGTGAACCGTTTAAAGCGGCCTCCAAAGGAAGTTCACTCAAGCAATTCCACAGATTACAGCTAATGAACAATATTTCCTCGCTCCTATTTAGTGCTCATTAAAATGTAAAAGCCTTTCATTTTCAACAGGCACACAATAAATAATTCCTCTCGCTCTCTCTCCCCGCTGCCTGGGAGCAGCCAGGATGGGAGCGGGGAGGGGAAGAGACCGGCAGAGATAGCGGGGGCGAGACGCAGGAGGCAAATAAGTGGGTTGGAGAAAAGCGTCCAATTCATTAAAATCCCTGGAAGTGGTGGTGGTGGCTGCTGCTGCTCGTCGCGACAGGCGATGCTGGTGTTTGGAGCTGGGCAGGCAGGTTTGGAGCTCAGCAGACAGCTCGGACCATCCCCGACCCAGCCGCTCGCCCCCACGCTCCTCCGAGACAGCCCCCGCGCCGGGGCCGGAGCCGCCACGAGTCGCTCCCGCGCTCGCATGAACCCAACGCGGAGAACTGGGAGAGGACAAAAGATGAAAAAGCTGTGACAAAAAAACCAGCAGTCCGGCTCCGGCTGAGGTTTGTTTGGAGTCTGTTTAAAACTTCTCACTGGCTTCAGCCTTGCAACTACCCCTTGCACACCTTCCCTTTTCGTCTTTGTTTGTAGTCCTGCCAAGCTGAACGGGATACTTGCAGCGTCGGAGGTTCGCTTCATTCTTTAGCTACCAAGATGCAGGATCGTACAGGGCCAGCCACACAAATGGTGCCTTGCTGGACAAACAAGGTGCTGGGAGGCTGAAAACTAGAGGGATCTGTCTACATTCAGGTGCCATGACATGAAAGAGCCTGCGATTATCTGTTCCCTCATCCCCAGCCTACTAGGATTTTAGTTTAATTTACAAAATAAAAACTTACAGGCCTGTCAAATCATGAAACAAAGCCATAGAAAGAAAATAAGAAAAAAACAAAGCCCACAAATCTGAAATTATTATTTTAAGTCGAATTTCAGTTAAACGGATGAGTAGGATATGCAGAGGTGCCAGCTGGATTCACGTTAGTCACTGCAGCTGTCTGCTCACAGATACGTGTCACACAAACAATCTCCACTGGTTTATATAGGAATTATTGAAGAAGCAGAAGACCAAAAAAAAGTTAGCAAGCCACTGAGGTGGCGTGCAGCAGATACCTGTTTAAAAACTGCAGGAAAGAAAGCCTATTTCGCCCTCTCTTAAGATGAATGGGTAAACCATCATGTTACTGAAACACAACACTGATGTTAAGCTGGGGTACATGGTAGAATGTAGCTGAAAGGATACAGAAACAGACTTTAACAGGCTATAATCATAGACAGAAACATGACTCTTCCTTCCTTTGTCTGCCAAAAAAACCTGCAGTACCCTTCCCACTGCCCTGGTATTTTTAAATTTATTTTTGATTTTTTTTTTCTCCTCTGTTCCTCCAAACTTCTAAGTGGCAGAAGGGCTTCACAGTCCCTTCCCGTCTTCTTCCTACCCCCACAGCTGGAGCCGTGGTCCCCTCCGTCCCTGCCAGCCCAGCCGCCCCCTGCGCAGCTCTGCACAGGAGAGTGAATTAGCAGCGGAGAGAGTTGTTCTGTCAAAGGAGATGTTATTCCTGGCGGGGGCTGTGTATCACAACCTTGGCAGGGACCGCCCCAAAAAAATCCCTGATATTAGCCTCTCTGAATGGAGGGACCAATCTGAGTAGGATAAAAACCATCAGAGATTTCTCCTGTCTTTAATTTCAAGGCTTAAAAAATTGACAAGTGTATTTCCTGTGGTGATGCTGGTATACCCTGTACCTGAGCCATAAATAAGACTGTGGTGGTATTCAATCATCAGAAAAGAAAAAAAGGAAGTGGAGAACTAAGATTTTATATTGACCTAAGCCTCAGACTTAGATAAACTTGTCAGGAATATCACTTTGTGGTGACTTTATCTTTGTTAAACTTGTGCATGGGGAATAGGTATTCTCACAGCTTGCAGGGACTGCTGTGACCGAAGGAAACCCACTTGCTGCCTTGCCACAATACCGCCCGCTTGTCCTAGAATAAAACCTTGCCTTGTGGATGCAATTAAATTTCTGCGTCAGGATAATAACTACAATCATGTGTTTCCTCTGACAAAAAATATTTGCAATTAATAAGCGCAAAAGGAGTGCAGAAGAACTATAAAGCTGATCCAGTCCTGCCCATGTCCTGAGTGCTTTCAGAAGAGGTGCTGCCCCGTTCTTACTGCGGGCCCACCGACCAAAACATGGTACGGTTTGTGCAGTCGGGAATGGTGTGACTTAATATCTCATCCTCACGCGTTTCCTGCGAGCAGAAAACTCTAGTAAAGAAGTAAGTTTACTATCAGGGCAATATTATCGATGCTTTCAACACTCTGTACTTGCTTTTTAACTAAGGTCATTTGAAAACGGTCTTCAACACCCATCTCATTTGCTTTTTTATGCTTGCCAATTTAGCGTTGTATTCACAGTGATTAATTAGTTTGTGGTGAAGGTTTATTAGGTAATCTTTCTGTCAATCAAAAATCACAGAGATTTCTGAGCAAAGAACATCCAGAGATTTTAGAAAGACAAGTAACTGATATTGTTACCTTTGTGTATGAAAAGTAGGAGCTTAGCCTCAACATGTGACCAGATACAAAAGGCTTTAAAGCATGAATTTACTTATATTTTTAAGAAGAATCTAGAAGTCTCTTCACTTTCTACATCTACAGCCCATGTTTACTGTCTGATGAACTTGCAGGGCTGCTTTAAAAGACCAAGCAGTAGTTTTCTTCAACAAAGAAAAAACTTCTGTATCTCATCATTTGGGAAAGTTGCTATGTAGTTCACTCATTTCAATATGACCCAAAGCAAGGTAATATTTCATATTTAAAAGCATCTTCACCTGGAAATTCTTTCAAATGTTCATATTCAGGAACGCAATCTGTATAGAAAAAAAGAAAAATTTTAAGACATTTCTGGTTTTACCCCTTTCTTTATGTGTGGAATGACAAATGAGATTTCTTTTAGGGAGGGATGAGATTACCTCAACTTAACTGTTTCTAAAAATGAAGAATCAGCGGCAGACTGTGTAAGAAATATATACTGATTATCATCTGCCTGCCTTCTTTACACGTTTTTACTGACCTTTTCTATTGTTCCCAGAATTGTGTGAAAACTTACTGCAATCTATACTGCACTATTTCCTATTTATGAGCTTCCTTGTTGATGGGCATACCTCAAAAAAACCCCCACCAAACAAAAAGGCAGAAAATGGCAAGATTCTTCTTCTCCTTTTAGATAGGTCACTTCACTAATCTACATGAACTTGGTGTTTTCCAGAAGATCTTGAACCTTACTGTGAAAAATATAGTGAAGGTAAATGGCTTTCTTGACCAGAAAAGGTATTATATTGAAGAGGTTGGGAAAAGGGCTTGCAGATATTAGCTGATTAAATTACACACTACGTAAACGTATGTCACATTATGATTTTTACAGTATTAAGGTAACATGTAAAGAGATATGGATTAATACTAAGAATCTGACTAGCTTACCACTTTTCAGAGCCATTACTGTTTTAAATTACACTGGTGTCGGTCTAAAAATGTAAAATGGTATATACCACTGTGAGAATAAGTAGTAAGTTAGCTGGACTCCTTCCTCTGTCACCTCCTTGAGAAAGCTGTGGGTTATTTCTATGACTCAGAGGTGATGAACAGGCAGCAGCAAAATCAGATGACAAATTCAGATGAAATTATACAGATGTACTATTTTCCCCCACTAGCTAAATTCAATTCTTTTTGTGGGCTTTGAGATTACAGATCTGGATCTGGAACAGGAGCAGATAAAGGGCACATGGGGCCACAAATTGGATAACTTTGACATAAGGACAGATGATATAAAACTATAATCGGTTGAATATATAATCAGACTATTTAAAAGCAGCTTTTCCAAATTAAAAAATAAATAGGCAAGTATATGTCTGATAAAATAATTACAGCACATGTTCTACAGCTTTGATAAACACCCCTCTCCCCGCACCCACTCTTATATACAAACCCAATATAGATTGACTCCAACTGATCAACGTGAATATAGACAGACAGGTTTTAGCTGAGAGTTCACCCGCAGAGCAAGCTTGACTATGCGAATCAAACAGTTCTGGGGCATATTATTTTAGTGTTACAAAAGCTGTATGAAAATATGTTCAAAATTATTCTGGAAGCCAGAATAATGTAATTTCAGTATATCTTTATTAATCATCATTTTTTTATTTTATTATTTCCATTTTAGCTAGACTGCATTTTATTGAATTGGCTTTTGAAAATCTTTCACGGTTTTATCAAAAGTGGTAAGGCTCCATTCAGAGGTTTCCTTTCATGCCCGAGACATGAAATTGGAGTAACCAACAATTTGCACGCATAATTCCAGCATACCAAATGAGGGAACAAAGACAGAGGCAAAAATTGAATCTGCTGTCTTCCCTGTCTTATTGCAGGAGACCACTGGAAAGGAGAAAAAAAAAAAAAAAAAAAAAGGCAAATTAACTGTTTTCTTGAGATCCCCCAGAAAGCTGTATCACCAGCATTTCGTCTATGGGTATGCAGGAGATGCCGGTACGCCTGGCATGCCTCTGGTAGATGGATGATACTGATGGCAATCTAACTGGAACATCCTGCCTGAATATGAACAACAGATTTGTCAGTGTGTGACAGGCTGACAGCCCAGCTCCCAGCTGCTTGTCCACTGTTGTTAAATCAGTACCTTGTCTAAGTGTTCAGCAAAGAGGCAATCTGCTTCCTCCATTCGTACAGGCAGGTTGCCAGTTAAAAAACAAGTATTGGCTTTAGGCTGCGGTGCCATAATGCATTGAAAAGATGCAATCTAAACCTTTGTATACTCCTTAGGCAATAAAGAGTGGGACTTGGAAGTACAGGCTCAGACTCGAGACTATCCTTTTCAAAACAACAAGGATAACTCCACATGGGAATCACGAAAGAAATGCACGAGGATTTGAAAGCTGTGAATGACTTAATAGAACTTATTTAAGGAGGAAAATATGGTGTATTTTGGTATCAGGAAAGCAAGTTCATGCTGCTGTACTCAAGAGCATGCCAGAATTTCTGTTATAACCCTGTCTTTAAGCAGTTTATAATTCATCAACAGTAACAATTAGCTCTAGGCTGAAATTCTATATGCAAATATGCAATCCAGAAGCACTTTCGGGGGAGAGAAAAAGAAAACCAACAAAAAACAAACAGTAAAGAAAAAAACCCTGCTAACATATACAGCAACACTAAACTACAGAACACAAAGAAACAGCTTAATGGTTTCAGGAGGTTTTTTTTTTAAATTTCTGTGACAAAGTCTCCAGCCGGTTTTGGTTCTTTAATTTGGTTGCTATTGGCTGACCATGTGAAAGAGGGGTCTAAAAACTGTGACGACAACAAAACAAACTAAGGAGATCTGATTTCCTAGCATTAATACTAATATTTTCAGCTTTTGGGTGCTGTGTGCACGTGAAGCAACCTCTGAGGTGATGCTCAGTTATCCGAGAACTGAGAGGAATTTACACCACCGACTGCAATGTCTCTTTTGAAGCAGTTTCAATCTGTCAAGTCATTCACGAGGTATATTTAAGAGTCTCTAAACACAGATCTATACATCAGATATCTATAGGCTGAGAAAGAACCACCACAGTTTATTGGATCAATAATCATCATAGTCTCACTCATGTCCTTTGTGTAAGCGAGGCTTCCCAGCGGTGTCACCAGGTACCCTTGTCCTAGGTCAACCTGTAGCCAAGGAGGTCTAACCAAGCTTCACGTTTTGCTCCCATTCTTAGCTGGGAGCTTTGCCCAGCTCTCCCAACCACTGCTCCTCCCTCAGGCAGAAATGTCATCGGTTGTTCCCTGCACCACGGGGATCCAGCTGCACCTTCCCACCACCGCTGCCATTAGATGCTACTTATCTTGCTTGGGCTGGGAAGTCATACACAAGTCCTAAGCATGCAGCTGCATATACATATAAAGTTCTCCATGCACTTCTATCTTCTTAAGCATCTTTTCCACAAGGTCCTAGGTCAGGTAAGTGTCCCTGTTTCAGAACAATGTTTATATGCATACATTTCATCTAAAGTCACTGAGATTTAAACATGAGCTTGTTACTGTCTTTCCCAATGACAGCCCATCTCCATTTAAAAGTTTCTCTAAAAATAAGGATAATTATATGCATTTACACATTTAAATACATTCTTGATGATTATCCATTCCAAAGTAACAATGCAGACTTCTAAAATACATTACTTATCAATTTATCTGCTTCGAAACTCACAATATGGCCTTTAGAAAATAAAGCAAACTGGAGGAGGAAGGGACATGTAAAAAAAGCCACTGCAACGGAATAATTTGCTTGCAGAATAACATTTTGCAACCTGTGTGGCCTATGTGGAATACATAATGGTTCAGAAAAAAAGACACCGTTGGCAGGTTTGAGTGTGAATTCTCCTCTTAGTAAGAAAACCATGTCTAATGAATGCTGAAAGAAACTTTAGGTCACGTCACACCATGAAGCATGCTGATAGCTAATAAAACAACTACATCTTATGAATAAAAGGAGAAAGAATTAAGCTAATATTCTGCTATCGTGCCCTTCTCCGATTTCCTTATAATTACCAAATACCAAATCAATTTGTATTATGATGTTTCCTCTTTCTTTAGAAGGTGTGTGAGATTTAGCAGAAAGGTAAGGTACTCAAACTACAAGGTTTAAAGTGAGAGCACAATCTGTTTGTGGTTTCCAAGTGTACTGTAGCTGAAGTCATTTTTACTGTTTGCCACAATCTAGAAGGCAAAGGGGCAAAATATTTATGTAAGAAATGCCTGCTCTGCATCTCATGTCACTGTTGTTTGAATGTGTCATAAAATTCAAACATAATTCTGTGACAATTAGCTTCATAATAATATATTCAGAAATACAATGCTGCATCTTATGCCAGAAACTATTTTCTGCTTCAGTGTTTCACTATGGCTGTGCTTTTTGAAGGAGCCAACTATTTTAAACCAAAGCTGCTTTTTTGGTTTTTTTTCCTTCCCTGTGGAAAAGTAAGATGTTAATATACTCAGTTGCTACCTAGGAGTATTTTTCCATTTGTGGGAAAAGAGTTGCTTTACAAAAAAGAATCACCAAAGCAATGCTAAGAAGTTCAGTGTACAAACACTTCATGTTAGGACATTTATAAAATAATATACTTGTTTGTTTTACCAGCCTTCTTGATGATTATCTTTAATTAAATCTGTAATTTAATTATCTTTTTCTCATTTTGTCGATCTTTGTAACCTGAATAGTGGCAGTGAACATCTAAATTGCACCTTTATTTACAGCTACTTTTATGTTTGTTTCTCAGGGCTAATGAAATGGAGTGCCTTCAGCAGCTCCGCTTGCACAAGAATTTTTAAAGCAGCTATGTAAAAATTATAATTAACACAATAGCTAATACGGAAGCATTATCTTCTTTATCATTATGCTGATACTAATGAAAAGGTTACTGAGATGTTACTTACTTGACCAAAAAATAATAATGGCTAAAATTTTTCGAGTGAAAATGAATCTGATACATTTACACAAATCAGTTGAAAATTTCTCTTGAATCCAATGGGCTTTAGCTGTATTTTTAGGTAGCAAATAGTTAAGAATAATAAACAAAAATACTTGCCCTTTTTTTTTTGTCCCCCCAGTTGCTAATCACACACTAAAGTATTAATTTCAACAGCTTGAGACCTGGGGACAGGGAGTCAGATCTCTATCTCCGGTAAACCTGTGGGTCTGACCCTGGAGTTTCCTCTCTCTTCAGTATGTACATAATCAGGAATAGCAATATACACCCAGAGACAACGTTCTCCTCTTCCCTCTTTTTTTAAATTCAGAGGGAAGAGGGCTTTGTATGTGGATAACTATTTCTGCCTTCATTTTCCCCATTTCAAGATGATTTTCAGTCAGCATGATATTATGAATCCTATTTAACTATGCTTAAGATCTCTCATTTAGAGTTAAGTGGAAGAAGAAAAGGCAAAATTGTCTTTGCAGATGTTAAGAAGAAATTCATTGCAAGCAATCATCATTTAATATCCAGTGCTGACTTTTTGAACAAGTGCTTTCTCTAAATAATAAATCAAATGAGTTGGCACTAACAATAATACCTCCGAATATGAATGAGGAAAACAAGAATATTAAAACAATAGAAACATTAACATACAAACCCCTGCTATTTACAGCAGGGAATGGCAGAGGATGGTGTGAAAAATAGCTGCTGCTTTTAATCAGTTTTGTTGTGATCTGTTCCCACCAGTGCTGGCTGCTGTTATGGAAAAAGAACTGGCTCCTTCCAGCCACTGGGTACCCAGTCCCTTAAATCCGAGCCTGCAGCATTTATTCTTTAAGGAGTCATCGATGATGCTGAACGATGCACCAAACTGGGCTCTTTTCCTGGTCCAGTCCTCATCGGTGAGTGCTCACAGGACACTCCTCACCAAAAGCACCTTGGTTCTCTTGGCCCTGAGGTCTCACCCTGAGCTCTGCTGGCCCTTCCCAGGATGTCCCTCCGGCTCCATGGTACGGGAAACACCCCAGGAGTGTTGTATATTAATTTCTCACTAACACACACCGATGACATCACCTGGTAAGTATTGGGACCTCTGAAGGCATCACAGAATCACAGAACGTTAGGGATTGGAAGGGACCTCGAAAGATCATCCAGTCCAATCCCCCCACCGGAGCAGGAACACCCAGATGAGGTTACACAGGAAGGCGTCCAGGCGGGTTTTGAATGTCTCCAGAGAAGGAGACTCCACAACCTCCCTGGGCAGCCTGTTCCAGGCTCTGGCACCCTCACCGTGAAGAAGTTTCTTCTCATATTTAAGTGGAACCTCTTGTGTTCCAGCTTGAACCCATTACCCCTTGTCCTATCATTGGATGTCACTGAGAAGAGCCTGGCTCCATCCTCCTGACACTCACCCTTTACATATTTACAAACATTACTGAGGTCACCCCTCAGTCTCCTCTTCTCCAAGCTAAAAAGCCCCAGCTCCCTCAGCCTTTCCTCATAAGGGAGATGCTCCACTCCCTTCATCATCTTTGTGGCCCTGCGCTGGACTCTCCCCAGCAGTTCCCTGTCCTTCTGGAACTGAGGGGCCCAGAACTGGACACAATATTCCAGATGCGGTCTCATGCGGTTTATCAGATCTTTGCCTTCTGTCACTGAAGGGTACTAGAGCTTGTACTAAAGAACCCCTTACCCTATAAAGCAAAAGGTGCCACATGAGAAACAAGAGTCAGATGCAGGTTTAGCAAACTAATTCAAGGGTATGGATGTGAAGTCCACACCTGGGGAGAAAAAATAGCTGTCTCCTCTCTATTCAAAGCCGACAACGGTACTTTTCAAGTGTTTGCATGTTGCTACAAATTACATAGGAATTGGGAACTAGGCATCACTTTGATCTAGGTGTGTTTTAACAGAACTGCTATTTTTCTTGTCTGTTTTAAATTTAATATATATATATTTTACATATTACATTCTGGCTTAACTACATAACTTACCAAAATGGCTTTGCCTTAATACCTCTGCCATATTCCCTAATAACGGGTCATAGGAAACAATAACTGAATGGGCAGGTTGAAGACACAAGTTCCAAACAAAATGAGCAGCAACTTCTAGATTAGCCATCAACCATTTAACTAGTTGAACTATCTATTGTGATCAGTGTAGCCAATTACTTTGGACCACCATGCTCTTCTATGCCTTGACTTTCACAAAGATACCCGTTACATCTTCTCCTAAGTGGCAAGTGATAGGACATGAGGAAATGGCTTCAAGTTGTGTCAGGGGAGGTTTAGATTGGGTATTAGGAAAAAAACCTTCATGGAAAGGGTTGTCAGGCATTGGAACAGGCTGCCCAGGGAAGTGGTGGAGTCACCATCCCTGGAGGTGTTTAAAAGGTGTTTAGACGAGGTTCTTAAGGACATGGTTTAGTGCTAGGGTTAGGTTAGGTTATGGTTGGACTCTATGATCTTGATGGTCTCTTCCAACTGAAATGATTCTATGATCTGGATGCCAGCAAATGCGAAGAAAAATATTAAGGGGAGAATGGTAGTCAGGACTGACCTAAACCCATTGACTGCTGTTGTGTTTGGATTAATGTTACACCTTGAAACACAGAAAATGAGACACAAAGGGATGTGAAGACAACTAACACTCAGAAATAGTCTGGAGTTTCTCTGGGAGAACGGTGTCACAGAGCAACCAAATTACTTCACTGAGGTCCCAGTGAAAGCCTGGTGTCGTCTCTAACTAAATTTCCAAAGCAGTCCCTTAAACACAATGCTACCCAGCCAAAAACGTGGTGGTTTTGAGAATATGAACGTAAACCCTAATGTGCTGAGAACTTGGCTACTCCTTGGGCGTTGAGAAGTGAGAAACTATTTTGCACCTAAGTGCCATTTCCCTGTGCATACTGACATACTCCCGATGTGCTCCAAGCAGCTGCCACAGGAGCAGGGCTGGAGGGCTTCCCCAAAACCCTGTCCCACTGCGTAGGCCACGGAGCAGCAGCGACAGTGCCCCGTCCCAGCTTTGGGGATTGAGCCAGCCTTGTATTTCTTTCTGACAGACCCAGACCTCTCTCTGCTGGTGTTGCCCCAGGTGGGGAAGCTGACTGCTACCTACTTGGTTATTGACATGGAGATGGTATAGTTTTAGTACCTGCTGTTGAGCTCTGTTTTAGTGACCTTATACCAGTTCCCAGTACAAGAGCATTTTTTTTTTTTCAATCAACAAGTGATTTTAAGGACCCTTGAGATAACTGCACTTCATCCTAATTATATATGAAGTACATCCACAGCTTTGCTATGCTTTCAGCTTTACTGGAATTTGCTGTGGCTTTCTCCTTGCCTTCTTGGAGTATTGCCTACACAATCCCACCTATTATGGCTATGTCTAAAATATAAAAAAATAGGGCTTTTGTGTGAACTGCAACGTCCTACATTTGTTCAGCATCAGACAGTAAACGAAGATGCTTTAGCAGCACATTCCTACAGGCTGATGTTCCAGACCCTACAATCAAATGTGAGGCTGTATTTGGGAGCAATTCTACCAGATGGCTGCATATTATGGAAGGTCCAGTGCCACTAAGAAATTCAGAGTGATAATAATAATAATTAAAGAAGAGTTTCTTCATAATTTCACTCATGGCAAAACTATGGTCTTTTTAAAGGTGATGACCAAGTGTTATTCAGATTTCAACAACCACTTTGGCTGCTTGTTTAACGTCAGGCTACAGCACCATGCAGCTACATCTAATACTGCTTGATGTGTGTAAAGCAGCGGGAAATCTTCAGTCTGAATGGGAGGGGAGAAGAACAAGGCTGTGATTCACCAAAGCTGAAATCTTCTCTTTATTGTGTACTGTTCTTCTTCTGAGTGTGCATATATCATCATACTGAGTAACTGCTGAAGGCTGAAATGAAAAACTCTTCTAAAAGGCATTCAAGCTAAAATGCTGCTTTTTCAGTATGTGCACATACACAAAGAGACACTCAGAAAAATATGTCAAGTCCATCTTTGGAACATCCCTCACATCCTTTCAAGACAATTGAGACAACAACCATTTTGTTGGTGAGTCAGATCAGAAAGTCTGCTAAGGATGGACACAGCAGCCCCACCACAACGAACAGTGAGAGGAGGGATTGCTTCTCCTCGGGCAGAAGTTGCTGCAGTCACAGATGTGGACATGAGTGAGTGTGCAGAGGAGAGGGTGGTGGTGGATGGACGTGGCATCGCGTGGGCTGTGGACACACTCTTCACTCTGGGGAATAGAAGGCACCAGCACTGTGATTTCCAGATCCTACTGTGTACCTGTGAGGGTCAATCTATTTTGTTGAGGACTTTGAATACTTGCACAGGGGATGGATTTCAGGCTGTAGGTAGTTCCTTCAGTGGCAGAGGAACGCGCACTAGTAGTCTCTGCTGTTCACCAGCATCATGTCACAATCTTCAGAAGAGATTTAGAAGGTAAATTAACAAAAAATAGCACAATCTTAATGCTCTGAGATAGATCCGAGCATTAAAAGTGTAGCAAATGCACTGTCTTCAGCCAACTGCAGCAATTTATCTTACAGATATGTCTCCCAAGATATGCTTCTTGTAGCCATTTCGCATATGTGTTGTTACTTCACTGGGAAGCACATTAAAAAAACCTTCTAGGAGAAAAGTTAGTCAATGTTAATGTGATAACAAAACTCAGCAGAAAACTATGAAAGTGACTTCATGACAATAACATGGAAAATCTATTTTAGGCTCTTTTCCCATACACCTGCTGTAAAACCACAGAACAACATAATTCAGGTCATGTCACACAGTTCCCTCTGAAATCTTGAACAACAGCTCCTCCATCCATTACCTCACTTGGAGACATCACACAACCCACTGGCCACCTCCACCCATGGATCTCTAACAAAATGAAAGTCCATCTTCAAATGTCTGAAGTAGCAGAACATTTATCACTACCTCCCAGAGACTGTTTTATACATTGTCTCTCCCACTGCCAGAAAGTCTGACCCACAGAAAAGTTGCCTTTTGAAATCTTTGATTTGCATCAGTCTTGTCAATAGCTATATACAGATTCAGGACTTAACAAAGAAGGAAGAGAAAGGTTAAATTATTACAAATACAATGCAACGATCAGGAAGAGAACAACGCCAGTCATTTTTATAATATTTACCTGCAATAACATCAGGCTTATTGTAGCCATACACTGAACTGTAGTAACTGATCCCAAGTTGTAAACCTTTAAATGGTTACATGGTGGACAAGTGCAGGCAGATACAATTTAATCAGTTGACACCAGATCCAACTGAGGGCTGGTTGCTCAGATTGCTGCTACCTACTCCCGTTAATGACATATTTGAATAAAAACAGCTGGAAAAAAAAAAATCAGGCTAGACTTTGCCACAGGTAAAAGTTTGGTAGGAGCTCAATCATATTCCTTTGTGACCAAATTTTGGTTAACCATCTTCATCAATCAAACATCAAACATCAGCTCCAAAACATCATGTCTTACATGAAGACTGGCCCAGCACCGTGTGGCACCATACTTAGACATATACAAAGCTTTTGTCACCAAAGCTTTCAAACCCTTTTCCCCCCTGGCCCCTCAGAACCACGTGCAATCTGTAGGTGGCCATTTTCTGCAACCAAGCTCATTTTAACATGTTCCAGCGATCCCGTGCCACATCTGGCAGGGCTTTGTGGGCTTGGCTCCCTCCAGAGGCTGAGGTGTCTTCTCGTGGGGAGGAAGGTTAGAAGGGGACTTGAAGGAAACTTCCCAGGTTCTCCCTTCTCTGCCATCGCTACTCCTCTTGAAGCATTGGCACTCCCTCCCGAAAGCTGAGAAGACAGTATCTCGTGGAGAGAATTTGGACACCAAGGGTTTATGAGGCAGGCAGCTTTACAAAGCAGTTTCTTCTCACCTCTGTAATGATCAGGAATGAACTGCACACCTTTCTGCTAACATATCCATGTATTTTCACACCACTCCTTTCCTCACACCTTCCCCTTGAGGAAAATGGAGCTTCCCATATTTTAGACAATGATTCAGCCACGAAATGTGCTGCCAAAACTGCAGCTGCCTTGGGGTTTGTCAGAATTCATTTCTTAAACACACTATTTGCCCTAAAACTTTCTGTTAGGAATGTGTAACAGTTGCAATTCACAGTACATGCACGATATGGACCATCTTTTGCTTTGTTGCACTGGATATCCAATGTGCAAAGCTTCTTCTATGTGTCATAAATATAAGACTTGCAGTTAGGGTATAGCTGTGAGATACCTTTCTCAGCAATATTGATGGGCTGATGTCTTTTTACGAACAAGTACCTTCAGAAAAAACTTAGCTGAATAGTCCCAAATGATTATATTTAAAATATAGAAATTCTTGAACTATATTTACTACATATATTTTTATGGAAAACCTGCTTATTTAAATACCCTGCACACACTGAAACTCCTGGTTATGAAAAAAGTGAAGAAAAATACTATTTGCTTTTAGGTAATCGGATTCTGTGGGATCTAATCCTATATCCTATTTATGGCTGTGCTAGCTATTCAAAATTAAAATGAACCTTTCATCCGTGTGTATCATAAATGGGCATTTATCAGGATTATATGATTTTGCAATCCATCTGAATATGTAACCAGAATTTGTTTTCTTTCCGTTTCACTATGTAATTACCATGCAACAATAACAAAAGTGACATGTTTGAAGAACAGATAAAATGCTGTAAATTGGCCAGTAATGGTGATATTTCCTCATCTTCTGAAAAACCCATTTATTCTCTCTCTCAACAAATCAAGGCATTGTCAGCCCATACTCATCTTGTGGCCAGAGGGGCCCTACCAATTTCTAGATGTAAGTGAATACTGGAATGCAGATGAGGGCTACTAACTAAGGCTTTCAAGCCCGGCAGCTGGTCTTAGCTTGCCTCAATTTCTAAATCATCCATAATGGGGCCAAGACCTCCGAAGCACTAAAAAGAGCAAGCTGACATGCTGGACAAACTGTTAATTTTTTCCTGAAGAAGCTGCTATATTGCACATCTGTCACTGGTGTGCAGACAATTACTCACCGAGTGGAAAAAAATCTGCTGCTTGTTTCTAGCCTAGTTGTTAACAGGCGCAATGGAAAAACACAAGAGCGTGAGAGCTGTGACAGGAAGACTTCTCGGCCTTCTCCCTCCTTTTGTGAAGTTGCATTTAGAAATTAAAACATTTGAAAACATCCACACTATGTGGAGTGCAGAGTCTGAACCACTACAATCAAACCCATACCTTAAGTCAATTCTATAGCTGTATTAGAGGTGCAAGTAGCAAAAATTTTTGTACAACTACTAATTGCCCTGAAAACATGCTTCTCTAAATTGTTGTGTTGCTCTGTAACAAACGCAGGTTAAGACTTTCAGAAATCATCATTGAAAGATTATAAACACAACATGAAAGAGAGATGAGAATAAACCTGCTGAAAGTGTTATTTTTCACGTCACATTCCTTAAATACCTATTAAAATCAACATGAAAAAATGCCTAATTGTAAAACATCCACAAGTTTTAGCCCATAAGGTGCTCAGACTATCATCAATAATTGTTCTGAGCTGAGTGGGGAAAACGACTGCCAGGCGTCCAAGTCTGGGGCAGCCAGCCAGCCTGCCCTCGGTCCTGGAGAGCACGGGGAGCAGATCATGAGGCTACTCAATGGATATGAAAACTATCCAGTCAGGGGGTCATAACAACATTCATCAAAGATGGTAAAAGAATCCATAAAAATCTCAACCTTCAACCATGGTGGCCACACCGCTCATGACATTTTTCACATAAATTTGTATGCAGCTGACCTATGGAATGGCTTTAAATATTTTAATTATTACATCAGCATACAGAATGAGGAAAATACCAGCAAGTGCTATACCAAACCTCCCTGACAGCAGGAAAACCTTGGCACAGTAACCTACTGCTGGTCTACGAGCTTCTTTCCCCTGGTTTAGGAGGTTACAACATACTGACCAAAGCTCGCATCTGGTTCCAGGCCCAATTCTACCAACCCCAAACTTTCAGAAATCTTGACTCGGAACTCCTTTTCCATAAATTAATAATTTCAATTTAAAATAATTAAATGAATGAAGAAAATAAAATATTACCTTTACAGTTCTTTTTCCTTTCCTCTGGCATGGGAGCATCAGACACAAATGGGTGATGTTTTCCAGGCAATACTTTGCGAGATAATACACAAACGGAAGCGGTGGCTTTCAGCAAAACACACGGTATTACAGGAGACTCTCAGAAGATTATATAGGTCATTAAGATTCGGTTGGACAGGATGCTGGGCCATCTTGTCTAGACCAGGCTTTTGCCAAGAAAGGTTAAACCAGATGATCCCTGTGGTCCCTTCCAAGCTGGTATTATATAATTCTACGATCACAAGGTCTCCTCTGAGGTCAAAACCAACAAAAAAAATCAAATCAATTTCTAAGGAAGGTGGGTTGACACCAGTTTGCAGACCACCACTTCAACAGTAAAAAAGCAGCAGTGGACAGTGCTGAAGGAAAGGTCCAGGGTGGGGGAGAACAGGCAGCTGAGAGTAGGACAATAACAAATACTCCACGTTCTGCAGGAAAATTTAAGAACCATCACTCAAGGCTCTTCTTTGGCAGAGCGGGTGGTGTATGCAACCTGCAGGATGATTTATGCTGTTTGACAAAGGCAGAAGACAACTCTAATGTACAGATAAAACCAAAACTGGCAAGAGTATATCATACCCTTGGCAGCCAGTGGCACTGTCTTGCTGGAGAGAAATCAGAATCTACTTAAAACGTCAGCTGTATGAAGAAATGCGTGTGTGCTTAGCAGGACACCAGCAGGAATCTCTGTGACTCACTCGCTAGTTGATTATATATTATCATAAAAGTGCTAAATAAAATAGCATTTATTGCCAGTTGACTCAAAAGAAAAAAAAAAAGAAGATAATACCCAACACCTTCCAAATGATGAAAACAAAATTTGTGACATTAAACTGACATCTTAAAATACAATAAAGACTACAAAGTTAGGTAAAAAAATTAAAACACAGTAAGAGCATATTTCATTTACCAAAGTTAACAGTGATGAGAAAATGGCAGCCGAAGAGAAGAACGGCTGACTTGGTGCAGTCAGGAAATTTTGGCCAAGATCCCACATAATTTCTCCTTCCACCTACCTTCGTGACCCTTACCTTCTCCTTCTCTCCATCAGCACGTATTGTGAGAAACAGCTGCTGAATGCAGCCCCACACGAACAAAAGGAGAGTTCTCATTCATTGTGCACTTCAGAAGCTGCCTTTTATCCAGGGAAATTTCTTCAGACCATTTCTCTCTAAAGGTATTTTTCAGAAACAATTAGGATCACAAAGGTAGTATATAAAGTGTCACAGAATTTTTCTATGGCTTGAAAAATAATTATCAGCTTATTTGCATTGTTAAACATTAATTAGCTATGAATGGTAATTTTTTTTAACACTGCAATACTTCAATTTCTCATTACAAAATAATTTCAGCTCTATTAATTAGTTTTAACAGTAACTCATAGTAATGGATGACACCTTAAGTGAGCTATTAAATGTACTTTACCACTGATTAGGAAGAAGACAACTAAAAAAACCTGGCTGGGTTTACACAAAGACAGAATATGAAACAATACATTGCAGACTGACTTCCGTAGAAGCAACTCACCCCTTTAAGTAATGTGGGCTTAGAAGAACCAAAGGCTTTGTCACACTTCTGTAAGGTATGTGGGGTGACCATTTAACAAATGGCCTAACACTTAACTATTGCTTTAATAATTTTATGTATTATACCATTCTCTGAAGAGGTCTACCTCTGTACGCATGTATGTGTGTTTGCTTGTGTAGACACATACAAGTATTAATAAATATTATAACTTAATTTTCTGAACTACACAGTATAAGGCTGCATCTTTTTTTTAGTTTTGCCTTTTCGATTTGCCAGGACCAAAGACAGAGAAGGGCTGTGGTTCTGGCCAAAATTCTTCAAATAGCCACTATCCTGGATGGTAACAAAAATCACCGCAGGACACTTCCCTCGCCATGACATTGCAACCTTTTCGTCATGGTCCAACACAATTAGTCTTGCAGCAGTTTATTTGGAATGATCCCCACCCCAAACTGCTGCCTAAAATCTGTATCTGTAACTGATATGGCATGACAAATGTATGAACCTCAAAGATGATCCAGATGCTTTGTTCCATAGTAAAATGGCAGCCTGTGCTGCTATTTTTAAGCCCATGCAAGTAGCTATCAAACTCCATGATCAGCAGACTTGACCTTTCCATGAAGTCCAAGCCTGCACTTACCAGGATGCTAATGATAACACAGAAACTGGTGCTGGCCCTTCCGCATGCTCACCTTTAAGCCTGAAGCCATTATGCAGAATCACAGAATGGTTGGGTTTGGAAGGGACCTCTGGAGATCATCTAGTCCACCCTACCTGCTAAAGCAGGTTCACCCAGAGCAGATTGCACAGGAATGTGCACAGGTGGGTCTTGAATGTCTCCAGAGAAGGAGACCCCACAACCTCTCTGGGCAGCCTGTTCCAGGGCTCTGGCACCCTCACAGGAAAGAAGTTTCTCCTCATATTCAGATGGAACCTCCTGTGCTTCAGCCTGTGCCCGTTGCCCCTCATCCTATCATTGGGCACCACTGAAAGGAGTCCAGTCCCATCCTCTTGACACTCAAACTTGAGATATTTCTAAGCATTGGTAAGATCCCCTCTCAGCCTTCTCTTCTTCAGGCTGAACAGACCCAGCTCTTGCAGCCTTTCTTCACAAGAAAGATATTCCAGACTCCTAATCATCTTTGTCATCAGAGTCAATGTGCCACTGGTCTGTGGGGTGAGTGGTCACATGCTGCAAAACAGTGTCTGCTGGGGTACAGTGATCAAGAAGAACCATAACCTAAACTTCTCAGGGCAAAGACAACTGAGATTTTTAACTTGCAGTAACAGGCAACATGGTCACTACCCGAGACAGTGGAAGTTGCCTTGGATGCTGTCCTTCACAGGACACTTTGACAATTCCAAAAGCAGTTTTGGAACGAGAATGTGGTTTCCAAAACTTTTTTTTTTTTTTTTGAGCTGGTGCTCCAAGAACTTGCTGCACCCCTGAAGTCTCTAGACCTGCTCATGTTGCAGACTCCCCGGCAGGAACCTCAGGCAGCTCTGACTCCCCAGTTTTCTGACACTGGTGCTCCTGGACCGGAAGCATGGAAATTGCTGCCAGGGCAGCCTCCAGTGATGGAGCTATACCACAACTACAAAAACCATCAGGTGAATTCAGTTTTTCCAGTTCTTTGCTTTGTGATGGGAAACATGCAAGTTTGGAGAGACTTTGTGAGACCTCCTCGCTGCAGGGCCTGAAGCCAGAAGGTTTCGGTGGCACAAACTGTCAAGGCTTCCAGGCTCTTTGATTTTCCAGGAGGGAGCCTGACTAAGTAGTTGGCCTGCAGAGGGGAGCTGGTAAAGCCAGAGCTGAAGACTGTGGTAATCTGGTCTCTGAATAACCTGTGGAATACAGCGTGTCTTGGCCACAGGTCATTGGAAAAGGCAAAATTTCACAAGAAATTAGATTCTTTGACATAGAAATTCTTACTTTTTGGATGAATATGGAGTCTGGATCACATATGAGAGTAGCTTTATTCGAAGGAATGATTTTTTTTTCCTCCGAAGACATGAATTTGGCACACCATAGTGCAAATTCAGATTTTATTCTATTAAATTTAAGCCGGAGAGGGAGAGTCACAATCACAGGCAGCCTACCTGGTGCAAAGTGCCTCTATTACCAAGCTCTCCAGAAGCCTTGAGCAGCGTTCATAGCCCTGGATGTTCAAAAGAGATCCCAGCTATGAGAGGCACACTTCTCAACGTCAGCAATAAACGAATGTAACAGGCAAACATCAAGTGCTGAGACTACGATTTGCAGGTGAAGCCCTACACCATTTCTCCATGAACCTTCATCATGGAAAACCCTGTGCCTACTGGGAAAACTGCAGGTAGGTACCACATAGAGGTTGAAAGGTGAGAGGATTCTCTAGATGGTAAATTCTTTGTTCCAATGCTTTTTCAAGTGGCAGCACCCCTGCCTGGACTTCTCGTTTTATTAAATTCCTGGCCAAGAGCTATTGTTTAGTAGCTGATGTTATCTTTGTGGGTAATGGGTGGAAATTGCCTAAATTCAGTTAATAAGAACTGTAATTCAGTAGCATTCATATGCTCAGTGAAAAAAGATGAAAAGTAAATCAACTTATATACTGCAACAAGCATAAAGGCAACCTGGTAATTCTGTTACATATTATTTACACCACATTAAGAAAATCCTTAAAATTATTATTGGCTCGCTCCCAGAGTATCTTATTTCAGTAATAAGGCATATCCATAGCATATAAAAAAGAAATTGGTGACAGATTATGTAAGTGTCCTCTCAGATAGTTGAACTACTTGAGTTTAATCCAAATTAACATACTGTCACTGGTATTCATGTTCAAGAAATTGTTACATTTTGTATTAGCTATACTTACGCATGTGTGGTGTATGTTGTAGATCACATCTATTACTACCAGAAATGAAGGCCAGCATTGCATATACTGAGAGTTTGGCATCTAGAAAATTTTAGATCAATACTCCACTTTCTTCACAAATGGCAGACACTTGAGGAAGCTGGAACTTTTTGAAAAAAATAGGCAACATATGTGGCATTCAAAATTAACTCTTAAGACTTCAAACCCAAAGTATAGAATTGAAAATTTGCATACTTGTAAATGCAACTGGAGAAATTCTTGTCCCTCCACCACAACATTCTGTAAGAAAACAGCCAAGTTTGTGCAAGAGAGAAAGCAACAGGACTCTGGTGAAAAGCAGTGAGGGTCTTCAAAGAAATCAAGGAGTTAAATGCAGAAACATTTTATGGGAGGAAAAAATAAAACACACTACAATGCCAATTCTTCAAAGAATCTCCTTGCACCACTTAAGTCTACCTTATAGGATTGTATGTTGAAACCATTTATATGCAATTTCCAAGGAAGCGAAACAAAAAAAAACCCAAAAAACCAAACCAAAACAAAATATCACAGCTCATTGAAGCAGAAAACAAAGCTCATGGAACTGAACAACCGGGGAGCAATCTGAGGTCCAGCACCAACAGTAAGTGGTGGTTCAGAAGATGATGGAGGAAGTTTGAGAGCAGACAAGTGCAGAACAAGCTGATTAAGCTGACTTACTGAGAAAGTTTGAAGGATTCAAAGCTGTAAATGCACGAGAAGTTTAACTTACCTCAGACACTAAAACTGCCAGTATCCTTCAAAGGTGGGTCAAAATGTTGGGTTGGTTTCTCAGTATCTTGTGGCGCTGAGTTTCACATTTCATGTGTTTCTTAATTCCTTACAATAGTAGCTTAAATGACAACCGAAATTACTTATTTCTTCTTGTTCTTGTCCTTGTCTCACATGACAGCTTTCTTTGTGTACACTGGAGAAAATACTACTTGGGACATCTACATTTTCCTTCTGTATACTTCTAATGCATGTTTTCCCTTGTTCATCTGCCCACAAATTTAAGAGAGATTTCAGATTTCTCATTGCATCATAGCCTTAGAAATTATTTTGATCCTTTCCATTATCTACAATTCTTACTTTTCTGCTATATCCTTTTAAAATTGAAAACATATACTTTCTTCCCCTTTTTCTTGTTACTTTGCTGCAATGAAATACTACATAACATGACAGAATCGACTACCAAGTACTAGACTGACTGCCTGATGGTGTCAACTGTGGCCCACACAACCTGCTGTGACCAGTTCATCGTGTGTTACTTTGAGCTGTGCAAATTGGAGATTCCAGCTTGAAACAGCACCCTGACTCCCTGAACAGTGGGGATGTACTGCGTTTGGTACTGAAAGGACAGACAGACCGACAGGAACCACAAGCCAATGTGCACATTACAGCAGGTGCTCTAAAGAAACTCAATGTTGAAGATGGGCCAGCACGATCCAGCAAAGGGGCAGCTGAGCCTGGAGGTCTGCAGGAACTCTGATGCCATGGAAAATTTAGGACTTGTATCTTCTACGGGGAAAGAAGTTAAGGCCCCAATCTGCAAACACTTGCATGCGTGCTTATTTTTAGTCCTATGTAGTACTTCACATCTTGAAGTCAATGGAGATATTTATGTGCAGGAAGCATTACACAGCTTCCAGTCTGCATCAGCTTGGGGCCACAGGAAAGAGAGGGGCCAACTCAACAGGCTAAAGACATTTCAGGCTGTCAGGGTCAAAATCTCTTAAAACAACTGATGAAGGCAACAGTAGGCCATTCAGAAAACTGGCCTAGGGAGGTACTGAAAAACAACTTCACTAGACTAGTAGCAACGATATAAAATCTTGAGTGGCATCACTGAGATTATATGTGAGATTACATTTTAAGAGAGAAAACATTGGGTATAATCACTTAAAATATAGATAGGGTGACACTTTTTCAGAAAAATGCACAAATATTAAGGATGAAAGACACCACTAAGGACAAGGCACAATTAAACTGAACGTATCTATGATAAAATACTCTGAAAGATAATATCATTTTAATAAGCCTGCATATTTAATCAGTGTAAATATATTAAAACAAAACCTACATTCTTTAGAGACTAATGACTTATTCACAACTTCAAAAGTCAGACTCCCCAATACTTAAATTCATCATAGCAATATGCTTTGTGCAGTCATGCCAAAATCATAATTTTGTACAGAAAAAAATACCTCATATTCATTCAAACCATTTTTCATAGCTGTTAATAACCAGCATTCTCATAGATGCAGGTTTACAGAACCTCAGTGATTTTCAGCCTTTTACTTAAAGATTGAATATTGAAATAGAAGCAATATACCATCATGGTGAAAATACCTCCAATATCTGTTTTGTTGTAGGACAGGAGAGAAGAATCATAGGAAGCCCAAACATTTCCACTAGAGTTACCTACTACCAGTCAACCATGAAACTTTTGTTGCTTTTGTAGTTTTCCACAATAACTTAAAGCACGCAAGTTGGTTGACAGTTTTACTAGACAAACTCTTTATAACTTAGTAGAGAGCAGACACAGGTTATATCAATCTATGCTGGTAAAGTTTTTTACATAGATTTTATTATCAAAAAACCCCTCAGACAAGCAGAACATCCATGCTGAAATTGCTGCACTTCCTCCAAGACTTCACAGTATAGAGAGGTCATTAAAAAAAAAAAAAATCACAATCTTAAATATGGTATCTATAAAAAACCGCCACTTGACCACGATAAAACCTTTCCCAGGGAGAATTCAAAGCAAAAACATATACCAATCTTTAAAAAAGCCATTTCTTCTTTTAGCATTTTACATTAGCTTTACAGCTGGACAACAGGCCAACACAGCAATAATTTTGCAGACTGAACACACACCCTGCCCTTAGGTATGGGACTCTATCGTGGGTAACTGGGTTATGCAATTGCTGTGTGCCAACTGCCACTGCTCCTGAAAACTCTGCTAGGGATGAAAATCTAATTAAAAGGTCTCTTGATTTTAAAGTAAGAGGGAGGGGATCCTCACCACTGACATGTCTTTACTAAAACTGTCCTGGGAGTTTGGGGAGAGGGGAAGTAAAACAAAGGTTCTGTGAGTTCTCCTTGGAGGAACAGATTTGGAGAACGGTTTGAGGTCCTGTCACAGTTATCAAAGTATACACGTACTTAAAGTGTAAAGCGAACTTGTGTTTAAACGTCTTAAAAGAATATGATAATAAAAGTACCACAAACATCTGAAATGAGGCATTTCTTGATGTCATGGTGTAACCTTTTCAGCTGGATCATGACCACCTAGAAAAGAAGTACTAGTAAAAAGTTACACACAAGGTAGTATAATAGCTTTAGCACAATATGCATCTGCTTGGTACAAGATATTACCAACCCCAATTATATTTTCAGAAATAGCATGTTTCTGTACTCACCTGTGCAACAAAATAACAACACTACTGAAAAGGTCAGTTTAAAGAAAAGAACACACAAAACCCATGAAGAATGAAGTCCATTTATTTTATTTCATCTTGCATTTGTGTTGTTAAAGCAAAGCGTTCTATACATATGATTTAGCTATTTACTGCCATTATACACCCAAGATGGACCTAATTGCAGAAAGACAGATGCAGGGACAAACTTGTTAAAATGAGCATATTGACAATGCTTCTCTGACTTTGACAAATATTTATTTAAAAATAAGATACTGCTCGTGGGTTTATTTTATTAACAGTTAATGGGTCAATTCACAGAATTTTGAGACACCATGGAACATGTAGCAAAACGCAATGCCGATAATACTTAATGTCTCTTCACTAAACATTCTGCAGAGGAGTAATATCATGGTAACAGCTGAGCTACTGATTAATCCAACAACTAAATGGAAAGAATCTGTCAAGTGCTGAATGGTAACTTTTAGATATGGGAGGATCCTATATTTATTTATGTAGGTAAAAAAAACTTCAGTGTCACAGTCATTAAGAATTATTATCTGAAAGTACTCATATATGTATTTTAAAATAATGTGAGCCAGATTTACAGTAGGTATCATGGTATGATTGAAAGTTAGGTATGGGAAAGACCTGAAGAAAAAAAAATCCATGTACTCTGACTTTTTTCAAAGCCAGCTAACATTGAAATGGCTTGAAAAAGAAAAACGCAAAGCATTTTTGTTTTGTTTCTTAACACTAGTTTTAACTGCAAAATCACACTACTGGAATATCTTTAAAACCACTCCTGCAGATGTGGAAAAACAAATGAAATGAGCCAGAATAGGAATATTACTGCAACATAAAAGTATCTCAAAACACTACATTAAAATATCTTAATAAATCACTTTGTTCTACAGCTTCCAACAGAAGAAGTTGACTGTTCAACTGTGGCATCTATGAGAATACCTGCTGGAAAACAGCCAAGGTGTATCTATCTCTATATCAAAATCAATTTGACTAGTCTTAATGTCTGTTACTCACTAGTAGATTGATTTAAAACAAAAAGTTGTAAGATTCCCGATCAGACTAAAAAGTTCTTCCATTATGATTGTTTACTAGGTTGGCTGCTTCACTCTATCTGTATAAATGGATGAATAAAAAGCTGAACGGGCTAAAGAGGTTCTCTCAACGTGTCTCCATTATTTCCCTCTTATCTGTTTAAAACAGGAAATACTTTCAAGTACTTTTGGAGTTGCAGACTGATTTCTTGAGGAACTACTGATACAGAAATACTTCAAACAAGTGCTATATGTGCCATACATAGAATTTCCAGCCCAAGATACGTAAGTGTGGTAACCAAAGCATAACAATGGAATTTTAACAGAGAATGAGCATACCTTTACAGAAAAACCACAATTTAAAGATTCAATTTCACAATTCAGATGTTGAAAATTAATTTTAGGAATTTTTGACTGTGGTGTACAATACAAAGAGGCTTTTAGAATTCACTTGCCCTCAGTAGCACACTGCATTGAAAGAACGGGAGCATGCCACATAAATTCACTATTGTAAAGAACACACAAGCGGGCACCTCTGCAAGCGGCAGAATTTCAGGGTCTCAGCCCTTTGCAATTATGTGGCCCTGAAATACTTTAGATATGGAATGTATTTAATTCAGTTTAGTTGTGCAAGAGATATCAAAGTGGTGAACTCATGTCCCAAAACCTTCTAATAAAAAGTATTTTGTGTTGATTACAAATCCCAAGTCTGTTTAAAGTTTCATATTGCAAAAAGAAAAACCGCGCAATCATATCCAGTATTTAAACAGAAAGAAATAGTTCTGCTGAAACTCAGAGAAGACGTGCATTCAGCTAGCAATAAAACCAATATGAGGTACTAACCTTTTACACTCTACACTATGTGTATGGTGAAATAATGTTCCCAAACCAACAGTACTCACAGTGGAAAGCATGAACAATTTTTTTAAGCAAATTCAATGCTATAATGCTGCTACTTCTTATTTTCCTAGTATTATTTTTCTGGAAAATGGGTGAAGTTGAAAGAAAAATAAAGTAATAAAAACACTTCTTAAAATTAATGACTGTGTTTCACAGTCCCATGAAGGAAGCTGTGCTCTTTTTATTGTAAGGAAATACATTTGCAAGCATCTAGAAGTATTTTCCTCTGCGGTTTGGGAGCATAGGAAGGGAGAGATCCTCCTCTTGAAGAAAAAAAAGACTGGAGAATCAAATCATGTTCCCTATGCAGTCAGGGTGAATATTGCCGCTACTACGGGGTGGGCAGTGGGGGGACGGTGACACAGGATATTCTCCTTATTCCATTTGAACAACAGTTTCCTTCAGCCCTATCATTTAATTTTAAAGTGGAATTTGTTTTATATTGCAGACCAATAAGTACCCTAGGAGCTTGATTGGTTGGTGCTTAATGAAATTGCTTCTGCTGACATTAGGTACATTAGGATACTGATTAAAACACTTAATGATCCCTCTTGATTTTAAATTGCCAGCTTAGATTTGCAAGATGGCAAAGTATCCTTTTCCTTCCTTTCCTCCATCCTAATCCTGCTTCTCCTTGCCCTTTTTTTGTTCATGATCCTTAAAGGTTGTGGCTCATTGGCACCAGCACGATCACAAAACAAACGATAACACCATGTTGCACACTGCATTGTTTAAAATATGCCAAAACCCAGAATGTAAACACTGAAAGACAGTCATCTTCAAAATACAATTTCCCGGTTCAAAGCTCAAACTATTCTTAAATGTGGAAACACTGAGGATTATTAATATAAAGGGAAATTCAAAGTCACAATAAACTTTGTATTTTTTAAAATACTTGCTGGAAAAAAGAATCTTGTAAATGTAAAAACAAGTAGAAAAGCTTTACTTTTCAGCTTGAATGTGGAAGACAGTGATACATTGCACGATAACGGTGTTGGAATAGCATTCCTATGACGACAAAGCCATTTTTCATGCTCCTATACAAAATTGCATACCATATCACCTTCCAGCGGGAAACGTGTATATCTTATGGGCAAAATGACAGCTTATCCTCAGATATTGTTAAATGCTAAAAAAAAAATGGGTTTGGAAACTCTGCCTGAAAAGGGGAAAAACACAGTAGCTGTAAAAAGTTCCATTTTCCTTGACAAATCTTATCAAGACTCTTGAGATGAAATTATACTTACAAAAAAAATTTTCTTCTATACTAAAACCTGCTGTGTCGCAAGCTTTTATGAAAAAAAGTGAATATACCGAATCTTATGCTTAATACAAACTTTAAGACCAGATAAAATAAAAAAGTAGAATTTTTTGTACATTTTAGCACCATTAGAAAGTTAGACTTGAATGCCGGTTCTGTCTCTGTGGCCGTACCTTGCAGCTGGTGTCGCTAACGTGAAGCACATTGACTTCAGTGATCTTTGAGAGAAGAATAACTGGGTTTGCTCATCACAACAAATAACATGTTTGCCTTTTTTTTTTTTTCGTCTTTTTAAAATTAATTTTGAGCTTTATTTTTCTCAGACAGGCAGAGTGCATTTCTGTCAGCTAAATCCGAGTCCAAGTCCTTTTGGTCTCTGCATGGCTCGTATGGGCTCTGCTATTCCTTTGCCGTCTGGTCCAAGGCCCGTGCCAGGGGTCCAGCCCATACTCTGAAGCATTCTATTTCCAATGTTGTTTTCTGGGATTGGTTGGGTGTTTTCACCTACAAACCCTGAGATTAAAGAAACGCACAGCATTAATCAGCACTGCCTGCCATGTGGAGAAGAGCAGGATAATCTCCCTTAAAGCTTTAAACCTTCTTATTCTCCTAATTCACCTAACAGGTTGCTAGAACAGGCTGTCTTTGCACATGTTGACCTCCTCAGTGTATATGATTCTAAATAACACAGTCTTATGCTTTGCTTTATTTTTAATGTTTTTAAAGACTCATTCAGTTTTTAAGTATGACAAATATTGTTATAGATCTTTTATATTCCAATACAGTGGATTTTACATCAGTGTCAAAGAACACACATCAGCAAGATTACCTGAATTTCTTGTCATATACAGTTACTATGCCGAGGTACATCATAGTATCACGACCACCTTTCCATTCTTAGCAATATTTACCAATGCTCTAGATCTCTTTCAACAAAACAGAATAAATAATTTCTGATTAAAAAAATTACAGCTGCTACAGAAACAGTACAGAAAAGTGGTCTACTATTCTGAAATTCAGCTCTACTTTTACTCAGTTTCTCTTTTCCTGAACACTGTGAGAGGTGATACATCCAAGTTTATTTTGGTATTTTCCATGTCATTAAGTGTTGTTTGCACTTTTCTCTCCTTACCATCAAGACCTCTGAGAAAAGCTACACACATAATACAGAACAGGTCATCAGGATTGCAAGTGTTAAAATGAGATTCATTTTTTTAAAAAATAACATTATTTTTTTCCATTAATACATCATAAAAAAGAACGACGAGTAACAAAGCTGTATTTTTTTTTTTTCCCCTCATCAACCAAACTCCTCAAGCTAGAGTTTGGAGGTGATGCATGGATAAGCCTTCCTATATATAACTGTCTTGTATGAGGGATACAAATGATATTTATTTCAAGAATCTGCAGTAAAACTTATCAAGTTACACAATACAGTTTTTAAAAGGGCTGAAGTTTTTGAACTAATACAAGCAATTGCATGTATGCAGCTGGATTTTGTTTTCAGCTTTGTTCAACATCTCCACCCCTGACAACTGCACAAAAAACCTGCACGTGCTCAGCTTCAAATATTAACTGTTTAACTCTTTACCTATTTATTATGGCATGCTACCTTTTGAAAAATACTGTAGAAGGAGACTATGGTTCTGTGTTTTTGGAGACTATGTCTTCAGTGAAGAATTTTCCACTGGCAAGCAGCTGGGTCATCATTATATTAACTTGCTGAACAAGAACATAAGAAAAGTTGAACATACACTTCTGAAAAGTCCTATTTAACACACACACATACAAATGGCAAAGCCCCACAGCGGAAACCACATGCACAGACAGAAGTTCAAAATGAGAGCTGCACATTAAAACCCTCATGGTGACTGTGAAGACGAATTTACAGTACTCCAGCTTTATCCACTACAGATCTGTTCATATTCAGTAAAACGCTGGCTACATAAAAGGTAGACAGCTGCCTAGTATATCTCAGTTCCTGAGTCAAAGAAAAAGGGAAATGCATTGAGAGGAGGCATCCTTTAATACTGGTTTGAAGCTATGCTTAATGCTAGGCTTAAAATAAAGGCTTTTAAGTCAGCAGCCTCCAGTCCCCAAGAGGATTCCTCTTGAACTGACCAGCACAAAATTCAACGTCCAAGACTTCCTTTCTTTTCAGGCCCCCACAGGCAGAGGCAATTTTCATACAGACGAGTCCCTGACACTGCCTGGCATACACAACACAGGCTTCGCAACCTTCTTGGTTATCCTTTCTAGCTCAAAAAAAGGGAAAGAAAAAAAGCTACTGTTTCAACAAAAGTTCCAGCAAACCTCACAGGTAAAATCCTGGAAGTCTGTTTTGGTCCACTTTTCAGAACAAGTGATAGTTAGGAATGGAGCATCATTCCAATGAACATCTGTGGAACAATTAAGGGGGAAACTTACAAGGGAAGAAAAATCCAACAGATCTGCCAGACAGGAAAGAGCAATGGTAAGAGTATATTTCATGACATCCAAGAATTGGAAATATTAAACCATTCATAATGCTGCTTAGGCAAAGACAGCAATGCTGCTGGAATGGGATGCAAGGCATAGCCAGAGACAATGTAAACAGATTTTTTGTTAGTTTACTTGGGGAAAAACCCACAGACCTTCTCTTGTAACAGATGTTATCTTCCTAGATGAATTTCGATTCTCAAAACCACCAGAGCAACCTCACAAAAAAAATACGAAAGAACAATCTGTACCCTGATGTGTTATTTTTTAATAAACTGATGCTCCTTTTTTTGATTTTTTTTTTAAGTAGTGCAATTTTTTTTTCTGTGACTGACAGAATAATTGGCATGCTTTTTGTCTTAAAGTACTTCTACAATGTGTATTATAACTGTTTTTCCTTCCATTGTACATACTGAAATATTTCCTGAGGAATTCTGTTTTATTCTTATATGTCACCAGATTAAAACCAGAAAAAGAAAAGAAACCACCACGAACTTGGTTCTCAACTCACTTTTGGGCAAACAATTAAACAGCACACACTGTCCAAAGGATAACGTGTTTGGAGGCTTCCTGTTGTAGCAAGAATAAGTCGAAATCAAAAAGCCACCCGATTTGCCTATATTACTAGTTGACTAATTACTCCTTGCAAATGAGGTGAATATGGGTAGCTTTTATTTTAATTGCGAGATTTAATATACACAGGCCATTTTTTTGCAGTGTAGTCAGTTTTTGTATAAATAATCATCTACATATGTCTTAAGGTTTTCAAATGACGGGTGAAAATTGCAGGAATATTAATCTGTAACACAACATATTTTACTTAAATCAGAAGAATACAGATAATGGTATTGCCCTTTTTCACCATTCCACCACCTATAAGCAACCAGAAAAAAAAAAAAAATTGCATTGCTGATTGACTGCATGACAGGAGAGAGCTCTTAAAAATCATGCTACATTGTGAGCTATTCCCCAGACCCCCATTCCTGTGCTTTGGGCTTTTATTTTCTAATTAAAAGCAGTAATTGTCCTTGCAATATTCATCTTCAAGTTCAGTTTTTAATTCATGCCCGTGGCACTTCTTGGACCAGCCAGTAGGGACTGTGAGAGAGAATGGTCCCAGCACATTGGCCTTCAAAAGGGCTGTGCTACCTCTGGGACGTGTTTGGCCTCAACCCACCCAGGAGCAAGAGCAAAATCAACCCGTTGCACCATCCCACAAAAAACAGCTACGCAAAATCAGATGAATTAAGGGAAAAAAAAAAAAAAAAGCAGGGATACATTTTTCTAAGTTTACTGCTGTGTGAGGCTTTATGGGGTTCCAGGAGTTATGAGGAAGACTCTGGCCTGTGCAGACCCTTTTCTTTCCACAGGCTTGAAAATGTTTTTAGCAACTGTAACAATTTGGTTCCTGATCTACCAGATGAGTAGTGTAGAAGTGGCCACCATTACATGAGTGAGGAGCAAACACTGAGGAAGAGTAACTTGCTTTAAAAAGACAGCGCTGTAAAATACCCTCACTTACGGTCCTTCTCTTTGCAATACTGCAAACTGAAATAAAAAAAAAGCCAGACCTCAAACCTTTGACACGCTGCAAGGTCTACAAGTATTACGCATATGACCTTACATACACGGAATACAGAACCTCTGAGTAGAAAGAGGCAAAATAGGGAAAGGGAAAACAAAGAAGTCATCACATTTGTTAATTTTGGTATGATATTTATGATGGCATTAAAGGCTGGTTTCAATGAAAAATAAAGGTACGTAATTTTTTCTTAACAGCTGTTGAGACAGGTATGTCCTGGTTAAGAGGTACACTAGCATTCAGTGCCACAGCCTTGATTTTACAGTGATTGCCATGAATTAATTTAATTCCATCTGTAAGCTAAAATCAGATCAGAGGTCTAATGCTGCTGCAGGCTCCACATCTGTTTAATCATTTTTGGATACAACAGCTTGCAAAAGTTCAGGTTTTAAATTTGCTTCATATTTAAGAAATGATGTTACACCAGTGTACAACATCTTCAGCAGGAAACAAACGAGCCTATGCACAGTTTTGATCTGACAGATCGATTTTATTTGCAAAAATGCTTCTAAAAAAATGAAAGCTCATCAATTAAGTTACCATTTATTAAAGAATAATAAGGAACTGCGACCCCATAAACCACTATTGTGACAGCATTTATTTGCATGGTTCAATTGCTGGATAAGACTAACATCAAGTATGTTTGGTTTATATTGGGTGAATAAAATCAGAATACAGTTAGGTTCAATCTCTTAAATAACCCTTATTTAAGATATTTTTTGGTTGTTTTTTTTTCCCCTCCTCCCCAGTTGTAAGAAAAGAATGAAGGCATATTGAAGTATTTCATCTCTGGCCACTGAACTATTTTTGATGTTAAGAAAATGGGTCTTTAAACAGTTCTGAGAAAATGACACTGTACATAAATATAGTCTTGGCCTTTCATCTTTCTTTTATATGATTAAGACTTGTGAGCAGAACAGCAATGCCTTTGCAGAGCATACCACAACTATTATTTCCTCTTCTTTCGCTCCCAGCAGCCTTAAATCCTTTAAATCCTTTCCTAGAAGGATCTCTTCTTGCTTGGGTAATTTTTGCAATACATGGCCTGCTAACCCCTTACCCCCTACCCTGGATCTCACTTATGTCTATCACAGCAGAGTCAGTCTTTCTACCTCAAATCTTCCAAGGAGCATTGTGGATGGTAATTCACTTGCGTAATTGGCTCAAGAGATGAAAATCTTGTATCTGCCTCTCTTAGCCACTAATCTATCCAGCTGACTGCAAGCCTAATTGGCAGCTTGTTTAGTAATTTGGCTCCTAAAGTGTCGTATTGATGTTGGATAAACAGCCAATGGAAGGAGAAATGATACATGCTGCTTCACTTTAAAAGCTACTGCACTTTCCCCCTCATCTTCTGAAAGTGTTTAATATTCCATCTCTTCTTTTCCTTTCTGACTTCTCGCTAGACAGGTGAGCTCAGAACAGCAGGGACTGATCCCTGACAATAGTACGAGGAATGTAAACAGAATAGTACATTGCTGTAGTGTCTTTTTATGCCAGCTCTCTCTAACTAGCAAAATGGGAATCGGACTGCCTAGATGTTTATGTTCTTAAAAGCATTTTGGATAATTGTGCAGTCAGCATCATGAATGTAACCAACTTCCATGCTGTTATTTTTAAAATCAGTACATGCAGTGGCTTTCAAAATTCAGTGTACTATGGCTGTGTATCTAAAAAAGAACAGTTATGAAAATGCCAGCTTATTTAGCTAAATATTTGATATTGCATTTTTATACCAAATTCTTATATATCTCTCACACCAAGCTATTTAAGACTGTGCCTGGTGAGCCTGCTTGCACTATGTTTTATTCTAGCTAGCACAGAGACAAAAATAGCAGAGAGGACAGAGCTATAACTTCAGTAGGTGTTGGAAACCTCCATATTTATCGAGCATCCACAGCAGAGTTTTGTTAATATTGGCGCTGCCATAGTTTCATTCCTACTGCCCCATTGCAAGGGGTATTAAAGGAATTGTCTCATAACTGTGGCATAGGTAAATGCATTCTTTCTTGCAGCATAGACCCTAGATTTAAATCAATTTTTCACTCTCCTGAATATAGAAACATAAATTCACACACTGATGAAAACTGGGACACTAAATTTCAAGTTCAACTGGTCATCCAGTATCACCAACCACTTGGAACTGGATTTTCAGGTGCTCTTCTCCTTCCATACTTCATTTGCCTATGCTGTGTGTAAAGTGTAACTTCTCACCCATTCAGTCTTTACTACCTCTAAAACTGGTTGGTGAGAGTTGGAATTCTTAGATTCCCATTTTTCCCCCCATAAGGGGAATCTCTGGGATACACAAGACTATTTTTTCACTTGGGTCCAAAGAGGTCTGTTTTACGCCTTGTCTACACTGACAGAAAGACCGTCACTGACGGCACTTCGGAAGATGCGTTCTCACTGGGGACCACTCCAAAGCTCTGCTCAGACCCCTTAAAACTCAGCAACATTGCTCCCTTCTGATAAGCATTCCCTGACTTTTACAAAGAGACTTGTACCCTTACACTGAAACCCACAGGGAAGGATTTAAATCGCAGTAATACTCTCAAAATGGACAGTGCGGTTACTGTTAATTTCAGCAGAAAGATCAAGGATTAAACTGTTATTAGGACTACGCACATCAGGGTAGCTCTATCTGACTCTAACCCAAGATGGGATGAATTGCCAGGATACTGGAGCTGAGGTTCCACTTCTATTGCCTATTCTGTGCCTATGTGTTTACAGTATTATCTTCTGTCAAATAATCTTAAATTAAAAATGAAGATAATTTCATTAAAAACTAGGCAAATACATCTGCATAATTTTTACTACAGGCTAAATAACCATTTGCCTATTTACTTATGCAAGCAGTGCTGGCTGTGATCCCTCTATCAGTAATGAAGGCATCAGAACGTAAATCTTAGTTACTACATTAGCATTGGCAGTGTCAATATATAGGCCGAAAGGTAAAATTCTCTTACAATCAATAAATCAAAGTTTCCTCTCATTGTAGTGGAAATAAAAAATTTTCTTTATGAAATCCAGAATATAATAGGCATCTACAGCAGCTTTTATCAGAAACTTTTCCACCAATTGCAAAGCTTTTATAGAAAGAAACACAAACTTGCCTGGACTGGAAACCTGACCAATTAATTTTATATTCTCACATTATGAAAATATTTTCTCATATCTTAAAGCAGCTATTTTTATTCCTCTGAAATGGCAAAAACCTTCTGCATAAAGCTATCAAGTTTATGCATAGGCCTCTTTCCTTATTCGAAAAGTAAATCACATGCTAACAAACCTTTAAGAAAGTGAAATTTTCATAATCTATAGCAGGGACTCTTTGCAGCAGTGCTCCCTGTTCCCTTGGGAGAAAGGAAAACTAGTCACTATCAACTGAGAGGTTGCTGTGGAGAGCTGGGATATGAAGTTATATTGACTGGGGAAAAACGACACGTACTTCTTCCTTGCACATTTTAACTCCCAAACCTTCTCTGGTTACCAAAAGTCCTTTGGTATTACCAACCTAAAGCAGACTGACAAAAATACCAGGTATTGCTTTTATTAGAGGGGAAGCTGTATGAGGAGCAGCTAGAGTCACTTGGTTTGTTCAGCCTGGAGAAGACTGAGGGGAGACCTCATGGCGGCTACAGCTTCCTCACAAGGGGAGAAGGAGGGGTAGGCGCCAACTCTTCTCTTTAGTGACCAATGACAGAACCCGAGGGAATGGCAGGAAGATGTGCCAGGGGAGGTTTAGGTTGGACATTAGGAAAAGGTTCTTCACCCAGAGGGTGGTGGAGCACTGGAACAGGCTCCCCAGGGAGGTGTCACAGCCCCAAGCCTGACAGTGTTCAAGTAGAGAAAACTCCCTCATACACATGGAGTAGATTTGAGGGTTGTCCTATGCAGGGACAAGAGTTGGACTCGATGATCCTCACGGGTCCCTTCCAACTCAGGACATTCTATGATTATTGGTTGAGTTCTAGGAAATCTGCACAATGCACATCATGAAAAAGGTGATGGTTCTAACAAACTGCACCTAAAATGGAGGTGGCTCCTCTCTGTGAGGAACCACTTTATTATTGTGCTTGGTGGAGAATGAGCAGAACTTGCAGAGCACACAACTGATCTCTCAGTTTCACTGAAACCTATTCCTCAAGTATACAACTGTCTAATGAGACCTACCTTTGGAATTTGAAAAAACACCTGGTTTAGCCTTTTTTGAGCAGAAATTTCTTATATATTAAGGATGCTCTCATTGGTGATATTCTCTTAAACTTGTTTATGATTGTTGAAAGTGAAGTCAAAAAAACCCATAGAATCATAGAATATCTGAAGTTGGAAGGGATCCTTAAGGATCACTGAGTCCAACCCTCAATAGAGGCAATTTGAATGCTTTCCACAACCAGAAAGAAACAGCTACCTTAGGAAAGACACCCAGAGTAATCTGGGAAATTATTTTTGAACCTTACACATTTGAGAAGATGATGGCATTTAGAAAAGATGGGTACTGTTGTCTCCTATAAACCTGATGGTTTCTTCTTGACCTTGTATTGTCTTTGTGTACAGTCTGAAGAATATTGTCTTCTCTCTAGATCACAAGAAATCCATCAGGAAATTCCAAATATAATGTTGGTTTCTTTTTGCATTGTGGATCTTTTCTTCTGAAGTTTGCTACCTAACTCTCCTCATTGCTCTGCTGTTCATATGTAGGGGGCAGTGCTTGAACCAATGACGACAGCTCAACATGAAAAGTCTTTTGCTCAGCAGGAATAGCAGTTTCCAGTACTGGATGGCACTCTGCAGTCTTTCAGTCTTTAAACTGATCTAGTGAGACAATAAGGTAGCCAAAAAAAATCCCAAAGACCCCCCAAAACCAAACCCCTAAAACCCCAGAAAGGAGGCCCTAAAATCTTATCTGCTGCAGAAAGCAAGCAAACAAGAACGAGTATCCATAGGCTGGATGACCAAGAAGATATGCTGCGTACCTCAGAAAGGACTTTGGTAGACTAAGGATAAGAAATGGCACAACACAATAAGGGAAAGCGTTACAGCACATGCCAATGTTGCACTGGCCTGTGAAAAGGGATTTCAGTCTACGGAGTTGTACATTTAGTAGATGGAAAAGCAGTGACCAAGCTAAAAAGGAAGTGGGCATAGTGCCTAGAGTTGTGGGAATTTACTGCCAGTTCATCCAAGTACACAAAAGTCTACCCTTTCTCTGCAACTATGTCACTAAGTTGACCTTCACCACAAACTCAGCCTCAGCCACCTCTGTTATCACAGTGTAATCACAATCTTTTTCAAATCATCGTTTCAGTACTGCAGATATTCAGGTCTGATTTTTAATCACTGACATATTAAGCATCAGCAAAATAGTTTGCTTAGCTGTTCCGTTGGCAATTTTTAAAAAGGAATGAAAACATGTACTCTTTTGATTACCTTGTTAAAGTGAGTCATGATGGCATTATAGCAGTGCTCAGTATTTCTGCTGTAATTAAGAATCTGTCATATTTTTCATTAAAACACATTCTTTAAAATGAGACATTTAACTTGGTCATTTCAATCAGTACCAGCCAGAAGTGTAGCATGCAACATGCCAACTAGATAAAGAAAATGACATCTGAAATTTGCTTTTGCAAAATGAAAGTATTAGTGCCTATAACATGTATAACAATTTATATATTTTATATGCACATTCTCTGTATTTTAACTACAAAATAGCTTTCTCTTTTTAAAATTAATCTTTGCAGGTTTTCATCACTGCTCCAAGCTGTAAAACATGCTATGTAAACATCAGAGCAAAAAGACTATTTTCAAATAGAAATAAATGGCTATTTGCAAGGCACACAACTTTTTTTTTCTTATGAATCAAACTTTCTACATTCTGTAAATCACGTTATTAGCATCCCACAGATGTGAAGCAGAATCTGATGATTTTTTCCAACAGTCAAGATTTAGAGGTTTCTTAAAAAAAAAAAAAAAAAGAGAGAAAGATAATCTAAAAGGTCTTCAGGATTTAACAGGAGCTGATTGAGAAAAAAAGCTTGTACAGAAGACCGAGTCAATAGGAAAGGAACTGGGCTAAATGCATATTCAGTGTATGAACATGGCATCGAAAATTCTGTAGCATCTACTGGTTTGATATGAGACTTAAAATTGGTAATCTAAGACTGAAATGACTCTAAACATTCTCATAGGTTTCAAGGTTTCCAGTAGTAACAATTCTCTGCAGACAACGTACTTTCTCTTGCATACAAATTATTTTTTGTTGTTGTTTTGTTATTATTTTCATTAACACTGGACCCAGTTTTGGCAGGGCTATTTCCATGACAATGTATTAGTTTGTCTAAGAGGTTTTTATACAAACTTGAGGGCACTGTATTGCTGCAATGGAATATGTCAGGGTGTCATATGAAATAGCTCTACCACTCAGGTAGTCAGAGAGGGCTTGAAGTCACTGAGAATTACCTGGCCCCAAATCTGTCTAGAATCACTGAAATAATATTGGTTTCATGGAAGAAGCTGTGCAAAAAACCAGATGTTTATAATGTACACCACCTTATTCTTAAAAGAAATCACAGGAAGTACTAGTATCTTTTTTGGTACTTGATAAACTAATTAACTATCTAGGCTCAGTAGAACACAGATGGGGCTGTAACAAGCATCCACAAACCACAACATTTATCTTAGTAAAAAAGGCAGAATAGAACCCTCCTGTTTCAGTAGTGTCAGCTCCTAACAATCCACATCCACATGATCGCCCATTTTGTTCACTGCTTTTCAACACAGCTTTTCTTCACCTTTACAAATGACATTTTTGAAACTATGAAATTCTCCGGGCTGCTCGAACTTTCTTGCTTCAATCGTCTCTCATTGCTGTACAAGTAAATCTACATCCTTTGTTACTAATATACACAAACCTATTGGTATGTGACTTTGACTCCAGGCTGAGAACAGGCTATAAATTTAGAAATCAATATCTAACTCTATCAATATTCATTTTACTTTTTCAATACAAAATACAAAGGTGAAAGAGCAGTAAATAAGATGGAGTACTGAAATAAATTGGGTGTTCTTGTCACAATTAATAAATGTTTAACCAATAACACTGCTTGCTACAGAAGTCTCTGGCTTTGTAAGGTAGAGAGAATGTAGCAGGTGCTACCCTTGTGAGACTCAAAACCAGAGAAAGTATTTCAATACTTCATTAGGATCACCAGTCATTCTCTTCAGTGCTACTGAACCTAAACATATAAATGACCATTTTCAACACTCTGCAGGGTGCTACAAGAATTAATTTGCTGATGTAATTTATTCAGAAAAATGCAAAAGTGAATTTTGAAAATACATTTTTCAATGGATTGCCTCATATTAGATGAAACTTTGCTAATTTGCAGCACATACAGCTCAAGAAAACATTTGTAGTTAATGACTCATTTACAGACAGCCTTTCAGGTTTCACTGTAGTGTTAAATGTGGACAGTTACTAGTAGAACGCTTTTTTTCACTTCCAAATTTTGTTCATGTAAATATACAACTTTTGTCTTTTCTTTCTTTCAAGCAAAAAGTACACGAACTCTTCTATGTAAAATCTAGTCCTTCTGTTCCTATATCTTAGCTAACAAACTACTGAAAGAAGAATAATCAAAAACTGACCTTTCACTTTAACCTAAATTTCCAAATATATTTCCATTCTAAAAGGAAACCCTGTTTCTTTCAAATACTGAGAAAGACAAGAAGGCCTGTAATGGATAAACAATAATTTAGCTGTGGGAAAGTTAGCCTTTGAGAAAACTCTAATAATTTATAAAATGCTATACATTACCTACACATATGTACAAGTTTACTCAAAGTTTACTGAAGTTTTTATTTGCTTAAAAATTCACAAATGCAGAAAAAACCTTTTCCAAGACTGCAGAAAAAAATTCTCAATCCTCCTGCCCAAAACAAAATTGAAAAGATTGCCTTGAACTTGAAAAAAAACCCACCAAACCTCCACAACCCACATATAAAAGTACTTCACCTGACACCTTTATCCACTATTATTCTCTGTCACTCTCCATGTAAAGGCAAATTTGGGGAGAAAAACAACCTTAAAAATTGTGAATATATAGATATATAAGATTTAAGTACCACGTAATATATTTGCCTTCATATCAAAATATTGGCTTTGCAAAGTTACACAAAGGAGTCAGCTTGGAAAATAAAATACTGAATGCGGAAAGCCCAAGTTAAAATAAATAATAAAATTAATTTCATGATACTTCATACCCTCTCGGTACAAAATGACATCCTCTAATATTTGAAAGTTGTGAAGTGAAAATCACCTTGTGGAAATGATATTATTCTCTCTTCAGCCATTAAGTATTTTTCTTTCTCACTTCACATATGTTCAGAGTCTTAGAAGCTGACCCATACATTCTCTTTTTCTGCTGCCTCTAAGGTGCTTTTATAACATTTTTAATACTATTCTTGGTCTGCTTCTGCCACTGAGGTTTGAAACAAAGAACTTTCAAGAGGGTAAATTCAGTTGGAATACAAATATTAGGCTTCTCTAAAGACATCTATCTAAAATATATTTGAAGAGCTGTATGTGTTGCATATGTTGCTATAGTAATTGACTAGGACATGCAATTCAGATTTCCATATTAGCAATATAAAAAGTGCCTCACATAGGCACACACACACACAATCTAATCCTTCCAGTATGCACATATATAATTAATACAACAAACTGATGAAAGTCCTATAAATCACTGCTAGGTATTGAAAAAGTCATTTCACAGCTGTGACATCAGCAAAATGCATCCAATGGTTGTGACCTCGCATCTGTAAAAATCTTTCAGAAATGTGCTTGCAAGTGCTGCTTATTTAATCTACAGCACTAATTTTAAAGCTGTGTTTCACAGCCTTATCCCCACATTTTCAATTGTTTGCCCAAGAATTCACATCCTGTCTTTATTGTGCAGGGTATCTATAGTATTCACATACATTCCTCACAAAAAAAAATACCTTATGTCTTCTACCCTGTAACGCTTGAACAGACATAAGCAGTAGTCTTTACTGTCTTTGATTCTCAGTATATGAAATAAGATTTATTCTCTTTAAAGAAGTGTCATGCTACAAAGGACTAGAAATTGGAAATGTTTGAGGGAAGAATGAAGAGATCCTATTTCTTAATCTCTATTAATAAATAAGGATAGGACATATCTGAAGTTACATGGGAAGTTACCGAATTTATCAAGCATTTCCCCAGCTCACTGACTTACTGCTTTGTATTTAGAGATTTAACATCTTGTGTTTTGTGTTCTGTCCCAGGGAAATTGGTTACCTGTGGGTCCTGGCAGGGGAGCAGCTTTCCTTCTCCGTTTGATGTCTCCCATGCACAATGATCCTAAGTGTACACTGGTTTGCCTGCAAGTAATTACAGGAGAAAACTATTAACAAAAGAAGAAAACTGCCACATAAATACACAGCTTGTATAATCTGAACCTATATCAAAACATTCTCAAGGAAGATGAAGCTGCACAGTCAAGTCACCAATCTTGTTTATATCGAAGCATAATTATGTTTGTTGACAAGCACTCAGTATCTAAATGCAGCATCATAAATTGTTACTGGAATGAATAATATAAAGGGAATGTTTTTTAATTTTCAAAACTGGCAATCTTTCTAGCTCAACATAAAACAAAAACACTGTTGCTCCTGACAGGAAAATAGCGAAGATTAATTATCTAAATAGATCACAATACTGTTGGTAGGTTATCAATTGGCTAGTAATGCCTGCCTGTCAGAACAACATCTATTACATGAAAAGTATTATCAACTTTTTTTTTTTTTAAGATAAGATGAAGAATGAATGAGAAAACATGAAACGCTAAACTCTTCAAAGGTACATGAAATAAACTTGCAGCACAGCAATTTGTCCTGTAGTAATTCACTGGCAAGTTGTAAGAACGATAACAGGGCAGCACCGTATCTGGTACTCATTAAACAATTACGAGCTTACACTTGGAAACTGGAGAACTGGTAGAGCTGCAGAGGACGACAAACAACCAAATCTTATTGCATTAAAGCCAGCTTTTAGAAGTCAGGTACCACAGAAAAGGATAAATTTGGAATTTCCACATTTTGAATTGTGGAATATAGTCTTAAAGGACAATTATAGTTATTATTTTTCTTAAAGTAATGCACAGTGTCTGTAGAACGGAATATATGTAGCCGGCATTTTTTTGGGAAAGAACAAGAACAGAAGGGAGGAAAATGCAGTAATTTCTAAAACTCCACAATTTTAATATGTCTCCATAAATGTTACCAAGAACTGTGATTCTTAGCACAAGAGCATAGTGAATTTTGATAAAATTACAAGCTGAAAACTGCATCTGAGAGTCCACTGTAGCATAGTAACCCTGTCACTCACAGAATCTGGTTTCGGTGTGGATATACGACTTATCCTTTACTGCATTTATAAACTTTTTAAAGCTGTGCTGCTTCTAAATGAATAAGAAATGGTCATACAATGTTGAGAGACTTCAGATCTGCTCAATAATGTAAAAGAGTGGCAGCAACACCTTGATGAAAAAAATGACAATGTACAATCCTCTACACACTTCTGAGAAGTCACGGTAAATTAACAAATACAACAGCGCTTTTATTTAAAAAGTAAAATACTCCAAGTAATTTAAGTTTCACACAGAAGTGCACTCTAGCTTCACCTAGTGAACCCCTACTTCAACACTTATTTAATTCTCTTTGTTTTAAAACAGATGTTTTCCTTGCAATTTATCTAAGTTGAAACTGTGTCCTGTTTTAACATCCAGAAACTGAACTGAGTTGAACTGGTATATTACCATGGTGATAAATTTCAGTTCTAAATTTCAAAAGAAATCAAGATGTGTAACCCTTTTATCACTGAATGTACAATAAAGAAAATTAATATTTAAATACAATATGGGGAAACAATTGTTAGAGGAAAAATATTTAAGAGATGTTTAATCATCAATAGATCAATATTTAACTTTGATATCAAACATGCAGAATATGTTAAACAGTGTGTGACTCTTCATTTTCTCTTCCAAAAGAAAAAGGGAGAAAGTCTCCAGGAATACAACTAGGATGAAAGATAAAAATTCATAAAGTCAGGCAATTGAACCTGAAGATCTGAGCCCCAGCAGCAATAGCTAGCAGTGTTTGAGTTATTTTACCCAGAATTGATTATCTGTTACACTACATTGAGATATCTAGATTATTGATCTGTGAGATTATGGTACTGGGGTCTCCCCACTTTTCCTCCAGGCACACCAAATGGAGTTGCAACAAATAACACTAAGTAAGGACTACTTTGTTATTGTTGTCACCCTTCATGTAGAACATAGCAGTTACTTTTTAATTTAAAATCAATGAGCGTCTGAAAGGCAGCCTTGTTCCTTCAGCATAAATGAATCATTCGCCTTTGCCGAGCACAACTCGACCACCAGCCAAGGTGAGAGTGGGTATTTCTTTGTTGTCATCGAAAATTCTGTACACCACAAATAAATAACAATATGCTAGAGCACCAAATAAGCTTTGTCAAACGCAGTTTTAGGGCCACTAACACGAAACATTAAGCTAACTCATGATTCTAAAGCAGCATTTGCTTTTGCCGGGTCTTAACGTCTGATATGCACTGACCATCTAGATCACAGCAAAAAAAAAAAAACCACCCCCCCCAAAAAAAAATATTTTTTAAGAGGAACAGGCAAAAACTATCACTGCTCTGGAACTGGCAGGGTAGACAACATGAAGTAGTATTCTGAAGCTGCACAGTACATTTTGAAATGCTTGTAACGGGGGTATTATAAAGTAGGGAGAACTCTGACCCTGAATCAGGCTAAGTTCAGCATTATGTTTCATACCATTAAATCAGAAGAGCATGTATTACAGAAAGGAAGAAAGCTATTTGCCTGACTTCTGTCTACTTACCCCTAGCTTGCTTCCAGCTATCATTTATAAATAGTGCTCTGGAGGGAAGCTAGGCATTTTATTAGGGAAAAAATAAAACTTGTTAAGACCACCTTGCCTGAAAACTTGGCTTTTGACGTGCTGGTGACAGGGACTGGAGCAAGCAGTGTCAAATGGAATAATTTTTAAGGAAAGACAACAGGAACTTGTCGCCTCATTGTATGCATTTACAAATAGAGGCTTTTCAGAGTATTAGGCCTAGTTAAAGCTGCCCTCTGGATAAACAGTGTTCCCAAGCAGCCTCAGACAAGCTGGGGAGACAAACAGATGTGACTATGGTCCCTGGCGTTTGGCAAGAACACTCACTGTCAATAAGAAAAATATGAGCATGGACAGGGCATCAGCTGCACCACGGCCGAGCGGGCCTGCAAGTGTCACAGCAGCAGCAAAGTTGTGGCAGAGGGAAATAAGAGGGCTGCAAAAGCCAGGCTGGTGTGAACTTACACTAGCATGCCAAGATTTTTGTTGGTTTTTTTTGTTGTTGTTGTGTCATGCCTCAACGTATTAAACAAAAACACTGGAAAAGCCACTGTCAGTTTTTATTCACGTTTCATCTTGTGCACTGTGTTTAGATTCTCCTTTCTGCGTGGTACATAAGAGCTTCACAAATGAAGACAGGCTGGGAAAGGCAGTAACGACAAAAAAGCTACTGAAATAATAAACACAATAAAAAGTAGTTTTGACACAAAAAATACTTTCATAGAAGCAAGGGCATGTAAAGCAATTCGCAAGCATCTATGCATTCTTGTGACATTCACTCTGACAGAAGTTTTGCTATCTCCTTCTGAAATAGTTGCAATCTCCCTACCATTTCTTTTTTCAAGGCAGTTGCCCTTACTCTGGGAACGTGACTAGAACTGTCTCTTTAAGCTCTCCAAACATTCCTATCCACGCCTACAGAACACAATCTCTTTTTCTGTGATTTTCATAGCTCAATAAGCAAATATTTTTGATAAGTGCCTTTTCTGCAGTTACACATGTTCGCCTCTCCAAGACATTTATAATAGGCAAAGTCAGATGTTTATCTCTCCTGACCTTTGCAGTCCATGGACCATTTGGTTACATTCCCCAAATAAACATCTGTTCTGCAGGGGAACTACAGCTGCATGGCTTTAAATGAAATCCTACCTTCTGAGCAACCGAGCCCACAAAGTGGTTCTTAACTCTTTCACTAGTAGTTATCACCTTTGCCACTATCAGAGTTCTAAGTTTACCAGTCTGGTCTCTGAGAAGGAGAATACAATAAAATGGGTGTAGGACGGCAGATACTCCTGAACATGAGTTGTAGCTCTTTGGTTTAGAACATGCTTCTGTAATCACCATCTTCCCATGTGTATAAAAACCAACCAACCACAAACAAATCAACCCCCTAATCCCCACCAAAATGCAAAAACAACCCCTCTACTCCAAATTAAAAAAACCCTATTCAAATTCAATAATCATTCCACAGTCTCTTCAGAAAGGTGCATTGAAGACACAGGGTTATAGAACAGGTAGCTTCATGTGCACCTGTACAATGGTCCAAAACTAGCAAGACCATCATCTGACTTGGGGGAATTCTGGGTACAACTGTATTAAACACAAAATGTTTGCATGTTTATTTTATATGTCTCACTGTAAGAACATGTCTGTTGATAACTTTATTCTGTCTCTGTGCTGTTTGCAGCTGTCACTTTCCTTGCAAGCCGCAATGCTTTATCTGGTATCAGTGCAGTGACATTTGTTGGTGCACTGTAATTGTGCCAACAGTTGCATCATTAAAGGCAAACTTAATTTTATCCCTTAGTATATTTACTGTTAAATCACTTACTAGATGACACTACATTGCTTAGATTACTTGTAAGTAACAAAGCTCATGGTTTTATGTTCTGCTTATGTAAAAAATGCATAAAAGTACTGATCACTAACAAAGCCAGATGTAGAAGAGTGTGTATTTTTTGTTCAACAGTATTTATTAAATACCTGTACTCTAACTTGAAAAAATCCTATGCTGCATACTATGATGCAATAATGTTTTCAAGAAGTCTGATTTCTATATCACAATTAGATGAATCAGTAATGATCAGTACTTGCCTACACATTATATTCCAATCAACATCTCTCTCAAGTGAGGAACAAATCCAGGGTGAGCAGTGACACACCATTCTGCCACAGTATCTGCGCACTCCTGCAGATGGCTGTAGAACTCTGCAAGTTTATCGCCACTGAATGCTTCAGCTAATGGAGAAGCTCAACAAAAGTTTATAAGTGAACTTCTTTCACAAGAGATTACAATAAGGCAAGAGTTGACCAGTTTGCATTTTAGAAGGGACTTGAGAGAATTATTTTGAAGGGGAAATTTAATTGAAACTGTCAGTCCTCAGTCTTAAAATAAAGATACAAAATAGATATGAATATGGATATGACTGAAGAGAGAATGCAGTGAGGACCATGACTCACTTTAGGCTTGAAATAACTGCACAATTTCTTATAAACTTGAATTGAGTAGAGGGTATGGGAAACAATGTTCACAGCAGTAGTTAAAAATGAAAAAAAAACAGAACTCGCATTGTGTAACAGAGAAGCACACCAATAAAATGATTTAAAAAATGGAATGTGTGGAACAGGTCAATTTTATAAAACCAAAGAATAATCCGAGCAAACATTCCATTATTCAAGTACCACTAACACAAAAACATCACAGAAATGGTGCTTATATCCTATATACAGAATGGACCTGCAGTACAGATTATCTCATTTCTCACCCAGCTTAAAATGCAGACCCTGATGTATCTGGAGGCCAATGGAAGTGCACCCATTAGCACTGCTTAAATACGAGACCTTGGATGGACTTTAATTCTTACTGTACCTTCCTAGATCTCCACAAGTCACAGGCTGACTTCAAGAGCATCCATGAAACATATAAGAGAGTCCATGGAACAGTTTATGACCAGTTTAGAGGTAAACACCATTAAAAACCTGTTATATATGTATTTCTAAATGTCCAATTACACTACCAGCTAATTATTATGGATAAGAGGAACACGAAATTCTACACTTCCATTTGCCTGAGTCTCCAGAAGTATGAACTTAATCAAAAGGTATCATGTCAAATACACACCCTAGGCAACCGGTGCTGTAAATTTGGGAAGGTTATTCTGTATCAACTAGGTATAACGAATACTTCTAACCTTTGCCTCTGGCATGTATCTCAATATAGCCACAGTAAAGATGCATGATGATTTCATAATATTACAGTGAAAAATGGAAGGCACATTTGTTTTTCAGGAAAAATATATGAAAAAACAATGGCTAAGGAATTTTATAAGGAAAGATTTCCTCTTTCCCTTGTAGCACACAGCTTGGCCAAAACACAGACACAGCCTCTGGTCTCCATTTGAACACTCAGATTAGAGTAAAATATGCAAGAACATATGTGACTCTGTGGACAATTAGGGAGGGATGGCTCCTTGTCCATTCTGAAGAAGGTACCTACATTCTTTCACTCTGTAAAATATGTATAGTGCATGTGCACTTTGGGTAGATGCACAGGACACTACTTTGAGGCCAGCGTTCTGGGGAGTAGATGAAGACAGGTAAGAGTGAACAAAACAGTTGCTTTAACAATGAAGATCTGGCCTCCACATCTTAGTATTATGGTATAGGGCAATTTTGAAAAACAATTAAGTAATATTTGTTAAGAACATTTGAGATAAACCACACAGTACAAATGTACTCGACTTCAGGTCAAATCACTGTCTGGAATCTGTTTAGTTATTTGTCACAGAAACACATCACATGCATGTGTGCCTGGTGGCCATTTAGGCAGGCAGTGTATTAAATGCTCAGCACAGCCTACACCAAAGCTACTGTGACAGCTGCATTCCTGGTGGACACCTGAGCCTCTTTTCCAGAAAAAAAATACTTTCAATGAAGGGACACTGAGATATATGCTCAGGCTGTACATGAGGTCTAGCTCTACTTCCATCAAAGCCTCTCAGACAAGTAGGAGGATTTCATGGCTTTTATGGAACACGTGAAAGTAGCATCAGTGATACACAGTATCAAGGATATATCCAGATTCCTGAAAATCAGAAGCTTTAAAATCTTGCTTTATAGTTTCCTTGATTTTGTTTTTAATATGTGAAATAATTTACAAATTCATACATATTCCCTCATGCTGACTTTCTGGAGGTTGTAGAAAGAACCATCCCCTCTTGTCCCAGCACCATAGTGTTGACGGTGTTGGAAGGATTTCTCTCTTGGCTAAGAGTGGTAGACCAATACTGCTGCAAATCAGCCTTGTCTACAAAACACATTAAGAGTCTTTACAGAAACTTTTCATTCACTACAATAATGGAATACAATATTTATGCAGCAGACACCATTCAGGTGAAGTCAGTTCCACACTTGATTCCTTCACATTTTTTAGAAACAGTAAAGCTTTTCTTCAGACTTGTCTAAAGAATGACATCACCTATACAACAGATTGCTTCATCTGCCTTCAAAAGTGTGAAAACCGTTGCACTAACCACAGGCACTATGCACTTCATTTTCCTTTTATTAAATCTTAAGCAGATGTGATAAAACCATGCGACTCTATCGAACTCCTTTTATACGATGCCAATCTGTTCACAACATAACTTTAAACATAAGGGTGACATACCTGTATTATTGAAAGTCCTAGTGAAATCCTCTTATGAGAAGAATACTATCTTCCCCTGGCCCCATCAGATTACTTCATCACCTAATACTAAATCCTAATATGTTCCTTTCTGTTATCTTTTTCAGCACTTTTAAGTGTCATTCAGACACAGAAGTAGTCCAAAATTTTCCTGAACTCTACAAATCTACACACTCAACTCCATACTGGAATAATATCAGCAAGCACAATGGAAAATAACAACTTACATCACTACATATGTTTTGACACCCAATCTCAAGTCACTGATGTACTTCACTTGTGAATTGAGTCTCTAGAAAAAATTTCTGTAGTGGACGCCTGCTGCCCTCAGAAAGGATAATGCATTGTTTTTTCTTGTTTCTAATTAGTAATTTAAGCATATGTTCAGCATTTAACTCTAAATGTTTGCCTTTTCCCCAAGCTCTAAGACAGCTGTCCAAGATGTGAATGCCAGAAAACATTTAAATATCAACATCTGTTGAATTATGTTAATTTAGTGTAATATAATTGGGCATGAGTTGGAATTGATCAAAAGTATATGAATTAAACAAAGGCAAATCCAAACCAATATCCTGGTGTACAAACAAGTCACCACAGAACACTGAGGGAATAAAACAACAAAAAAATCCACTTCTGCTAAAAATTAAATAGCTAAAACCTAGTTTTCTTCAACAAATGACCTGATTTCACATTTTCAAGAAAGGGAATTAACATTTATACTCATTCGGAATATAAATTTTATATTCATTGAGAATATTTCTAAATATTTTTGACAGCAAGCTCCAATATTGTTTTAATGTCAACCAACACCTGATACAAATGAATAATGCCCTTATGTGTGTAATGGTGAAACATATTTAGAAAATAGGTTGCAGTAATAGAATACCATCCTGTTACAGGACAATATTGTTTTAAAAATTCTAAAGCAAACATTCTTTTGTTTCTCTTCACGTTGCAACAACATCGTTGATATCAAAGAGCTACGGGCCCTGATCCAGCTCTGAAGTGATTCGGAAAAAATCTTTATGACTTGAGCAATAACCGTGGGCTTGAACAGATACTTCCACAGACGGACTCGATAGCTTACTCAGCTACACTATTTCTTCCAGCTATTTCTGGACATATATTTGTTTACTAAGTATGACATTCACTAAATAAAGTCAGTGCAGGACAAATCTACTCTGTCAAAAAGACTTAAAAAAACCACATCCTACCTATATAGTTCTGGATTACACTCATATAGAGTTAGATTAAATTACTTCAAACTTTAGCACCATATTCAAAATCCTTTACTTTTACAAAGTAAGAAGCAAAACCATAAAAATCCACAAATATCTAATATAGTGGCTTAGAAACAGAACAAGGAAAATGTCTTATCAGGCTGGAAACACTCAACCTGTTTCTTTCTTTACATCTATGCTGTGAAGGTGAACAGGCATGAATGAATTTGGTCCACTATAAGAGAGCAATAATTCAATTAATGCAGGTAAACAGCCAGCACAATGTAATGATTTTTAATCAGTCATTCAGACCTAGATCTGGACCAGTGATCCAGAAGCTTTTTGTCACATTACAAACACTACTGGTCAGTCCTTAACCTACTGCCTTCCAACCAGTTCCAAGAAAATATCAGGTCTGCAGCTGGACCCAGCATCATTCTCCTCCTTAGTCCCTCTGCTTCCCTATTTTTAATACTATGCTTGAGAAACAACCCTTCAAACAATCTAATTGTCTGTCCAAGATAGTACAGTTAGAATGCAGTGAACCTGATAAACAAAGACAATTGCGTGCAAGCTGGGATGAGGAGTGGAGAAAAAAGAATCACTAAAGATAAGACTGAATATTAAGCAAATTATACTTTGTAACACTCTGCACCCATTCCCCTCAGTAATTCACATAAAACTCCATTGAGTACAAGGGGTCTGTGTCTGCAGGAGGGAAAGAAAAATTTGCCTTTCTAATAACAAAGGAGAGCAGGTAAGAGGAAGAGAAATATAGATTTTTTTTTTTTTTTTTGTCCTTTTCGGTTTCAAAATTTTTTAAGAGCAAAAGCTTCACTTATGTCCTCCTGCTCTATATTATTAAGTAATTATATTAAAACTTCTAAATACATGTGCGTGTATATATATATACACACACATATATATATATAAAGTAACAGGAGCCTTGGCAAACAAATCACGAAATCTAAAAAATAAGAAGGTTGAACAGTGCCCTTTTCTTCCTTTTGGCTAGGGCAGTTACTGAACATTATTTTCCAGATAGGCTGAAATGTATTATAGTAAATATTCACAATTTCAAAATATCAAAGAAAATAAACAGGAAAAATTCTACAAAATTGGAAACAAACTACTCAAATTTTCTTCTAAACCATCTCTCTCCTTACACAAACCCACAGTCTGAGTCAGTGTGCCTATGCCTCAGGATTTTAGTTAATGCACACCAGTGGATGCTGCTTTATGGATATGAGATTCAGGGATCCCTTCATGATTAGTAGGAATTCAATGTAAAAATTGCATAAGCAGTTTAATTTATAATAAGAACAGAAAGAGGCAAACCCGCCCTTCCTTCACGCATGGCTACGCATCCTTATGTTTGTGGTAGGCAGCTTTCATGTGCCTGTGTCGTGAACCAGACAGAGAAGATCTAAATTTCTCATGGCCAGGGAGATGCTGGGACAAACGAGCGGTGGAAAACCAGACTGCAAAGCAGCCTCTTCTGATTCCGTTGCTGCTTAACAACAGGTTGAAGAGTTTGTGGAACTGCAGTGCAAGTTATTGTCCATGGCTCCTGCCCAAACTTTAAATAGCAGGAATGGTCTTCACACCTCTGAAGCCCAAATTAACTTTATCCTTATGCCACTAGCATTTTGACAGGTATGTTGAGATTCCCAAATTGGAGCACAAACCTGAGCAAAAAAAAAAAAAGAGAGAGGCTAATGCAGTTGAGTGTGAGAAACAAGGATACCATGTGCTAAAATTCAGGTACTTGAAAATGAGAAATTTGCTATCAGTTCATTCAGGGGAAAATTCAATCCAGATGGTACATCAGGAGGATCCAGAACTCCTAGAGGTTATCCGATTTTTTTATTATACATTTTTTTTTTTTTTAAATTGGGACTAATTGACTACTTGTTAGTTAACATACTAACGTGTACCAGGAATTCAACTTAAAATGACAAATTTTCGGCATCATTTAGCAGTTTATGTACAATATTATAAAGTATATCAGATTCTAGTGCAAAAACAATGAAATTTGTCTTGTGGCTTTGTACTTAACTAGTTTTGCACTAAAGATGCAATGAAACTGCTCAGATCATACAGAAAAATGTATTTTCAAAACAGAGCATGGTCTTTTCAAAATTTATGCTACTTTTGCAAATGTTCTCATTATGGTAGTTGAGTTAAAATATGATACTTTCAAGACACTTAGTGACTAATTTTCATTTAATCAATGGATATTTTAAATCTATCCAGGAACCAAATACTGAGGCTTGAAGACTTCCATAAAATTAAAGCATCACATACTGGCTACATTTTAAATCACAATAAAACTGTTGTCATCCTGTCCACCTCTCCCAAATAAAAATCTTGTTGGGACCTTAAAAACAGGGCCATAGTATAGAAAACTCAATCAGGAATTGCCCTCTTCCAAAATGGCACCATCTTTTATTCTTCCCAAAGAAAAATACCAAACTGATGGAATAATGTTGTCTCTGAAGGTGACAGCAAGGGAGGAAAGCAATGTGTCCTCAAACATTCACATAATTTAATCTGGAACTGCAAATATTATTAAGCACCAATCATAACAGTACAGTTACTGCTTCACGGCACTCCAAAGAGGAGATAAAACTGCTTAGTTGTTAATTTCTAATGATGTAAACACATTTGGATTTTAATGTTACATCTGAATCTCCTGCATTATTAGCTCTGGGGCTACAAGATGTTAACTATCTACCTTTATTAATTTTACACTTGAATTAAAATGTTTATTTAAATATTACTTTATTTTAAAAGTGTTTTTTGCTGGGAATATGTGTTCATGTGACAGCAGAAATGATTCACCCCCTGTAAAACAGCTATGCATTCCTTAGCTTTAATGCAGTGTAAGCATGTGCACATTTTCATGTATAATTTTCAAAAACTGGCTGAATTTACCTCCTCTGCTATTGTAATTTCATTCCGCAAAAGCCACATTAAACAATTACAGTTCTTGTAATTAACCAGTAGTCTAATGTACAGTTTTCTCATCCCAATCCATTAACAGCTGCTCAAAAAATGTAGTAATTAATGGTTTCATTTATTTTTGGCAAACCTGCAACTCAACAAATAGTTTTGTATCTGCTGCAAATTAGGACTCTTTCCCAAACAACAGATGACACGGTGGGAAAGATGGGGCAGGCAGAATCCTTGCACATCTTTGTCTCTTTAGAAGATCAAATAAAGAGCAGCTGTAATGCTATTTGTGTAAAAAAAATATACCATGATACATATCATCAGATGAAAATGAACAAGTGCTGTACTAATGTACAAGTAGGGGTTTCCCTTGGAAATTGGGAAAGGCAGAAAGTTGTATTTCTAACCAAAGCAATAATACACTTTTGAAAAACTCCCATCAGGTTTTGTGTCACTTTTCTCTTAGGAGCTTTCTTTAAATCCTAATTCATAGATAATACTGTTAGTAATGAAAATGCTTGAGAGTCGTCTTCTTGTACCAACACAAGGCACATATTTAAACTGGATTGAGAACAACTAGGGAAAGGAGGGAAAGAGACCATTGCAGAAGACATGGGCAAGTTAAGACTAATGTTCTGGGTTTTTACTGACACATCACCATTTAGTAGCATTCAATATATTTCCTTCATGTAACCCTTCTCACACTGCTTCCCGAGTCTGCTTTCTTGAATGTCTCCTCCACATGTGCAAAGACCCATATTCCCATCTGTGCTGTCCAGAAGAAGACTTCAAAAACTTCTTGTCAGCTCAAAATAGAGAAGTAACAGGTGATCACTGGAAGACTGGCATGCAGCCCTCCCTTCACGTTATAGTAACAGCTGAATAGGTGGCTCTTGCTGATTTTTGAAGAAATATCAATGTACCACCTCTACCCCAAGCTATGGTCTACTTTGCACTCACAAGAAGTGGCCAACTATTTCATACTAAGCTGCTGCTACGTGGACTAGATTGTTAACACAGCATCGCTTAGCTACTTGAAACCCAACTTGTATTATATAATTGTACTCCACCTTGAAATCACTTTTGTCAGTATGACTTAGCCTTCTTCAAAGCCAGGACTGAGCTGCACAAGAACTACAAATTTTTTTTTTTTTTTTCCTTTTAAAGATCTCTGGGGGAGAATTTGAGATTGGAAAGCCAACAAAGAATTATCAAGATATGATTAAAAAAAATTGGTAAGCTGTGAAAATTTGGGCACTATTTTACTTTCTATTTCTTCATTTATGTATGTGTCACAAATTCTACTTACAGTATAGTAAGAAAAAAATAATTTGTAGATAAAATAAATAATGATACTTAACAGGAACATACCACAAAGGGAAGATGACATGAAACAATTATGTAGAGTAAACAACAACGCAAGTTTAACATATTCAGTAGTCTGCTGTTTTCCCACTCTGCAATTCTGTTTTTACTAGATTACAGCATAAATTAACTAGTTATGGCATCAACTAGATGACCAAAGGCAAAATATTAAGTTGCTATGAGGATAAAAGTACTTCCCAACTTCATAAGAGTATTGCGAGGATAAATACATTAAATACTAAGAGACAGGCTGACAGCTGTGTGATGGCTGTCCCCCATATATTTAACATCATCATCACATGCTCAAAGTCATGTAATAGCAGCTCAACAAAATACTGTTCAATGCTGTCTCTGTAGCTGACCAAATGAATCTCTTAGCTCTGGGGAATCTTCTCTAGGTAGAATTCATTTTTCTAAAATTTTACAAAGGTAACTTAAGTAAATGTGTTTTACTTCACAACAGGAGCAGGCAAACAATGAGCACACGAGTGGCTCTGGCAGTTCAGCTGCCAGGCAGCAACTTGTTAACTCACCATAACTCAATCATGTTCAATTGTTTGCCCACAGCCCCGGGGTACAGACAGACATTTGGTCTGCTAACAACTGCGCCAGATGAAGACATTACTATCCCAAGCTATTTGTTATCACACATCTGCTGGAGATTATCATCTCCACAGCTCTGCCGGAGGAAGAAATCATGCGAGCGCTCCCTAATATGGTTTGTACAAAACCAGCCAATTTAATTTAAATAGGTGAGTTGAGCTAACCAGGCTGGTTTTGCCCAGAGCATATTAAAAAATGCAGACAAAAAACCTTCTTTACTGGCAAAAGAGCAGAGGATGAAGACAAGCAGCTAGAAGAATTAACACCTTCAAGCAGTATAGCTGGATTAGGGAAGGGACTGTTCTTGTCCTGATGTAGAGAGATAATGTAAACAGAGAACTTATTCAAGGCTATACAGGAGAAATAAAGGCAGCTGCTAACCCAGTATTCCTTAGTGCCATTTGTATAATTTAAATAATTAATGGGAAAACTACATATTTGTAGATTAAAATTAAAGCATCTCTGTAAAGGTAGCATAAACAGGTATATATATTTAAGTGTGTTGAATACAGAAGATCACATGCGTTGAACTGTTATCAGCATAAGAGGATTTATCCAGGTTCTCGGTTTTGTGATGCAAGACTGTGCCACTCAACATTCGGTTCATCAGTAGCCATACCAACAGTTCTCAACAATCTAATTATCTTGTGACTAGTAGAAGTTCATGTTAGTTTATATAGGATTGGCTTGTTGTTATTCATTTTTACAGAAACAACTGAATAGTAGCAACCCAGTACAGTAAAGCTCACCCAGAAAGTATCAGTATTATTCCACTACGAAGAGACAGCTCCACACCTTTCTGATGTATTTACAGAATAAATTATTCTACAAGTCACTGTTCTAATGTAATACGGGTATTTACATATTGTCTACACGCTGAAACAAGAACTGTGTTCAGTCATCCAAAGGGGGTAAGAAAAGTCAGGGTAAGCATAGAAAAATGTGTGTGTGTATACGTATCTCATATACATACGAAAAACAGAAAAAAGGCCTTCCAGAACAGCAAGCAAAAAACAAGATGACATACAATTGTGTAAAAAACATACAAAGAAAGATCTAGAGAAATTCAGTCTTGTGGTAAAAGCAGATTAAACTGTATTCTGGATAAGTACAATAATTTTATAGAATGTCCAATACTTACCCACTGCTGCTGTTCTATTGCTGCATTTAGCAAGGAATAGTAAGACAATATAAAGTCACAGCCACTACATTTTGTATGCCTCTATTTAAGGGGGTTACTCATCTGAGTTACCTTGATGTGCCAACTGTAATAGTTTAACACATGCAAGAACTAATTTAGAGTCAATTTGAGAAAGCTTCATAAAATGTGAGAAAGCTTCGTACTTTCAGGTGTGAATAAACACTTGTATTCTACAAGATTTAACTGCATAAGCATGTAGTACAGTGAAATAATGGAAGATTTACTACACTGTGGCTTAATTCTGCAACTTAACCTTGTGACATTTGATTGGTATCATTGTAGTTCAGTGATTTGGATACATGTGAAAATCTAAATGACAGATTTCCATTTTAAGATTTCATACACAGTAATGAAGATGCACCTTTGCAACTAAGGCAATGTTCACTATTTTGTTAACTGTGAATAGTATTTGCTACTAAACCAGTAATTTCTATAGGTACTTTGTTAAGGAGAAACATTTTCGTTCTCTGTATGCCTGATGAAACTAAGATTAACCCTTTTGGTAGAAGTGATAATTTCAAATTAAGTCATAATAAACCTAGCCTTTGATATTAACCACAGATAAATCTGATGTATGTCAGGTTAAAATGTGTTCAATATACATCTTGTAAATAGGACGTATACAACTTGTTACTCTAGGACAGCAGATGGCCTGTTAAAAATATAATTTTCATAGAAGTTTGAGAACTTCTCTTCAAGTCACTTCAAAGAATTAATAGTAAGGTTTCTGTGGTAGGCTGAGACAATGGTGGTTTTCTGAAAAAGCGCAAATAACTATTTTGAGATAACCTGACTCCATCTGAAGGAAAAAGCCTTTGAAAACAGAGATGATGGTACTAGGAGATGTCAGCAGGTGACCTTGTTGTTTTTAAGTGTATTAAAGTATGACAATATTCTGTGGCTTTATGTACATCATAAAAATGGTTTATGTAAGTCTTACTTCAATATTACAGATCTTTTACAGAAAATGCCAGTCTTTGGTCTCAGATTTGCCACCTCTTGCTTCTACACAACCCTGCCAGATATTTACTGGGATAACAGTCTACTAACGTCCTGCTGAGTGAACACGAAGGGAAGTTGAAGATCACTTCAGGTACTTAATGCCATTTTAAAAATCTCAGTTCTATCTGCTTGTGTAGGCAGCAATCACTTCATAAGAGCTTCACTGGTCAAAATAACAAACACATAAGTCATGGTTCTGAATTCCTCAGACACTGTTTTACATTGCTACAGGATAAAAAAGATCCTAAAATGACTGTAAATATAATAAGTCTCTTACTGCTTACTTTATATCCACTTCATACTCTCAGTTTCATGAAAGCAACCTGATAGTAAGAGTGCATTTATAGTGAAAATTCATATCTAAAGTGAACTCACTCTAAAATTCTGAGTAAAAATACGATTTAACAGGTACACTTGCCAGGAAACATAGGCCAAAAAAATGTTGACAATTTCTGCATAATATAAAATATTTACTAGACAAAGATATTCACCATTTCTGAAGATTGGTGACTGACACTTGCATAACCAGTATTTTAGACCATGTAAACAGAACTTATCTGCTATGAAATATATTCATATTTAATATGCACATTTTTGAAAGAATTATTGGTCTCCCCTTCCAGGTATTCATCAAAGCAGGTATTTAACAATATTGAAACTTAGTTCAAGATGACCACATATATACTGAAAGACAAGCGCCTGAAAGAGAGCAGTCTCACTCAAAACCACAGTATTACATGATGATCTTTTAGGCAAAGATTATGCCATATAAATTAAATTCTTGAAAGTAAAGAAGGCTCCTGGAAATTCTCCAAAGAATGGTGTCATTATATGAAAAACTGAGAGTTAAGAAATCAGCAAATTCATAAAGAGTATTAGTGACAGCTGCAGCATTAACTCACCTGCTAGCTGTTTTTACAGAGCTGTTCTTCTTGTGTCCTCTCTCTGATCGGTTGTCTCGCAAGAGCTGAAGCTATTAAAAAGAAGTTCAGAACAGTCTCACAAGCAATACCTTTATTTGCTTTTTAGAAATGTTGACCTGACAATTCCATTCTTTCCTGTCATGAGTAATCTCACAATAGTTTTCACCCAAGACTTAAAGAGATGCATATCTACTAAAATTTTACAATAATAGCTAAGATTTCAAGATATATCCACTAATTAAAAATACCTAAATAATTGAAAATGTAAAAATTAAAGCATTCTCAAAGCATATTAGAAAGCCATGCAATTATCTTATCCGTACGATTTTATAATTTTCACAATTTCAATTTAAATTTTCAAAATGTTATAATGAAAAACATTGGAGAACACTTAAATTACAAAAAACTATTCAGGCTGGCACTTGTATCTAAGCAGTTATGAAACAGTTAAACTCTTCTAAGCCCCAGGAGCTTTTGTAATTTGAAGGTTGCACAATCAACAAAAACACACTATTAAAGCTTCCCATAAGAGTGAGGAAGCAGGAATAATGAAAGATTTGTTTAACTGAAATCGTGACTCAGGTTCTGGAACTTAGGAAATTATGAACTTTACGACTCAGCCAACAACATCTTAATATTGTACATGAGCATGGCCTCCAAAAACTGACACCTATCTGCAAAATGACACTTGATTATTTTTTCCCCAACTCTCTATAGCTTGCTTCTTATATCAGGAATGTTCCTCATAATTACAACTATCTAGTTTTCAGATGCAGTAAAAATAGCGCGGTCAGGTTTTAAAAGGCAACCTGCAAGACACAAAGATAAGGCACCTTATTGTGATAAAATATTTTTTTCCATTTTCTTATCATCAACAAATCAGAGCAATTAATGTTTAAATGTACCCAGGATTTTTACAAGCATGATATTCGTACAATGTGTATCTATTTCATGATCAAGCTGAGGAAGACAGTCCTGCTGTTATCAATACTCTCTGGCTGATAAGTGAATTGTAGTTATAGCATGTACAAATACAGATCACCTGCCAGACTTTGAATTTGGCTAGTTAATTACTTGTAACATAACTTCAATTCCAGAATTAATTAAAAGAGAAAGTAGTAAACCCACACAACCAATAGTTATACGCCATGGATCTAGTGAATTTTATAGGCTGTCAAAATCGTCATAATTACATTGCACTATCATTCTCATTTATTTTATGTGCCTAAAAACCAGAACCCATTATGTGCCAGTAGCGCCTATATTTGATGACATTAGCCTTAGTTCACAATTCATCAATAACATGTAAGTTACAAATACAGCGAACTTCAGATAAGTTTCGAAAACATAGCTCTTATGAAATACAAAATAAACATGTAAAATTTAACATTAATTCAAATATACTAAAGCTTAATTAAATTGCCATCATATACTAGCTAAGCAGACATTTTTCGCACTCTGTACTGAATGGATATTGCCAGTATATATGACGTAGGTTAACATATTTCTCAGCATGGAAATTTCCATACTGTTTTAAGCTTAGAATTTTTGAAGACAAACAGTACCTCTTTAGTTAACTACTCTGTTATATGAGACAATAAATACATTATAAAATCCAATTAAAAAAATAAAAATCCCTCATTCTGGTCTAGCAAATTTGACTACTTATGACACCAACATTTCAGGAATAGGATGAAGGTTAGCCCAAGAGAACTTTTTATCATGATGAATTAAGATGAAGCACACTAATACTTAAAATGCTCTTTTAAATGTGCTGCTTCTACTAGGAAAAGTGTTTCGAAATAATGAGAGTTAAATGCAAACCATATAAAGCTGTCTGTTTAGATGTTAAGTGTCAGCTTACCGTACCATGCTAGAAGTTCACAATTTACAACTAAAACTGCAATATGTTTTATCCACTCTGGCAGTTTTGGGCAAGTAATAGAACTGAGATTTAGCTCACTCTGGAGTTCAAAAGAAGGAGGAGAGGACAAGAAAGAGTACATACTGATTTAAACTATGCCTTACTGGAGCTACAGGCTGATCCATCATCAAGACTTAAGATGAACCCTCTAAAGATTCTATAGATCTTATTTCCTTTTGAAATTTCAAATCTACTTACATTTGTAAGTACTAGCAAACTGGCACAGATCTAATGAAATCAACTGTGTTATATAAATTTTTACCAACTTAAAAAATGTACTATGGAACTTTAGTCTTAAATTTCAATGGAATGCTGATATATTCAGCTACTTTTACTGAATAATTGAAGTTAACTATACAGTTATGAAAAGGAACCAGACTGTTTTTCACATTTAAGTTCTTGGACAGTACATTCTGTTTAGACCTTACTACCATCCATCAAGAAAGGCATTCTTCCATGTCTGAAGACAAGCTAAAGAAATAAGTGCTATGTTGGTAATGAAATTTAAACGTGTCTTCATGTTCCTTCAACCACATCTCTAGGCTTGGACCTCCTGGGGACTGCACTGTAGGGGCCCAGCAGACAAACTTGTGAGATAATTTTACCAATATCTGCACCATGATGGAAATTTAACAGTTCCTTTTTTACTGCTCTGGTCATATTAACCAATGAAATGTAGAAAAATAGAATTGAAGATCTTCCTGTAGAAGCCTGCCCACTCTTGTTGCTGTTCTGTATTTCTTGATTTTGTGAGTCAAATTATTTGCTTTCCAACATTTTGAGAAACGCAACATTTGGAGATACTGTGATTAACAAAATCATTAAAAAAATGATTAGACTTTTCATTTAAACCATTAACACTCAAATATACTTAGCTGACTAATTAAAGATTTTTAATTAAGGGACTTTTTGAAATGCACTCCTGTTAATATGTTTCCTTACAAGAAAGTATGAAATCGTACCTGCTTTGTTTATGATTTCTTAAAATTTAGCCCACTACCTCTGGAGTAGAGGTAGTTAAATTCCTTTATACATCTCAAATAAACTGTTCTTGATCAAAGCAATTCTTACCTGGCTGTGTTCCTTTCTAGCCCCAGGGCCAAACCAGTGGCTGTGGGAGAAAAAGAAAAGACAGGTTTAACAATAGAACTAGCAAAGCACATGCTGTCATATGACCAGTCTGTGCGTGCTTTTGGGTATTTTATTGTCTGCCAGGAAAATATAGCCTTTGGCTATGCTTTATTTTAATGGGATATTTTTATTGAACTCCGTAAGTCTGTAACAGTTTTGAAAGAATGCACCACAAATTTTACTTCTGAGTAGCTACTGGCTTTATAGGTAATTATATTCTGTCAAACAAGCTAAAATAATATGCAAATTACAGTATTTTAATATACTATAATGCATGTGCTATAAATAAACGTAATTCCATATTTAGCACTGAAGTGTTACTTATTAATGATTATAGCTGAAAAGATGTTTAAGTAGTGGACTACCTGGTAGTTGTTAATGTATTATTACACATCAGGTCTGAGTCTGAATCTAAAGTGAAAGTCAAAGTCCAGAAATGCAGTGGTTTCATATCGCCATATAATTACACTATTTTGACTATTAGCAGCCTTATTTCATAGAGACGAAAATTTGGAATAAGACGTTGACATGCAGGGACAAGAACTCACAATGTGACTTTTCCCTCAAAAGCAGTAAAAGCAAGTAAGTTCCTCTAGAAGTGTAACCAAAGATTATAAACTTACTCTAGTCATGCTTTTTTTTCCTGATGTAGTTAAATTTAATACAGCTTACTCTCATTTTTCCCTCAAAGCAGTCACATAATGACACTAAAATTTTTAATTTAATTAATATAGCGAGAAGAAGCAGATTCCATGCAATAATCTGGTTTAAATTACTCATTTTTTTAAGTCACAAATCTGAAAGTTTTGTGGCTTTTTGTCACTCACTTTTTGTGAGTTTGCTGACGGGCAGTCAACCCTCTCATTCCTTTATACAAGACCAGCTGTCACTGAAACCTGCACACTGCTAACTGCTTTTTCTACTTCCAAGGTGATTATGGAAAAGAACTGGAAATGAAAAAAGAATGACTGCAATAAACTTAAAAGTATACTTCGAGATAAAAATAGTAGACATTTTTATATTTTGGACATGAAACTTCCATCAACTGTGCTGAATAGTTCAATATCCAAGGAAAACAGGGAGATTTCATGTACCCGCAAGCGTGATGTTGGCAGTGGATGAAAAGAAAAAGCATCACATTTGTGAATGACACAACAAATAAGGCGATAAACATCCGGAAGCTGATGAAGATAAGAGACAAAATGGGTTAGATCTAAATTCCACATAGGTGAGTGTCTCATCTCTGACCAGTTTCAAAAGCAAACACTCAAGGAGAAGCGGTAAACTGGGGTATCCTCCTCCACACAAACTCTGCTGGTTTGTGGCAAATCAGCAGATTACAGACAAAATTATTAGTAAAATTTTTTCTAACAAAAAAATAAATCAAAGTAATTTGAATGCATCTCATGTTTAGACATTTAAAAAAACCCTTCATAAAGACCTCTTGTAATGAGAAAGTGATATTCACATCACACTGATTTTTATAATTTTGTCCATTCACTTAATTACAGGATTGTTTGTTTGATTAAAAAACATGAACAAAAGTAAAAACCATAAAGTGTCAGTGGAACTACTTTAGGGTAGAAATAACTTATAAAATCACAATCCCTTTAACTAACACATGCATTAGGAAGTTATGGGTGAAACGGATGTGGATTAGTAGCATAAAACAGTTGGTACTGAGGATCTGATATTTGTACTATACGTGTTTTGGTAAGTTTCGTTTTAAACTGCAGATGATTATCTAGTGGCAGTTAGAGCATATAAATGTATCCCCAAATATATCATTTCCTAATCATAGGTATCTGTGTTTTAGACTTCTGATTTGGAAAATATAGGAAAATGTAATCATCTTATTGTAACTATTCAAAAGAGATAACCAAGAAACAATGTTGCTTAATGTTGTTAGCTGAACAGAATAAGAGTTTACAGTAATGGCACACCAGAGTACCTAAACAAACTGAATGATGTTTCCTATTTACATGTGTCTAAACAATTAATTCAATGTCTTCTTGTGGAATTTATTATAAACTTCTTCCTCACGCAATACATCATGTTTAAGACTCAAAGATGTGATGCTTGTTTATTTTCATATATTCAAGCTTGGCATTTCTGAATTTCCCTTTGGAGAAAAATAAGGCAGGTCTTTTTTAACAACCTGTATTTGGTATATAGCCTTAAAAGTGTTGTGTTTTAGGAAAGCATATACTTAGCAAGTTAATAAAAACGCATTTACAAAGTACTGAACTTCACAGTTAATTAAGAAACATAAAACGAATCACAAAGGATTAGAAATATTATCACTAAAGGAAGATCATTACGTAACTGACCTGAGGCTCTCTTATCACATGCTTGTACAGTAGTAAAATGTGGCTTTGGGACAGAGGTGCTACTGTAAAGCAAACAATAATAAGAAGTTAGAACTCCCATCACTGATACTCACTCATGGTGAAGAGAATCCTGGGACAAGTGAACTGTTTTCCTGCTACCGCCTGGTCCTGGAGTTATCTAGTGGAAAAAAGTAAGAAAAAAGTCTTTGAATAATAGGGTAGCAATATGCACACAGTGATTGCTTATTAAGAAAACATATCACAAATATTAAATACAAAGTAGAGAGAGTACACTAGAGACAGTAAAAGCGATTAACAATATATGCAGTGTTCATGAAAAGCCTGAGTGCAGAAAGTGTTATACAAGATTTACCAAAATGCTTTATGTGTAATTCTGATTGGATGTCAGATTTCAGACATTTACAGATGTCAGGGACCTAAGTTACTTTTCAAAAAAGTCCATGAAGTGCTTTATCTCAAAAAAATGAAAGATGTTTCAAAAACCATATTCAACATACTATCCTTATTAAATGGATAGTACAGCAATAACTTTATTAAAAAATGCTCCCAACCTTTGTATCTCGACATGAAACTTTTGAAACTTAAGTTGATGTGGGACAGAAAGCAAAGAAAATAATTACCACACTGTACTGTAATCCTTGTCTAGTCCTTTACATATACTGAAACAAAAAAATACATAATATGCTCGATTTAAGAATGGTCTTAAGAATGCATGATAGCACATGCAGACTTTTGCAGATGATGATATTCTGTTATTACTCAAGAATGCATTGAAACAGCTTTATTTTTATTTTTAGAATCTGCCTAATTTGTCTGCACGTGTAGGTAGGTAAAAGCAGAAGAATAAGAAACCACCCGACGAAACTCATGCTTGAAGAACCAGAGCAGAAGACAAACTATTCCTGTTGGAAAGGATGCAATAACAAATTTTCAGTTCCTTGGAGATAGTTTTATAGTCAGTAGATGACCAGAGGTGGGAATGAAGTCAGATATTCTGCCAATTTTGAAAGGAGATCACAAAAACTTGTTGATAACGCCCAGGCTTGCCAAAAATACATAAGCAGAAGATTCCCAGATAAAAGCAGTCTATTTTTTATTAAAAGAACAATGCGCTCAACTCTGGAAGAAAAATATCCCTATTCATCTGGTGTCATGCTGAAGAAAAGCCAGGGCAGTCAAAGCTCCGAGTCTGGAAAAATTTCAAAGAATACCTACTGAATAATTTGAAAGCTCCATGAGGTTGAAGTATTTGACCACAATCTGTTTCTTTGATCTGAAGAATGATGTCACTTGGGACCAAACTGAGAAACCCTAAAGTGTTGTCACTTTTCTGGCTGGTGGTGATTGAAAGAATTGGTAATACCTTACTGCAGAAAAATCTATGCAAACATACAAATTCCTTGGCAGCTACATGGGAGAACAGCACCTACTGGTTTACCCGCATTTGGGGTTTACTCCTTTACTAGACTTATTGAGGCCTTACATAGCCACATGGTAAGTATAAAATAGTGATCAAATGTTACTTTTGCAATGTCATAATTCACCTAATAATAAGTGAGAAATGTCAACTCACAGAGACAGACCTAGAAATATGAGCAAATATTTTAATATGCGATTTCCAAATTTTAAGATTAATAACTAAACTGTTACTTTAACACTACAGGTAAACATGTAGCTCGGCTCTTGAGAGTTACATCCTGCATTAATCTCAAAATGAGGTTTTCATGCTATTCCAGTGGGTATCCCTGGAATATAGTAATCCATTTTCTACACTGTAGCTATAAGAAAAGCCGACTGTGCCTATGTCATGCTTTGTTAGAGGTTCATGATCACATTATCTCATGGTAGACCTGACACTTTTATTCAGTTTACAGTATGTTCTGTGTACAGGCAACTTATTTCCTTTGCCAGGGCTGCTGACAACCTTTTCCACACTATATTAATCTTGTTTACAGACTTTATCTTGGTACAAATATCAGAAAACTGAACTTTTTATCTCAGGGAGAAAATAAACAACATGTTGACAGAAGCAAAAGCTATTTTCTGGACTAAAATTGGTTGTTTACCTGCAGCCATACTTATGGAAACAAGTTTAAGTTTCCAGCTTACTCAAAATACATAATCTGAAATTTAATAAGCATGGAAATTTCAAGAAAAATCGCTTTATAAATTGCCAGTTTTGAAATAATATATAAACCACAGAAGTATGTTTTTCCATTAATTTATACAAGAACATGAACTTGCTTGGAATACAGTTACTACTGACCACAAAGTACATTGCTCAGGTTTCTCTTGCCATACCCGAGAGGTTCAGTTACCAAGCAGCCTCAGAACATTTATAAAACTAAACTCATAATGCACAAATACAGATCTTTGCATAAAACTGAAAGCTGATTACTGTAAGATTCACAATCTGTTAACGTATATTAATTCCCATTTGCAAAACTTATCTAGGATGTGAAACGCCAAAACAAAACCTATTGCCCATCTTCAACTGCTAACTCAATATTAGAAAAATCTACTCCAAAGATCTGTTGAATCTCCACTGAAGAGAGAGCTAATTGCTCCAGAAAGTGGCAGCGGATTGCAGTACACTAAAATCAAAACAAATGCCCTCTCAACTGTTTGGATTCTTTATTAATGAAAAAAAAAAAAGCTTAGTTATCTAGAAGTGGTTTAGGTGATGAAATCCCGGTACACAAGAAGAAACCAGTGGGTAAAGTAAGTACGAGCTTTCCGTTGGGTAACTAGGAATAAACAGCACCGAAGGTGCTTTTTAAACTTTAATCTTTAACTAAAATCTTACATGTAAGATTTTTTTTTTTAATTGAATGTACATCAGTGTGTGTCTCTGAGTGCACCTGTGTGTATCAGGGAACCAGAATTTGCTGTGGTGAGAGCGTTTAGAAGACTGACAGATCAGGCCCCTTTTAAACTAGGTTCATTCATTAACAACGCTCTTCTCGGTAATGGTCAATTCTTACACACTATTAGACATGCTCCTTATATACACAAGAGTGTTAGTTTTTAGCATGTGTATACTAAATTAGCTGTGAGTACACAATATCATAGAGCTGATACTGTATAGTAAGCACTGATGGCAACGGTCCTTGATGGTTGTTCGCCACAGGGGTCGAGGTGAGCAGGACTGAGACATCTGAGAAAAGACGTTGGAACTGAAGTGGGCTTGTCTGTCTTCTCATAAAATTCTCCTTGCTTATGTCTAAAGTCTTTATGTTACTGCTCCTCCTGAAGAAGTGAGGGAGGTGGTGCCTTCGCTTTTTTTGTAACAAATACCTGAGCCATGGGCAAGTTAAGTGCAATCTGAAAAAGTACATTTTGATGATGTCCAACAAGTGTTTCAGACTACTTTAGTGACATGCTTCACAGGAAGAAAATGCAGCAGATTTGTTTCTAATAATGTAAATATAGTATTTTTTTCTTTTAATCTTTTCATGGATAAACTTTTGGAAAAAAGTACCGTGGCACACTTTAAAGTTCACACACAACATGAACAGAATTCTGGCTTCAAAAGTTCCTTCCTACGACACATTAAAATGCCTAGGAAATACCCAATAACCTATTTCAAGCTTTTTAGCAATATATTTAGTAGTCTGTGCTTCTAAAAGTCACACTACCTCATCAGCAAACCTAACCACACTCCTACTGGAACTTAGGTAACTATAACTAATAAAAGACGTGGAAATATTTCTAACTATTTCCTCTAATTAAGAATAGCAGCTTTTAAAAAACTTAGTAGATGTAGCAAGAGACTACAGATTATATCCTAGAAGATAAGAAAAAGTATCAACCTTCAAAAAGTACAAAAGAAATATCATGGGCCTTCACACGGCCCAACTCTGTCATAGTCTGCACCGTGGCCTATTTGCATAAAGCAGCAAAATAAGTAGGAGTGTACAGGGAAACTAGGGAAACCTTTGAGCCTCCTTGCTCGTCACCTTCCTCCTGGTGCAAAGTCTCTCCAGCAACACATTGTTGCACAAGAGGCACCGTAATCTACAGTTGATGTAACTCTTTTAATATGAATAAAGTTTAGAGTCATCTTATAACTCAATTTCTTCTGGCTACAAGTCCTTTTACCATTTCTTGAACAAGACAACAAGGTATTGACTGAAACACAGGCACTCCAACTCAAAGTACTTCCATTTTGCAACGACTGCATTGCCTGAGAAATTGAAGACCTATATTCATGGACAAGATAAAATGGAAAAGCATTCAAAACTAAGGGGTTTTGCCTCAAAATACACAACATTACATACTGCTGCCCAAGATACTACATATGACAAACCTCAGAAGTGATATATAGAAAGATGGTGGGATTAAGGACAAGAAAGAGAGAATTTCACTCTGCAGAAATAAGATTGAGAGCACAGCGACTGTTATTTTTAAATGCTAATAATACAGAATAGAATATTTCAGTTGGAAGGGACCTACAATGACCATCTAGTCCAACTGCCTGACCAACTCAGGGCTGCCCAAGTTAAAGCACGTTCTAAAGGGCATTGTCCGAATGCTTTAAACACTGACAGGCTTGGGGCATCGACCACCTCTCCAGAAACCCTGTTCCAGTGTTTGACCACCTTCTCAGTAAAGAAATGCTTCCTAATGTCCGGTCTAAACCTCTCCTGGCGCATACTCAACCATACCTCTTCTCCCTCATGTTTTCCCAGACTACACACAATCAAGTGAGCAAGTACACTTCCTCTTTATAATTTATGTTTAGCTTAGGAAACGCATTTTTTAGAAAATACAGGACTATGTCCTATTCCTAACTGTACTTCAAATATGTCTTCCGTTACTGAAAGAATAAATTTCTTAAAATGTAAGTACTTTTTAATACTGAAAGTGACATTTTGTATTTTAAATTGGATCTTATGCCAAACACTCCAGAGCATGTGCAATGAAAAGATACTACTGAGCTTGTTTTTTAAACGATGTTATTTCCTTGTAATGATTTGGTGGACTTGACAGCAATAGGTTTATGGTTGGGCTCTATAATTTTATAGGTCTTTTCTAATGTAAAGGATTCTATGATGTGCTTAAAGAATCCACATAAATAATTATGGAAGTATTTGACTTGAATGCTTAACTTAGCCACCACAGTGTGCCACATTCATAGTATGCAAAACTAGTAAAATTTCAGCAAAATGTTGCTGAACACTAGTTACACAAATGAGCTGACCACTTTTCTAAATGAAAGAATAGGTCTCATTTTCCACTCTATAATTAACTGCTCTGATCAACTACAGATTAACACATTTAAAAATCAGTTGTATTAATCAAATCTTTTAAATTCCAGAAGCAGTAAAGATACCTTTTCTTGGTTCACACGTTTATAGTATCTTTCCTTAAACACACTATGTTGATGAATACAATTTGAGAAGTTCAGTAGCAAATCCAATTTTCTCATGCAGGAGTTTCTGCAGAACAATTTTTGTCTAAATCAAAATGCAACCAAAATAAAATCCTGGACAACAGGATTTTGCAGTGGAAATGCCAGCATCACAATGGCACTTCCATAATTCACAGATCTGTAAGTGCCAATTTATAGGAAGTTAAATCAAACTATATCAAGGGAAGAAATAGAGAAAAATCTACTATCTACATTTTACTGCGCTGATTAAGAACAATTTCTTATTATTTTCAGCATCGATTTATTATCACTCATTTTATACCCCTTCTTCACTAGATGCATTGAAAAGCACCTACAATAAGCAAAGCCCTGCATTTAAAATACATCTTTAAAAAAATGTAGATACAAGTTCCTTGACTTGGAACAATACAGAAAACTAAGGAAATAAAAGCAGCTTTCACAGTATACATGACTGAATCATTGCCACAACCCTCGCCTGATGCTACCATTACATTTTTATTCCCTCTGCAAGCACACTCTTGCAGAAGGGCCCAAACTGACCATTTCAGAGAAGCATCTCCTTATGTACAGATTACCTGTAAGTGATGCTCAGTCAAACTCTACAAAGTCTTCATGAAGACATGGTTCACTGGCATAATAGTTCTATGCCAGTTTCTTGCTACTCTAGTTATAATTCTTTAAAATTGACCTCTTACTAACGTAGTGTTGCAAAAATGAATGGATCATTGCCATTCTGCTTGCAAAATTTGTGCAAGTGATAAGGAAGGAGAAAAACCTCAAGAAAAATAGGTCAAAAGACATGGACTTTAATCCTAAAGCAAACAGACATCTCCCTGTACATGTTTTATTGTTTTCTCTTAATAATAAAAAAGAGAAGAAAGAGAAGAGCTACACACCCTAGATAAAATGAGAATCAGTAAGTTTCTTGGAGTTAAAGATTATGTTGCAGCTACCCAATATCTCTAGTGATTTCACACACTGTTAAGAGTTTTCTCTACATTTCTTTTCATACAACTGATCAAAATACCTCCATTTCTTCATGTACAGTTTTCAACTGAATGATTAACAGATGGAAGAGAAAAACTATGGTATCAGAGATTAAAATAAGAAAAGCCCACTATTGAACACAGCACCTTCAGAGAAAGATGGAAAACTGAAATCTCATGTGTAAAAGCAAAACACAGAATTTCTTTGTCTTTGCAGTTATACAGTTTTTCCTCTGCTGCATTTAAGATAAAAATCTGAATTTGAAATTAAATAATTATAAATTTAATTCAAAAAAGAGTTTTAAGAACAGACTGGCCTGGGTGTAAGGTTTGTTTGTTTTAAATGGTAACACTAGCAAAAAATATCACAGACCACGTTTTGTCCTGAATATCTGTCAAAGGGATGAACCTTTATGTACTATAGAGTAGACAACAGAACAAGTTTTATGATGCATTGTAATGATATACATTAGTGCATACACACTGCCTTTAGGTATGTGATACGGTAACACTGGAGGAGCTTATGAAAGCATGGAAAATAATACTATAGGGTATAATGTAAAAAAAAAATTTGGTCTATGAAGAAAACGTCAGGTAAAGTGAAAAGTGCAAGTGTCCTATCTGCAAGGAAGTCAGCAGGAGAGTTTCTTTTGAGATTCCTAATATTTAATACGAAATAGTACTATGTGGCACCATCACTCCAGCAGCAGCTCAGAGTACCACAAAAAATAGACTGATAAGTCTCAAGAAGAAAATATAAACCACAAACTCTTTTTTTTAATTAAATCAACTCCTTGTTTAAAGCTAAATGTAAGATTCTCAGGACTGCATAAACACCACACAGCACCACTGTTTCGATTTTATATGTTAGGAGAGGGAGAGTCTTCAGTGCAGCTGTCTGAATTGTATTAGGTATGGCAATAAAACAATGGCCAAAATTCTGCTACTTCATTAACAATAATATTTAACAAATTTCATTTAAATGAAACCAAATTTCCCTTAGTAGAATGAGCTGCTAAATAAATTGTGCAGTAATATGCTGCATACAAAAAAAAAAATCTTTATTATATTTTAGCTGTCTGTCTAGATACAAAACTTAGTGCAGCTAGCATTTTGCCCTCAAATAAGTCAACAGGATTATTACTTCAGTAGTGCTGGGACTGTATCCTTATTAGTTAAGAATCTTCTAAAAAGGTGTAATAATGTTTTTACTTGTAAAATTATCAGCAGTAAGTGAAGTTACCCTCACAGTGATATAGACAGGAGGAAGGAGCAGAGCAGTGATTAAGACACCAGCCTTGACCTGGGAGATGCAGGTTCAATTCCTTGCTTTGCTGCAAGATTTGCTGTTTTGACCTTTGGTAAGTTGTTTTATGCAGCTCAGCCCATCATTTGGGAAAAACAAGGAAAACATACATACAAGATCCCTCTTCCTCCAAGTAATCTGTAATAGTTTTACATTATATTACTTCAATGAAGTAAAGAAATGAGAGCAAAGATTGTACCAACAACAAAGGATGTCATCAAAGCATTTGCTTTAAGACTGCTTGAAGTATATTACTGAAGGTGATTTTTATTCCTACTGCCACAGGAGTTATTACAGGAAACAGAAAAATGTCAATATTAAAAGCATTTACGTATATAAGCAGAATTACTCATAACAGAACTCTTTACACATACAAGTCATACTATGACAGCTCATGGCAGTGTAAGCTTGCTCAGAGTGGATTAAAAAACCCATGCACACAACAAAACCCCCATTTTCGCATCACCGCCCAGCTGCAGGAGCAAGCTATGAGTGGCCTCTACTGGCTGACCAAAGGCTACAGAAGTCACTGAGCTTTTGCTACGAGTTACAATTCTGCTTATCAAATGTGTGAAGAAATAATAACAGAAAGGATATGCTTGTCAGTGCTAAGTAATTCACTTACGCTACAGCTAAAACTAAAGGCTGATGAGTGATGAGTTACACAGCAGACAGTGAGAAAAAATACCCTTAATACCAGTGCTGCTAGGATTTGTCAAAATATATACTGTAAACATATACATGCAAAAGTCCATTTTCCAAAAGCTGATAATGGAATTCAGCGGATTATACTGTGCTAGCTCTAAAGGTGGAAACAAACTGGAACCTCAAGTAGTTCATAATTTGTTTATATAAGTTATGTTTTTTGTATGAAGACTGAATTGCTTCAATTATAATATCAATGGTTTGATTTAGGTGCACAATTAGAAAGCCTGTTGTGTCATTTGAGAATGTATGACATCAGCGACTACATAACTATACTAGTCATAGATGTGCAACAAATTTGGCCTTTCCCTTATTTATAAAAACAAAAAAAGAGAATAAAAAATTTTAAAAACTGAAGCACGAAAGTGCATCTATTGCCACAAAGATGATCTTCAATTTGCTTGAAGCACATAAAAATTATATTTTTATTAGGAAAGAGAAACATAAAAAAACCTACTTATGGTTTAAACACCACAATAATTGTGGATAGCAGAACTTGAAGATAGTAAAAGCTGTCCAAAACATGGCAAAAAAATACTCATTATTGTGCTACATCCATATTCAAATTAAAAAAACAATATTAGATGAAAAAAAAAAAAGCTAGCACCACTAGCCAAGAGGTATTTTTTTTTATTTCTCCTTTTCTATAGGAATACGTACCTGATTTGCCATTCTTGCACATTTTAATTGCACCCTATCAAGAAGGATTATTGTCAAACATAAGTGACTACCAATGCCAAAAGGTGATTGCCTTCATAAGCAGCTGTTTGGTGCTCGCACACAACACTGTACTCTGTGTTATTTCCAGCTCCTGTTCTGAATTCTACCCCATTTCAGAGCTCTACCTCATTTCAGAATTCAGTCCCATTATCTCCACTGCTCAAAATTGTTCACAGGGTTATCTAGCTGACATAGGAGATAACCCTCCATCTCAGTAGACACAACTGGGATATGACATGCTGACCCACAGTAAGCCCTGATTATTAGCTTGAAACATACACCATATAAATGGAACTTCGAGCCAAATAATTTGTTTTAAAGTCTTTTCATTTTACTTATACATTAAAACTAATTTTAAACAGGCTGACATCAGTTTCATTTATCTATACAGCCATTAATGTATTTAGACATAGTAATGCTAGATTCTTTACTATTATCAGAAAACAGATGAAAAATACTATGACTAAAATGCAGACTGCAAGTAATACCTTTTTATTTTAAAAAAAAAAAGGATTTTAGTTTAATAAACTATAACTAAATTAAAAACAAATGACCAGTCACTGCAATTGAACAGAACGCCTCATTGTCTGCATTGCACTGAAGCCCACAGCCTTATCTCGCTAAGGAAGGCTCGGAGCAGACAGACGGACAGTGTGGTCCCATCTTTTCTGTCTCATCCTTCCCATACTACTGCAGTTCCAGTGACTGTGATATGCCCAGCAGCAGTGGGCAGAACTGGTCTAGGATCACTCTCCTCTCCCTCTGAGCGGCAGAATGTTTTCCTATTGTAGCACCTACAGTTCTGCACAGTCCTAACGCCTTGAACCAGTCAAGTTTCAATTGCATGAGAACCTCATTACATTTTGTTTTTAAAAGGGGCACCTAATCAGCTATATTACAGCCTGGACAACAAAAAACAGACAATACCTAAGTTATTTTCAGGAGAATGAGATGATAGGAAGACTGAGCATGAGAGGCTGATAGCAACATACCTAAGAGTTTCCCACATGAAGAAAATTTTGGTTTAAAAGGTTACACTTTGGTAAGATTTGGAATAAATTACCTTTCAAAATGCATACAGCTTGATCCATTACAGACCTTATTAAATTTATACATTTGAACTGCAAAAATAAATGCTTGACCCTTTAGGTTAGATGCCATTTAAATAATCAGTGCCAACAAAACAATTTTTCTTCGTTTCAGGTGAAATTCCCCCAAGAAGGGCTCGCACAAGTGGTGAAACAGCAGGAAAAAGGCTTTAGGGGAGTTTCAGGTATAAAGTTGGCCAGTTTCACTGTTGACAGTATTGTACACAGATGACACTTTCAATTATTCTGAGCTTGCCTGTACACAAATGTTTTACACCCTGCAAGCTTACATGACTGGCAGATTTTAGAAATCCTTTGGTATTTACCACTTTCTCTGCCATCTGAACTTCTAACGTATAACTATAACCACTGTTTCAAATTGCAAATGCCAGTAGAGATGAACAGGAGAGACAAGCAGGAAGCTCAGAAATCAACTTTTCATTTGGGCATTTTTAAGGTCAAGCTAAATCCAGGCTTAAGATTTTTTTTTTTTTTTTCAGTTTTCTCCCTAAGCAAAACGATCTAGAAATAAAATACATTTTAAAATACATCACAATAAATACAATTTTTCTTAGCAAGACATTCTCAAGCTTTTCCATCATCTTGCCTTCAAATATCAAATGTAAATAATTCATGACTTCTATTACAGAAGGAATTGAAACAAGTAGGTTCTAATAGGGGGGAAAAAAAAAAAATCAAAAGTGGGAATTCCACTCATACATTTTAAAAGAGACTGTCTAGCTTGTTAGGCTTAACAGCAGTCCCACACTGGGATATCAACACTTAGATAAGGTAGCATTGCATTTCAAAACTTCTAACATAATGCAGATACCAAAGATGTAGCCCATCACAAGCTCATGGATGGACTGTGCAAAATCATGAACTTCAGTTTAAAAACTAAACTGTATTATCTTACTCCCAAATACCTCCTCATCAGTAAGAGTGCTCCGAGGTTCTCTTTGTATGGTATCAAGCCCTACCTAATAGAAAACATCACAGTACGCTCTTAAGAGTGAGCCTACTGTTCCTTACAGTAATTTAACTTGTATTGCATTAAAATGATAGCGATCCCAAAATGCTAAATCATAAAGGAATGGGAAGTCTGTGTCCTAGGAGCAGAACGCTGCTTGTATCTGCTAAATGAAGGTTTCAGGCTCAGTACCTTTTATTTAGCTGCTGAAGCAATGCTATGCTGATGGGCTGTTCCATTCCCTACCAAATACCCGAGGGCGCTCAGCACAGTGACCATGTGTCAACAATGTGCCCTTGTGGCCAAGAAGGCAAATGGTACCTGGGGTGCATTAGGAAGAACATGACCAGTAATTCAAGGGAGGTTGTCCTCCCCCTCTGCTCTGCCCTGGTGAGGCCGCATCTGCAGTACTGCGTCCAGATCTGGGCTCCTCAGTTTAAGAAGAACAAGGAGGGAGTCCAGTGGTGGGCTACGAAGATGGTTAGGAGTCTGGAGCATCTTTCTTATGAAGAGAGACTGAGAGAGCTGGGTCTGTTCAGCCTGGAGAAGAGAAGCTGAGAGGGGATCTCATCAATGTTTATAAATATCTCCAGGGTGGGTGTCAAGAGGATGGGACCAGACCCATTTCAGTGGTGCCCAATGATAGGATGAGGGGCAACGGGCACAGACTGACGCACAGGAGGCTCCATCTGAATGAGGAAAAATTCTTTACTTTGCAGATGCCACAACACTGGAACAGGCTGCCCAGAGAGATTGTGGAGTCTCCTTGTCTGGAGACATTCAAAACCCACCTGGAAACATTCCTGTGAGATCTGCTCTGGGTGAACCTGCTTTAGCAGGTGGGTTGGACTAGATGATCTCCAGAGGTCCCTTCCAACCCCAACCGGTCTGTGAAGAATCAGACGTATTAGGCCTGGTTTGCTTTGCAAGCAGGTTTAACGCTAGAAAGCATGGTAGGATCCCAACTGTTGATAAGATTCCCAGATTTCTCCCAGAAAAATGAAAATTGCTGGTCAAGAGAACGCTCATCTATTTAGTTATTAACTGAACCCTAACAGGGTAAATATGACATTCCACAAAGTTAACTGGAAACTGTAAGTTTAAGAAGAGCAGATAAACAACTCAAGTCATGGGAAAACAAAATATAAACAGGCCTCCTGTAACTTTGGCTGAATCTCTTAAAAAATTGTATTTAATTGCAGCATTCAAGAAATTGCATGTATTGGCAAAAAGCGCTGTTCTACAGCGCTAAATTGTGCAGGTAGCCAAGAAAAAAAATATATGGAAACAGCCATTTGAATTTGACACTATGACCCACAGATACTTAAGTAGCAGAAAACAAAATACATTTTGAGGGTTTCTGTATTAATTCTAAAATCATAAATATATAGTGATATATTAATTAGGAGGAATGTTGTTGGCAAGAGATAGATGTTCACTGAAAAGGTGCTATAAATGCCATGAAATATTTGGGAACTTTGTCAGGTTCTTCCCGCATATAACCACATGCTGAGGTAAATAATCAATTGAACAAAGAAAACTTAGAGAAAATTCTGGAAAGTTATCAAAGCAGTACTTATTAAAAAAGGAACAATTCAGCTTACTATAAAATCAGAGATCATCTGTCCAATATTGGAACGAAAGATGGTATCCAGTGAGGGAATGCCTCTTTCTCCAGGTGGGAGAAAAAATAGTACTGGTTACACGGTTCAAGATACCTTCTTGGAAAAACAACGGATACAACAATCTTTATTTAAAAAAAAAAAAAAAAAAAAGGCTTTGCAACTCTGAAATTGATTGATGCAGGCATACTTGCCCTACTCCAGCTTTGCCTTGCTCATCCTTAACCCCAACTAAACCAGGTTCAAACAATATGAAGTGGCCTGAGCCTGGAAAGTTTCGTATTTGCCTAATTTGAAACACAAAGAAATGCTGGTGTCAGCATAAAGAGCGGTGGGTAAATTCCTATTCCCATGAAACCTTTTCAGAAATATCTTGATTTCAGCCCACTACAGGAATTCATTTTTATTTCTCACTTTTACTTGCAGACCTGTGAGATCTGCTTTGGAAGCTTCTGCTCTAACCAAAGACCTACTTACTTCCATCGCAAGATTTGGGGAAAGAACTATGTTTTTCATTCATTCAAAGTGAAAGCCCATCACCTCCAGAAGCTTTCATACCAAATGACTTAAGACAGATTTTATGGCTCAAATTAACAAAAGTATATTTTCCATTTGTATCTTAAAGTTTCTGAAGTTATTTCCTATAATTTTTTATGGTCCACCATTATAGAACCATTTTGCCCTGATGAATGATGCCTTTCTTATTGTGGGACTTTTTGATACCCATTGAGGTATCAAAATCCTTTGAATGGACTTATTCATCTTCAGATAAGATGCTAGTTTACCATGTGCAAGACTATTTCTAGTGAAAGGCAACATAAGTGAACACCACAATGCAGTGCTCTCAATTGAGTCAAGAATAAAGTAACATTGTATTTTGTTAAACCTAAATATTTGCATAATTTCTGCCATTTAAAAATATTTAAGGAGAATACCATCTCCAATGTTTAGTTTTAGAAGTCAAAAAGTAAACATATAAACAGAAAATAGCAGGGGAAAAATGCTTGACACCTGAAAACAGATATGACATGCTTCCAGATCATCCTTAGGTAACTGGAGAAATCTCTTATTCACCACACCACCAGGCTTAACATTTTAAAATTTACAAGACTTAGGAAGGGGAACAAGTTGTGGGAAGACCAAGGGATTCTGTTTTGACTCTGTAGGTATATCCGTATTAACGCAGTTTTTCAAAATATATTATGCTTGGAAATCACTATGGTTTAAATAAAGGAGCTACTTCTTAAATCCAAACACTTCAGTGTCTGTTCTCCTTCCATCTGACATCAGAGTCAACCAATGAATGCCTCCATGCCAAAAGAACAGATGCTACATCTTCTCTATATGAATAACATTTTCTTCCCAATGTGCTTTAGGATTCTGATCTACACAGAAACAATCGCCCTTTTTTGCATTCTCATTCACAAAGGCTATTTATGCCTTTGGTTTCTATTAAAAGATATTTCTTTTTTAAACCAGGTACCATAATGTGAGAGATCTATGGCAGGGTTTCAAAATCACTGCTAAAGAAACTAATTAAAATATCACAAATATGGAACCTCAGTAAAATACCGGAGACTTAGGATTGGTGTTAGTTCCCATTTGCCCCACAGTTTAATACAATTCTGGAAAGCAGTTCCTAAAAGTTTGTTTTCACAGTTCCTCAGGAATCCTCATTAAGTAAACAACTAATAAGGTTTGAGCTGAAAATCTTACTCCTAATACAATGGAGCTCTTTTCTTATAAGTTTGGAATAAATTTCTTCACATAGCAAAAGCATAAACCTGCAGACAATGCTGCAGACAACAAAATGTGTGGCAGACTAAAGAGACCTGGCAAAACCCAACAAAAGCCCCCAGTAATCCCCCAAAGCTGCAGCCATTCATTTTAATGGAGCACTTTGTTTCTCACTACATGTCTAAAAAGGGAATAAACACTGTAGACATGACAGTATCCTCCACAATTGTTTTCAAAGTTTGCTGACTTCAGAACCCATAAAACTTTAGGCTGACTAGGACGGGATGTACCTACCACCCTTCACGTGCCGTAAACCAGTCTGCATTGGCTACTGAATCATCACCTGCATTCAGCTCATCCAAGTGAAGAACCAGAGTTCAAAACATGAAGTTTTAAAGATGCCACACAGCAGCAGAACAACAGGATGGGTAATGTTTAAGATGTTTGAAAGTGGAAAGCCCTAGGAACCCTAAAGAGCAATGGCATTTTTACTTAATATATGATATACACATCTTAAAAGCTGGATTTTACTTAATATACAAAAGATGCATTCCCACTAGGAGTATTTAATTTCTCAGCCATATGACTCAGACATAAATACAGCTTTATGCACCATGGTGCACTATTTGTAGACTTCCTATCAATACATGACAAGCAGATAAGGACATGCATTCTATCTGAATTTAATTACTTTAAGTTTACATAAATATGTTTATCCCAAACCTAAGTGCAAATATATTTAAATAGTAAATTATGTCTCACACATTGACACCTCAGCTGAAGCCTATGAAACTGCCACTTCTGACATTTTAAAGTGTAAGTTGCACTTATGTGACAAAACCCCCACCTTTAGCATTTCACAACAAAGTGAATGCTACTGCAAAGACTCTGTACAGATACATTACTTCCAGCTCTATTAGTTCTAATTTCTTTTACCCTTATTTACTTTTCTGAAGGGACTAGCCTTTCAGTTGGTATAAATAAGCACATTAAATGAGCTACAATTAATTAATTGATAAAGCTACTGTTCTTGTACTAGCTGAGGAGCCAGTTCTAAAATGTACACTCATAAATATTTATGTTTCCAGGACAGTAAACTTCAAATAGACTTGAAAAAGGAAATGTTAAGATCCAGAATACTGTATGTCTTCTTCCATATTGCTAGGCTGTAACATTTGTATTTAACAGTTAATTATCTCATGATGAGAAAAGGTTCATTGGCTTCCATTTTCAAAGTAGTTATATATATTTAAACTATAAATATATTTTGGCTTTTCAGCAAGAGCAGCCTGCTAGATATTCGAAAAAGGCAGCTGCCACGTTGTTCCCTGGGTGCAACACAATGGCAGGTCAAACTTTTGTTCCTCTTGTCCTACAAACAATTTTCAAGCCCACGCTCAATAAATAAATTTGGTCTCAGCACTCCCAATCAGGGCTGCACAATCCCCTCAGTAGCAGACCTATGATAAATGGACTTATTTTCCCAAATCAAACACTTGAATTTAAATTCAGATGAGTTAATGCAAAGGTCAACATTGTAATCAGTTCTTTTGATCTTTATAGAATTTCTAGAGTAATACATAATAAATCTGAAACAAGGCAATTTGCAGCTCTGTATGTGTGGCTGGTAATAAAAATCTTAACGATTAGAGCCTTTATGTACTTAGGGAACGTTTTATAGTAATAGCTATAGTGAGAGCCTCAATGCATGGGGAATGATGGCAATAGATAACAGTGAAAGACATGATTGCTTGATTCTTTATATAGTTTATACAGTATGTATAGATTATACATTATAAATTAAAGCCCAGCATTTCTGAAGAGTCTCCCAATGTTTTTCTAATATCGTATTTTGAATTTGTATCCTCCACAAAATATGGCTTTGATAAAAACTTGTGAATTTAACAAATATCTCATACATTGAGAATTTTATTTTTTCACATTCTAGTATGTTATGCCAGCTAACTGTAAAGAAAAGAAGAAATGAAAATGTTTGTGTGCAAAGTATGTACATATGTGTTGGTGTCTTATTTAGAAAGGAAGATTTTTTTTTTCCTGAAAGCATGTATTTAGAGGTAGAGTACGTCATATCTTTTGTGAACAAAAAACCCCAATTATTAGACAAAACATATTCCAACTGATAACTGGAACATACAATCCTAGAAGTAGACTAAAATGTCAATGGTCATAGAAGGGAATTTGTAAGATCAAAAGGGTAAAAGTATTTTTTTTTTTTTTAAATAAACCCTTAATTTTAAAATTTTGTTGATAATAATAATCAGATAACTACTCAACCACTCAAGCTATAAAAATGTGTTCCTTTTCCAATATTCACAAAATAAGCCATTTAAGAACTGGTGTCAGACAGCATCTTCCATAAATATGCAATTATGTAGTAGAGCAAATATAGGCTATAGTTTAGGAACTGCCAAAAAAATACGTTTCGAGGAAAACTAGGTTTAAGCAACTGTCAGCGATGATGGCACAGGAAGGACCAAGAGTTCATCCACGGAAATAGTGACTGAGGATCCTGCTTGTCAGGGCAGATCAGTTGTCTGCATCTATTCAGTGAAGTTGAGAGACACATAAAATTGATTGTTTACTTTTCCTATTCTCACAGAACACATACACATCTCTTTGCTTTATCTTACTCTAAATTAATTTAGGTGTTAATTATACAAACTAAGTAAACATACCACCACACAGAAGCATTACTGATATTTGAATGGTGTTCATGAAAAAAGTAAGGCTTATTGCTTGGTTTTGGTGAAAGACATAGTTTCTTCCACAATAAATGAAGTACGTGACACTGATCCTCTTGGCATGTTTGGAAGAATGTCTTAAGTCTCATGAACCGAGATAACCCAACTGTTTTAAGGCAAATACACTTGCTGCATCATATAGTGGCTATGAAGTATACCTAAGTCTCAAGAATTCTCTAAAGAATCTGACTTGATACTTCATGACAGGTCTATGACAAGTTTTAATTAGTTAAAAAAAAAAATCAATACATGACCTAGTATATATAAAACTGATTAAAATCACAGCTGATGATCTTCAGAAATGATTATATACAGTGAATCTTCTTCCAATGGACATTCTTAGTGGTACTCCACAGGAGTCTGATAAGCATCCTAAACAGCAAAAAGCTAAGAATGCAAAACTGGAAAAAACAAACAACCAACAAACAAAAAAACCCCTCCAAATACTAAGTCACAGCAGCTAGGATACAGGCAATGTAAAAGCTGCTCATGGCAAGTACACAGAAAGCAGGTTTCACAGCTCTCAAGCTGTCCCTTTGAAAAAGGCTGCTGGTTTTTGGTGATTCTGAACTATTTCATTGAACTCTCATCTCCCCTCCTCAGAACAGTCTGGTTTATCAAAACTGTTCAAGGGGACGGACCGACGTGTTAAACGGTCACAGTAAGGGCCTTCTCCAGGCTTTCACTGCCGTTTCTTATAAAAAGCAGAGGAAGCTGCTTGCTATGAAACAACCGATCATCTCCCAAAGAGGACTCCTTCTGAGAAGACACCACTTGACCAGTGGTGATAGGACTTTGGTTCCTCACATCTGAACTCACACACCATACTACTGGCTCAGTGTGAAGAAGACTGAGGGAAAGCATGGCACGCAGGGCTTCAGAGATGGTAAATTACTATAGAGAAAAGCAAATAAGTTGTCATCTATAATTATTAAAGTAATAAACTCAAGATTGCAGGAAGGTACATTTGGATTAAAGAAGAGAAAAACAACTCATATAGGATAAGACCATGGACCGCTGAGGCAAAGTGCATAGGGAGGCCCTAGGGATGGAGAATCTTCGACTTTATACAAAACCACTCAAGAAATAACTTTGCGGTTTTGAAACAGAAGGTAAGTGACAATATAAACAAGTAAGTATGACTGAAGACCACATCATCATATTGAAGGAATGCTTTTGCTTTCAGTGTTGAAGCAGCAAAAGGCAGCAAGATGAAAGTGTACACAGAGCCAAATGGCAAACGAAAAAACAAACAAAACAAAAACCAAAAAGCAACAAAACACACCACATAAACTCCGCAAAAGCAAAGTGTGAAACTTAAACAACACTTTTAACTCAGATACCTTGCTATACTGGATTGTTGGCGACAAAACCAAATCTGGAATGATCTTAAAGAAAAGTACCTTAAGTTTGAAACAAATTGGGAAATGCAGTGGAAGGATGATACTGCAAAGACATTCAGCTAAGAAAACAATCTTTGTAATCACATTCTAAATGGATATAAACCAGCAAGAATGATTTTGTCAAGGCTAGACAAGGAACTGTAACTGAAAATACAGAAAGATGGGAGCCTGAGCAAAAGCTTGAAACTATATAGAAAGACAAAAAAAGAAAAGTTGTTTCTTAGCAAGAAAGCCAAATAACAAGATTTAGAAAGAAAGCTAAGTCAAAGCTGACACATGCTATTGACCGATATGACAAAAGCTGGGAGTATTCTCCACAGAGATTAAATAAGGGAGTTCCATACATATGCATACACATGAAAAAAAAAAAAAAAAAAAAATGATAGCCCAGACGGGATACTGGAATATTAGAGGTGGGAGACAAAGGACCGTGTGAGGTGGGGATAAAGGCTACTTATAAATAATTTATTGCTATAAAAACTGGTTTTATTTGTGCTTTGCTATAACAATTAATACTAAATTCTTTCTACTATTCCACCTGCTGGTACATCCCTATCCTCTCTTCAGCTATATCATGAGCTATATTTATATTTCTCTCAGACAACTGTTTTGTTATTTCTGTTCAAACTGAGACCACTACAATAGTATATTATAATTTTGCTGTTAAATATATTTATTTTAAACAAAATTGTGTTTCTAGAATGCTAGCTACAAACTGGCTTTCAGCTGGCAGATTAAAGCACTCCCCCCACAACACGCAACTATAATTTAGTAATTAAACACTTTGGTAGTATAATTAGTGCAAACACATAACTTGCAAAGTAAGAAATATAATAATTAAGATGTGCGATTATACAATTATCCTATGTAATTACACAGGCTTTCTAAAAACTTTGCTTGACACGGTGAAAGACCATTTTAAGAGATTCCAGACCCTTTCACAATATATCTTGTGGATTACGTCCAAATAACCAGTTCATATCACAGATTCAAATGATGAAATGTTTTTCCTTTAGAATAAACTGTCTGCAAACAAAACCAGTAGAAATTACAGAACAGCCATGTAATTAAAAATATCAGTAATAACATCCGAGTTAAGAGCCTGAGGTTTACAATGAAACTGGTTTAGATTCTCAAGGCAGTTCCTGGTGTAGAGATCATAGAAACAGAATCATTTGGCTTAGAAAAGACCTTTAAGATCATCAAACCAAATCATTAGGAGGAGTGATATGAGATGCTCATATTATAAAAGATGCTTTCGCTCCACCATATTAAACAAAACCTAAGTTGAGCTGCAAATAGATCTGTACAAAATGGGCTAAACAAGGTACTACCATAACTGTTTCCATCTATTCTTTGGTTAGAATTATTTGCTTTTTCAATATAAGCACTACTGGAACAAAACAAACAAAGCAGGAGAACATCCTGTTTGAAGATTCTTGGATGAGCATGATGGTTATGACATTTCAAAATCCTGAGCAATTTTATGGTATGAAGATCAAGCACAGAGCAGTTAAAAAAACCAGAAATAATTGTTGCAAGTAAATATGTTAGTGTTTAAGGTACTGAATTAAAATGTATCTTGTAGCACGGAGAACAGACTAAAGAGATTCCTGACAGAAACTGCTCCCATCATCATTTTCGTTAAAAAATAGGTTTCTATGAACAAAATTATGAATTCATGTGATTTTCTTGTACTAATTCTTTATACAATAACATATCCACTGTGTAAAGAAAAATGCAACAGGGAACCATAGCTGTAGAAAACAGAAAAACATCTTTACAGTACAACAGGTGATAAACACATCAGAATAACAACCAATATTGAGATGATTGCAACAATATTGACAGTTTACACACAGGTTTTCAGAACCCATCACTGCAGTACCTCGATTCTACCACAGAAACAAGAAAACCCCATCACAAACCAATTTCATTCACTGATTCAATTAATAAGCAGTACTATAGTTCAGACTTCTGATGCCAAATTAATTATAGAGTATCATTGAACCTGGCCAGACACCCAAACTGAAGAAGGTGCCAGGTTATCAGAGGACTAGCTATAGGAAAGCCTGAAACTCCTTTAAAGGTATCAATCCAGCCTACTTTCTCAAATTTAGTAAGAAGTGTATTCAAAGTTCAGTTGGGAAAAAAACTTGCGAATTTAGTCCTGTCACGGTGTCACACCTCCATGAACCTAAGACAGCTCTTTTGCAGTTACACAGTCACTTTCCAACTCTTGAATTAGTGTCCAAAACTGAATTTTATTTTATCATTTTTTCTTCACTGAAGGATAAACTGAAGTTTGTATAAACAGTCCTATGGTAAGGCTCCTCATTTCAAGAAGGACAGGGAACTGCTAGAGAGAGTCCAGCGCAGGGCAACGAAGATGCTGAAGGGAGTGGAGCATCTCCCGTATGAGGAAAGGCTGAGGGAGCTGGGTCTCTTTACCTTGGAGAAGAGGAGACTGAGGGGAGACCTCATTAATATTTATAAATATGTAAAGGGTGAGTGTCATGACGATGGAGCCAGGCTCTTCTCAGTGACATCCAATGATAGGACAAGGGGCAATGGGTTCAAACTGAAACACAAGAGGTTCCACTTAAATTTGAGAAGAAACTTCTTCTCAGTGAGGGTGCCAGAGCACTGGAATAGGCTGCCCAGGGAGGTTGTGGAGTCTCCTTCTCTGGAGACATTCAAAACCCGCCTGGACGCCTTCCTGTGTAACCTCATCTGGGTGTTCCTGCTCCGGTGGGGGGATTGGACTGGATGATCTTTCGAGGTCCCTTCCAATCCCTGACATTCTGTGATTCTGTGAGTTACGCAAAGACCGGATAATGCTTCTGACACCACCACCACCATCGTTGTTTCCCAGCACGCCTATGCAGTTCAGGTACCCTTCTCATGAGAAGGCTCTGAAATCTAAATTTTGTGTCAGGAAAGGTACTTCCCTACAGTCCTGCCTCAAATTCCTCAGCTCTACAAGGAAAACTGTGTTTCAGTCATATCTCTACATTTGTTAATTCTGTGCATTTCTGTGTGTGGCTGTTTTTGCCTGACAATGAAACGCCCAATGACCTACATATACACTGAATATGACACTAGGGAATGGAACAAACAATTTTTAAAAAGTTATTCATATTTTTCTATAGCAATCAGAAAACAACAAAGTATTTAATTGAAGTGTAATTTGTAGGTATTTACATCTTTTGAGTCTTCCTGTCCTCTGAGTAGTAAATGAGTCAGACATTAGTCAACAGAAAAATAAACTCACCTTTTGGAGACAATGCTGATAAAAACCCCCCATATATCATCTTCTAAATAGTGCTATTAAGATTCAGTAGGCATAAAAATGAAGGCATGAAAAAAAAATAGGGATTGAAGAGAACTATTCTTCTTCAAATGTAAGTTATTTTTAATATCTCTTAGTGCTTCAGTTTGTTCGAACACAGACTAAGCACAGGCATATGGACAAAGATTTTTTTTTTGTTACAGTTAGACAACGTTAATATTATTTAACTATTAGTATTTACAGCACTTCACAGTTCTCAGTTACTGTCACAAAATTCTTAATATCACCTACATACTATTGGTAACATCAGTTCTTACAGGGAAGTAAAACAAAAGCACTTGGAAATTTTTTTTTCTACTTCTTTCTATTTATAGTCAATGACATGTCTCCAAATTATTCCCATTCTATTTTACTATCCTTCCTTTTTTTTCCCCCCACATTAGTCCCTTGCTATCTTCCCTCCTCCTCTAATTCATGCTCTCACATCCAAAAACCAACCCAATCCTACCAAAAAGCAACAGAAAGAAAACATTCCCACTAGAAACACAGTATTTTTTCAGTCAGAAGGTATCACTACTTGTGAGATAATAATTTTGCTTCCTGTTTCTATTTAAAATTGTAAAGCTCCCTGGATCTAGGCTTACTTTTACTTTCTATTTCTGTATTGCCCGGCTCAACAAAAACCTGAAGCTTTGGGATCCCATGACGCTAGGGCTCACCAGTAATTAGTTTATTTGCTAAAAAATTCCAAATTTAATTGCCAGATTACAGGTAGGATACACACAAGAAATATCTTACTACTTTTAAAATCAAAAGCACAGAGCAACCCTGACACCAAGCTAGAAACACTGATGAATTCAGCTTACACAAAACTAAAAAGTACTTTAAAATACCTGCCTTGGGAGTTTGTGTATAGGGGGAGCATCCATGTCCAACAGAGGATTTCAGCTGGACAATGATGAAAAGTCCATATGTTACAGTGCCACCATAAATTATGTTAGAACGTATGGTCAGGCCACAGAGGGGCTCCAAAAATAGGTTAGAAACAGCTCTCTGACTGAAAACAAATTGCCTAAATTCCAATATAAGAAAACAGTGTTCTTGACTTATATTTTCATGTGGCTACCGCTGTTTCGAACAAAGTCTACAGAGAGAGAATACAATATGCCACTACTTTAAATTTGGAAGTTGTTATTCTGTCAAGACGCTAAAATGCAGAGAAATCTGCATGGGTCTGATGCCTCGAGGCTTCAAGATTATGAAATAAAGAAAAAATGAATGATGGTATGTCAGTTGGCCTGGACATCAGCTATTGAACCTGCATTATGGGAAGAAAATCTCAAAAGACTTTTAATCATAGACATTAAAATGCTTGTAAATAAGTATTATCACACAGCTGAGGCATGTATAAAATGTAACACTTTTGAAGTATAAACAAAAGAATGTGCAAGCTAGAATAATATTCTTCCATTGCACTTAATACTCTTAAAATTAAAAGAACAGCTGACTCCACATATCTATAATGCATCACTTCACAACTTTGAATCTTTTAAAGCCAGGATTAAGCTTCGTAAGAACCTACTCTGAATGCAAAATAAGACAGCTTTACAGAACAAACTGCTGTTAAGCAGCTTGCAATCTAGATACTATAAAATTCTAACCTCTAATAAAATCACCTTCATTTTAAAATGATGACGTCTGATGGGATTTTTTTTCTTGCAACTAAGTATCTGAAAACATAAGTACAAAACAAATTTACAAAGTGCAATTATATTGACTCCATAAATTAATATTCAATAAACTCAATTGTCTTCTGTTGAAGAAGTGCTACACCTCTAAGGGGGGGAAATCAATCTGGGATTCACTGATTAACATGTTATGTTGATTAATCCTATGATCTCATTGAAAAGTCTAAAGATCAAATGAATATTAGATAAGCTGCCATGTTAAACTAAGCAGTATTCAGTTTTCACATTTTATTTCTGATGTACAACATTTTTTGGAATAATCCTTCATGCTTGTCTGATAAATACTTTTGAAAGCTACACATGTGATGTAAACCCAGCAGAGTTGTACTTAGCAGAGAAAAGCACCAAGTTAAGATGCATTAAGACAATTAAGATTTATAGTAATTACAAGAAACTCGCCAGGGGCTAAGCAACCCTGCTACTTCTACAGTTGCATGCATGATGCTCTGTGTTCTATTTTGATATTTTCAGGTAGTCTAAAGCATGCTACTGGGAAAACAGAGACAAAAACTCCATTGTGCATGTACTTCGAAATTCTTTTGCGTTACTACCTTAAAGTTTTCAGTAACTTGGCATGCACTAGTCTAACTTGATTTCCTGACTCAAAGAAATAAAAAGCTCCGTTAATGTAAAGAACACTTCTTATGAATACCTTTGGCTAAGTTAAAACAGAAGCTTGAAATAAATGAAAAATGTAGTTATTTTAATTGCCATTGCTGTACCAAACAGCACAAAGCCATATTGTTCCACAGCATGAAGTGATCAGATATCTGCCCAAAATGATGGACAGCTCTGGCCCAGTGAACAGGCAAAAAAATCCCATTTACTCTCTGCCAGATGGGACCTACTGGATGCTTCAGCGCAAACAACTCATCCTTCTTCAGACCTTCTTGTCCGACTCTTGAGTTAGCTCCAGCTGATAATGATGGATATCAAGGCTACTGTAAAGTGGGTGACAACAGCAGCCTTGTTATAACTGCCAGTCTTTCAGTCTTGTCATTATTACACATTGAAGATTTATTTGAGTTTATTGTTGTGCACCGGGTCTAGCCATTTACAATTCATCACCTACTACAGAAGGTTCACAATAGTGGCCAGAGCTATAATTGCCACCTCCACCTGCTTCTGGAAATGATGAGGTCAGCAGCGAGGGCAGCCCAACATCCACCAAGCTCTGCAAGTCCCCACCAGGACCCGCAGCCAGTGCCACCGACATTACTCTTGGTATGTTTGGAAATATTATCTTTATCTTGGACATTTTGGAATGTCAGGTTTTGTTTGTAGCTACTGTATACACACACTTCGGAGTATCCCTGAAGTTTGAGTTCTTTAACAGCATAATAAAACTTTACATCTGTTTCAGAATCCACTGAGTTGGTGTCATAAGTTTTCTGTGTTTGTAAACTAATATATGTAAACTAATATATGTACCTATAAAGAATTAATGTTTTCTTAAGTACAAGAGGAGTGTACTTTCCAGACAGGCTTTCTTAAAAGTACAAACCAACATGATGCACAATGTGCTAATGTGCAAATAAAAAATAAGTAGCTTAAGAAAACAATTTCATGCAAAGAACCATGTACTTTTACCATGGGTTTCTCACTGCATAAATATTTTAAAAGTGGAAAGTGGTTACTTACTGCTGAAGCTTTTCCTCAGTACTGGTAAATATTCAAGCAGATAAATGCTGCCTTGAGAGAACAACACTGGTTCCTCATCAGCTCCTTCATTCTCAGTACTTAATGAAATATTTTCTAGTTTTATTACAATAATCTCAATACTTTCTTCTTTCATTATTAGAACAACTACTTTATCTACAGTGAAGATCTTGTGAAGCATGGCTTTCTCTTCTATTAGCAATTGAGGATATATTGTTAAGAAAACCTGTCAATTTATCTAATGTCCACAATGTTCTTAAACTCAGTATGTGGAAACCAAGAATAATGCTTCTGCTGTTCATTACAGGCAGTCATTTAAGGTAGGAGGTAACAAGTCAAGGATTTAGTCAAGTGGCTTGATGAAGGAAAAAAAAAATTAAAATTCTGTTCAGGCTTAAGCCAGGCTGAAGGTCATCAGCAAAGAGGGTTACCTAGGACCTCACAGTAAGTATTAAGTAATCACAGAAGACACGCTTCTACCTAGAAGTCAATCAAAAGGTGCAGCTTTCAAAAAATAAAAATAAAAAGTAAGTTTAGCCTGGTTAATAGTTACATATGCTGCTTAAAGTTTTCTACCATTGTTAGAGCAGCACTATCCTTTCAGTTCTTATGTTAGCTATATTACATGAAGGAGAACTGTGTTATATTTATGAGGAATTTAATAAGTATAAACTTACTGTACACTCTCAGATTTATAGAACTATCACATGAACATTGAGGTTATTAAAAAAATAGTTCAGGATTCAAGTCAGTCATTAAAAAGGTATTTTCCAACAAAGTCTCATACAGAAGTGCAAACATACACCAAATGATTAAATTATTCAGAACTCAACATGACCCAGCATTATTAAAATATCACTGATGGATTTGCACATTTCACTTTCAAGTAACTCCTTTCATCCAGAAGCAGCTCTCTGATTTTTTTTTCCCCCCTTCCCCTGATGTCACACAAGCAAGAAACAGAGAATTGTCCTGGAGTAATTTCTTATTTTAAGTAGCATCTTTAATTTCCTATCTAATAAAGTAAAATGATTTAAGGTCTCAGTCATGAGGTTTCCAATAAAGAGAAGTATTTTTCCTACACTACAGCATACAAATAGTCTGGAAAACCATGTCAGTATAAGAAAATATTGAAGAATCTTTCAGGTTTTTAATATCAAAGCAAAGGTTTCTTTTGTTATTGTCTGGTATAAAGTAAAAGAGGAGACTGTTTATTTTGGCAGTCTTGCATCATTATTTCACTTGTTTAAAAGCCAAGTCAGGAGTGAACTTCATGTCCTATGAAGAAGTAAATCTATTTAAAATATAAAAATACATATTTAAGTTTAATAAAGATCTGAGAATGAAAAGTGTGTATGTGCTTCGATTCCTGAATAAGTACACAGGTTTAGCAAACAAGAAGGTCTCGTGTTCTTAAACTTCAATCAGTTATAAGTTATGATGCTTTCTTTTTTAAATGTATTTAACACAATCTGTCAGTTTGTTCATTTTATAATTTAAAATATTTTCCTATTATAAATGTGTTATAACGTACCATTTAGACTACAATCAACCCCTGGGGTAAAAGTCTGAGTATGAAACTTTCCAGGTTTCACTCAACTACAAGTTGTATTGACTACACCTTCTCCTTGCAGATACACTAAGATGATTTCAGACTAGATTCTTTGTCAAATACATTGTGAACACTTTATGAGCAGTATTCCCAAATAACATAAGAAATTTATGAAGAGTTGTAAAATTTTTTTTTTACATGATTACTGCCAGATTTTTAAAGTTTTCTTTTTCCAAGCATGTTCCTAAGGTTCATCTCACACATTGCTTCTCTAGCTCAGCACTTTTGGGCAGAAACATGGAAATCCAGGTTGCTCCTTTACATTAGTGGAATGCAAAATGAATTGTTTATATTTTAAGCTTTGTGGATGTAGCTGGAGTCCAAAAAACTTAGAGATGTTGGAAAGATACTGCATTGAATCCATGAGTAAAGCAGAGACCAAGCAAACCAAGAAAATAATTGGGCTGAATGGTGCTAGTCTTCAGCTCCGCATCGACAAAGTGGCCCCTTGGTGTTCAGGAAGCCAAGAGATAAAGAGAGGCAATGGTGCTGTTACTTGACACAGTTTCCTTCAGCTTCTTTGGGCATAGAGAAAAAGCTTTAAAACTACGTGTTTGTTAAATCAGACATTTATTAACAAAAATTATTCAGCAGCATTTCCAATAAACAAAAAAAAACAACAGAAAAGTTAAAGATAGCTTAATATATTCGGGATTATAAAGTGCCCTGTCATTCATAACGATTAAGAGGAATGAAAAACTGACTAGTACATGTGTCTCTGTGCTTTAAATAAAGGGATGGCAAGTAAATGGATGTCAAGAATCTGGGAGGAAGAATTAATTAATGCTGAAAAATATAAATAAAATGGTGACAGAAATGCAATGCTACAAATTACTAAAATAGCTTTAAAAAGTTTTTTAAATGCCTTAATTTGACATGTGATAAAAATCATCACTTAAAAAAGATAACATTATTTGCAAATTGAGCAAGAGGACCTGATGATAGCCATATATAATCAGTTGTCACCTTGCAGCTCAATTAGCCCTCATGTAAAAATGAGGCATGTAAGGAGAAATGAGGTTTTGACATTATCTCTGCCAGCAAGATAATTACACAGCCTTCATTTAACAGTAGGGCAACACTACTGTAGCAACAAATTAACTCAGCTCCATTTGCAATTCATGGTGTGTTTTCTCATTTAATACCATTTGTCTTACCCCAAGTGAATGTTTCCATTAGTTTTCTCCAGCATAGCAAAATACTCTTTGACTTCATACATTACATCACCAACTACTTTAGTTCCAGTAACTTTCTGAAAGCTGTATAAATTTGATTAAGTGATTGCCCCCCTCCCCCCAGTTTTAACTAAACCATTCTTTTTTTGGTTTACAGCCAAATAATAATACAGCAGGTGCTTTTGGATTTAATGAGCAAGGAACTGATTCCATTCCACATTAGTTTCATTCCTGTAGTTGACAGCAAACCTCCAATTTCCTTTGTTTTATGAAAAATATATGAACACACATCTATCTGTTTTAAGTTCAAATGAAACTTCACCAGCCTTGATAACTAAAATGATACATGTCGCTTAATGGAATTATTATTAAACAGAACAAGTTTGTGCATAAACCTGAGACCTGAAGACTTAAACCCAGATTGTCATGTCTGCCATTTGTTCAGAAAACGTGCACGCACAGGATATTTTTAATGCATGCAACTTCTTAAATGATACTAAGCAAGGGACTGTGGGCTAGAACTAACTTCTCACAAACTTGGATGTGTGCTGAAGAGCTCCCTAGTCAAAGTACTGAACATTCATGTGCGAAACCTAAGAACGCTCTTCCTGGCAGTAATCAGCCAGCTCTACACGTAGTTTTTGTAAGTTCGAAGAATAATCAACCGTCACCTGCTGCTGGCTTCACTGCCAACTAAGCAGAATGCAGCGCACACGTCTAAAAATTACCATACTTCGTGGCCTAGGAAAGTGTTTATATGCTATTACATACTGTTTTGTAAATATTTTAATTCCTAGTAATCTTTATAATGTACACAATTGATACACCCTTTTCCAAAAGCAACATCAATAAAGTCTTTTCTAAATCTTTAAAAATCCCTGTCCTCTAAAGGAAGGTCCAACCTGCATCACAATGTCAATTACCCTGGAATTAGAAAATGCATGAGGACTGTCTGTCCTGTGTTATTCAGCAGGAAATGAAGAAATTAATTACTGATTTCTCTTCATCTCCATTTTCTTCCTCAAAACTACTCCGTTGTGATAAAATTAGCTTTTTAATGAAACAAAATTCAAAGATGATTTATAACTTCTTGATCTTCCCAAGAATTGTTACCACAAAAGCCTAAAAACTAGGACAATTACTATTGTACTGACAAATGCATAAATGAGACAGTAGGAGATTGTCCATCACAATGACAATCCATCACAAAAATAACCCACCCGGAACACGGAAGCCTAAAACCTTAAAATGGTCACTGCAACTAGTAGAAATTGTGGCAGCTTAGAACAGCCTGGTTTCTCAAAAGTAAATTCCCTCTTCGTCCGCTTAGGAAATACAGGGCTATTCCCTTCTGCATCAATAAACAAGTTTTGCAAAAAAGAAAAAAGGCATTGGTTTTAATCACATACTGTAAACGATTAGCTGGTTTTTGCACCAGTCATAGGTCTGTTATCATTCCCATCGTATTGAAAGCTTATCCACCAGATGCCCTCCTCTGACCCTCCAGTGGTTCTTTGTGCGCTCAAGATAAACACACTGACACAATGATCTTCTGTATTAACCAGCGCGAGATATTTGGAGGAGTCTTTGTTGCCATAAAATAAGGAAAGTGGCATTAAAAGCATTCAAATTGTGTTCCCTTGCAAGGAACAAGAGCAAAATACCATGCCAGCACTTTGTGTAAGGTATTCCATGCAAAAACTAATTAAAAGGTTTGAAAAACGGTATTATAGATACTCCTTTGAAACTTTACTTCATTTAAAATTGGCTACCAATTTTGCTGAATGTCACCTTTTTCTGGTAAGAATGAACAACCTCCCTGATAATAATCTAAACCACTTCAAAAAGCATAACCAGCTTCTTTTTTTCTCAAGTATTTAACAAACATGAACTCTGTGCTTGTCAAAGGAAAGCGACAACTATTTTCCAAATTAATTATATAGAATAACAGATAGAACTGACACACTGATGATTTATCTAACTAAAGTTCACAAGATATATTTAGCCTATAGTAAAAGAAAGGGTGTCACTTTTTGTTACGTGATGCCAAGGTGACTGCTTATATTTTGAACTGCCAGGCTAATTCTAGCCTGAGCACAAATCTGTCTTTTATTTCATAATTAATTCTCAGTGTCAAAACCAGTAGATGTCGTCTTTTGTATCAACGCACTCTGTCTGTTAATTATACCACCATAAAAATCAGGCTTGAAAACAGAACAATGTTGTGACAGTATGAAAGCACAGAAAGAAGTTTCTGAAGGGAATACAGAATTCAGGCTCAAGCAAGCAAATAAGTGAGCTTCTAAACGCACCTGATAAAAAATTCAACTTCAGAAACTTAGGTTTCTTTTAATACAATAACTGAGAAGAAGTACATTCAAAATGAACATGGTTTAGTCATGCTGGTATCTTAATACGTAAAACAAGTGGTATTGATTTACATACACAAGAGTTGTATTTTATACCTTTACTCAAAATACTTGTATACAGAATGCGGAACCTCTCTCTGCGGAACAGAGAGAAGTCTGTTAGGGGTAGAACGGTGACAGAAGGGAAAGGAAATTGATGAAATATACAGCTAACATTAGTGCTCTGGATCACTCTTTAAAAAGTCCCACTGTCTACGCAAGTGCTTGAGGCTCCACAAATTAAATTCTTAAGAGTTAGACCCTATGAAACAAATTCTCCAGAACCAGCTCCCTTCACTGCTGTTAATGCAATTAATAATGCATGCCTGTGCACATCGTAAAAGAATCCGGACTTCACTATGACAAAGAGCTAAACACCCATTCGCCTTGAACTTTCTCCAATGTAGAAGTCCTTGTGTTCAGCAGATTGGTCTTGGGGTCTTCCTGATTGAAATGGGATGTAATTTCATTCAGAATTCTCTCTAAACAGTGTTTCGGCAAATTTCTTTTGCAGCAGAATCAAATAGGGAGGGTTCCCCTTCAACACGTGCTCAAGGTATCTGCTGGGTTACACCAAGCTAGGTCAACACGTTCAAGGATGTTTAGGTCTGCAACCTGAAACACTGACACGTAGTTGCGTTTCTGCAGTGCTGAACATCCCTTTTGATGGTTCTCAAATGCACCTACCTTCCATTTGTTAGCTTTCATCTAACCCAGATCCCAAATCCTTTCCTGAAACCTCACTCAGACATCTCAGGGTCAGTTTAATACTCATATAGTTCTAAAGGAACAAAACAAAACCCAAACCACCTGCTCCCTGTTCCTATTTCCAAAATCTTTTAATACCCCTACAAAACTGTGACCAGCAGCAATACTGATGTCCCAGTCTTCCTCCTTGCCTGCTATTCTCAATTTGGGGAAAAGTTCAGGTTTCAGACTCAAGGATTACAGGATTATTTGAATTCCACCACCAATATATAAATGAAAAAAAAAAATCTAATTCAAGCCTTCCATCACTTTTCATGCCCCACACATATTTTCCTCTGTTTTCTTTCCTGCCATCTCCTCCTCGTCACAAAGGTCAGATTCTGCACTTTTTTCCTTTTTCTTTTTTTTTGTGCTGCTAGCATTAGCAGTTCCTTGACTTCTTCCTGTCCTCTTGTGCACACACCAATTTTCATGAACTCATCTGCACAGCTTTCACCCTTCCGCTGGTTAATTCCCTTTGGAAGACCCACATCTGCCATGATGCCCATGGGAAATCCAGCTGATTTATACTGACAATAATAAAAAAAAAAAAAAATCAGCTTGTTCTTATTTACCAGTCAATAGTCACAGACCCTGGTATACTATTTCCCTCAATCTTTCCCACTCCTTGTGGCACGGACAGCGTTTTTTTACATTTGGAAAGTATCTGCTAGTTTGTGAGAACAACAAAAACCAAGTACAAGTATGTGACACTCAGGTCCACAAGGAACAAAAATCACAAATTGTAAACATGTTAGAAGTGACTGATGAACTCCTCCAGTTAAAATAGTAAAAGTTAAGCCTGCCAATGCTTTTGCCTTCCTTCTTTCAATAGCTATCTTTTCCAGACTAGGTTAGGTCTAGCCTTGCTCTAGAATTTTAAAGTTTTTAGCAGAACTGCTGAAGTTAACAGCATACTGCAGCTGGAGAGCAGAATTGGTGTTATTAATTCATCCTTTCCTATCTTCCTCTTATATCACTTGGCACCTTCCACCAGCCAGGACATTTTCTGCATTCGGTGAGCTGATTCAACCCACGGAAATGCTGTGGGGTAGGAGGGTGCAAGCAAGTGGACAAACTTGAGTAATTTCAGTGAAATACTGAACTACTCCACTAGGTGGAAAGGAGCAGTATCTACTGATAATGTGCATCCTCTTACCCTCTTCTCCTCTAGGGACTGCAAGCTGTTAAACCAGTTCAGCTGTTCCATTTAACTTCTTAAGATACTGAATAAAGTGTTAACCTTTGGGGTGCTGGTAGGGGAAGATTACCATAGAAGATTGTTTCACGTTCTTAACTGAAACGAAGGCCATACTGCTGACTGAAACTATTCTGCCTTGAATAAGATAGATGAAAACAAAATCCAAAAGCCAACAAGCTCAACCACAAGAAAATCTAATATATATTAGGAGAAAAATAAAAAAACCAAACCCATAACATTTCCCTAAAGAATGACTTCAGTAAATAAGTTCAAATGAATCATCATAGTGAAAGTTTTCAATTTTTTTACACTATTGACATTATTAAGTCAAAAGCCTTTTAATTAATTTTGTAACTTGAAGCAATATTTCACAATAACTTTTTAAAAAGACCTCATGCCTATTAAAACTATTTCATAAGAATACACTCACAGAAATATGTTATTTTTATAACAAAACATAGGCTAACCTTTAAAAATATTTGTTCATTTCTTGACTTGCTTGTAATGAGGAAGTAAACATACATGAATTAAAAGTGTTTTGGGTCACTTTCTTGGACCCCCAGTTACATTCTCTTGTCCATCTGACAACTGGCTGGGTAAAATTAATTTAACAAGAGAGTAGAATGTATGTTAAAAAGAAAACATAATTAGACAGCTATGACGTGTCACTTCCCTATATAACAGGATCACTGGATGGGACCATCGGCTGGAATCAATCAGTAATTCAGGTGGGAAGAGACACCAGGGGGTCTCCAGTCCAATGCCCTGCTCCTCAGATCCGAGGTTAAACCAGGTTACCCAAGACTCTATTCAGTTGGGTCTTGAAAACTGCTGAAGATGGGACTGCACACTCTTCTGGGCAACTCTGCCATTGCTCAGCTGTCCTCACAGTGAAGTGAAGTGAGACATTACCTCAAATCTGAATTCTCAGCTAGTTAGATAACGACAACGTATTTCAGTTTTCCAGCCAAAACGATTAATGAAAAGAAAAATATGCGACAGAAATGAGATTTGCATGCTGACGGCGAAAGAAGCTAGTAAAATATTTTTAAAATAAAACTGTACCACAGTCACATCCAGAGTTTTGTTCTATGGAAAAGATTGTTTTGAGTTCTGGGTTAATAACAAAAGTAATTTCAAGGTAATTTTGTTTAGCATTAGTTGCCATAATCACATCCCGGTCTGATTAATGGCTAGGATTGTTATATATTATTAATGCAGAAAACAGTAACACTGAAGGATAGATGCAAGTTTAAGTGAAATATTTCAACTAAAGTATTTCAAACTTTACCTTAAACAGGGGAACTGAGTTCAGCCACTCCCTCCAAACCAGTAGATAATATACTGACTGTACACATAAAAATGTGTATAATAATGCTCTAGTATTATACAGTGTCTGTGCATGTCTACGCCAGAAAGGCAGCGTGTTGCCTTGAGGCAGCGATGGTCTGTTAAAGCTAAAGTCACACTAGTTACAAGAATTACCTTGCTGGGCCAATGAATACGATAGTATCTTTTCTTGTGGAGACAAAAAAATTTTGAAGTTCCATTTGTCTATGCATTAAGTATTATTTGTCTTTATGCATACAACATTTTCTAAAACTACAAATTAACATTCTAAACTACTGTTTCTTGCTTCAGTTACAGAACAGGGGAAAACTTAAAATGCGTAGATAAGTTTAGATTACTATTTTAATGCTTTCTGAGCTTCTTGTTCTGGAAGCAGCAAATCAATGTAATTAAAATTTCATTAAACAGTATGAATTTTTACTTAGAGCAAAGCAGTCTCCGTTATTTCTTTAGTCTAAAAGAATGTTTCCATAAACAAATTTCTGTAAGAAAAATGTTTCCATAAGCACATTTGAGATATTGGGCCAGATTCTCAGAAAGCATAATAATTTTGGGACCTACCTGTACTTTAAAGCGGAAGTCAAATATTATACCTTCATAGCTTGGCACCACAAAACCTAACATTAAAGATAACTTCCTTGTTAAACAAAAAATGCTGTTTTGGGGGTTTTCTTTTCATTCCTGCCCCTTTTTGCTTTCTACCTATCACTCATGCAGAAACATTAAGAGGACAAGCTAATACATTAAACAGAGCAGTGTTAATGGCTGATTTCCCTATGATAGCTCAACAACTTCACAAAGTAAAGGCTTTGGACAGAGGATATAAAGAAGCAGCTTTGATTTAGACATGAGGAAGAAATGTTTTACACTGAGGGTGGTAAGACCCTGGCCTAGGTTGCCCAGAGAGGTGGTAGGTGCCCCATTCCTGGAGACATTCCAGGCCAGGCTGGATGGGGCTCTGAGCAACCTGATCTAGTTGTAGATGTTCCTGCTCATTGCAGGAGGGTTGGACTAGATGAGCTTTGAAAGGCCCTTCCAATCCAAACTATTCTGTGATTTTGTGATAAGGCAGTCAGCCTGGTTGTAGACTCTGGCTGGTTAACATTCCTTGCTGATTTAACAGTGTTAATTCCCAAGATAGGCATTGCTTCTGATGTAAGACTACCAAAGCACTTGAATTTAAATGTTTCCCTGTAAAATTTAAGCACTTGGTCAAGTGCATAAATCTCTATCGAGAGACAGCACGCACTCTTTCAATATTGAGTACTATTCAGTTAGCCAAAAGACTAAGTGAGATTAAGTCTCTGCCAAAACTGGTTCTTAACCACTCAATTAAATCTGACATGCTTTAAAGAGACAAAAAGTGGTTAATCAGTTGTTACGGGTTTTTCTGACAGCTTGAGCATAGGCAGTCTACTCTGCTCTTACTCAAGTTAATACAAAAAACTTCTGCAATGTTACTTCAAGTCCATGAAAGGCAACAAGGTATATTTCCCATTTCCAGACTGGACACATACTGGTGCCAAAAATAAATGTGAAGCTTCGGGTAACAGAAAAGGCAAAGTAAGTTTCATGGGGATGAGAGAGAGACCATCAAACCTAGACAGGCTTCCAAACAACTCCATAGAGCCTTATTTCTCAATTTTAACTTATATAATCAAAAATAAAGGTAAAATCCCACGCCCGAACAGTCCGTCCTAAATGACTCCCTACTGCTAAAATGGGCTGTCCCACATCCCCCTTTCTACCCTACTGTCAGCCTCACAATCCTGTCAGAGCTAATATTTCTGACCTTTCCAGATCACTAAAAAGATCAGAAAGCTAACCTCAAAAGAAATGTCTGAGGTTTTTTCCCCTGTGTAGGTGAATTAAGGCTGCTTAGAAATGGATCTTGTAATTCAGAGCTGTGGCAAGATGTAGGGGAGGAATCACATGGCCTGGAGCAGGTAGGACACAGGTTTAAGACAGAGTTAAAGAAAACAAGGAACAAGGAGGCAAGAAAGTCTTCTCCTTCTGGTCAGAGGAAACCGCTGGATCAACTCAGCCAACCCAGAGACCTCACATTTCAAATTTTCCTTAAATATTAGAAACCCAAAATATCAGTTTCATTTCTCATTAACTGAAAGACTGAAAAAAACTTTGAAAATCTCAGCAAACAAGCAATACTCTCTTTCCTTCAAGCTCCTGACATAATTCAGATAACACATTACACTTGGAAAGAGACTTACTGAATTTGTGTGTGACCAGCTACAATTCAGCAAACAATTCACATGCAGAACTGCCTCCCTTTGCATCAAACGAATTGCATTATAATGGAATGAGTGTGATACTTGAAAGAATTGCTTACAATTGCACATACAAGAGAAAAAGATAGCTAAGTCTAAATTAAGATGTTGGCTATGAAGTTTCCAATAGGACCTTGACATGACTGTTGACCTACTCATGACATGATCACACCAGTAAGGATTTGGAATTCTATTAGTATTACCAGAGGAAAAAAGTCAAGGAGTCATCAGGAAAACAAATCTATATCTGCTACTCCATCAGCCAATTACTGTTGTTAAAGTGGAATTAGATGAGTATTGACAATGCGAAGGGGATAAGGATTAAGCAGATGACAGAGTATACAGCTACCATTGCTGGTGTCACCCCCCTCCCACCCCCATCCTACAGAAAGCCTGAAAACTCAGATGGGAAAGGAATATACTATACAGAATACAGTATTACAACTCTGATCGTGTCCTGAAGTAGCAGTTATATACATTAGCCTTTCAATCAATCACAAAACCAGGCCAAAAACTAAATACAGTATTGGAGTCCACTAAGCCAAGAGTATGATGTGACATTAAGTTGATAACTCACTTCAACCTCAATTATCTGAATGCTATGATGTAATGCAATTAAGTTATGTTAGAGAAATTTTTCTTAGTTATTGAAAACTATTTTAATGTTCAAAATGAAAACAAAAATTTCTGTTACCTGTAGCAGTCTTCATGAAGACTTTGGACTTTTGACACTTCGGAAGTGAACTTCACAGCCTATTTGTAAATCTTTTTAAATACACCAGGTAATGTGAAAAAAGACAGACCTTGAAATTCTTACTGATTATTTATTTTGACTGATAAAGCTATCATGATGCAACCTGGCTTTTTCATTGGCTACAATCACTATTTATTTCTTTTTAAAACACAGACTCAATATGTAAAGAGTGTATTTCCACATGGAACAAAGATACGCAAATACCTGGCACACAATTTCCTCCTATGGTCTAGGTTCACAGGCATACAACTTCCTACATATAAGCTAAGGGACGTAAGTCAATCAGTGTAAATGAAGCTAATAGTGACGTTGTGATGAAGTAATATAAATTTTAGTTGTTTGTATTTCTTACTGAGGATGCTAACACTACTGGCAAATATGGCAAATCTGCTGGACAGATTGTGTCAAATTCTCTTTTGAATCAAACACTTGTTTCCTGAAATGCCATTATTTTTAAATAATGAAAAACATTTGTCTCCAGCAAAAATATTAAATTCCTGCAGAATTACACAGCTGTAACGTTTTTCCTCCAAGATCAGTAGTACTGAACCATGAACTCTGTCTCTACGCAAATCAAAGGAAGAAACTTACATTCAAGCAACTTCGTAGCATTGTATTATTCAGTTTGCTTATTTGGTCCAAACAAACATCAAGGATGGCTCATGACATAAATGCAATGTAAGAGGAAATTAAAAGTAATGAAAAATCACTGAATTTCTAGAGATTAAAATTCCAAGTGAGGGATTAAAAAAAGATATTATGAACATGCACACATAATAATGATTTCATTTTTTTTAATACAAATTAGTGCTGATAGATGTAAATATCCTTCATATACAGTCCACATTTAGAGAATTAGTATACAGTCTTTTCTGTTCCATGCTTCACCCGACTAAACCTAGTGGAGACCCAATTCTTATTCTGGGCTACCAGAAATCATGTCTGCTTCCTCCTTGACCCACCATTCTTGGAACTCAAGGGACCTACCCATCTTGAAAATGCGCCAAGAATTTTCTTGGCATTATCTTTTATCAGTACCTTAGGGAAGCTTAACCTTAGACACTATTAAAACAGAAAAACACAACTTTTTTAGCATATTCAGACAAAAGTTAGAGTGACACTTAGAGGTCACTACAGCCATAGAACTAGCCACATCAAAAGGAAAAAAAAATATCAGTATGGCTTCTAATGGTAAAAAGCTTCAAGTATAATGAACTGAAATATAAATAACATTGTCTAAAATTAAGGATAAGAGAGCATACTAATTACTAAACATCACTGAACTGGCCAGCAAATCAATAAAATGAGTGCTTCTGAAGTTTCTATTTTAACTATCTCTACCTGTTCATCATGCATTTTGGGTAGAGATAAAGGAAACTGGAAACAAAACAAGCAACTCCACCTGGCTTCTTATGGCTTTAGACCTGACATTTAACTGACTTTGAGGTCTAACAAAGGCAAAAACACTGATCAAATGTTGAAGCATGTATAAGGTTACTCCTACATGGGTTTCTCCCATGCTAATAACTGAGTTTATGCCACAAGCATTTCCTCAAGGGAGTTAATAAATTTAGGTTTGTCACCTCAGCCTGGCTACTTGTTTTCAAGAGACTTAAGGTATTTAATAAAAATTTACATCGGAATGACTGTCAGATTTAGGGGGATTGTGAAATTAGCCAGGAATTTCTGAAGATACTAGAATGAGACAGGAAGAAAGAAAACTGATGATAGCTCACCTCACTTCCACGGAAAACCCAGTTAAAAGAGGCAAGAATAAAATTGGCTTTCCACTAGTAAATGACAATGGATGACACGACCCTCCTTCCTCTCCCCAACAAAACATATTTATTGCACTGGAAAAAAATATGGGTACCAACACCATAGGATATCCCTTTACAAAAGAAGTTCTTCAGTTCTAGTTATGCATTTCAATTCATTGTCATTAAAAAGCCTATGAGAAGACACCTAGAAGTTCAGATTAATGTGATTTGGAGAGACAAAGAAAGCTGTTGAATATTTTTTTCCCTAAGTTATATTGTCTCTATGGATATGAAGCAGCTCTGGTATAATTTTTTCTTGCTTGTGCACAGAGCAAACACCACAGATCTCACAGCATGCTTAGATGTTCCACTGCTATGAGGCTCTGGCAACCACCATCAGCTTATCCCTGAACATGGAAACTACATACACAATTTTCCAGAAGTTTCTCAACTCTGCTGATGAATGTCACTCAAATGAAGATTTTCAAGTGCCCATGAAAATGTTTCTACAATTTTCCTTTTCTTCCTTCTTTAATACGCTACTTCTATTCAAACAAATTAGCTTCTATAATAATCTGTTCTTTCACCTTGCTGAAAGTATTCAGATTTAAATTTAGCACAGTATTAAAATAGATATTTGCTTTTAAAACTTAAGTAACATGCAGGTTTAATACCAATAGACGCACACTAGCCAAACCACTGAGATAATTTCGACATTTTAAAAATGAAAAGAAAATGTCTGTTAGTTTCTTTTTCAGCAGGAAAAACACCCTACCTGTGTCTATCACTACCAAAGAGAATCTCTTAGTGATTTTCTAGAATTTAAGCAATTGGAATGACAGTATTCAAAACCAAAACCCTAATCAACCCAACAAAAAACACCATAGTTTTTAGGGAACTGGTCAGTTACTAGGTGGATTTACCTAGCATTTGGAAGATTTGTATGAACCTACTAAGTGTGATCTAAGTCTACATTTATAGGCAAAAAAGAGGCTCAAATCCACAGTATTTTCTTGATCTGCACCAGACTCGCGTTCCATTAGCAAGTGCCATGCCCAGCTTTACATCTCAGCTGCTCTTCAGATCAGCAATCAACAGAATAGGCTGAGCAGAGGTAAACAGAGATATGGATAAAGAAGTTTTAACACAGTAGGTTAGAGGATGCCCCTACAGCCCATCAACTGCCACACACTTGGTCACTGCTTACATAGAACAAAGGATATACTTTAACATTCAGGTGCAAGAGAACAGAAAAGAGAGAGAAGCAGTAAGATTATTTGCACTGGTGATTCTTGTACACATATTCTAAAAACAAATGACTATTACACAAATAGCTGGCTGATGACAAGAAGAGATAATTATATTGAAATCTCAAAAAAAAAAAAAACCGGGATCAAACTGTAACACTTTACTCCAGAGTACTTACAGTAAAAGCAGTCATTTTGAGAATTTGTCATTACTCTTACACTACGACTAAGCTTAAGTGCTCTGAAGCCCAATTTAAGATTTTTAAGGTATTAAAAAACACCCCTAACCTGAGACAGATTTTTCATTTTTAAGTACTTGTTAGAAGTTGAAAACTCAGAAAGAAAACTTCAAGGTCACATTTGAATGACTGCAACTTTGTACAAATTCACAGTGCAACTGGCTGCAGCTTCTCTCAGTTAGGGGACATTACAAATACCTGTAACAGTGATTGAGAATAAAGGGCAAAAGAGTAAAAACACATAAACAAGTAACATGCAGAAATAGAAACTTAAACCAATCCACTGAATGTAACCTGCCTTGCCAGATCTTTTTTAACTTATTGGAAAAGTTGCTCTATTTAATATTGACAAATAGATGTGTAAATCAATACATTTTGAACAAGCAATATATTTTAATTTAAAAATGTTCAAACTGTAGCAGTAAATCTATGCACTTAGCACATACAAATCAGTGGGATTTGCTTGTTGGGTACTTTTGACAAGATGGTATGTAAAGCTCAGATGCAAATAATATATTAAAAAAACTTTTTGAAAAATATGCTAGCTGAAAATAAACATGTTGAAATGAACTCTATTACCATTGGCTTCAATTTACTTAATGAAGTCAAGGAAAGGACAGTACAGAAAAATTATCAAAACTCTCAGAGTTTGTCTGTTTTGCAATTTGCTTCACTTGCTACTGTCATAAAGTTCAGACCCCGGCAGTTGTCAGTAAAATGAATGTCAGAAGGAGAAAAGAAAAACGGGGAAAAAAGCGGCTCTAAAAGTCTCAAGTGTAAGTAAAGACTCTCCATTTCCTTCTTACAGTATAATACTGCCCCCACACATTCTCCCCATGCTATTTCAAAACTACCTTGACATCTTTCCTAATTTCACGTAAAAATGTGCAAATTTAAAATCCATTATTGCAATTTCACATTTTAACATGGACTAAAGCATAACAATAACATAATATAGAGGACAAAACCAACAGCTTTTCTTTAAACTAAAAAAACATACTATGGTAAAATTAGAGATCTCCTTCTAAGTCAGCAAAATATACTACAGCAAGTTTGAAAATAACAGCTGGGTAGAAAATCATTAAAAAAGGGGAAGAGGGAGGAATCTATTAACTATGTATTGAAAGAGCAATTATTTGACTAGAAAGAGCAGGCAAGCTAGGACAGTCTTAAAAGAATATCAAGTTAAAGAAGTGTTAACTAATATATTCCATAATGGTTATTTGTGATTCTGATTTTGTGTTCTTTATCACTGAAGGGTAATTGTGATAAATGTAGATAAATCATTCTTAAAAAAGAAAAAAATCTGTAGGGATTATTTCAGCAATGAAATTACTAGTCTTAAATTTATAAAGTTATAAATTCTTATTTTAGAAACAATGATGTCACCCTCATTAACATACTACTCGTATAGACTAAAATTTTTCTTGGCAGTGCTACTGCTCTTTGTGTTTGCCCTATTTGCTATAGCCTAGCATATAATCAAAGTTTCTGCTGTTTCTGCAAATGAATTGTGGTAATTTGAAATTGGACTACAGCTTTGATCATAACAAACTAGTGCCAATAAGGCCAACTGTTCATTCACCATGATGCTATGCTAAATTTGTGATGAATGGTAAAAGACTGATTATTATTTTAGTTGTAAGTACAGTAAGAGAACATCAGAACCAAGAGCCAGTACTAACTCATTCAAACTGGATTTCAGCAATTGAGATCTTATAAAGAGTGAGAAAACATTCCTCTTTTCTCTTCCTCTCCATTTCCTGTCAACGCTAATCAGTAATATGTTCATTTCTAGCAGCTAACCCCTACCCAAAGCTAAAATAATAAACCAAAAAGCTGGTTTAAGAATCGCCTCTAGACTACACTGGAATGTGCAAACTCCAAAACATCCTATTATAGTTATCAAGCCATAGTATTTCAGATTGCCCAGCAAGCTGACCTAGTATCCTTTAACATGACAGTGGGAAGTGTATTTAATATATCACTATTGTTCTTGAAAAAGGTTTCTCACGTGAAATTTTAGGTTGAATAGAGGATTAAGTAATTTAAAAGAGAACATTTATCATATCCTTGCTACTAAATGTGGAAAAGTGCAAAATATCAAAAGTATCTTGAAATAACTATATCATCTTCCTGATTATATGGGTTCTATCTTCAAAACGAGCTTTTTCTATCATTCTACACACCCATCCCATAACAAAGTTTTTGCTGTACTTTGTGTAGCACAGGAAAAAAAAAAAAAAAAAAAAGAGACCTTTCCTGGTAAGCTGCCAATGATTGTTATCAAAGTCTTAAGAATTTTCCAGTTTGAATGGAAGAGGGTTTCTGGTTACGATACCCTATCCCTTGCAATCCATGTAAATTCCTGCTGTTGGGAAGACTGTCCTGAGTCCGTCTCTGGAAACCCAGAGCTCATAATGCTCCTAAGCAGCCTCAGCGTTGTGTTTGGCATTGACGCACTGTCAAGCAAGCTCAGTTATTGCTTTTCAGTCTCTGCTGTTACCACTCTTCAATGACAACGTATAAGTAGGCATTAGACTTACTGTGATAAATAGATTTATTGAAATTACTACCCAAACCAGTACAAACAATGCTGGTAAGAAAGGAAATTATGAATGTAAAGACTACTGACAAAATAACCCAAAGAGAAAACGCTAAAGAAAAGGCACAAAAAGAAAATGCCACAAAAAGTTTGTGGGAAATGGAAGTCCAGGAACCAATATGTGTGACATTAGAGGAGGTGACCTTCCCCCCGCTTCCTCCTCCAGACCTGCCTCCGACATTGAGACTACACAGTAGTCCGATGCAGGACTGATGCAAGAGAGAGGGGGGGTTCTGGTTTATTTTTTGTCTTAAACGAGACAATGAAGCAAGACATTTTTAGCTCATATTTGGACAACACAGAAGTCTTAACGTTCCTATAAAATATATGAAGCTTAATGGCCTAGGATCACGTAATGTGTGCCTCCATGCAATGGGTTACACAACGGAGACTGCTGAGGAGCTGGTACTTCAGGCAGTGCCTCTCTGAACACTTGCCTCTGCTGACATGCAGGTGTCCACCGAGTCCTACGGAACCCCCCACAGATTTTCTGTGGTTTCTGGAATTCATACATCTAAACCAGGTAGAGGGAGGCCTATCTGGCCAAGTCTGACAACTCAGAATACCAAGGATGAGAAGAAAGGACAGCACCTCGCTAGAAACACTGGTGCTACTGACAGCACGGCACACACAATCAGACTCCTAGAAACGAAAGCCTCCAGCACTAAGATTTGACAAGGCTGTTATTCATTGTTTTAGAAGTAAGTATTTCATGATTTTAGTTGTTTGTAGTACTTATAAATATACTTATTTAATAAAATAAGCACAGAGAAAGACTTTGCATTTCTTTTTGGCAACACAGACATTATTCATCTGAATAACACATCAGGAAGAACCTTTTATTTTACCATACCCCCACTTTAAAATTCCTTTATTTAATAAATATGCATCTTTCTCCTACATGCTCTACATCAAAGATCTTCCCTTGCTCTTCTTAAAGCCCATGCACTATAAACCCTATTCTGCGTCACCGATTTTAAATTTCATCTATAAAAGTCATTTTACATATACTACAAATAACAATACATGCCCCACTTTGAATATTAAAGCTGTAATTCAATTTCAAGGTTCTTCTGACAGTATTCCAGTATCAATCTTTTTTTCAAGATGCTACTTGAACCCTTTTCAGTAAATTCACAAACCACAAATCAATAGCTTAAAAGGAGATCTATTGCATCGAGAACTTCACTAGGGCTATTGCTATCCAAACAGTACTGAGAAGTTGGTCCTATAGTATAATAATAGAAATTAACAAATATGAATAGTTAAAATTAATTTTAAAAGCTACATGATTCCATGTTCCTAATCCATACCATACACACATTCTTTACAACTTGCTAGGTACTTTCTTCTTGCATGCCTATCAAATGGAAGGGAGGGTATTATTAGCTATTAGACAGAGATATAAAAACCCACAGACACGTAAATCCAGATTTACAGAGTAAACTCCACCCAAGTGTCTGTTCCTTGGATTTTATTAGCTTTAATTGCTCAGAGCTACCTAACTATTAGACAATACCAGGCTCAGATTGGATGAAATGGATGAAATTTAACCTTATGAATCTGGATTACAGTCTCAAAAGACACTCCTCTGTAAAACATGAGATTCTATCAATATAGTTATTGCCGGAAAACTGTATAACATACAATTTACATGAGGTACAGTGAGCATATTTACTAAAACTATAGAGTTTTCTACACTAAAGAGAAATCATAACTTTTTGAAAAGCTGTCCACTGCACTTGGAAATTTATTTACTTTCTTCTCGTTAGGAAGCAAACTGGTATGAAGGAAGTTATTTGCAAGGCTTTCTTAAAGTATGATTAGTATTAGTAAGCTACGTATGTTACACATAGGTGTTATCCAGGCACACAAGAGGTTTTGTACCAGTTATGTACTCAGTTTTCAGTTCTGATTTTATATTCTTCAAGGCATTTTATTGAAGTAAACAGTTTGTGTAAGTAACCTTAGCAACAGACACTGAAAAAAACTCCAAAACACCAACGCTTTAGAACATAACTCTTTTTCCCCTCCTCTCCATTTTCTCTTGTTTCTTTTTGTACCACTGTGAGAATCTACATACACAAAACCAAATCAAGGCTGTCTATCCTTTACTGGGCACAGCTGGGAGGGTTTTGGCAGCTGGAGGGAGTGCTGCAAAGGTGACCCATGTAGGAGGAGGTCAGGGATTGTTCTGTGCCAGTCACAGCTGGTACCTGTGGGCTCCGTGATGGACAAAAGGGACCCACCACGCACCAAAATGGAACCAGAGTAGTCCCTGGTGGCTCCACGAAAGAAAATTTAGGAATGGGAGGTAAATACAGTAGTAGACACACACAGGAAGATACAGAAGGGAGATGTCAGAGGAGGATGAATGCTAAACAGAGGAGATGCAAGAGCTGATACTGTGAGAGGTGCACGGACAGGAACAAGCGAGAAACAAGACAGGCTGGCAGGGAAGACAGTAAATCAGAAGAACTTCTGAAGCAAAGAAGCCACCTGAGCAAGGGCTGGAGACAAGGCTGAGGAGGACATACAACTGCAAGCCCTGCCAGAGCAATTTGGTAAGAAAAAAGCAGCAGCAAAAGGAACCGCAACACACTGACTCTCATCTCCTGTGCCTCCCATCATCCGACCCAAGTGACTGAGTGTAATGTGCAGTGGGGGGATTGGAGATGACAAAGTGGGGAAGAGAGGTGTCTAGAGGGAAGGTGAGGTGGGCTTGTCTCAGTGGTTTCTTTTTTTAAAAATTTATTTATTTTTTTTAAATTTTTTTCGGCAGCCCAATCAGTAATTCAAAGGTTGTTTAACAGCAATAAATTAAAATTATTGACATTCCTTGACTCGAAGCTATGTTTTAGCCCGTGACACACCTCTAAGAAGGAAAGCTGCCAGCCTTAGAAAACAGATACGTAAAGTTTACCCTGGGACTGCAGTACTTACTAAATACACATGTATACTTAATACTGTATCCTTTACGCTAACCAGAGCTATGTTTCTGTAAAGACAGTTTACTATTATATTGTTTGTTTCATAAAAGTCATAGTTCTACCCACGCTTTTACAAAATAACTTTTTAGCTTGGTTTTCTGAGAAAAATGAGATCTACATAATTATCTGCAACTTTTGACATCCTACCACTCCCTCATTAACTTTTACGCAAATTTTGGCTGGCTCTGAAAGGGGAGATGTCTTAAAAATAAGTTTGCATTTTTGACAGTGAACGGGCAGATACAACCATATCAGTTCCCTTACATTGGGGAGAAATCGGCACGAACTCAGCCAGTTCACACATGAAGCCTGGAACAATTCACATCATACACTGCCCCTTTTCAAACTGGCAGTTAGGAGTCACGAGGATCATATATGTATATGCAGATATAAAGAGATACAAAAAGGGACCTGTAGGTATCATCGGGAACAGAGAAAAGACCGAAGTCACAAAAACAGGGAAGGCGAAGCTACTGGATTCTTGTAAAGCGGCAGTAGAAAGAAGTCCTTAAGAAATTAGAGTTCTTTGTGAAGGTCAAGAACTATTTAAATTGCTAATTGCATTTTATATATTGTCAACATGCAGACAGGCATTTTGTTAAACCTTCAACCTGTTGAAAATAGATGTCCAGAGTCTGCTACGTGAAATCTAACATAGTACACATATGCACTTCAGTTTCTCAAAGTCCTAGAAGCAGCATCCATTTTTCCAGCCCACAAAACCAAGTCACTGCTTCCCAATGTCAACAAAAATACATATGGAATTCAGAGCCATCCACAGCCAGGAGAGCACACCAATTGATTAATACCTGGCCAGAACATCACTTGGCAAGAGAAAGGCACACAAAGATCACAAGCAAAAGATCGGTACAATTCATAGTCCTTAGGTCAACCTGCTTTGCTTGGAAGAAGTTGAACAAATTAAAACAAAGAACATGGCAAAACACTGTGATGACCTCAACAGGGTTCTCCATAACCTCAACCTGCCATCCTGCCGCATATGACAAAAACTCACAGTAACACCTGCCAAAAGAAAACTGCATATCTAACCTCATTTGTTTGACAGCTTTCAAATCAGCCATTGCTGCACAGTGTCTGAGACCCTGACAAACTCTCAGGAGATCCCTGACCAGACGTAATTTGCACTGAGAGAATTAATGAGTATTCTAGTCCTGGATTATCACTTCTGCAAGAGAAGGCTTGAAGTGCCTGGGATTTGCCAGCCTTCCCCAAATTGTTCTTCAGAGACAAGTTCTTAAGCGTATAGGGGCTGCTGCTCAAACAACAAGAAATACTTTGTCAGGCCACATAACAAGATGAGACTAAGCAACATTGGACACGCAGATCAAAAAGACTGATCTACACAAAGCATACAGCCTTTTAAACTTTAAGAACGATGTACAAAGCTAGATAAGAACCACCAGCTTCCTCAGAAAGCTCAGTCAGATGATGTGTGTTAAGGAAAGCACACAAAGCTTTAAAAAGTCTGCTCCGAGAGAATCTGTGCCAGGCATTTTGCCAAAGGATAGATCATTAATGGTTTCAAAGATCTCCCCTTGGAAAGGGGGTTGCCAAGACAAATCCTCTTAGTTATACTAGAAAGGTTAAGTGAGGTCAAAAAGTCTCACCTCTCCTCAGCTGCGGGCACTTCACCAGTTTGATAATTTTGATAAAGAAATAAACGAATGCTTGAGGTGTTTACATTTAATTAGTCTGGTGCCAGCAGAGTTTCTAATGACCAGTATTATACTTGGGTTTGTGTCTGCTTTGATTAGCTCTCTTAACAGCCAACCAGCTCTGTCACTCTACCGGAATAATCTATTTTGTGCAAGCCAAGGCTATTTGAGGCCTCCTGGCTATGTGTAACCCTGACAGTATGGCTGGCCACTTTAGCTCCTCCAGCAAGACAGTAAAATCAAGGGGACACCAGGTGTACCTGAATCTCCAGGCAGTTTTCTGTCTCCCTTTAGCTTAAGGTGGAAATTAGAGCCTGTTTATTTTCTTCTGAAGGCGTAAGAAAGAGTTGTGCTTGGTAACACATTCTGAAAGCCACAGAGAGCAGAGTGGACAATACCTCAAGGATATTATTTACCTTCCAAAGCAATGTGTCTAAACATTTACCTGTTCCCTAAACATTGCTATGCACAGGAGGCAAGAATTAATCTTCTCTCAAGAATAATAATTCAACAGTTCATCTTCATGGCAACAAAAGCCATGAACGGTATCAGCATAATATGTAGTATCCTATCAAAATAACCACAATGAGTACTGAGAGCTATTGATTCAAGCACATTCTTTGAAGTGCAATATTCCCATTTCAGTTATTTCGAGATCAAGTTTCTTTGCCCTACTAATTTAATGGAAGGACTGTAGAAGAAACACATCCAAAACAAACTCAGAATTTTTGTACATAAAAAACCACAACAACATTAACTGAAAGGTCACCATTTCTCCTAAAGAACCAGTAACAAACCGTATATCAATAATCTGCAATAATCTTGGATAATTTTGCTAGAATTTTAGTGAAAGCTCACTTTGAAATTAAAATATTTTCTAGTGTTATCATCACTACACGGTAAACTGGGAGACTACAGATATAATGGATGCAATCTAGTGCAATTAGTAGTTTCATATCTATTAACCTAGCATTAAAAAACCCACTAAACGATTAAGGACCTACTTCTCCAAGGTCCCACAACCTCTCAATACATCACCACAACTAAAAGCAGGCAGTCATATTAAAGATTTCCACGTTCTTGAAGGATTTCAGGTCTGCTGCACTCTTGTACTGCTCAACAGCTCTGATCATACCACCTGTAGTAGTAACTCCCTCGAACTAACCAAAACATGTACAAATCTCCCCCTAAAGAAAAAAAAAAGCAAAATAATCCCCCCTGACCAAAACCTTGAAACACCCACCCAAGCACATTGCTTTTCAGAAAGTACCTTTCCCCACCTCATAACATCTACAAGAAGACTATAATGGAACACCTGGACAACCACTGCAGGTTGCTACTAATGGGTTATATTGACTCTGCTTATGTTTTGTCATTTCCTGTTGCTTTATTGTACGTATATCTCGAATTTGTTTGTTTTTTAGAAATTGTGCTCACTATAAGACAGTCTTCTGATTTTGAAGAAAATACATTTGCATTAAAAAGATATGAGAATTCTCTTCCATGCAACATATGCACTTTCTGAAATAAAGAATGAATCCTGGCAAACAGTAAAGTCTGAGCAAGGATAGTATACTGAAGTACTGAGAAAATTGTGTAAAATATTTCTAACTTCAAAATAGAAAGTTAAAATGATCAAGTTTTTCCAATATGACAATTGTTACTTCTTTAAGTTCATTTACAGGCTTGCATCATTTTACTCCATTAAATATTCACTATACCAACTATGCTCACTGATGCTTTGCTATCTTCTTTCCTCTTAGCCACTTCTTCCAAACACAGAAGAACGTGGCAAAAATAGTTACTTTTTCTACAGATCATGCCTCCTCAGGCTGTTGGTTGCAAAATGTTCCTTTCAAAGGTAATATCTTTCTGGATCTTGCCAAATATTAGTACCAGATAGGTCATCTCCACTGCTTCATGGCAGTGACAAATACATATTTAAAGCAATTAAAACAGACAACAGACTTATAACAATTTGCTAAAGGACAGAATGAACATATGCAACACCTCTGTTAGGTTCTTCCTCTAATTCTACGGCACTTCAATCTGCTTCTCCCATGTAGGCTGTAGTCCTACAGAGTACCTTCCTCAGAATAAGAGTCCTAAGGGAACTCTAGACAGATTTTTATAATTGCTGGAAACGCAGCTTTGTTGCATGTATTTTTTGACTATTTTTGTAACACACACTATTATAATTGGAAACAGAGTACCATTTTTGACATTTTAAAGAGGCAATCTTTAGCCAACTTACTCTGCAAGAATTTTCTAAATATATACATTACAACGCATGTACCCCTTAACAAGTACTCTGAATATTAGATTTGTATTTGTACACAATTTGAGCAAGGCTTAACAAATGTGTAACAGAATCATACTTCTGTATGAAAATAAGAAATTAACTTCAAGAGAGACACATAAACATATTGACACTATTTTTAGATGAGCGGGTAAGACCTGTAATTAAAGCCCGATCTTTGCCTAAGAAAACATTTGTTTTCTTCACTGTATAATTAGTAAAATTAATGAATTCCAATCGAACCACACAAACGATTTTTTTAACTTTGAAATCAATCACTTTAAAACCCAAGATGCTGTCAGCTACACAAAATTACCAATAAGTGATACTGTAGATCAGGTTCAAATTATGAATGTAATTTTCTTCATAGTTATGTTTGAAGCATCTTCTAACCCTCTCCCTCTGTTCTTCCAATGTTGACCTTTATAATATAAACAAAATAGATCTGTGCATTAAGAAACTTGATCTGACTACTGCTAGATTGAGCTTCTCATATATAATTGCCAGAAAACTGACTAAAAGAGCACACTGTTTAACTGGATCAGAACAGGAAATAACGCTTATTGGTAGATTTTTTTTTTAAATTAAGACTATCCTTCTCTGACACATTTTATTATACACAGAGCAGGAAACTGCTGAACAGTGAACACAATGTCACAACACAGATTAGCAGATCAATCATTAGAGAAAGTGATGAAAAATTGATTTTAAGATATTTTCTTCTTAGAAGACTGTTACTTTTAAGAATGTGAAAGGGCAGGTGACCACAATTGAAGAGATTAGCATTGAATATTTACAGACACAAAAAATAATGGGAAACCTACAGTATGCTTTGGTGATCTCCAGTACTATCATTGTCTTGCTGCTATAAAGGGACAACAAAGGAGGCTTCTATCATACCCTGTATGCTCACAGCTGGATTCTAATTCAAAAGGGCAATTCTGACTGTTCATACCAAAAATCTTCGGCCAAAACCTATGTATCTGTTCATGCGCTGTAACTATTTCAATCTTTCTCTTTGAATCAGGGAGATGTGCAGGAGAAAACCAGCTAACAATCTCATAAGCACTTGTTTTATGAATCTGGCCCTCAGTCAAGAAGTTGCAGTGAAAAGTCTTTTAATCACCTTCTGATCAGAATTTACTGGATTGTATCTAAGTTCAAGGGTATTAAAATGTGCAAAGGAGACTATGAAAAAATGGCTAGGTTATAGATTTTAACTTCTTCACTAGAAAATTGACTCAAAATAGATTTTCTAATTTACAATGAATCAAAAGAAAAAACATTAGACCATAGCAAAAGTGGCACAAATGTATCAAAAAGCAAATGAATAAACATTTGAAAAGATTTATTATTAGAAATTGTAATAAATTTTGGAAAGATGAATCGATTTTAGTTAAAAGGTATAACTGACAATTTATTGGGCGGGAAGATGCATTATTTTCCAATTGTTATCCACCTACAGTAAAACTGATTTGTGTCCTATTGTATTTTATGGAAAAGGAGAGAGCAACTTTCAGTGATTTAGATTAAATGTATTAATCATAACCAGGCACTGTGAACTATATATCTACTATTAAAGAAGATTTTTGACATTTAATTCTGTAGCAATATTTTGGCTCTGTACCACTCTTCCTAAATCCAATTCCTGCTACAGTTGGCGGATTTCTCCCTTTTAATTTTATGAGGCTTAAAGTAGCATTTAACCACCCATGCGGTAAATAATGCAGGATTAGAAATATTTAGTGTTTTGTTTCCCTTTGAAGAGTACTAATCAATCAACCTCCAAATATTTTTAAAACATTTGCCACATTCTGGTAATATTTAATGTAACATTCACTAAAACACATGATGTAAATGAAGTTATTTTCCTGAAACAAACAAAAAAAAAATCACATTAAACTCTAAAGAAAATATGCATATACATCACTGATAAAGGAGAAATAATTTTATAGATATCAGTTTGTGTACAAAGAAAACTTGCATAAATCCTTCGGAGTTTTTAAATATTATACATGATGTGACTATTACATAGTTTATTCTCAATAATCTGACAAAATATAGTTAAGTGTTCTGTTCTCTTGAACAAGGGATAAAAATATATTTTAAAATACTTATACCCAACTTAACACTGAAATGCTCACTTTTATTTATGCAATTCCCCCCTCGTTTTTATGCAGTCATTTCCTATCTTTCATTCAAGTCGTATATTTTACTGCATAGTAAAGCTGCCTTATGGTAACTTCTAACAGGAAAAGTTCTTAGTTATTCTAGGTACTACGAATTGTCTTAAATTGCCTTAGACCTACATCAATGACTAGATTCCAGACTTTTAAAACACACAAAAGAACAAATAAGAGAGACAAAGCAGTATGGCAACAAAATCTCAATTGCCATAATGCATTCTTTCTCTTCAAAAGCACAACAGCATGGCATAAAACAGGAAAAAGGTTTCTTTTCCTCCAGGTTGGCTATATTCTATAGAGAACAAAAATGCAATCTACTGTAAGCTTGCTGTATCTACCTGTTTAGGTCTTCATAAAATAAGTCTTTTAGAACTAAGTAATGTGATGGGAAGGGGTCAATGAGAAGGGGAAATGGGGCACATTTTATCCCATGTTCTTTAAAGTGAATTTCACAAGTGTCTTAAAAAAGAATACATCTATAGCAGGACAGCTGCAAGAGTTTGCCCATCAGCTAGCAGTAAGAAAATGACTGCCTAAATAAACAGCTTTCAGTTCTCTGAGGATAGGTTTCTTCCTTGACTTTTAATAATCTGCAGGAGTGCTAAATCAAGGCTGAGCAAAACAGAATAAAATCATTCTCACACTTGTGAATCACCTGTCAAACGAGGGACTTCATGAAATCAATAAATGAGAAAAGGAAAAATAAACAACAAAAATCAGATCAGAGGCAAGTAACAGTTTGCTGAAGATTTTGCAAGGGGCTGAGTGGAACAGATTTTGAACTGTTATCAAAACTGTTGGACTGAAAGGGTTCAGATGATCAGTTACAATAGTATACGTTTTACTTGGTAAAGAAACGAAAAAAGCAGCCACTGTGTCCTAACTGAAGGAACAATAACTAAAAGGCAAGGACCAAGAGTCTCTTGAACCACTCCAGTTACAAGTGCTGATGTCAAACCTTTTGTTGTTGTCCTCTTTATTCTGATATACGACATGTAACTTAGTAATTGGACAAATGGTTTAAGTACACACAAAACAACCACCACTACACTTTGGAAAATACCATACCAACATTATATGCAGAGTTTTCCACAACATCAAGAGAACACTAAGGCAGGAGCTTTGAATTTTCCTGTGACTCACCTCACAACATTATTAATTTACTGATTACCTTCAGGAAATAACCTTTCTATCCTAGGATTGCTTATTACCATTTACTTAAAGTCAACATTGCAGTTTCTGATATTAGATAAACATGTTTAACAAAGTATTCACTTCTGCGACTCATTCCATTTAAAGATCTCTCAGATTAAACAAAGCCTAGAGTTCTGTAAAGAAAGGGGTCTTTTCTGCATTCAGTTACATGCTCGCTTGTAAATACCATGTGGTAACCATCAGAACAGACAGTCCCTGAGAAGTTTTGAGTACTTTCTTCTCTCCTCAAAACTATGCTCTCAATATGCACATTTGATTGTTTTATTTCGAGAACGAAAATGGTAGCAAACGTAATTTTCCAGCTAAGTCACAGGTATGTTGGCTACAACAACAGTGGTTCACTCTACTTCTTTATGGTTATTTCTAACAGGTTATAGAACATTGTCTTTACATCTGACTAACGAAAGTCACAGTAATCAAACAGAATGGCAGAGGAGCACCTCTTCATTCCTATCTTATCTCTCTTGTTACAAAAGCAGAAGAATAATTTTCTCGAGCAATTCAATTTCTACACAATGCATCATGTGCGTTTCTTACTTTATTTTCTACACTGTATTTTGAAGTTATGTATCAATGCATCTCCATGACAAATTGCTGGAGAACACACTAAAGATCCAGCTTAATTCACTATTTTTACAGCTGCATCTTAGTCTGGGTTCAAGACATATGAACTCAGACTGTATACAGAAAAAAACTCCACAAACACCACAAAACATTTCAAGTTGCAGTTTGTATTTTCACTTTTGTTATGAATCAAACAAGATTAAAATATTTTAATTCACCATCTTCACCTTATAGTAACGATTTGAAAGATGAGCTGCTAAATGATATTGATCACTTTTCAGAACTTTCTAGAAGGTCACTATTAATAGGCTTAACCTAGACATCAACACATAGGCAGAGTATTTCTATTAGATGTCTGGAGTGCCACTGTTTTCCCTATAGATGGCCACCCTATGAAATGCAACTGAAAACACAGATAGACTGCTTTCAAGTTGTTATGCTTTTGGTGGCCCTCATTCTCCCATACCGTCCCTTCCGGGCAACAAGACAGAGTAGAAAAACCTATTCATGTGAATGAGTTGCTGCTGTATGATTAGCAAGAAACATTCAACAGCTTAGGAGTTGTAGCTGATCTTGTACTTGCTTCCAGTTAAAAAATGCTACACAATGTGTTAGCTGAAATCAATGTCATGATTTACTTGACGTTTATAATGTTACTACAGCGTAAATGAGATGCTGCTCATCAGCTAAGCCACAGTATATTTGTGCATGTGTTCCTCACCTGTTACAAATTAGATTTTTCTGTCTGTTCTGAGCATTAAACGACTAAGCTCAACACAAGGAATTACGATTCCTAACACTGGACACAAGACGATGTTGTATTACCACTAATTCTTCAAAACACTGCTATTGAGGCATTAAGAAGTTTCTAAAATAAACGTAACTGAGTGAAATTTTTTTCAGAAAGGATACTAAAACTCACTACATTCACAGACAATTTTGTATTAGAATTGAACTAAAACATAAACCAAAGAACCAATATGGGCTTAAGAAGTCAAAACAGGCACATTCCAAATGTCTGCAGAAGAAAAATTTCCTGCAGCCAGACACCAGAAAGGGGGATTTCTTTGTGATCAGCAGGAGAAAACAAGAGAAATAATTATGCTGCCTCATATTTTTAAGTTAGAGGTTTTCAAAATCATTATTATCTGTAAAGAGTGCTGTAAAAATATAATAAATGTGTCTTCAAGACAGACACTAACTGAAAAATAAAAGGGGTATTATTATGCTATTTGCCCTGCTTTAAAAGTAAACTTAAATGTAATTGCAGCTGACTATCATTTGAGCAGCTGGGTTAAGGTGAATTACAAGGAATACTGCTCAGACTACAGTTCATAGCACTTGTCACCACAAATACACTACAAGATGCATTTAAAAAATAAGCAGCACATTTGGCATTTCTGAGACTAATGCTGGAAGGCAACTATTTCACTGAAGTGGGATGCTTTTTTTGACACTATACTTGAAGTGAGAGTCCAAGAAAAGAGACTAAGTCTCCTAATTCACTTTAGCTAGACAGAAGTTAACCTTTGATATTTTCAAAGTATGCTTCGATTGTCACAACAGGTGAAATATTCCAAGAAAAAACATTGTGAGCTCTGTTGTGCAAACAGAATATCTGTTTCAGTTGTTACACCTATAAGATATCTTCATTTTCTTGAAAACAAGCTATTAATGCCTGATGCCTTTAAACTATTCTTTTTTCTTGATAGGCATATATTTTGTAAGAATTAAACCAGGACAGAATTCAAGACTGTACACTCTACTTTACAACATAAATGATACAGAAGAAAAAAATAAAACACACAGACTTACCTTCACCAGTTAATGCCTTTACAACTGTTACAAACAAGGCTGAGAATTCCTCTAGCTATTTTAATCATGGTGGGGGGAAGAGGGGTTACACTTAGGTAACAGAAGTAATAACAAAACTGACCCATATTAGATTTGTTGAAATCTATACATTTGGTATTTGAGTTACCTGTAGCTCCTTTTTGGGTAATGAACTGCAGCTTTAAATGAGACAGAAATGCTGTGGTATTACTTGTGCCTGTTTACTGGTTTGATGACACCAAGATGATCATAGATTTTTATTAGACAATTACGAGTGACACAAAAATCACTCGCAGTTAAAACAAACATAGGCAGAACTTATTAAACCATTCAGATCTCATAAAGGATAGGTAGAATTCAAAATACTTTGTATCAATCACAAGTAAACTAACAAAACTGATCTACTAATTCTAGCACTCTGCCTTGAACAATCACAATACCTTGCTTTAAGTATGGGTACCACCACTGGTACTACCAGTGATGGGAACCACTTTGAGAAATACTGACCTACTATGAAACATGGTACAAGCATAATTATGACTCTTTTAATAAGTATGCTAAGCTATTACTTTACTAAGAAGCTTTTACTCTTCCATCAGGTGCTTACCACAGCAGGTGGACAAATTATATTATGCTTGTATCAGTACAAGAGAGAGCTTTAGCAAAAAAAGCACTTGAAAATTAATTTGTGGAAAAAAGAACCTCTTACTATGCAAAATACATAGCAGGTGTAAGAACAGTAAGCAGTTCTCCAAATATGATTAGATACATGAAGTTAAGAACACCACAGATAAGTCAACATCATCCCCAATATTTACATCCCATTTTTGAAAAGTACATTGTTTACAACAGGGTTTTGCAATGTGACAGAAGCTTTTTCTTTTTTTCCCCCTTCTGTTTTCTCATAAGATAAAGCTATTTCAACATGACTAAATTCTGAAGTCTAGAAGAATGACATTTAACTCATTCCTTGGGAAAACTGGAGCATTTTGGTCAATAGTGACTGAACACGGGAAGAATCAACCGTGGGACCTAAACTGCCATCAGAGCAGCACCTTCTCTGCTAACAATCTGATTTTTTACTGTCTGAAAATCCGTATCTGCAAGGAGCACAGGAGTGCAGGAAACCACATGCTCCTCAAGGAAGTTTTTCCCTCTATGTTGTAAAACTAAGGCACTGAGTTAAATAAAGTGAGAATTAAAAGAGTATGACTTATTCACTACATTTTACATAAATTTGAGACAATTACAGACAAGGAAAAGATTTTTTTTTTTTAAAAGAAAAACACAGTAAGAAATGCTTTTAATAGCCGCAAATATTTTCCATGACAGGAAAGCTTAATAAAACCTCCATTATAAAAACCAAACGCCCCTACCTACCCATCCTACCCACTTAAAATTCGTTTGCAACTTTAGCGGCATAAGGTATCAAAATATCATCCTCACAGCAGCCTAATATTCCTGATCTTGAATGAGTGAAAGCCTGGAATCCAACAAGAGTTTAGTTGTGTTATCAGACATCATCTAATACCACTCATATTTCCACAGAGTTTGACAGAGACATCCCAAATGACTGAAGAAAATAATTAAAACCCCAAAGATAAGTTATTTCATGCACCTACCAAACTGAATTGTTTTCTATCTTACTATATGCCACACATTCAGTGTAAAAGAATTCTCCACAACACCAAATCAACTTTAACTTGAGGAGGGTTTTTCCAGAAGTTGCAGAGCATCCATAAAGAGGCTTCTGACTAACACTAAAAACAATACCTGACTTACTCTTTAAGGAAACATTCCTTACATCTGTATCAAGGTATCTAATATGACTTCACACCATTTCCAAAATATTCTGACACCAAAAAAATTCTTGAGAACACCTGTCTGTTTCTTCAGTTAGAAAGAACTTTGAAACAGATATCTTTGATTTGATTTTACATTTTGAAAGCAGTTAACAAGAAGCATTAATGCTCAATACATCTTTACTCCCCATGTCAACAGAGCAGTAGTTATCCTACAAGAAGTTTTTGAGAAAAGCTCTTTTATCTTGGAACTTCTGAAAAAGGGTAACAGGATTTGACAGAAATACCCAGACACCCTCAGATAACAGGTCTCTGAAATGTAGCTTTCATTCTTTAAGTACTTTTTGCATAATTACAACTATGTGTAGTCAAGGTCAAGAGCACAGCTGTGCAAAACAAAAAATCAATCCTAGGAGTGCAAGACTTGAAGTAGGCTGGCTTTAAAATCATGAAATCAAAAACCATGACATAAAGGTGATGGATGGAAAAAAAACCTGGCAGAGTTGAAAGAAAGCATCATTTTTATTGATGATGTTTTTTGCATTTTAGCCCAGTGAAATCACTTCTCAGCCTCCAGCCCAGAATGGGAATCCAGGCAGGAAGAGACAACACCTCCAATGTCCCTCCCCGCCTCAGGGAAGGAACAGTATCTAGAACCACACGAGGAACGGCTAAGACAGCAGCGCTGATTTTTTTAAAACCTTCTCTTATTTGTGTGGAGTAGCTGTGAATAAACGTGAAATTTTTCAGTCATTGAGTATTAAGTTGGGCAAAACATTTTAAAAGTAATTAAAGTGTACTTATGTTTTATTTTCACTAACTCTAGTTATTAACTCTTTCTTTAATCAGCGCCTCTGTGATCTTGCCAAGAATCCATCAGAGAAAAGCACGGCAGCCTTAATTATTGAAGGTAAAGAATTAATCTAGTATTCTACATCATATAAATGAAACTTCATATTTCCAATGCATTTAAAATATTAGATTTCTGATTTTATTCCGCTAAATAGCAAAGTTTTATGTCTAATTTGTTGGAAAGGACAGAGATATTGTACTAGATAAATGACATGCAAGTCTATAAACACCGGGAATAAAGACTGAACAAAAAAGCATTCCTTCTAAGAAATCAGTATTTCATTTATAGAACTATTGCTATGTTGTAGAACTTTTGCCTAACAGAATGTGGGGGTAGTTGTTCAGGTCATATATAACTGCAGAACTCAACCAAACACAGTAAGATTTTCTGCAATATACGTTATTAAAAGAGTATATTAAATCCTAGTACAATATGAAAGTACACATATCACGTTTCCAATTATAATCACAAAGTTGCTACTAGCAACTTTGCACCGGTAGGATCAAAAGCGTGGTGTCATAGAAAATAATGCTTTTCTATTTCTTTTCACATAAAGTACTGTTACAAATGATGCTGCGGCAAAAAACGATGACATGAAAAGCCAGCGTTGTAATTGTATGCAATAAAATATGCCTGATAAACCATTTAATTACAGATTCCGTTTTTTTTCTCTCATTTTCTTGCCCAGCTTTTCCAGTTGTCCCCTCCTGTATGACAAATCACTCATCCTGCACATTGGATTAGGTGAGGATTTTTATACTATTTGTAGGCTAGGTTTTTACTTCTCTCTTCCTTGTCTAGTGTTGTATGATCATTTAAAAAGTGTTTTGACTCAAAGGCAGCACACTTGATGGCAGAAAGACCCACAAGTTTCTTCGAATTAAGCAATTAGACAACGAAATGCAGAAAGAACATCTGGAGAAGATCCGAGTACCAGCTGTGGCTACTTCCAATTAAAGTTCACTAACTGGTCCATAAAGAGCAGCATTCTTCCTCTGATTCTCTGCTCCCACTGCTTCTAGAAACTGTGGTGTGAAAGTTACTTAAGTTGGCAGTTTCCTTGGTATATAGCAAGTAATAATCACACTCCTAGCCTGATTCTTTTACAAGAAAACATCGAAATAGTTGGGTATTAAATGCTTTTTGACAGAGGATGACAATATACCAAAGTACTATCATAGCTATTCATTTTGCCTTCCCTAAACCAGTAATCTCTTCAAGGCTTCGCTAGCTGTTATAATTGTGAACCTTCAACTAAACCTTTCCAAAAAAGCTTAAGCACACATTGACTGTATGCAAAGGGCTAACTATATGCTCACACTCCCAAGAAAGAAACTAGACATCCTTAGAGTGAATATAGTATATAATGTGTGTCTTTTACGAAACGTGTTCAGTAGAAAGCTCCATTTTTTAACATGGTCTCCCGTTAAAGTCTGTGTAAAGTCAGCAATACAGGCATTAGATCCCTCAGTGTTAAAAAAAAAAAAAAAAAAAAGAGAAAGAATTAAGTCACACAAGTCTTTTCAATGAGTTCAGTCTGCAGTGTTCTTTCCTCAGGATATTAACCTTTCTAAAAGCAACCTGACTCTTCTTCACTGTTACCACCTAATAGCAGTAATTACTTCTTGTTCTCTGTTATCAGGTGTCACAGGTACTAAATGGTTCTCTTTTTTTGCTATTGAAGTACCTAAAAAAGATTTTCTTCAAGAAGCAATCACTGACAAAAGGAAGCACATGAGCTCTGGCTTATATAGCTGTGTTTGCAAAGACAGACACAGCAGATGTGCCCACAAACGTAGTCATCAATAAGGTCAGAAAACTGCATCTGAAGAGCCAGCTGCACATCCATTCTATATATGCATCCCTGCCTAAACATAGTGGCTTAGAAGGTATATTCACATGTCAACCTTGTTCCACAACACTATGTAAATGATATATTTAATAACTGGAGGTAACTGAATTATCAGTCTTTAGTAGACAGCCTTGCATTTTTGTTATAAAAGGAACTATGATACCATCTTTATATATAAAATATCATGACTAGAAGAAAAAATGGGCTCCTAAGGACAATTCAGAAAGTGTAGCAGAAAATAAACATTAGGATTTTTTTATTATACATATGCATTCATACTATATCTTCATCAATTGAAATTTAATCACCTTTTTACAATTTAGAAGAAAAGGCAGTTTTTAAGGTAGTTAAGCCATGTATCATCAATACCATGAAGCTAACCTATCAGTTATAATAGCTCCTATAAAATACCAGAGTGAAATTGCAATAAGCCTAGAAAATGGGCTACAAATCCCAGATATGCTCAAGCAAGCACTGAACCAAAAATAAAAATAGGTAGATAGGAAACCAAGAACTAGATAGCATTCATCTAATTCATGACCACTAACAGCAGAGATCACAGGCCAAGGTTTTAAAGCATCTTATTCAGTTCCAAATGGCAATTACTGGACAGAGACTTCAATTATAGAAACCTTCCCTCTTCAAAATGAGTTAAATTTCTAACATGTCCTTTCTATTCTCTCCAGATGTAATAGCTCTTAAATTTCTCAAAAGCACCTTATTTTGTTTAGTCAAATTAAAATTTGAAAACATTTCATGTTCTCAAATAATAAAGAACACTGACGCTGCAGTATTTATCATGCTGGGATATGTTTATTACAAACTGACAGAGTCTCTCAGATTCTTCTATTCTTCCAAACACTGTTCTGATAAAAAAGGAATAGACTGCACCACGATGAATACATTTTAACATTTTCATTTTAAAAGTCAAGTCTCTCTTCTCCTCATACCCTCCTCCAAATAAAAAATTCTTTAAAATTCCTTAGCATCTTATTTTAGAGAAAAAGCCAAGGGAAAATCCAATTATCAGATTGTACAAAAATATAAGGACAGTTGGATTTTTTCCTTCACTTATAAACATTACTCCTAGAGATGAAGGCACTAAAAAACCTCAAACATCTCATTAGTAGTCACAACCTTAGAACAGACTCAGTTCAAAGGAATGCATACTGTCTATGACAGGTGCATCACAAACTTGCTATACATTTTCTGCATATACCCTTTCCCCTGGCCACCCAGAAGTCAACCAAATAAGGACAGACTTTTGGGAGAGAGATATTTAAAAAAAAAAAAAAAAAAATCAGAATTGTACCACAATCTATCCTAGAATGCTTTCAGTATCAGAAAAAAAACTTTAAATAACTTTGGTTTGATTTTTATTGCAAGAGGGGAGAAACATGTTTTCGTATACACAAGATACATACTGAAAACGTTAAATAATGTCCCCCACACACCTTTTCCTTCCTTTGGTTCAAAATAAGTACTGGGAAACAGTCTAGACTATTTCTGCCACCTGAGTACAGACAAATATTCCATTACAATAGAATTGCAGTGCAAAGAATCTAACTATTAAAAACAAGCAAACAAAAAATATCAGGCAGCAGTGGCACTGTAGTCTTACTGTTCCATTACCTATCTACAACATTAGGAAACAAGCATGAGAGGCATATGCCTTATTAAGAAAAGAACAGTGCAAATTAGCTTACAATAATAAAAGCACCTACCAATGCATTCTGGTTTCCTGAAGCTTTCTTTATGTTTCTTGCTGGCATTCCATGAAGATGACTGAATCTACTCTGGAAACCTAAAAAACAGAAGTATGACTTGATTTAAGTATTTCCTATACCATATAACCACTGAAATTCAACATGAAATACCAATCTATCAATCTGATTTCAGTTAAACAAAAACATCTTAATATTGTTAAACATCGTACTGGTGGAAACAAAAAGCACAGAACGGGAAAAGTGAGAGAAAGGATAAGTTGTCATGAAAACATACATTTCCGTGGATATTCTTACTGCCAGTTAGCTGCATAAGCAGAGCATACTGCACTACAGTAGAAAGTGATTTTTGCATCACTTACAACTTTATTAGTACTAGAAAATGTTAAAGCTGGTGAATATGCAGGGATCAAATCCTCGGACACAATTCCAAGCCTCTGGAAAATAAGCCTCAAAAGAGAATTCAATGCATTCAGCGTGCAGAGTAGTTTAAAAGTGCTCCTATAAAAGGCATGTATTTGAATGGGAAAAGAGATCCTTGTGGCAGACGGAAGGTACAACAAAATGCTTTGGCAGCAAGCTGAGGTTTGACAACTTCCATCTTTAGACAAGAATGGGTTCCTAGCTGTAAACGCAATCAAACCCTGGTACAACTTACCACTGGATACACTGAATCCACTGTTGTCTGAAGTAGTTTAAACAAGAAGGGAAAAAAAAATATTTTCTAAATCACAGTTTCAAACCTTGCTCTAAAGGAACCGTTCTCTCTTCTCTACAGAACATATGGCCCAACCATAAAGCAAAGCAGACAGTCACACCAGCCTTTCCAACCTTTGAATTAACTTCTACAGAATTCTAAGCATTATCACAGAAGCAATGGACAAAATGGAATGTAAAAATCCACTTTAAATAACACTTAGTTCTTAATGCAAGCATCAAGACAACAAATAGAAGAGTAGGCTATTGAAATGAGCCAAGTTTTACACTTTCTGACTTTTCTAATCACTCACGGGTTTTTTCATTCTTTCTCTCTAATGATAACTTAAAAATGAAACAGTTCAAGGAAACAAACTGGTAACTCCAAGATCTTGTCAACATTTTACATATTTTGTATAATCCACAGACATCTTTCTACTGTACTGAAGTGATTCTACAGTTTGCATTTGCTTGATTGGTACTTACCTCTCCTCCCTGAGCGGGACATCAGAGGGAAAGTACCAGTTAAGATACTTTCAAAGACTGGATCAGGCAATTCTCTCTCCAGTTCTGTAGAGTCTTCTTGTTCCCACCATGGAACGACCCCTGTAATTCCACATGCTCCACCAGGTTCATTTTCATGAAACCAATCACTCTGCTCATCATCACCTGTGGGAGGGCAGTATCCCCCAAAAAAAGAGGGAGGAGCACCAGAGACAAAAATCAGATGTTACCAGCGATAAGCACTCTGACAGGGCAATTACTTCTTTTGCTTTATAGCTATATAACAATTACTCATATATAGCAGTTTTATTTGGCAAATGTTTCTCAATACCACGACAAGCATTGCCATCAATGAAACCACATAAAATGTAATGTTTTAAAACCAATTTACAATAGTGAAAAACAATAATAAACTAGTTAATCCTTTGGCAATAACTGCAGGGGAATCCATTTAAGTTACTGCACTTTACATATTAACAAAAAACAAGCTTTAATCTCCTGCAGGGAATTAAAAGGTATAAAACTGTGAAACTAGTTCTTTGCAGCTGATAATGGTATCTAATTAGCTTAATTTCATGATTTGTATGGCTAGTAAAAGGGGAAAACAATCATGAACAGATGTGACTAAATGAAGTTAATCTGATTAAATTCATTTAGAAATAAGTTTTGAAAAAGTTGATTTAAAATGAAAACTGACAGTATCATGTGACTGAGAATTATACTGCATTATACCACAAAGCTGGTCATTTTTACTGACAATATTTATAGATGCAGTATTAAAATATCTGGATTTAAAGTCAAAAGTAAGACAAGACTGAAAATCTGATCTTAAACTTGGCTCATAATCACACTGGCAACTAAAAATAAACTGCTACATTTGTTTAAAAACATGTTATTTTATACAAACCAGGTAGTTTAGAAAAGAACAGAAAATATCTTCATGAGACACAGCACGTTTCCTTTCTTACTCACAAGAATTAGATTTCAAAGGATGTGCTGTATATTTTAATTCTACTTCCAAGTATCCAAACCATGTCTCACTATTTCCGCATATAAATTGTTTGGCATTTCAATTTTTAATTAGGCAAGACTAAGCAAGACACAAATGCAAGATTTATTAGACAATTTTCAAGAACAAAAAGCATTCATGTAAAATTTCATTGTCACTTCACCCTGCAGTGGGGAAAAAAAAAAATATAGAAAACCTGAGCCAAAATTTGAGGAAAAATAAAATTCAACACATTTTCTCCAAATAATTTGTTGCAATGAAAAGAATCCTTCAAGACCAAGCGCAAGTGAAAACGGTTGTAAACATTCATCAAGACAAGCACTTCAAGAAAATATAGAATAAGGGCCCTCACTGATCACTTGCAGGTGAAATGTGATCCTTACATCTTTAATGATCACTACTAACAGCAACATTTGCAGAGACTAGAGAACAGGAACTTTTAGATGAAGGAAAGGGAAAACAGAAGTGGAAAGAGATACATAGGTCCAAACGACTTAAGTTTCTTTGTGTTCCTGGCACATTTCAGATTACTCTTTATACTTTCCCTAATCCTCATTTATACTTATGACATTTCACAAAGGCGTTCACCATTAATTCTAGCCTTGTTTCGTTACAGCCACATTTGGTTTCTTTGGAGGATGTCTACGACTACTAAACAGAGACAGTGGCAGTGGTGGAAGGAGAATCCCACCTTTTCATTAGATTGATCTCTGGTTCTGAATTAAGTTTGAACTCCTTTGTTTAGATTTTCCAAACTTTTATGTAGATAAACTTTGAATATTTTGTCATAAGATCAGAGCTCTAATAAGGAATACTATCAGGAACTCAAAAGAAGTCTTGTTACACATATTTCAGCTAGGAAAGTAAGCAGAGAATTCTGAGACTGGGTTTTGCAGTCAGCTCAAGGACAGAAGCCTGTAAGAGGTGTGCAATGCAGTCTTGAAACAAAGAGCTAGAATTTAAGACTGGGTTGGTGGACTGCACGATAAGGCAAACAGTGGCCATGGAAAACTGGTATCTTCGCTATATGCTCAACAATGGTTCTTTGGGAAAACAAAAATAAAGTTACTTTTCCTTTGCGTGCAATAGGAATATTATTATGTTAAGCAACTATCTGTTAAGGCGTCTCACCTGTTATGCTATTATACACTTCCCTAAGCACTTATGTTGCTTACTGCCAAAGGCAGAATAAAGGACTTAAGATCTGAACGTTGTAGCTTTTCCCACATGACAGCAGAATCCAGGTATATCTGGTTTTTAGCTTCCTTGTCTGTGTACGTTAAACAACTCTGAATCCTTTGACTATTTTCAATCATATTATTACCTAGAGGCAAGCATAAACCTATTACTACTATTCCTATCCAGGTGAAAGTACCCTCAGGTATTTTGTTTCCCAGTTGCTCCACCCTGAAGGGATGCAATTTTCAGAGAGTCAGGAAGATCACTGCATTTGAGTTTTATGCTGCTTAATCTACAGCTCTGAAAAGGCAACAGTATCAGTAGCACATGTGAACTTCTCAGAATTAAAAATTCAAAGCAACATTTTAACTTCAAAATACTTCAAAAGATTCACTGCATTGTCCTTTCTTGTTAAGGCTGCTGAACCCCTACTCAGCACAAGACTAGAGAAAATTATCATATTCTTCCAAGCTGCAGGAAAGGTAAAACCACCTCCAGATCTCCAGAGACTGGTATCCGAGCCCATGCATTCTTCTAGCCACATATTTAAAATACAACAAACTTGTTTGTGGGTAATGCTAATGCTTCAAGGAATTACTTCAAAGCAATTTACATGCAATTATAACTGTACTGATAAGTATAAAAAAAAAAAAATAAAGAAAATCCATTTAAGTCCCAGAAATGTCAACTTCAATTCTAAAATTTCAAGGCACTTCAGTTCCTGGCTTAATTTATTTATTTCTAAGCTTTCCCCTCCCCCCAGTTACTGTTTCCCTAATTTTCACTTCCATATTACTGAGTTTACACATTTATCTAATTACCACTCCTTCATGTTAAATTACTTCCCCTTTAAGAAGTTTAGAAAATGATTTATGCAGGCTTCTTATGGTTCCCCTATGGACACAAACCCTGTTTACATCATCATCACCTTCATGTTCAGAATAGCAGAATATCTTCACCTGAGTCTTATTTTAGCTAAAGCAGTGCAGGATTATAACAAACAGACTTTCCGCTGCACACAAACAGGGTTTTCCCCTTCTTCCTCGTTTTATTTCCAAATGGCCACACTACCCTCCACGGCAGTCGCATGTCGTGCGCGTGCTTTCCTGTAACAACCACAACCTACTTTGAGGGCTACAGTGAAGAGAGTTGCTCATCAGTGTCCTACAAACATCACTTGCCACTGTGCTGCCCCATTAGCCATCAACTCACACACAGAGAGCAGTAGCATCCTAGGGTATTCTTTGCCATGCATGTGCTAGTCTCATTTCTATAACTGGTTTCTCTCTAGGTTAAAAAACAAAACCAAAAAAAGTGCTGCTAGCGCCTCTAATAATCATTAGGTGACATCAGAAGACTCACTATAAAATACACACAGAGTTTCAGGAAAGCAGGAGCTTAAGTTACCCATCCGCAGAGGCACATTGTGGCTTGCCCTCTGTGCTTTACAGAGCCAGCCTGGCAAAAACGATAGCAGGACACTGTTCAGATACCATTTAAACAGCTAGTTCTCCTGATTCAAGCTGGAAAACTTCGCATGAAGGCCTTTTCCCACCTGCCTGTCCAACATAACATCATACCCTGCCCTTGGGTAAGAGGACTATACAGGTGTGCCATTAATAAATTGGACCAAGGATATCACATGATCTCAGCTTTATGTTCACCTCTGCCACAGTGATCCACAAGAAATATTTAGGATTTCAACTATTTGGGTCATATACAACAAGTTAATACTATTTCTTTTTCACCTGCAGAGACAAACTAATTCGCCACAACAGTTCAAAACTGGTGGTGAATACACCTGGTACTGCACATTCCATTTATTTTATGTATGGAGAACAACCACCTGACACCTGCAGCTACTGACATGCTACACAAGGTCCAAATTAGTTTCTCACTACAGAAGACGAAAGGATGGAATTCTCATATACTGAGTCAGTAGTGGGTCATCTTCATAAAGGACACAGTAATGAATATATGTTTAATCATAAAATAATGAACAGCTATCTTTGAAAGCTTAGCCACATCCACAGTGGAAATCTGACATTCCCTGACCTTCTCCAATTTTAACTGTTTAACACTTTATTAATATAATTTTCCTTCCTACTTGCTTAGATCGTAAAGGACATTTCAAGTGCTACATGTCATGATTTAAGAGGTCTTAAGTCAAACTTGGAAGTTCCCCAAGTGTACTAGTAGGTGCAGATGGACTAGGAACGCAGAATATAATGTTTTATTTGCCATAACCACATTATACAATTCATTAAAGAATATACTTGCAGTTTGACTTTTTTTTCCCAAAACAGCAATAATACCAACTAGTGTTTGAATAACGTTACACTTTTGTTAACATTGTGTTGAAAGCTTAACTTAAAGCACTTTTTAACTTATAAAGCGCCTTTGTAAAGCACACCTGTAAAGTGCCTTGAAACTGCAGGTGATCCTACTAGCTAAGCCTACAAGAGAGTTGTATTATACGTTGCAATGCAAGATTAGACATTTTGTTTTGAAACTCTTCTTGCAAATGTTTTCTACACTGGGCATAACACTGCTTATCATTAAAATTCATAATAAATGCAAAACAGCCATTTATGAAAATGTTATTAACAAAAAAAGAAAGAGTAGGAAGAAAAAGGAAAGTCACGAGGATTTCTGATCCATGAGCTTCAGCCACTGTTCAACCACTTTGCTGGCAGGTTCTCTCACCTCCTCACTCAAGGCCTAAAGGGCATGGTATTTGCATAGGATTTCAGTTTTTTGTACTGATTAAGTTTTACCCCAAATTTGGCCAATTTACAAACATCTGAAAAAAAAAAATACAACCTGTAAGAATTCACTGGAGGTTTGTTAATAGTTCAGCAGCTGTCTCCTTCACTGACTGTACCTGCACTGAGTATCTTCCGTGATCTTTAAGCTTTTGCTAGGCAACTGTACAGCATATGCAATGTTTCACAGAAGAAAAACATTTGCCACATTGGGATTGGAAAGCATTGAGTACTAATTACTTCCGGCAAAAGGCAATATGATAGAAGAACGGGGCACAACAAAAGAGCTGCTCTTGCCCTCTCACATGACCCAACATAAGCACCTGGATAACCTGGAGAAAGAGGACAAGTATGGCAAGGCTCAGATGAGAACATCATAGGAACAAAACAAATCAAACAAAAAGAGCTACGAGACTGGAACAGAGGCAGGCTGGAAAGGAAAAGGTTATAAAGGTTTTTTAAAAAAGGTTAGACGGCACACCACATATCAGAAGCTGAACACAGGATTTAATTCTTGGCAACTTTATCATAGCGATTGATGGCAATTAAAACATATTTAGGAGTTAATACACTACTACCCCCCCTTATAGCTACACCTGGCTTTCTTGAATCAAATTATAAAAGCTGAAACTCTTCCAAGAGCCTGTGCACAGAAGAGTACAGTTACTGTGGTGGAATTTACTTCCATTTGCTTTCTGAAACAATTTTGGGAAATCTTAAAAGTTGCAAGGTCAGGCACTCTGAAGTTCAGAACTAAATATTCAACTATTTAACTGACTGGCCAACTGCTCGAAGAAATGGTGGCTTTAGATCACTTTCTTTTCTAGAATGTCTGTCCCATAGGATGAATATGCTCCGGGAATTAATTAGGGTTTTATACATAGTATTTGTCTGCAATAAATGATATATGGTTCTTAATCTCAGAGGCACAAAATGAACAAATGTTGCCCTGGAGAACAGGATTGTCTCATCCTTTGCTACCCAAGCTTCTGAACGATGGCAGGCACAACATTTGAACCAAGTATTCCACCAGGCAGCATTAATCAGTCTCTGATTCTCCACTTGACTTAGTGGAAACCTGAAGTTCAGAAGTGCAGAAAATTTGAACTAAAAATGTGGTCAAGATGCTGATGTTCTGAAGATCTATCCTGGAGGAGGGACACTGGGAAGACAGGAGTCAGTCTAGCTTTTAAAAACAGACAACAAAATAGGCCAGTTCTTCCCTTAATACATTTCCATCCTCTCCTCTTCCAGCCTTGTTTCTCTCATTTAGGCTTTTCCTTTGCTTTTATCAGATTTATTTTCTCCTACTTTTTTTTTTTTTTAATTTTGTATGTGTCTTACCTGAGCTATAAATCAATTAACAGAGACCAAATAAGCTCATCTTCATAAAGTGAGTACAAAGATAAAAATTACTAGCATTTTCTTTGGGGGGACTAAGTATTATTAGAAAATTTTAAAAATTGGTTTTGCAGTAGTATCTCTGACAGTTGTTTCATGGAAAAGTTTTCACAAAACCAAAGCTATAACACAGATCTAAGAATGTCTGAGATACAGTGTGAAGCTAATGGTCTTCTGATCATGCCAAGAAAATAATTAGTTCAAAGTAGAGATTAAAAAAAAAATGTTTTGTCCCAAAAATATCCTTCCGAAGTTTAATTATTGTTGTTCTTTTTATTTATGTTTCAGAATACTACTACAGGTCTAAGACTTTCTGCTTGAAACGTAGAATCAAACTGAATCAAGGTACAAAAATCAAGCAGGTAAAAATACGAATTACAGTTCTATAGTAAAGAACCAACACTAAAACGGTAACACCACACCAGTGAAAGAACACTGTTGTTCAGCGATCCCTCCCCTTTTCTCTTCCCATGAAAAAATAAGATAAACAGAAAGTAACTGAGACATTTTCAACCATATTATTCAGAGATTTAGATAATTTAGGTCGGGATTTAAGGACAAATATTGATACAAATATATCAGAAGGGTACTTCAAAAATGTATGTAATCATGAAATGTGGTAGGACACATTACACAAATATATAGGACAAAAGTTTTTAAATTTCCAAGTCACAAGATAAATTTATATAAGGAAGTAAAAGCAAATCTTTGTTCTTTTATCTTCAGATGAAAAGTATTTCAATACCAGAATGTCAATCTAAACTTTCAAAGAGAGTCTAAATTCTGCAAGAAAGCTACGTGTTAGCACAACTGAAAACAGATACCCAGACTGGGAGGTACAGTTTATGTAGTACAAGTTACTGTTAAGCAAGGAATGTAATACCTGTTTTAAGTCTCCCTACTGTAATGTTAAAATTGAAGATAGAAAGTAGAAAAAAACAACAACAAAAAAAGAAACAAAACAAACAAAATAAAAACAACAACAAACCCCACCCAAAACAAAAGAACCAACCAAACAAAAAAAGCCAAACCAAACAATAAAAGACACATACAAACACCAACGATAAGAACCATTTCCTTTAACCAGGATCACTACTGTGGAAGGGGTCAAGATTTGTTTTCTTGCACACACTCATGCAGTCTGTGGCAAACTGCATAAGAAAATAATCTCAATTACCATTAACTTAAAATTGCAACAGAAAAGCAAGTCTTAAATCACCTGAGAGTCTATTTTTGCCTCATTTTTGTATACTGTCAAAGAGAGCAGGTTTCTAGTCCGTGAGCTGGGCACTAAGATACTAGCATAATACGGGTAAATGTGTTGCACTTACAGATGGCAAAAAACACTGAAGCTGAAAAAAAAGTCTCATATTTCTGTCCTCAATGGTTTTATCACATAAAAGCATGACAGAACATTATGCATACTGGAAGAAAACTTCAAATTTTCACTGCATTTTAGAGTAAAGAAAAACTTTTGAGGAGTGACTTTAAATAGAATGCATCTTCTAATCTCAATCTTAGACTGCTGAAAAAGTAGTTTGTTTAAACTACTTTTCAAACGAACTACTGAATAAAAAAGAACTCTAAAGTCCTGCCACGTCAATTTAGAAGAAAGAAAAAAAGACGCCTCAAAAAATTTTGAGATGCAGTACTATGATTATGAAGTCTTGTCCAAAAATCGGAGCAAGTGAAGAGTTAAAACTCAGTATAGATAATCTTCTGGAGATGCTCATGTTGTAAGTAAATGTATTATATTACAAAGACTACTTTTCAAGACAGCTTTTGACTAAGTAATGGATTCAGGACATCCCCTAGTAACATTTCAAAAAAACCCCAGAAAACAAGCTATACTTCAACTCATTAAAATAGTAATAGCAACTGAAATATAGTAATTAACCTATGAAGTAACTTGTAACGCTTACAGAATTTCAACTGATGTGGTTTGAGGGGTGGAGAAAGGAAAGATTGTTTCAATACCTTGTCTTCCCTCATCATTGGTAAACAAACCAGCATCACTGCTGCTCAGGCTGCTGGATTCACTGTAATAAGAGAAAGAAAGAAATAGATCAAAAGAACAATTGATCTTTCAGTCGTAAAATTTTAAGGAGACAAGGCTGTGATCAAATTGAACTTAAGCTCAACAAAGATCAGAAAGAAAATAGGATGATTTTTTTTTTTAATCAAACTGCAAATATCCCAGTTCCATTAACTACAAAGCATATTATTTTTGGCACATAAAACCAGAGGAATCTAATGGTACCCTGACAGCAAGCCAGATGTGACTGCAACGAGGTGCTGACACAATTGATGCATTTTATTATGTGCTTCCATCAAATGCTCACTGCTTCCTTCTTATGCTGTGCAATTCGGCTTGATCCTGGAACATCACTGCTCAATAAAATAGGAAGAGTCTCAATTAAAAGCAGCCTAAGCCTTCCTTCAGCACATGAAATATTAGAGTCTAAAAATCTAATTACCTTTCTAAGCATCATTTGCAAGTATTCTGGAAAAGACACTGCTTGAGGTTTCATGACATACTACTTGGGAAGAAAGAAAAAAGTTTTAACAAGGGTAGCCAATTAAATCAAAATAAAGATCACCCTGAAGAAAGTACGATCAATGATCATAACACCAACAGAAAAAAAGCAAGTTACAGGTAACTTTTCTGTGATTTCAGACATGGCCTTAAAATTAGAATGTGTGTATACAACATGCACACACTTCTCTCTTAATTCAAAGACATCAATATCAATAGGTATTTTGGTTTTTGCTGTATACAAATTGTTACATACAATATTCCATGTGTCTCCAAATAGTAAAACAGACTCGTCTTTTAATAACACAGATCACAATTTGGTGAGTTTCACATTAAAGGGTTTTTTGTAAATATCTTTCAATTTGTTGTCAATAGAGTAGATCTGCTAAGGAAGCAATATTCTCACCAAAACTTAATCATGTTTTATTTACAGTGAGATGCAGAACAATTAAGAAAAAAACAAAAAAAAAAAACCAAAAAAAATCAATTTACCACAAAAATTCAAGTACAAGTTATAAATACTATTGCTACTCTCAAGCTTCCATATAAGCTCTTTACAAATACTTCAGGTCTGTTTACCTTTCTACACTTACAAATATTAAAACACACATGCAGTCCTATACTTGAATTTAACTGGTTTCAATTATTTTTAATTACTTTCTAACAAAAAATTAGTTTTAATTTTCAAATAACTAGGAGAGTCAGGAAAATTATTTCCTTTTACATGTTAACCTCTCACAAAAATAAGCCTCATTTTATTGCTTGTAGTATAAATTACATAAAATTAGTCTAACTTGTGTTTAATTATAAGTATATATTTGGTTTTTGTGTCTTCCTTTGGGACACATCCCAAAAGGATTTGAAACACAATACAGTATCAAGAGACAGAAAGCAGTGATTTTTTTTAGAAGAAGAAGAAGAATATATACACAGCTCTGTGTTTGAAGATTAAGTTTTCTTAATCTTTGCTGTATCTTCTCCTTATCCATATTTTTACTGTATAAACAATACTTATACCATCTTTTATGCATAATCTAATCGGAACAGACTTAAGCATTTGCACAATTGCCCTAAGCAGAAGAAATATGACAGGCACGCAATGAGAATGGAACCATCTCTGATGGGGGAGACAAAAACTTGAACTTCCTAATGTTGCAAATCCTAGTAACTTCTTTCTAGCAAGCATTCCATCCTCACTTTATTTACAATATAGATGGCTTTACTGTCCTTACATTTCATTATGCACAATTTTACTTCATGTATCTCAAAGAAAAAACATCCCCTTTTCATAGATTCTTCCTGTCCATCTGTTGTCTAATTGGACTTTTTAAAATGCAAGTTAAGAAATCCTTTCAACTCTAGTATTTCAGCAACTCTCCCCACTAAAATTTCCAATTTTGAGAGGTCTCCTTCCTTTTTTCTTCTATTTTTTTTCTCTCCAACATATTTTAATTGTGCAGTATTTCTTACTAAAGGACCACCAAGTTCATAAAAACATAAACACCAGAAAATTTAAAAGTTACACAGACTATATATATATATATATATATATATATTTTTTTTTTTTTTTTTTTAAGTCAAACGGTAACACTGGCATATCCATGGCAGCCACAGTGTTCATTCTCCTAAGGCCACAGTCGAACAGGGCAGGGATTACAGCAGAGATAATTGCTACATGGCAGCCATTTCACTTAATAAATTCAAAACCTCTGGAGTTAATACATTAATGTCTAAGTACATGAGAGCTGTTATGATGGAATTTATTTCCAGTTTTAATATAATTTTGCACTGTATACTGCCAATTCCATAGCTTTGTACTAAGAATTCCTCTCCCAGCACGACTTCCAGGAAAAAGAAAAAGCCACAGATTCCTTCTAGTCCTATAAACCAGGGTATGCAAGCAAAAACTTGGAACAGCTCTGCTACCCAAAAAGCTTTCACGGCCTTATTTACACATCTGTTGCAAACAAAGAAGAAATAATTTTTATTATTAGTCACTGTTACTAGCAAACAGTCTCATACCTTGGTTTCAGACAGACTTGTGATCTTTTTTACTAACCAAGCCTGTTCCCAAGAACTCTCACTGGCAGTCCGGAGAGTGGATGGGCAGCTTCACTGCTGCTCTCTTTCAAAAGGGGAAATCGAAATTTCTCCTCTATTTAGTCACTTAAAATGGAAACAATTACCAAAGCTTGCAGGAATTAAATATCATGTGGAATTTCCATGCATTGCAAATTTGGCTCAAACTGACCAAGGAGCTAAGCATTAAGGATATGGGACAATGAGCTCTGATCACAAAAATCTCATTTCCAGTGCTCAAAACCAACCTCAAAGGAATTCATCTTTTGGGATCATTTAGATGCTGACATTTTAAGAGCTTTAAGACTCCTCCTACTACTCCTGAAGCCTTCACTTGAAAAAGGGTTATTGTTGTGTTTGGTATTTGAAGACACAGATAAAAGACTGCAAAAGAAGTGTCACCAAATATTTCTAATGTGCACTTCAAATATATATGTTATTTTCAAGTCATTTCATGTATACACTGAAAACTTTTCCTCACCGGTTGTAGATCACAGCAATTTAACTCCCATCAAAAAGTATTGGCTTCATTTTGTTTTTAGAACTTTTAAAAAATTAATCCTTGTTCTTGGAATAGTTATTAAACTGTAGGCACACAAATGTACCAAATCAGAAAATATTTTATAGTTTTTCTTTCTCCTCTTCCAACAAATGCTACTGAAGCACGAGTCTTATCCAAGATGCTTCATTATTTCTCCGTATCTTGTGCAATCTTACAAAACTCATGTTCCCTTTTAAAATCTGAGCTTTTAGAACATACACTTAGGAACAGTTTGCTAGTTGTTTCCAATTCTTCTAGATAAGCTAGTTTAAAACAAGTTAATAGTATTCACATACAAAATATTCAGATACAGTATGCACTTGAGAGGCTTAGATATGGTGGATTTCTAATCACATTTTGAAACGCAAATTTTCTAATTCAGTGGTTTCCATGCCTTTTGCTGGAGATGACTGTTGCAAGAAATTTGGTAAAATCACAACCATGTGCATGAGCAGAAAACAGTATAAAGATGAGAATGGTTTTAGAGGCCATTTATTGGGGCCAGAGACAAACATTTGAAAAACAATTTGAAAAACGACAGCATTTGGTGTAATAAAACATGAATAATTTTGAAGAGGCAGATGAACTTTTAAATCAGTAACATTTATTTTGTGGGGAAAAAAAAAAAGATATTCAGACTGACCTGAAAGTAGTACATTTTTGGGAGCGTACAACAGGATTTTCATATCAATCACTCTTCACCCAAAAATTAGCTACAGAATCTTTGATTTGGAAAGCTGTTATCCTTGTAGTATAACAGAAAATCTTTTACAAATAAAGAGGTGACAGGAGTATGGACATATGATAAACCATGCAATGGTGCCTAGCTCCAAGGAAAATTTAACCATCTGTCTTTATGTACCAAATTTGGGGGGACAGATTCCTGGTATCATCGAAGAAAAGGGAAGTTTTCTAAAGGCTTCCTGGCAACACACACTCCTGTCTTGCATATCAAAGTGATTTGCCTGAAGTTACACTGGCAGCCCTTAAGGACTGCTTTCTGCTCGAGTAATTAGGGTATTAGGAACAACCTGCAAGACTCAGGATCCATTCAGCTCTTTCAGCTGCTTATTGTCCACAGGTGAGGGACAAAATCAGTATGTAATAAAAAAACTTAAAAGAACTTTTCCAACAATAACTGGTGTTAGTCGCTTACCACTAATACTGTCATTGCAGTAAGTAACTGATCTGTCTGCTTTGGTCAAAACCCCTGAGTACTCTCTGCATCTTAATTACACCTCTCTAGTAAGGAAAAGGCTTCACAATTTATAGAAAAAATGGCTATAAAAAAGCCAGGGACACTACTGCTGTCAAGCAATTGACCAAAACTATGTGTTTTAATATGAGCCTGTCTTGTCAACAGTTCTGCATTCAGAACCAGGCACATGAGATAAACATAATCAAGCTTACCAGGCCCTGCAGGTAACATCCCTTGTGTGTGGTGGAAAAATGACTTACACCTTACTGTGTTGTCAAAATAGTACTTTGGAAACAATTACCATTGTAGTATGACTGCTGTCTGGAATGGATGGATGAGGTGTACTGCCAAAGGGTCATCATTCCCCTATTTTTCTAATAGTAAGCTCAGGTGTTTCTGAACTGCAAATTGGTTTTTGCATTTCATAAATGATGTATAACCTTGGCAACCTGCAGACTCCTTATGCCCATGACGCATCAGAACATACTGTCTAAATGGTGACTCTAAACACTGACAACCTGTCTGATGAATAATCAAAGCAGCAGTGTCTAGAAAATGGAAAAAAAACGCTTAATTTTTGTCTGAGAACTGTCGCCAGTTGAAATACCCAGAAAAACACATTTTAAACTTTTGTACATTCTGCCATTTTTAATCTTGAAACAATTTAAATGTATTATTTCAAGAAACTGTTCTCTTGGTTATTCATTCCTCTGCTATACGACTCTCTATTTTACCCTGAATTCCTTAACCTGAGCAACTCATACATTTAAAAAATATTACTTAAAAAAGAGTAACTTCTTAAAACAGATATGACAGATGATAGCATTTTAACTCTGGAATTGAAGAAAAATCCAAAGATTGCTAAAGCAAACAACAGTAATAAAAGCGAACAAGTATTTTCTAAAATTTCTGTAAAAAGGAAGAGAAAGAATAACCTGTCACTCATGTTCTCATCTGAGCCTTTTTGCTCCTCATACTCCATTTTGTCCTTATTCGCTTGGTTCACTTCTTCATTTTCTATAACTACTCCTTCATCCAAGATTTCTGGTCCTTGTCGAGATGCAGCTACTTTTCTTTTTTTCACTTTGCTCTTGGAAAACTCTTGGTGTTGGTATGATTTATTGTCATTGTCCATTTCTTGATCTCTGCTGTTATCCTGCTGTTGAGTTATTGTCAGTGCATTAGCGACTTCTGATGGCAGATCTATTGCCATCCGTTTTACCTTTCTTCTCCTGCGCAAAGTTCTGTTTCCCAAACTGTCAACAGCCAAATCTGGTTCATGCCACAGAGGTCTTTTGCCTCTAATGTTATTTAAGTTTGAGGAAGGCCTCCGTTTAGCAACCAACAACTGATCGTCAGAGTCACTGTGGTCTTTCTTATTAGCATGATTCTCCCTGTAGTCCTTGTTTGATTCTTCTAAACTGGAATCAGAACCCTCACTTAAGCAGTGACCAGTCTCCCAAGGATGATGGGTGGTAAATGAACGTCTTTTTCGTCCCCTCCTTTTCCTTGCCTGTCGCTTTAGAAGACAAGACACACTTCGAGAATGATCTCCAGTATCAGCAAAACCTCCTCTGGCTTGCTCTGAACTTTCTTCCAGTGCCGAGACTAGATCGTGAACCAGCTCCTCCATGGTCCTACTGAAATGCCTATGTATTTCACAAAAAACAAACAAACAGAAATGCAAGAAAACAGCATAAGAATCTCGAGTGTTAAGTGTGAACTTTATAACAATTTAACCTGCCAAAATCATTTTAGTCACCATAGGCAAGGTAGTCTTAACGTCCATCCCATCAAGATTATTGTATTTGTACAGAGAGATAAAGCCTTGCCAACCAGTCCTACGCGATTTGCAACACATCAGCATACATTACTTTTAAAAAGTATCTTCCCAAATTTCTGTTTTGGAAAGAAGAGTGTTGTTTGTTTGTTTTTCCTTTTTTTTGACCTCTATTATTGTTTGGTTTTAATTCACCTCATCATGCTTTTATGATTTTCAGGGATTCCGCATGGGAAGATCAGAGACCATTCACTCTAACTGCGGGTAGGGAGCACATTTTAAATTTATGAATGGGAAATGGAACACATAATATTCCTCCTTGATAGTGTTTTAGGGAGTTCTATTTAAGAGTTGTCATAATCATCCTTAAAAAAATATTTTCTCTCTTAATGCTGCCTAAAAGCCAAAATGAAGTTAAACAGTAATTCTTTGATAGTGTATGTCTTTTTTTTTTTAATAGAGACTAATTCTGTCCTTCCAAATGGCTGATATCTGTCTGATTTTTTTAAGAAATATTGATTCAATGTAGTGATATTAAGTTGAGAGAGTACTCTGCTACAAGTAACTCTAGAGTATTACACGCAAAATTTCCCACCATGTAGGCACTCGTTCATAGAATCACACACTTGTGTAAGGAAAAAGATCCTTAAACGCACACAGTGTTTGATTAAGGCCTTGTCCTTCACATGTTTTGCTCCTTCCTGCTTGAATTTCACTAGCATTTAGCACATCTTTAACTCAGTATACTTTGGTAAGTTCACCCATATTCACATGAACATGATTATGAAAGGAAGAGAAAACATTAAATATTTGCTGCAGAACTTCCTCCTCCTCTGAAGGCTGTGAACCTTCTCAGTAACCACCGCAACCAGGTTCTCTCATCAAAGCATCAGAAGACCTCTGTCATTGAGGTAAAGCAGAGAATAATGTTCATGCTCTTTACTACATTACACAAACTGATAAATGTGGAAGACATTCAGTAAATTATGTACAAGATGTTTAAAAGCAAGACTCTTCAATTTGTTTTACAGTACAAAATGACGAAGGAAATCAACAAATAGTTTTCTACCCACACCAGCAGAGATGTACATGTGGAAAAAATCTAGACACACAGCACACAGTTTCCCTCTCTCACTTACCACAAACTTTAATGTTAAAGGTACTTAATGGTGATGGCTGAATGGACGGACAGTCATGACCATAAAGTACACAAATTTCAAATATTAATGGTGAAACTGAAGAGCACATTTAAGAAATCCAAGCTGGTTATGAAATATCTTACCTAAGAAATTTATACTCTCCTTCTAAACAATTTTCAGAGACAAACATTTCAAATGCAAGATGTAACAATAGCATGGAGAGTAATAGAAACACAAGCTCATTTAGTATTCCTGAAACTACTGTGTCACTTGCATTTATTTCTCATGCCTCTTTTTCTGTCTTGCTGTAATCTCTAGTCCTATTACTCCCTCTTAAACTAACATTTTCTTTGGCTCTTAGTGCAGCAGAATCATCATATTATCTTGTAAAGGATGAGACAGCCCTGGAAGAATGCTATACTTCTCCTTAATCCATTTGGTTCACAAGAATCAAAACCTCAATAATCACATGAAAATACTTCTCAGAAATAAGGGAAGCAACACAGTAGGAAAAGCAATCCAAATGAAGCAATGATTTTCTGACAATTCAGAGAGAACGAGAAAAGTGGAAGAAAATGAACCCAGAATTTACTTTGTAGAATCAAAACTATTTAAAACTAATTCTTCAAGTTTTCAAAGTTACTGCAGAGGGTTTTTGGGGTGTGTGTGGAAATATTATTTGGGTTTTACTTTGGTTTTTTTTTTTGCCTGTGTAGTAAGAATTCCAAACACCAGTGGAGGCAAGTCCAGGTATATTTGTACAAGGTTTCTACACATGCTGCTTGAACAGAACCCACACTCAGGTCTTAAAATGAACAGGTTTCTGCTAACATGACAGAACATGAACTAGCACATATAATCTCTGGAGCTCAAAGTAAAAGTGGAAGGAAAAACAGGGACACTGATGTCTTACATCATAGTTAATGATCAATTTGTACATCCATATGGATAACCATATCACTAAAATCAATGTAGCTCCTAGAGTGTGCATACTAATTTACTCCAGATAATGGCATAAGCATGGTAGTAAACTTGCCTTAATTCTATAAAATAGATCAAATAGATCAAACACAACATATGCAGCTTGGATTTATATATCTGATCTAAACTTGCCTTGAATTCTCCCCAAAATACTGTCAATACAGATGTTGCCAGGTCAAAAGATAAAACTTAAGAGGAGTGAACACCCTTAAGCATTTTTAAAGGGATAATATGATTCTTAAGAGGCACTGAGCAGTAAGGCACTTACTTTCCATCAGACTATAACTTTGAATCTTATGCACTCCTGCAATTAATCTTTCCTACTGAGTATCAGGTCTCTTCATTGCAACTCCTGAACTAAGATCTGTATAGGGCAGAAACCTTGTTTACCCTAAACATTACAGCCATAGTCTCATGTATAATAACTGCATCCTAACTACATTATCTCTTGGATGGATCAGACAAATTAATACTATAATTACTTCAACATATTTCCTTAGGATTATTATGAGAATTACTTGACCAATTTGGGTCACTGGAAGCCTCTTTGTAATAGATTGAGAATACAATACACAATTTACTTCAGCTTTTTGTTCACACTGCACTTTCAACATGCCATTGGTTGATATTAAAACTCCTTATCCTGAAATCCCAAGAAATCTCTTTTGATTGATTTTACTAGAGCTCTCATTTCTCTTCCTATAATTGAAGAAAAAAAAAACCCTGGCAATAACAACTAGATAGAACAGTTAATCTGAAACTTGCCTCCAAAATTCAAGAGTGTTTTTCTATTACAGCATTATTTATCAGACCAACTCAGTTTTGCAACTTTCTCCATTGTTCACAACCAGCTGTCAAGCTTGTATTCCAAACTTGTGAAGTAATTTTAATCATCACTGCAGATGTCACCATATCAAAAATACTTGCACTTGAAATAGGTTGAAAAATAACTATAGGAAACATTAAAGGCATTACCAGTGAGTATCAACTGCAGTCAGTAAGATGAAAAATTTCAAAGGCTGTAATAAGGAATGTAGAACAACATATTGAGATACATAAAATATTAAGTTGAGTCGTAGTTTAGCATGACTCACATAAGGCTATAAAAATGCTGTTATAGCAACAGCCCACAGCTAGCAATAAACTGTAATGTCTTCACTAGGAGAAGATTCTGTTTTACTATAAGAAAATCTAGTTTGTCTACACTGACCTTTACATTTATCTGAAGCAATTTTAATGTAGTTCACCGAAGGCTGACCCAGTTGCTCTCTAATCCTTACCAGAACAGACCATGGAAGTACTGTTGCAGGAAACAGTATAACTGCTTTCACCTACTATAAAACAGTTCACTCAGCTTGCGTTCAGCATTCATGATTGTATTGAAACTCCTAATGGAAATAACGGGCACTTGCTTTTTCAGTGAAAATCAAGTATCGTATTTGTTCACTTCCCACCAAAAGCATATAACAATATAGAGCTCCAACTGCTCACTAAATATTTAACAAACACACACTGATGGGAAAGCTAATTTAGTTGCACAACTCAAAGAGAGGCAATATCTCTTACTAAACCAACAGCTGCATTTACATTTACTTTCTAGTTCTATACCTTCTCCTGTTAAACAGACACGAGGTTTCTTGCAGCCAAAGTTATGCTGCATCTGTGTCTTATCTATTCTGAAAAGACAAATTATTTTTGTTATTTTCACAACCCAACTTGATCACAAGAGGACAAGAAAAATTAAGTAGCTCCTTGAACGTGATAATTACAAAAGCTGACTTTCTATAATCTTTTCCCATACGGATTCTCTGATGTCTCGTAACAGCTGTACTCACAGTGTACTTTTATTTTCAGACAGGTGCTAATTCAAATCCCATTTCTCCACCTCAGACTCACAAAGCCTTGGAAACATTAGTTTTGAGATCTCTGCTTTATTGACAAATGTGACTGAAATGTGTATTGAAGAGGTGTAAGTACTTCGGAGGAAGCAGCAGATAATAAATCTCACTGCCTTGCCTAAAGAATTTATGGATTTAAAAAGAGAGAAGCCTCATGGTTTTGAGGATACAAAAAGGGGAAAGCAAAACAGAGCAATACAACTTAGTTAAAAGTATATATAGCTAGCAAGAGACAATGATAGATGAAGAAATATCTGATAAACCCATGTTACACAGAAGCTTATAGTATACATCAGAAACAGAAGTTGTGCCTTGATTATTCAAACTCACCTGTCATCAAATGGCCCATCACCAAGAGGACACAAAGCATCTAGCTCCATGTCGACACCTATTTATGTCCTTAGGCACTGTCTGCTGGACAACCAAAACGCATTCTACCCTGTACCAACCATTGCTGGGGAGCACAAGAGCTCAATATCAAGCTATAGAAAATCCTTCCACTCTGAGGATCCTGCCCAGTGCTTCCTGTAAAGACTAAGAGCCAACACACTGGCAACACATTCAGAGTAAACTGGATTTGCAGACCAAAAAAACTTAATACAAGTCAAATTTTTGTACTATAAAATTTAAAAATGTGACAGTAGCAGAACAGAAACTTCCAGAAATTAAATGTGAGAAAACAATTATTTTGAGTTTCATATAAGATAGTGTGAACAGTTATAAGAATTGAGGACTCTTGAGACAACTGAAGAGACAACTATATCTGAAAAGGGAAAAACAAACTCAAAATCCCAGGCTATTTCTCATCTTCAAGGTATGCCAACTCTCCTTTTTTATAGTCAGTTATGTGCGTATATAAATCAGTTTCACAAAACAATAAACATATAGGAGGAGTTTAAAAAAATGAAGATTTATGAGTCATTGTTCTACAACTAAAGACATTACTACTACACTTGCTGGAAACTTCTACAAACTCTTTCTATATCAAATATACAACGCTAATACATTTAATTGTAGACAATTACTAGCAACATTTTATTCCTCTAATCACACATGACACATCAATTCTTGGTACCAACTATGTATTTGAGAAACTTCTTTAGACAAGCTTTGAAATTTCCTCATATATATGTCCTATACAACAAAAAAAATATTAGTATTTGAGGAATGATGGAATTTTATCAACCGATTATGCTGCAGATCCTCCTGAAGTTAGGGCCGGACAAACTTGCAGTGAGCACACCTGACTTTTCTACAACTGCTGCTTATCTAAGAAGGCCCAACAGTAAGTACTATCAAGTCTACTCACATTTAACAATGAAAAAGTGTTCAGTATAGAGCAATGGTAAACAGTCAGAAAGATGCTGACATGAACTGCATTTAATAAGGCTCTAACACAAATGAATTGGTCAGCCAGAAATGAGATTTGGAGCAATTTATCATGAGAGGTAGCAATTCTTGCAATCCCATTGCTGCTATTAACTGATATGCTTGCCCTTTTCAGAAGTATGACTTCATTAATTAAGTGACAAGATGGAGATTCACAGGAACTGTCAAATGATGGTAATATGCTATAGCACCAAAGTCATCATCAAAAGAAACAGAGTTCCCAGTAAATACCTAAAATGCAAACTATTCCTAAATAGTATTCACAATATAAATGAAAAACATTCAGCTTCAGAGAAGCTTTACCACCCAAAGTGAACACACTCTGTAGCTGTTCTGAATCTACTCAATCTTTAGGGCCTTAATGTTTTTAAAAACACAAGTTCTTAATTTTCTACATCAAGTATTAAACATTGAAAAAAATATTTTCCTGCATCTTACTTGAATGGGTTTCCTTTAACAGACAGCTTCTGAAATAACTTTTACATAAGGAAAGAGAGCAGCTCTGAGGAAAAGTCAGATTTTTAACAGCTCTTCCTTCAGAACTGCTAAACTAACAGTCCCATAGATAAGATTTCAGTAATTCTCTCTGTACTGAATTCCTCTGGGAAGTATATTTGCACAAGCAAAATCATTACTGTCAGATGACAATTACAGAAGAATATTCCAAATTCCCATACCTTGGGTTGCTGAACACTATTGTTAAAGCCACTGGAACTAAGTTACTTTATGTGGACACAAAATAGTGACATTTAAAGACAAATGACAGATTAAGTATATAATAACCTTCTCAGAGTACAGATACAAGTTTGAAATGTCTTCAGCAATGTTCCTACTGTACATAGCATTAGTACTGAATTAAAAATACTTCTGTCACTAGAGTATACTTCATTGCCTGCAGCATCTTGAATCACATCAACAGTAGTTACATTTACACCAGGCAAATTTGCATTCCTAGTAATACTGACAAACAACTTCTAGCAAATATATATTATATGGGCAAATAAAACCCCTCTTTGAAAGCTTTCTCATCTAGAAAAATGTAAAGAAGCCATGAAAATACCCACAGGAAAAAAAAAGTGGTGGTGTCAGCAGAAGTGAAGGAGGAATGGAGTTTCCTACAAAAGAAAGATAAGTGTGGAGCCTTTCTCTTCCTCTTCTTCCCCGGGAAAAAAACCAAAACAAACCAAAAAATTTCGGATCTGGGAACTCAATTGGCAGGTGTACATACCATAGCCTCAAGGCCTCCCAGTATCAACAGTCAAGAAAAAAAACCCAAACATAAACAAAACCTCACCATGCTCCTCTCCACTTCCATTAATAAAAGTGACATGAACTAGAAGTTACACACATCAGTTGATGCCTAACATACCACAAGATACCTAACATTTCATGAAGCAAATGAAAGGCTTCCTGGCTGGTTGTTCAGGATGTCTTGCTTCCATCCAGTCTCTCCACTACTAGTCTTTATATTTCCACCGCCTATTAACAAAACCCTCCCCTTTTTCTATTCAGTTATTCAGCTCCCCCTTTTCACAGTTCTACAGTAAAAGCCATATGGCCTTTCAGGTCACTATGCTAGTATATGGAATTATGTAAAACATAGTATATAGAACTATGTAAAGCTGTGAACTCTATTGCAGCAGAACTGACCACACTTTCCTTGCTCATTAGCTATAGCTGCACTTGTTGATCCTTGGTTTGCAATAAAATAGCTTCAGAGCAGCAACCACACCAACCGGTCGTTTCAGCCGCGTAGGCTGCAGAGGGGTTTGGCCTTAACAGGGTCTACCACAACTAGAAAAACCAAAACAAACACAAAAAACTAAATAAGCTTGTAAGAGAAGTTCTGATTTACCGTTTGTCTGCTGTCCCTTTCTAGCAACGAGAGAAAGTTTTCTTTCTCCAGCCCACTGCTCGCTTATAAACGCGGCGCCCGCTTGAGACGTGCCAGCAGCACCTGCCACGCCTGCAGCCCCTCCGGCCCCGGAGGCCTGGGGCGGAGAGCAAAGCACCGACTTCTCTCCCCCCGCGTACCCGGCAGCAGCAGCGGGGGAGAGCAAGCCGGGAAAGGCCTGGCAGCCGGCCGGGCAGCGGGGAGGGATGGCCGGGGCGGGGGCAGCGCTTGCCCCCACGTTTCCAAGTCCCGCACACGGCGCGGATATGGTGTCTCTGATCCCCTCCCCCCCCCAAAACCGGCACCACCCCCGCGGCTCCGCAGAAGGGCAAGAGGCGGCGGAGCCGTGTGTATCCCCCGGGCGGCGCCGCCGCCGAACGGCCCCGCCGAACGGCCCGGTCACCCGCCGCGCCCCCGGGCCTGGGCTTACCAGCTCTTTCTCGCCGCCTGAGCTCGGGTCGGGGTAGGCTCAGCGACCCGGAACATGAACCCGGCGCCTCCCCCGGCCGCTCCCCGGGGAGGCTGGCGCCACTTCGCAGAGACTGGGCCGCTGGGACACGGGGCGGGGGCCAGCGGCAGCGCCGGGGGCTGGCGAGGGAGGCCGGGAGAGGAGGACGCGGGTGGTCAGAGCTGCTCCTCAGTCCCCCATGATGAGAGCCCGGAAGCAGCTGCGGCACCGGGAGGAAACTGGGCGCGACCATCTCAGCTCTATCCCCTCCCTCTCTGGCCCACTGCCCGGCGGCGCCACGTCCCCTCCAGCACCCCCGGCCTTGGCCGTTCTTCTGCTCCGGTCCCGCTCCGCGAGGCTTCCGCTGCCCACGGTGCTCCGCCGTTCCCTGCCGGCAGGGCTGCGGTGGGGAAAGCCACCCCCGCGCCTGAGTGGAGTGGTACAGCCCCGTTGCCATGGTGGCGGCGTCGGGAGGGCGGGGTGGAGGGAGGGAGCATGGCCGCCCTGGCCCGGCTTCAGGCGAGGCTGTCGGGGCTGCGGGAGGAGTATTACCGTAGGAAAAGGTAACCGGGTGTGCCGGTGTGGGGCGGGACGCACCTCCTCATGCTGGGCTGGCGCTGGCGGGGCGGGCAGCCCCCCATCTCCCCCGGCAACGAGATGGCGGCACTCCCGCTGAGAACGGTTTAGCTCTAACCCCCCCGCCTCCCGGCAGCACCCACCCCCTTCCCCCAGATACCGCCAGCGTGATCTGAGGACACCCGATCGCAGCAGCGCAGCTTCTTTAAGGCGTCCGTTCGTGCATTGAAAATAGTGTCCCTCTCTTCCCCCGCCCCGTGCTGATTTTGAGGGAAAAGGAGCCTCTGGAAACTCCCGAGAGGCGCTGAGCCCCGGCAGCCGGTCCCCTCTTACCGCGGAGCCGGCCCCGTCCCGTCCCGGCAGCCGCCTCCCCGCTCCCTCCTGCCGGCCGCGCTCCCGCTGCGCTGCCCGTCCGGGCCGGTCACTCCCGGGGAGCCGCACGCCAGCCGGGAGCCCCTGTTTTGCTCCCTCAAATCTGGAACTTTCACTGGACGTTTAGTTTGTCCCGTTGAAAGGCACCAGTTTCTTAGTTTGGTTTTTTTGTTTGTTTGTTTTTATTTGGTTTTTGGTGACTTGACGGGGAACCCCCAGCTCCCGAGCGAGTTGATATGTGTTATCCACGCTGTTTAAAATTGAGCTGCGTTTCTAAATTAGATTGTGCTGCTTGAGTTTCTAGTACTTGGGACACGTTTTGTCTTTCTCTGCTGGGTTAAGGAGATATTTATTCTACCGAAGATCCAAAATGTCCCATGTAGAGACTGGCAGGTTGATCGACCACGTCACCTGTTACCCTTCCCTGAGTGGGACTGTTTGTGCTGCCGAGTTTTCTCACTGCTAAGGTGGCATTGGCCAGCTTTTCCAAAATCAGATTTTAGGAAAAAAAACTGTTTCAAGACCTATATCAATATTGCATAGCTTTGTCCTGTAAACACTTTTATTCAACTGTATTATTGCTGCTGCTGTACATGTAATGTCTAATACTCAAAATAGAAAAAAGCATAGTTGCCATAGTTGCAGTTTTGTTTCTTCTTCACTAGTTTATGAATCATTTATTTTAGAATCTAATTACGACATCATTAGCATGAATAACAAAGCTCCCAGACATCACTGAAACTTACATAGAGTTCAAGGCCACCCTGCATATAAAGTGTCGTGTTTTCCTGTTCTTTCCCTGAACTTCAGCTTGTACTCTTGTGGCTGTACATACAGCACTTCACTCAACGAGCATCAGTTACAGGAGACTATGCTTGTATTTCATGTATTTCAGGTTAGAAAGAGCAGACTGAGCCAGACATGGTAATCCATTGGAGGGCAGCATGCTTGGTGTTTGGGGACTGTTTTTTTGGCAGAGCTTTCCAAAAATGAATTGTTTCCTTTTTAAGAATTGTCCATCAGTTTCTTAAAATTCAGATTTTCAGCTGAGATTTTAAATGAGAGGCTTCAAATAATCCAGCTCAGCAAATGAAGGGCTGGTCAGTAATCTGATCTTTGTTCTTTAGGGTAAAAATCTTGGACTACTTCAACACAGCTGTCAGTAAAATCCTGAAACAAATTAGAATATCTTGTTTAGACATCCTGGTAGATCTTTATATAACTTTTAAACTTAACAAGTAAGTTTTGGGCATTAAAGAGTGTCAAATTTGCAGTGGTCTTTGAAGTATTTTTTAAGCATTTGTATTTGGCAGTCAGATATCAGCTTTCATTTCCCTTTCAGAACCAAGTTTTATCTACATAATGTAATAGAACCATTAAATTTGCCAAATCTGGGATGTTGTGAGCACATGAGTCAGTATAATCTGTGTGGTAACTCATCATTCACAAACAGTTTGAGGACATTCAGACAAAAATACATGATAAAAAAACAGTTAATTATTCTATGAAGTCAGTGTTCTGCAGTGAAATACCAGATTCCCTGAAGGATCAGAGTTGATCTGAAGCATCAGAAGGTGCAGAAGAATATAAATTATCAAGTATTTACTTTTTTCTGTATGTTGCCCTGTTTGCAAATACCTCCAATGGTACAACTTGAAGGATTTAGTTCCATGTGTGTCAAACACATTTTAAGAAAAAAGAAAAATCTTTCTTCATGTATCCGTTAAGACCTAAAAGCAGAATTCTGTAGAACATCTAGAACACATAGACCCTCCAGAGCAGCTTGACTTAAAGCAACCCTGGTGAAAACTAAGTACTCTTGCTAGCAATTAATGCTGCAGGAGGACCATAATAATTGAAGTGCCTTAGAGTAAATCCCCAAATCGGAAAACTTCTTGTACCTTTCAAAATGCATTTGCTATTTTAGGACTCTGCTCCTGTTCCATTAAAAATTAGGACAGGTTGATGACTTTACTGTCTTGCCTGTTAATTGTGGTTAGACAGGTTTGCCTGATCTTAATAAGGTCTTTCTGATCTTAATAATGTTCCTGTGATGCTTTATACAGAACTCTGTTTATGTCAGAGGTATGAGGCCTTCTAAACCGACTGCATCTTTTTGGGGAAAGCACCTTTCTAGGGAAGGACTTGCTTAATGATGGCACAATGAAGAAATGCTATAAGCGTGCACCTCAAGTAATGTCCGCACCTCAAGTAATGCCCTAGCAGCATAAGCATTAGAATATACAGGATCTGTTAGTGCATTCTCTTATTTTAAGTGTTAAACACTTTGTCACTTACTCATTCCAGAAGCTAGTTTTATTTACTGTAACATCTATATGCCATTTTCTGACCTGAAGCATGCCTTTTTAACATTCAGTAAAGTCTTACTCTAAAAGCGTAATTCAAACAGTATGACAACTATGCAGTTTGATCAGGAAGGGCAGATACCAGCTTGAGCCGCTTAGACCTCAAACTACTTCTGCTGTCAAGGCCAGTTGAAAGTGCTTGTGGAACTATACTTGTAAGAAAAACAAGTCCTTTGTTTGTCTGCTTCAATAAACTTACAAGGACTTCTAAACTGACTTGGCCAGGCAAGACAGAATGCTAACAGAAAAATGTAACAGGGAATAATAGAGGAGAAGGCTTCTGCTCTTCCAGAAGCAGACTGTTGCTATTGCAAAGTGGGTAGGACTGGTTTTGGAGCTGTCACCTCTGACATGGCCAGTCCCATATGCCCTTCATTTCCAGGCTGAAATCATGGCTGCCTGTCCAGGTCCAAATCGCTCATACCCTTTTAATCAAAATCATTTACCTCTGGGTAAAAGTGTTCTGGAGGTGTCAGCTTCCTGTGAAGTCTGGGAAGCTGCACAACAGAGGAACAAGGAAGCTCTTTAGCACAAATACCAGCTTTGATATCAACTTATTTTTGGTCCTAGGTAAAAAAGTCTGCTCCACAGTTTCCAGGTACTGGACAGGTCTGCTGCATGTCAGATGAAAATTTGTCCCCACTTACTGTTATTTGAGAGCACATGCCGCACCAGATGACACAAAATGAATGGAGCTAATGCTTGTTGATCTCTGGTAGTAAATCTGTGTTTTGTTTTTCAAGAAATATAATGAGGATAATCCTAATTTATCAGATAAAAATTAATCTTGTTAGTGTTTACTGAGGCAATTAATGTTGACAAAACACTTTGTTAGGAGAGCTAAGATCAACTAGTTAAGAAAACAAACTCATAGTAACCTAATTGTTCTTTTGCAGCAGGTGTAACAAATTGAGCTATTTGGTAAATATGTTCCCAATAAAAATGGGATAGCAAAAAAATCCATGACAATTACAATAGAAGTTTAAATTCAAAGACTTTATAGTTATTGACATTTTGAAATAAACAAACAAGTAAATAAAAGCTAGAGGTGATCTCCTAGCTGTGTTCTACTGCTCAGCATTGAAACTCATCGTAGTAATGATTTCTTCCTGCACTCTCTGAAAAGTCTCTTTCGGACTCATACATTTCTTTAATCTCTTTTTAGATTCATGGTTTTCCTTACATGACTTTTAGCTTTGTCACAAACACTATTCTTCTAATAGTCCGTCACAGAATGAAGGCAAGGAAGGACTATCTCCTGGAATTGTTTTCTGACTTTCTTTCCCACTTGTGTACATGCCTTTTCCTTGTACTGTGTCATTTGATACAAAGCTTTGACAGCTAACAGTTCCTGAAAATCGCCTCAAAGTCATCGGTTCTCAGTCTACAACCATCTTGCATCTTCAGCTGCCTCGCCAGTATCACTTTCTGGATAACCTTTCTTCTTGTGCAACTTAAAAACAAATTCTTCATTTTTCTCTGTATTCTCCCTTTTTCGTTAGTTGCTCTAGCATCTATATTAATCAATGATGCAACTCTAGCGTATTTTCTAATTATGTTGTTTCCTTTCGTTCCCTCCTTGCCTGTCTGCAGCACATGCCACTATGCTGCCAGTTTCCTTTATACATTATCTCCAAAATCCATGTATTTGAATTTCCATTGTGAAAAGTCTGGTCAAGACTCAATAAACTGTTGCATTGACTACTATAACTCCATGTAAGAGACTGCCGTGGTCATCCCTTTGGAATCTATCCAAATTACTAACACCATTTGTTACCAGTTCCCAGCTTCTTTTTAAGCCACACTAAGATTTCTTATCCTGACATTCCAGGCCTTCTAAATTTTGGAAATTTCCACATCCAGTTTCTTTTCTATGCTTTCATTCTTCTAACTCATAATGGTTTTAGCTTACCATTGTATCTCACTTTCCTTCAGTCACCCCTCCTTCTTTTTCTTATTTCTCCCCTTTAAATTCCTCCCTAAGAAACTAGCTAAAAGGTCCAAATCCTCGATTTTCACCCTGTAAGATCAGCTCATATTCATTAAAAGAATCTACAGACAAGGTGTGTATCTGTCACCATTATTGATGCTATCACTGTCTAGGTAATAAACAATTAAATATTTTGTATCTATCATAAAACAATGTATTTGAAGTAGATTTCACCCTTAATATATGCTTCTCATCAATTCACATTTATCGTGATAATATTGACCACGGTTAATTTATTTAATGTTTGTGTAGATATACAATTTTATACATACCTACAGGATTTTTGTTATCATTCAGGCCCAATTATCATTAAAGCATTATCCACCTATTTCACCTACAACGGAAGAAATCCATGACGTGCTAACATGGATATTCAGTATTGTATGGGAATAAAAAGTACCCTCTCCCAAACCTTACATCATCTGCAAGTTGCAATACTTTTTATTTTGTTTTCTTCATAACATACAACTAGTGTAGTTTATATTGTTCTGCACTATTATTCAACTATGCAGAATTAAAAAGTGAAATACCTGGCGAAAAAAGATCACACACTGCAACGGTAAGACATATTTAGAAGAATTTTTCTGCTTTAGTTCTATATTACCATGCTGACAAGTATTACTACTTTTTATATTTTCAGGTCTATAGATGAAGACAGAAAAATAGAGTACAAAGCTGCTGTCAAAATCCAGAGCTGGTTTCGAGGATGCAGAGTTCGAGCCTATCTGAGGTAGTATTGTATGTGAAGCCTATTTTAATCTGTATTCCAGTCTTGATTTTTCCCCCAAATTTCTCATGGTACTACTTGATTTTAACAAAATGGGAGCATTTGGAAAAAACCAACCAAACAAAACAAAACCAAAACCACCACCACCAACAACAAATGTTATTCTGCTTTTAAATAGAATTAAATATATGCTGCGCCACTCTAAAAAATAATAATTTTTTACTTTCAGAACTGCAAAAAATTAAAATGGCTTGACGCTAGTAAGTAAAATTGACGTGATACATCTTCAGAATAGATACACAATATTGTTTGAGAAATCTTGGCATGACTGGAAAAAAAAGATGTCCCTGAGATATGCTGTTTGCAGAGAGTTTTCTTATCTCTGTTTTTGTGGATGTTACAGAAAATTTGCCCAGTGAGTACATGGTAACTGGACTCTTACTGTAAAAATTTAAGTTCTGCTGGATTTGATCAGGTAACTTCAAAAAATCTTTCTTTACGTCATTTTCTTCATTTATAAATTAGACACCATTTACAATTACTTTGTTCTATAAAATGCCATATCGACACTGATATAAATTTTTTTGAAACACTGTAGTTGGTCCCTTCTCCCAAGAGGCCCTCCTCCATTTTTTATGATCATAAGCCCAAGTGGTCAAACTCGTATACTTGAATTTCTGTGTCTGCATAAAAATTAAGGCTGTGAGGGAGAGGGATTTTTACATCTTCTAGTTTGACCTCTTGCCTATTGCAAGTCATTATATATCATCCATACATACTGTATCAAGCCTAAAGAATCAGAAGGTTAAATAAGAATTATCCCTTCATGACCAATATTTCCTTCATAAAAAGATAGACTAGAGCCATTATGTGCATTTGTTAAAAAAAGGACTGGTAAGCTGGTTCAAGTGTGGTGTTGGAGGACCCAGCCATCACATACAAGTGTTCAGCATGCAAATAAACATGATGTTTCAGTCCTCCAAGGAATATCAGCTATGCCATCAACATCAAAAAGCCCCTACAGAGGATTGGTTCATGCCCCTCTGTTTCCAACACGAGTAACAACAGCACGCTGCAGAAGAAAGTGAAAACCCAAGTGTCTTTGCCAATCTAGTCTGTACAAAACCCCACACGTTTGTATTTAGCATTGAACACCATAAGAAGAACAACAGAATTGTAATGAGCATGTCAGAAGAACTAAATCAGCGAAGCATAGAAGTGGATTTTCTCTGCAACTATGTACAGAGTGATCCTGCTCAGTGTCTCCTTTCCAAAGACGGATGTGGTGTCTGACTTAAGAGCACAGGCTCAATATAGCCAGTTGTTAGTGTTGGGAATTACCCTCTCATGTAGGTCCTTTGAATTACCTGCAGGAAGAAACTGCCTCTGCTGAGTGACTCTAGCTGTACTGCAAGGCTTCTAAATACGATGTCCATAGTTAGGTGGTATGAATGCTCCCCAAAGTAATGATAGCATTATTTTCTGCAAAATTAATGAGACACATAAATTATGGAATTTCTAGTAGCATAATCAAGTATATATAATAAGGAGAGAGTAAAGATTTACTTGCAACTGAACAAGGTATAATTTTATAAAAGCAAAAATGTAGTCTAAAAATGTCAGGTATCTGTGGGGTTTATTACATATTTAAAAATTCTAAAGCTGTGAAAATCTTGCATGTGACTGAAAAAATTCTGAACCGGTCAGATATGCTGGTTAAAACCATTCATGAAGGTACAATCATCTGTCATGCAAATTTCTCTCATAAAACTTTTGCAATGATAACTGAAATAGTATATAGATAAGTTTGCCATAATGCGTTTTTTCCAAAAGTAAGGTGTGTGTGTGTATAAATATTGGTTTACAAGTGTGTATGTGTGTGCATATGTATATATGCAGACATGGACGTGTATAAAGTATGTTTGCAGTGGCCATCTGTTTGGGATAAGTATGGATAAAATACACTATATGTTGATTTTAATATTAGGAAAAATAAAGTCTCAAAATAATCATTATTTTCTTAATATATTTCATTTTAGATATCTGAACAAAATGGCGATTTTTATACAGAAGTGGTGGAGAGGTTATCGAAGCAGAAGATACTTCTTAAAAATGGTGGAGGTAGAATAGCAGTTTTAAAAATTTTGTTTGCTTATTTATAGAGTACATATGAAGTCATTCATTCACTCATCTTGAAATTTAAAACCTGAAACTTGATCCTTTATACACACAGACACGTACTTAACTTTACTGTCATGAAAGGCACCATTAATTTCAGTAAACCAACACATAATGGCCAAGTTAAAGTCAGTGTTTGTTTGCATCTCTGGAGTCCTCAAACCAGCAATGAGATCTGCTCATGCAGAAGCCTGCCCACATGATGCTAATTGCAGGATTGGAGCTTTTCAAGATGCTTTTTTACCTGGCAGAACTTCTAATTCTGAAAATAAAATAAGCTAATGTGTCTACACGTTGCTCTTCTATGTTTTAGTGGTTTAAATGTCTTACTTAATGAACCTTGAAGTATTTGAGGTTTTGCCTTAAGGCACACAGCAGATCACAGTCAATCTAATTCCCTTGACAGACTTGAAGATAGCAAAAGTGTGTGATAGCATGCAAGCTAAAAACTCTGTTAACAGGTTTAGGACATTGAGAAGAACCTAATTTGCCTTTAACATAAAACAGTTAAGCTTTTAATATGTAGTTTCCTTCACTAATTTATCAATTTATGTTAATATCTGACAATAGTCTTAAAATTGTTAGTCATTTATTCTTGCTTAATTTTGTTAAATTGTTGTGTTTCATTCAAAACAGACAAGTCAAGAAAAAGAAAAAAAAAATGAGCCATAATAACTCATATATTCCAGGCTAAAGTCCATACCTCCTGCTAAACTATGTTTTCAAGTAGCAGGACTTGTGTGCCTGAAAGCTTGTCTATTTCCCCCTCCCGTCTATCAGTAATCTCGTTAAAGATTTTATCTCTTCCAGTTTACCTGGTTTAGCTAATGAGTCATCTTTTCAAGCTATGGTTTTTAGTCTATCTTCTAAAACATTCTAATTTTTGAATACAGGGCAGATAGCTGAATGGTTGGATTGGGTTCTACTTTAAAAAAGGGGGACTTCAACTGAATATTATCCCTGAGTTTGGGGAATGTTTGTTTCATCTAGAAAAGCTTCTATTGAAGAAGGGACACATTATAATGTTAACATATGTTAAAATTTGTTAATGAAAAGAAAGGATCTGTGCAGCCACTGGGAAAAGGGAAGGAAGAAATCAATCTCATGTGGAACATTGACACATATGGCCAAAAGATGTTGTGGAACTCCCTCTGCTGCAGGTTTTTAAAGGAAGTTAGACAAATGCTTATCATGGATGGCTTATATATGCTTTAGGCAATGCAATGTTTTAGGTGAAGTCATCTCATGATGTCCCCTCAATATCTACATTTTTTCACAGTTAAAACATTGTAGCGTGGGAAATTTCACTTCAGAAACAAAGCAATTTACATGTTTCTTTGTTTTTCAAGTCGAGAATAAGCACCATGCCAGTTTTTGACATCTGATCATTAGGTCTGTAAGAGGGCTTAAGCAGGACAAAGGTCTGATGGTGGCCATTTTAAATGTTTTTCAATCCCCAGGCATTATAAGGACCTATCCTTTGGCCACCTCGTGTCCAAATGCTAATTTCTTGATAGCAACCACCTTCCTATTTTGAACAGAATGATGTCACTTCAGAGACTTATTTTTATATATAAAGGTTGTAAAAGCAATGATGTCCAGACAAGATGCAAATTGAACACATCACCCTCCTGCTTCCTGTCCATTGCACTGTTCTGAGTGGTGCTCTGCAGGTGAGATGGCAAGATAATTCTTCCAGTTCTTCCCAGAGAGCCAGCCTGTAATGGCATTTGGAATTGGTGCCCAGTGACATGCTGTTTTCCCAAAAATAAGACCTATCCCCCAAAAAAGCCCTAGCATGATTTTTCAGGATTTTTAAGATGCTTGAAATATAAGCCCTACTCCAAACATAAGCTCTAGTTGCAGTTCATAAAAAAGTCAATTTATATAGTGTCCAGGCAGCTATACATGTAAAAAAGTAAAATTAATTAGCAATAGAATGCAGCAGGACAGATAGACCCTTCACGAAGTAAAGCAGACACCTGACAGACAACGGACAGTTGCGTTGCCAATGCTCCACAAGCAGGCTACATGGGCAAGAAGTGCTCATTTAAGGTAAGCGCTCTTGCTAGACATGAGAAATTGGGGCCAATGGTTCTAAAGGAAATAGAGTCACAAGAAATTCACGATGGAATTCAGGGTCTGGAGAGTTATGATGATGTCCCAGAATGTGATGACATGATTATATTTGAATAAATGTTGATTTTTTTTTCAAGAATAAATGTAGATTGTTGTTCATGGAAAAATATGACATCCCCTGAAAAAATCACTAACGTATCTTTTGGAGCAAAAAATTAATATAAGACCCTATCTTATTTTCAGGGAAACAGGGCAGGATGAGAGGCAGTCAGCACAAACTGAAATACAGGAAATTCCACTTTTTTTTTACTGTGAGGGTGATAAAATATTGGAATGGATTGCTCAGAGAATGCAAGCTGTTCTTGTGGAGTCTCCATCCTTGGAGATAACCAAAACCCAACCGAATGAAGCCCTGCACAACTTATTCTAATTAACCCTACTTTGAGCAATGGTTTGGAGCTTCAGAGGTCCCTGCCAACATCAATTGTTCTATGCATCTATTACTTCTTTCTTCTTTGGCCCTCTCTTCTTAAAAATAGTCTGACAGTTACATTTGAAGATAGAGTCTTTAAAATTAGCACAGATTTCCTGTAATAACAAAGCCAGGATAGCTAGCATCATAAAACCCCCTCAGCTTTCCATTCTTGAAATATATTTCTGAAAAGAAAAATAATTTATAAAAAAATACTTTAATTAATAAAGCCTCATTTGTATGTTGTTCTTCAAACAGACGTAACTGACAAGCCCTTGCCAAATCTGAAGTCTATGGAATAATGCAGGACATAAAATTGTGCAAGCCCACACTTAATACACACCTTCTAAATCAGACCATTAAGTTGTGCAGTTTCTGGATACCAGCACTTAACCAATATTAGCCAGCGCTCTAGAGAAACAGAATCTCATCAGCAAGCTTATGAATTGTACAGCAACCAGCACAGAAAACCACCTTTTTCCCTCAAATGCTTATTTTTGTGCTTATCATCTCTCTGATTGGAAAGGGACAGCCTGATTGGAAGCTAACCTGAAAGCCATGCAAGTAACAGATAAAAAGGCACCTTTTTATCCCTTTATACTGCTATATTCAGTATTGTATGTTTTGGAGTGGACTTAAATATAAAGTTCATGTTCATTCCCTATATTCATCGTTATACTATCTTTACTTGATCAATAGCTGAATTTGGAATAAAAGAAACAAAAGTCTTCTCAGCAGCTTAATGAAACTTTTAACTTAAAGGAACACTTAATAATTGCCTTGAACTCTTGCTAATAGCTGCTGTGATGACTCCTGCTCATGAAGCACAGGGATGCATTTGACATGATACTTCCTTAAATACCAAAAAAAAAAAACAATTGGTCACTTTAAAATTTATCTGCTGATAATGATTGGATTGGTAGCTACTGCCAGCAAACAAGACAAAGCATATGCACTAAATACCCATGATTACTTGATAATAAATCATTTTAATGATTATATTCAAAATTGTGAAATGTGAGTGGTACTGATGCGGAAAATAACAAAGACTGAGACTCATCAGATTGGCTGTCCATATGTGCATCACTACTAATATTTCATTTGTTACTCCTCTAGTGCCTCCCCCTTTGATTGTTAAAATACATTAAGTTTTAAAAAATACTGGTGTTGTTTATATGACTAAAGTTATGTGCCGTTCTATCTTCTAAATATAGGTGCTTTGGTATAAAGCTTGGTTTCCTAATATTAATCTCAAGCTAAAATTAAGAACTGCACTCCTATCATTTTCCTAGTAACTTAGTTATGTTTATTGTACTGGATTCTGAAAGGCTTGCATCACCTGCAGGCAAGTACGAATTCTAAAACCAGGCAGACACCTGAACATGAATCAAACTGTATGTCACTGTTTCTTTTTACAATATTTCTCAAAGTCAACAAATCACTTGTTAAAGCAAAGAGAATTGTAACATTTCATTGTTATATGAAGTCAGCATGCATGATGGCCATATTTTCAGCTCCCTGTGGAAGGAGATGCAGTTGAAAAAAAGCAAATATTTTATGTGATGTAGTTTGACACCACCCTAAATAGTTTAGCTTCAACTCAGTAACCAGTTTTAAATAGTCCCAGTGCAACAGGAGTCTCTCAATCAAATTTCTGTTTCTCCTTTGAATTTGTCACTTTGTATTAGCTGTTTAAAGAAAACACCAGTCAGGATCAGATCACATTTGTAGGTGATCCTCAAACATGTTTTTAAACAGAAAAAGAGAAAGTAATACAACAGTTTATACGCAAAAGGCTTCAAGTGTATTTTGGAATCATAGACGTAAAATAAACTAGTAGAGGGACCTGTATGTTAACATCAAAGACAGATACAAAGACTTAGTGGTTCAGAAGTAGAGGTGGTACATGAGATGGCAAAATAATTCTTCCCAGGGAATCAGCCTTGCAGTGTCAATGTAGAATTGGTGCCCAGTGAAAGAGTGAGAGGCAATGCAGTGGGCACAAGCTGAAATCCAGGGAATTGCACTTAAGCTTTAGAAAGGAACCTTCTGGACAAGAAGGCTCTGGTTCAGGGAAGAATCTTTTGTTTACCAGGAAAGCATGTACATGTAGACTTGGGTTGAAGCACTAAATTATGGCTATGCTTTTGTAAATAGGGGTGAAGACATTCTCCACCACTTATAATAGCAGAACTTGTACATATTATTCTACTCAGGATTAGGAAACAGACTTTGGCTTTTGGCACAAGGGTAATGTTGTAAGACAGTTACATGAGCAATTGTGCATTTGGCTGACTTGTGATTTAGAACAATGCTGAATAAAAGCAGGAATGTCTCATTTCCTTGTTACTGTGAGTGACCTTGTTAAGTAGTTGTAAGGTAAGGCCTGGAGTTCTCACACCTAAGTGAGGCAGGTAAGTTAGGACCCGAGTTGCCTTTGACTGTCTCTGTAAATACTAGACAGCAATGCAATTGCAGAGCTCTTCAATACTTGGCCAAGCTCAGAGGGGAAGTGGTCCCACTGTCTTTCAGTATTGATGATATAAAAAGCATAAGGATGTTAGCTCTCCAATTTTGGTTCTCCAGTGAAATGGGATGCATGCAGACCTAAGTGCTCACAACTTCCAAATATGAGAAGAATAAACAAAAAGTGCGAGATTGTTTAGTTTAATCATTGATGGACAGAAATCTGATGATAATTTTTAAGCTTAGGAACTTCCATTAAATATGTACTTCATCTATTTGGTGGTGCGGCAACTCTTACATTCCCTTCCAAAGAAAGAAAAGATGTGCTGCAAAGCAACATTGTAGCAATTTAATCAAACAGTTTGGGAATATAATTAGACCTGTCAAACATTATTTCATTCCAACATTAGCTCTCTACATTTAGTATCACTCAGAATACATTCATGGAGGCAAAAGGGGAGATGGAGACCACTATTTATTCTAGTTTATACCTTTGGGTTGGAGATTCCCTCCAATATATATATATGTACGTGTGTGTGTGTATACATCTATACATACAGGTGAAACTTTTTTGAAATTTATCAGTCTGCATTTTTCTTTCATATAAGAAGTATCTCTTCTGCTGTTTCCATTATTAGTAGATTGGTATGATATTAAAGTGAGCATTTAAAATGCACCTTAATTAAACTGCAGGAATTATGCCTTGCTTAATGTAATGAAGAAAGAGAATTTAAAATGAAGTAGCATCATTGTGTTCATTTGTAAATAACATATTGCAGCCAACTGTTTCTTAATTGCCCAGACTGTTGATAAATAATCCAGTCCTGCTGCTCTCCACAGACAATTTGCTTTGGATCAGACTAGGCAATTCAAATAACACTAATTACAGTGAAACCCTTTTATAGTGAATTCCTTTTTGCCATGGGGGAGAAAATCACTATATCAGGGGAAAGCACTTTTGCCTTTGATTTGTGTCTAAAACATGAGAAACACATAAAAGCTGCATGTTGTGCTAAATAAAGGGCATACTCTTGCATTCAAAGTACTTATATTTTACTTTTTATGATACAATTGTGAATTATGTTCATTTTGCATTTGTAATTAGAGGGCGGAACAGATGTGAAAGCTTAGTTTAAAGTGATGTATCCATTAAAATAACCTATGCTGCCAAGTGATTGCTTAGTATAATAGCGGATCCGTTCACTATGAGAGAAATTCTACTTTATTGGAAGGAAACCAGGACTTCAGGAAATGTTTTCTATATCAGGGGATTCACTGTAACATGGTATCATTGTATTTATGATTTTATGATGTTAAAATGAATATTAAATGAAACAAAATTCCCAAGGATTACTCGGGAGGCAGCTAAGTACATAACATTTAGTACAGATGGTTGGAAGGCACAATTTTGCTCCATCACTGCATCCGTATCCTTGAACGATTTCGACTGAAGACAGCATTTCTTTGAATTTTTCATTAAACCAGACGTCTTGAAATATGTATTCCCTTTATGTTTCTGTGAGTTTTGGCTAAAAGAACCCCAGTGAATAAATCATACAATACTACGTGTCACCAGCACTTGTGAATATTTCTGCTTTGTTATTCTTCTCTCAGTAGAGCACCATTGATTATCAAACTCAGCGGAGAGCATTTTATGATCATATATCTCCATTAGCTCCTAGTTTGACTACCATAGATTTTTCTGGTTAAGCTTGCATTATGTATTAGGAAGCCTATCTCTTCAATACAAAGTTTGATTTTATTCTCTCTAAGCCTAGAACTCTTATTATGTATTATGTATAAAGATTCTTATCTTTTATATGTAAAAATAGGAGCACTGTCTTTGTGTAACTGAAATATATGCCATCTTTTTTTTTCCTTGATTCACAGACAGCATATTTTATTATGAAGATGAATTTCTACAATGAAATGGCTGTCAGGGTAAATATTTCTTCACTTGTTAAACAAATGAAAAGTCAATTGTGCTCCGAATTTGCTTTTAATAAAATGAGCAAACCAGAATAATATACACTTGATTGATATGCTGATGGCAACAGTGGGAAATAGTACATAGTTAAAAATTTAAGTTACACTCGGTAGTCTGGGTTGTATTTGAAAACTATAGCTGAATTTAAGGCATTTGCATGTGTCTTGCCCCATTTAAATGTTTATTGTACCTTTCCATATATGATACTGACAAAAACACGAAACGTTCTATCTGCGAATATTCTTACAAATATAGATATATATTTACAATTCTGACGAACTATAGGGCTTTTACGTCTGTTGATGTGGCTGTGCTTTTTCTTTTGTTAGTACATGACATTTGATGTATTGAATCTCAAAATTGTTACTCAGAGAGCACAGGACAATTCCATCGCCTAAACATAGATGTGGAACTGCACCGAACTCGTTTATGACATTATGAGTGAATTTTGCTAGATTAGGGGTATAAGCAGTCATTGAACTTCAATAAATATACAGCAAATGAAGTTTGCTATGGGGAAAACTGCAAAATGTATTTAACAAGAAATCAGCATTTTTTTTCCCCAAACTTTGGAACTGCAATTAAACAAATATGTAAAAGAAACACGGGAAGGACATGAGGTAACTCTTGGGATGAAATCTTTTTATGTGACTTAATTCTTTTATTTTGTGGAATAAACCTGCTTTATTTTAGAGGCCTTTATCTTTATAGGCAGGACAAATTAGCTTTTGAATTCTACCAAATGTAGGAATGTGGTGGGGAGGGAGAGTAACCTGAGGAAGCTCCTGTAAAGTAGGAAGATTCTTAGAATTTATTTTAATTTTGTGACCTTTCTGGTTCCAGAATAACTCAGGCTCAAGGCTTGTTCCCATCAGATTTTTGACTTGATGCTGATTCTCTCGAAGGCACAAAATAGAATGTTACATTTGGTGTAACATGTTACATGTTAGAGAGCTGGAGGTGTTTAACAGCAATATAATTCCTGAAAAATGCACCTTTTTTTTTTTTTATTGTGTTTGATTATTTTATTCCTTATTTAGCTAGTTTAAAAGTATGCCACAGTGGATAAATGTTGTATACTCATGCAGCTGAAACCAGTGAGAAAACACAAGATGCAAGGCAGCTCTTAAAAGTTGTCTGTGTACTTTTAGAAGGCATTTGAACACCAAATTTCAGAAGTGCTTATGTATTCTAGTCAAATGGAGTTTTGCATTTGGTCTTTCATTTTTAAAAGTAATTGAATGTGTTCCCATTCATTTGTAATGGAAATATAATGTTGAATCATTAGGTGATATAAATCTTCAAAGTACCATTTTTTCAGTCATGTCCTTTTCTTTAATGGAAATTTAAATCAGTAGAAAACAATAGAACAGATCTTTATTTAGTTGCAAATGTCAGAATACAATTCTCCGTCTAAATCTTGTGCAGCCATATCTGCAGAGAAGGTTTAAAATACTACCATTCTGAAACACTGAACGGGGTTTGTTTTTTTGGTTTTTGGTTTGGGTTTTTGTGGGTTTTTTGGCTGCCATCTGTTTTCTGAAGAATGAAGCAAGGTCCAGGACAATAGAGAAAATAGAGAATAAGACTTGTTGAGTTTCTGCACAGAAGATACGTGGCCAGACTTCAGGTTTCCTAAGTCAACAGTGCCTCAAATTCACACATTGTGAGCTTGATTCATGATTAATATACTTCAGTATTCTGAAAAATATAACAATAACTGTGTATGTTTTTCTATTTAACCACTTAGTTTTATCTTATGGTATTACTAAAACATTTTTTTCAGTTTATGGTCGCTGATTGAAAGAGCACTTCTCATTTTGGCAATTGAGGTATCACTGAGGCCATACACTTGCTCAGAGTTTCAAAGTCAGTCTACGTCTCTGTCTCCCTGGATTGCATTTAGTTGTAACCAGAACTATCAGTTTTACCTTTAAAAATTAAATCAGAGAACTTATTTTAATCAATTTCAGTTTTGAGTACTAGGTCAGTATATGATTTTCTTCCTTAAAAGATGTGAGTTTGCTATGAATTTTTAGCAACAAATGTAATCCTATGGAAAAAGAAATATTTCAATGAGCAGATGGCTTCTGATATATCAAGGTTTTGCCATTTGTTTTAGTGCTTAAAATAAACATTATTTATAAGACCACTTACATTTTGATGTTACTTAATGAGGAATATGCATCATTGATTTGACTAGCTTAAGAGGTCATTTAGAACTTGCCCGTTAACAAGCTGTAATCTGCTGAGCACACAATGACTTTGTTTAAAATTATCTGTTCAGTACTGATCAATGACAATAATTGTATTGTACCAATCACTGTTGAAACTTGCTAATTACTTTGAAGGGCATGCACACTTGTCTCTTTTTTTTTTCAAGAATTTTTTAAACATTCACCTTGGAATTAAAAAGAAATCTAGCTGCAACACGTTATACTTCCTTATAAAAGCAAACATTTAGAACTTTCACACTGAAAATATGAACATCATCAGAAGCTTTGTGTAAAATGTTCTTTTGCAAAAAGATTAGTCTTCAGTTTTGTGATCTCTAACATACAGAAATCTAGCATAAAATAATTTGAGACATAATGCAGTTTTTCTTATGTTTCATTCAATTGAAATCAGTGAGATCATTCTGAACAGAAAGTGGTGTAAATAAAGGTAGAATGTGGCATTTAATTGGTACACTGAGCCCATTGGAGATAATTATAGCTTTATGCAATTTGAGTCTTTTGTCTTTCAGTTTGAGTTTTGATAGTTTAACCCAGAAATATCCAGTTCTGCATTTGTAACTGTGAGGTGAAGACTGTCAAAAAGAGTTTCAAAGGGACCATAATCCTGCATTAATGAGCACACAGCTATATGGGAGCCAAGTTGCTCTTGTTGAGAAATGTTGAAGCCAAACAGAAAAACAAAGCTAAGATCCTTATTCACGTGCGAAGGATTCTGCTTAATCCCAGATCTCTGAAGGCATACTCATTCTTTACTCTTTCTCTATCCCTTTTTAACCCAATAAGCTTGTGTATGAGAAACTGGAGTTGCAAAGAGTATGAAATTTACTATCACCCAGTGCAAAGAAGCATGTCTAGTGTTTAAATTTTCTTGTTCCCATGTTCAGGTGCTCACAAGATATTATCTATTCATATTACTATATTTACAGGACCAAAATCCTTTTTGTTCAGAAACTAAACAAAACAAAATGAAAACCAAAAAAACCCCACCACAAACCCCACCACATTGGTAAAATAAAATACCAACTTTTAAAATTAGTTCTGAGTCTTATTCAAGAAGAGAAGAAAATACATGGTGATGCAGAAAGGGGAAACAGAAGAGTGTACTAACATTAAAAGTGAATATCCTCTAATTCCTAATAGCTTGAGTGCATCATTTGTTTTCTTGCTGGCACGTCACTCAATGACTTATTGAAAAATTTCCTGTGGCACTTATTCTCTTGTTAAATCTCACATAAAGAGATAATCATAATGGTACTGCAAGATTCCATCCGTTGAGACTGAATGCTAGTTTTTTACCTTAAAGAAAAGTATTTTGGCTTTTGCGGTTGCAAAATGGTACCAAAGACAAAGTATGAAAACATGCAACCCTGCCTTAGTTAGTTTGCTTACAGATGGCTCCAGCATGTTACTGCTTCTAGCTCAGGAAATGGCAGGAGGTGGAAAATTGCAATAACTTTAGTCATTTATCACAGTGGTACAGAATTCAACTGCAACGGAACTGGAAGGAGGAAAGAGAATTTTACCTATCACTGAAGGGCACTCCCCAGACAGGATGATACAGACTCTAAAGTCACTTGAGTGCAAGGGTTGATTGATAGTGTGGGCAATGGGCAGATTTTTTTCCTTTGCCTTCTTCCTGAATCAAACACAACAGAACATGACACTCTTTTCCTTTTATTTTTTTTTTTTTGACATGCTTTTTTGGAAGGAGATAGGTAATTAAAAACAGACAAACAAACAAAGCAGCACATAGCTTGCACTCCACTTACCAAGCCATACCTTGGTTCTGGAAAGAGAAGGGTTGGTGTAAATTTAAAAAAAAAAAACAAACAAAAAACATTCCCTGTAGATACACTGAAGAGTTTAGGTTCTTGAAGAGACTTGTAGCCAGAGGCCCACAGGAAAAGGAAGACTCTTGACAAATTATGGCATTCTTCTCTTTGGTGCGATTACTGAAGGTGAGCAGCTTCTCACCTTGGCTTCTCTTCTGGATCATCAGACCTCAGTCTTCTTGCTTTAATGTAGATTCTGCCTTTCAGCTGTTATGTCTCTTAAGATTTCAAAGCTGTAAATGTCAAAGAGATGGAAGCTGGAGCAGGACTGAAAGTAATGCAGACTAGAAGACAGGAATTGGGAGATCATTTAGAAATATACTGAGAACAAAAGGAGACAAAATGCAAGGAATGAAGTAAATACTTTGTAGGGAGATAAAAAAGTTCAAGGATGGAAGAATGTAAAGAAAGAGGAACTAGACACTGAGAACAGAGGAAAAGATCATTAGTCTGTTTTCCAGTTATATTGATCTAGAATACACTGGCCTCTTACGGGAAAAAAATGAGGAGTCAGGGCAGCCCTCAACGTGACTGAATGAAGCAAGTTACAGGAATAGGAATAAATATGGCTAACCAAATGGAAGTACTGATTTTTTTTTTTTCTACCCAATTAGTGTTTACTTTCTCTTCCCACAAAATAGCTAGCTAGTAAACCTGTAATCATTTCAGAAACATCATGATCAGAACTTTTAAATATCACAGAAGTTTTAGACACATGGATTACACTCCACTTACTCCACATTTTTTAAAATGCACCAAAATATGAATCCTTTGTGGTGGAGGATGCTACCTAATTTCTATTCTTAATACAACTTTTGGACTAGCTACAGATAAAGAGGTTTCCTTTTCCATTTTAGCTTTATCTGTTATGCAGGAGGAATAGTATTTTGTGAGAAGATTATCATTAATGTGAAACAAATAGACATGCATTGTCTTACATTGGAGATGAGAGAGCTGCAAATTGTAAATTATGTTTCCAGAAAGCCTAATACATTGAGTTACTGAGACAGTTTCTCTTCAGTTTAGATTACATCCAGAGCACAAAGATAAGCATGTAGCAGAAGATATTGGATGGCTGGTGACGCAGTCGGGAATGCATTTTTTACTTGAGAAAAGGCACCACTTCTGTTGTCTTTATTTTTTTACCATTCTTACATAGAGCAATGCCATTGGCAGTAACAGACATTTCTTCTCATTGCCATGATCCCATATAAACAGTGGTTTAAAACTTGACTTTTTTTCTATGTTGCCATTCAATAGTAAGTTCATATCACCATTTAACTGCAATATGTTCCATCTTACCCTCATTTTCTTCATTGAAACATATTGGTGCTTCTACTTGTAAGGAAACCATATTATTTGGGAAATAAAACACTTATTTGATATGTATACAAACTTTTCCTTTGAAATATACTAAGCAAATATTTATTTCCTCTAGATTCAGAAAAGATGGCGAGGCTACTATGTTCGGAAATATATCCATAATTACTATGCACTGAAGAAATACCTGGAAGCTGTTTCTATGAATAACGAGTTTGTCAGGTAAAGATAAAAATTCCATGTGGTAAAACATTCATTTCCTCTTCTGTTGTTTGTAAAAACTTTATGGCACTAATTAAATTATTTGAGTGTAGGATCTCCTCCATTATCAAATATATATATATATGTGTGTGTGTGTGTGTGTATCAGTCATCATTGTCTTTATCCTATGCCTGTTCATGTTGTGCAACATTCTGTTCTCGTTTACACTGTTATGAATGTGGAAAATTTTCTTTGAATTAATTAGAGGTACTCTGGGTTAATACCAGTTTAATAAAACAAAATTTGTCTCATCACCTATGCCCAGAACTCATAGATTATGATGCCCTAAATATGGTTTGTTGATCTAGATTTTTTTCCCAGTATACAAAACAGAAAAAAAAAAGTAATTATAATTTGTTTTGAAAATCGATTAGTGACAATGAATGAAAGTGCATATTTGCATCTAAGTTACATGCATGAGCCAAACTATGAATCTTAATTGCAAAAGATACTGGTGTGGACATAGTGGAGCAGGCTCTTTTTGTAGTTACAGGAGAGATTTGTTTGCCTATTAGATTTCTGTCTAGAACTGTTGTTGCTATGTGTTTCTACTCTGTTTCTTCAATCCATCTGTTGTCTTTCCCTACACATAAGTTAAAAGCTCTCTAAAATAGAGGCAATTATTTCCCTGTAGCCCATTTGATGTCCTGATCCATGACTATTTCTTCAGGTAACAGTGGAAACCGACAAAATACTGGGTGACTATGATCATTCCTTTCTTATTGTAAGTAAAAGGATGTTGAACAAAATCCATCCAGTTTTTTCCTGTTCAGAAAGCCTGATACAAATCTTTGGTTTCTGAAGCAAAGAAATATAAGGCAGTTTAGTGAAAAGCTATTTCTAGATCACATGGAAATGATAATCCAGCCAGAAGACTGTTAAAAAGCATATGCAAGTTATATATGAAAAAAAGAATTATCTGACTTTTTTTAGATGCTGCTTATTAATTTATATTATTTTTCCACAATTATAGGTGATGCTACATCCTCTTTGTCATAGCGTCATAACTCATGCATTACACTGTTACTTATAATGAAGCACACTGATAACTGCCTACCTCTAATCTCTTATTCTTGTTCATTTAAATGTATTTTGTGCAGAAAGTTAAAGCATAACTCAGCAAAAACAGACTTAAAAAATCTGTCATTTCTTCAGCTGTACCATTGTCATCTGAAAGCCTTTAAAAAATTTTCTCTTCTTGAAAAGGTAGCATCCTAGGAAGACTAGACCAACTCTTGGAAAGGAAATGAAGCCATAACTTTTCTGGTCTAAAATGCATATAACTGGATGAAATGCAGAGACACAGCCTGCTTCTCTGTTTACAATAGTTCTACCACTTGTCTCCCTTCCCTCCCTAAACCTGGAACAAGGCTCATAACGTGTTGGTTAGATTGAGCTTTGATGTGCATGAACAAAGCAAGATAGCAAGTATTATTCCTGCTGTACTGAACACAGATTGATGGGAACTTGGTATTTTATTTCCCCGTATCTGCAATAGACCTCTGCTGGGTACATCTGACTTTGGAGGACTACAAAAATATTTGTCTTTCAGTACTTTGACATGTTCATCAAATTCTCTAGTACTTGTTCCAAGTCATTAAAAAGCATAAAGCCTGTGCACCAGTTAAGCATTTTAATCAAGAAATACATTTTTCTCTTTTCCTTTAACAGGTAAGGTGAGCACTATGACTTCAGGTACATCAAAATGTGTCAAAATTGGTCTATCTGAGCTCTTGCCTCACAACTGGTATATTGATATTCTGCTAATTAGAATTCTGTCTTCTGGAGTTCACATAAATATATGCCTTTCAGGTTAAAAAAATCCATCTTTCTTTCAGATTGAAAAAATGTTAAAAATTAATTTTTCAGTTAATTTTGTCAAATGGATCATATCATTTCGGTTTTAAAAATGCATCAGTTCTCAAGTGCAATCAAGAGTCACTGCAGTAATCTCTTCACTGGGGTACATTTGAAAAACTGATATGTATATTATCTTCAACATTCTTCTTATGAAATCTGACAGATGTTTAGTGAAGATCAGGTGTAGGCCCTCAGCCAAACAGATTTTTCCTGTCACTGGGCTAAGTTGCTGCCAACTACTTTGGCCCCAAGGTAGCCCACTGTGTTTCTTATGAGGAATACTGAACAAGGTGGAGGACAGATTATTTTTATCAGCCATCACATTAAAAGTGGAAGAGTATTACCTCATTGTTCATAAACATTTTTGTGCATATAAAATTATTGCAATTTTTCATTGTAAAAAGCACCAGTAACTGTCTGAAATTGAAGGAGTGCATTTCTGAAGTGGCTGAGGTTTATTACAGCATCAGCATTATGGATATTTACATGTTGGCAAACAGAGCCACTAATACACTTGTGCACTCAGGTTAGGCTGGCTTTGAGTGTTTGACATCTCTAGAACACCACAAAACACCACAACATGCTACATGAAGTAATGCCTTTTTCTCTTACGTGTCTTATAGTTGTATTCGTCAGAATATATGCATCAGCGCAGTTTGAGTGTTAGTGAAGAACCAAGTTTTTCTACAAAGAGAAATAGAACCACAGTAAAACAGAGACTGATTTTAAGAACTCCAGTGGTATAACTCCTCTCCCCCCTGAAAAAACAAAACAAAACAAAACAAAAACCACAATCCCCCCCCCAAAACCAACAACTAAACACAAAATGAAACACCAACGAAAAGAACACACACACACAAACCAACCAACCAACCAGATCCCACCCAAAATGACACACTAGAAGCTTATAATTTCAAAAGTTTTTTTAAACTGTCTTCTTTCTAGAATTACGATGTACTTCTAAACTGAACTACAATACCTGAAAGGAGGTTGTAGCGAAGTGGATGTTGGTCTCTTTTCCTAAGTCCAAAGTGATAGAATGAAAGGAAATGGCCTCAAATTGTGCGAGGGAAGGTTCATATTGGATATTAAGAAAAATTTCTTCACCGGAAGGCTTGTCAAGCACTGGAACAGGCTGCCCAGGGAAGTGGTTGAGTCACCATCCCTGGGTGCATAGATGTGATTCTTAGGGACATGGTTTAGTGGTGGACTTGGCAGTGCTAGGTTAATGGTTGGACTCAATGATCTTTAAAGGTCTTTTCCAACCTAAAGGATTCTATGATTGTATAAGATATGGCTCTCAGTCTTATCTTCTAGAATACTGCTGACAGAATTTTTATTTGTGAACAACTACACCAAATCACATTGAAATTCCTTCTGGGGTTCGTTTTTGCCTGTTGGTCTCCAGAACCAGGAATTGTACTTGATTTTCTCCTCTTTCATTAAGGAAGAACCTGTATCAAATTACCACTCACTTGTTTCTAAGAGAAACTTCAGAGGAAGTTACCTTGAAAGTTGGACATTCTGTTAGTTTCTTCCAAGGGTATCTTAGAAGAGTTATTGAACAAAGTTTATTTCCTTTTATCTCCTCCTTTGCCTTTTTTTTTTTCCCCCCCCTTTTTAAAAATACATGACACTTCCCTTACTATGGGGTTTTCTCAACCAATAGCCACGTCTTTACCATCCAGCTTTAATACAAGCCGTCCTTATTTAATAGCTGTTCTCATTTAGTAGCCAGACCTTTATCATTTGTCTTTACTGTCAAAGCCCCAGGAGAAAGTAAACTTAATAGAGGCTGCCCCAGTTTAAAGCCATAGAGAGATATAATTAAGTTTAACACAAATTGATTTAACAGAAATTGACCTAAAATATAATTAAATAATAATAGTCATATTATGTGTGAGTTTTCAAACTGCTTGTCCTAACTTAAGGCACTTGTTTTGTATGAACTGAAGGTAACTATTGGCTTTAGCTCCCAGGCTGGCTGAGGAGTGGGTGGGTTTTCCACCAGCATTCCACCAGCACACTGGAATCAATAAAGACCGGGAGGCCCCCCAGGCCCCTAGGGTGAAATCGGTGTACTCGGCTCGCTCCCTGAAGTGCCTGTACACCAATGCGCGCAGCATGGGGAATAAGCAGGAGGAGTTAGAAACCTGCGTTCGGTCAGGAGATTATGATCTGGTGGCAATTACAGAGACATGGTGGGACAGCTCACATGACTGGAATGTGGTCATGGATGGCTATGCCCTTTTCAGGAAAGACAGGCCAGCCAAGCGTGGTGGTGGAGTTGCTCTTTATGTGAGAGAGCAACTGCAATGTATAGAGTACTGTCCAGGTGCGGTTGAGGAGCGAGTTGAGAGTCTGTGGGTGAGAATTAAGGGGCAGGCTGGCAGGGGTGATACCGTTGTGGGAGTCTATTACAGGCCACCAGATCAGGGTGAGGAAGTTGATGAGGCCTTCTATGGGCAGCTGAGCGTGGCCTCACAGTCACAGGCTCTGGTTGTTATGGGGGATTTTAACTACCCTGATGTTTGCTGGAAGGACTACTCAGCCAGCCAGCCTCAGTCTAGGAGGTTCCTCCAGTGCATTGACGATAACTTTCTGATGCAAATGGTGGAGGAGCCGACTAGAAGAGGTGCGCTGCTGGATCTCGTCCTCGCTAACAAGGAGGGTCTGGTCGAAGCAGTAAAGGTGGGGGGCTGCCTTGGTTGCAATGACCATGAGATGGTGGAGTTCAGAATCTCCTGTGGTGGGAGCAGAATACCGAGCAGAATTGCAACCCTGGACTTCAGCAGGGCCGACTTTGGCCTTTTCAAACAGTTGCTGGAGGAAATCCTGTGGGCAAGGCTGCTTGAGGGTAAAGGCGCCCAAGATAGTTGGTTAACTTTCAGGGACTGCTTCTACCAAGCTCAAGATCAGTGCATCCCGACGCGCAGGAAGTCAAGGAAGGGAGCCAGGAGACCTGCGTGGTTAAACAGGGAACTGCTGGGCAAACTCAAGTGGAAGAGGAGGGTTTACAAATCATGGAAGGAGGGGCTGGCCACTTGGGAAGAATATAAGGCTGTTGTCAGAGGATGTAGGGAGGCAACTAGGAAAGCTAAGGCCTCCTTAGAGTTAAACCTGGCGAGAGGGGTCAAGGACAACAGGAAGAGGTTCTTCAAATACATGGCAGATAAAACTAACACCAGAGGCAATGTAGGCCCACTGATGAACGGGGTGGGTGCCCTGGTGACAGAAGATACAGAGAAGGCAGAATTACTGAATGCCTTCTTTGTCTCTGTCTACTCTGCCGGAGGCTGTCCTGAGGAGCCCCGTACCCCTGAGGCCCCAGAGGAAGGCAGGGCAATGGAGGAGTCTGCCTCAGTTGATGAGGACTGGGTTAGGGAGCAATTAAGCAATCTGGACATCCATAAATCCATGGGTCCAGATGGGATGCACCCGCGGGTGCTGAGGGAGCTGGCTGAAGTCATTGCTGGACCGCTCTCCATCATCTTTGCCAAGTCTTGGGAAACGGGAGAGGTGCCTGAGGACTGGAGGAAAGCAAATATCACTCCGGTCTTCAAAAAGGGCAAGAAGGAGGACCCGGGCAACTATAGACCGGTCAGCCTCACCTCCATCCCTGGGAAAGTGATGGAACACCTTATCCTTGGTGCCATCTTAAGACATATCAAGGATAAGAGGGTCATCAGGGACAGTCAACATGGCTTCACCAAGGGGAAGTCGTGTTTGACCAACCTCATAGCCTTTTATGAAGACGTAACAAGGTGGATTGACGATGGCAGAGCAGTGGATGTGGTCTACCTTGACTTCAGCAAAGCATTTGACACCGTCTCCCACAGCATCCTCACGGCAAAACTGAGGAAGAGTGGACTGGATGATCGGGTAGTGAGGTGGACTGCAAACTGGCTGAAGGAGAGAAGCCAGAGAGTTGTGATCAATGGGGCGGAGTCTGGTTGGAGGCCTGTATCTAGTGGAGTGCCTCAAGGATCAGTTCTGGGACCAATACTGTTCAATATATTCATCAATGACTTGGATGAGGGAATTGAGTGTACTATCAGCAAGTTTGCTGATGACACCAAGCTGGGAGGAGTGGCTGACACGCCAGAAGGCTGTGCTGCCATCCAGCGAGACCTGGACAGGCTAGAGAGTTGGGCGGGGAAAAATTTAATGAAATATAACAAGGGGAAATGTAGAGTCTTGCATCTGGGCAGGAACAACCCCAGGTTCCAGTAGAGGTTGGGGAATGACCTATTAGAGAGCAGTGTAGGGGAAAGGGACCTGGGGGTCCTGGTGGACAGCAGGATGACCATGAGCCAGCACTGTGCCCTTGTGGCCAAGAAGGCCAATGGCATCCTGGGGTGTATTAGAAGGTGGGGTGGTTAGTAGGTCCAGAGAGGTTCTCCTTCCCCTCTACTCTGCCCTGGTGAGACCTCATCTGGAATATTGTGTCCAGTTCTGGGCCCCTCAGTTCAAGAAGGACAGGGAACTGCTGGAGAGAGTCCAGCGCAGGGCCACAAAGATGATTAAGGGAGTGGAGCATCTCCCTTATGAGGAAAGGCTGAGGGAGCTGGGTCTCTTTAGCTTGGAGAAGAGGAGACTGAGGGGTGACCTCATTAATGTTTATAAATATATAAAGGGTGGGTGTCACGAGGATGGAGCTAGGCTCTTCTCGGTGACAACCAACAGTAAGACAAGGGGTAATGGGTCCAAGCTGGAACACAAGAGGTTCCACTTAAATGTGAGAAGAAACTTCTTCTCAGTGAGGGTGACAGAACACTGGAACAGGCTGCCCAGGGGGGTTGTGGATTCTCCTTCTCTGGAGACATTCAAAACCCGCCTGGACGCCTTCCTGTGTAACCTCACCTAAGTTTTCCTGCTCTGGCAGGGGGATTGGACTAGATGATCTTTTGAGGTCCCTTCCAATCCCTAACATTCTGTGATTCTGTGATTCTGTGATTCCCATTACTTCCCACTGTTACAGAAACAATGGGCGTGATAGCTGCTGGTGTCCCCAGTAGAGTCCCTAGTAGCTGAGAAGTGATTAAAAGAATCCTTTGACAGATGGCAAAAGAATGAATTTGAACCCTGAACTCTGTCTACATAAGGGCATAGTCAGATTTTTCTTGACATTTGTATAGTTTAGCTTCTGTATAACAGTGAAACGAGTTCATTAGTCCTGAATTCTGTTTTCCTACAAGATTTAGGAAGTTCTAAACCAACCAAGTAGGAAACATATTCTTAAATATTTATTTTCCAACATTTTGCTATTTAGATTTTAGTAATAAGTCTTCATCTATAGCATCCATTTGTATTTAAATAAATACCAATGCATACTGTATTCTATCTGAATATGGATTAGTTGGCTGGCTGCATATATAAATGCATGCATTAAAATAAATTCCATTACTTCTCAGTGAAGTTAGTGTATTTAATTTTAAGGGAAAATGCCTTGTTTCGAAACATTCTTAAAGCTGCTTTTAGCATCTCTAAGAACTGACAAAATGGTTACAAGGGGAAATATGCCAAAAGCAATTAGCATGGGCTATAACTCCATATGATGCATTCAAATTTTGTTTTATGTGAAACAGTTTCCAATCCATGATAAGCAAATGGACATCACTTCACATGAATTAGCATGCTGGTACCATTATATCAGAAGAATTTATGGATGATGTCAGCTGCACAACTGTGTGATTAACTTGCAGTTCTTTGACTAAGGTTATCTACACACTGGCCTTTAAACTACAGTAAAGCAACTTTGCTAGATGTCAGGTGTGCAACTAGAGATAAGATTTTGGGATGTAGTGGTCCATTTACTGATGAATGGCACCATTTAAATTTTTCCCTAGGCACAGAACTCAGTAAGACAGCAGTATCAGAAAACTAAAAAAGCCGTGCCAAACTTCAGGTGTTGGGGTTTTTGTATAACCAAGGCAGGTAGTTTAGCTTTCACAGAATCACAGAATCACAGAATGTTAGGGATTGGAAGGGACCTCAAAAGATCATCCAGTCCAATCCCCCTGCCGGAGCAGGAACACCCAGATGTTACACAGGAAGGTGTCCAGGCGGGTTTTGAATGTCTCCAGAGAAGGAGAATCCACAACCTCCCTGGGCAGCCTGTTCCAGTGTTCCGTCACCCTCACTGAGAAGAAGTTTCTTCTCACATTTAAGTGGAACCTCTTGTGTTCCAGCTTGAACCTATTACCCCTTGTTTTGCTGTTGGTTGTCACCGAGAAGAGCCTGGCTCCATCCTCCTGACACCCACCCTTTATATATTTATAAAAATTGATGAGGTCACCCCTCAGTCTCCTCTTCTCAAAGCTAAAGAGCCCCAGCTCCCTCAGCCTTTCCTCATACAGGAGATGCTCCACTCCCTTCATCATCTTCGTGGCCCTGCGCTGGACTCTCTCCAGCAGTTCCCTATCCTTCTTGAACTGAGGGGCCCAGGGCAGAGTAGAGGGGAATGAGAACCTCTCTCCACCTACTAACCACCCCCTTTCTAATACACCCCAGGATGCCATTGGCCTTCTTGGCCACGAGGGCCCAGTGCTGGCTCATGGTCATCCTGCTGTCCACCAGCACCCCCAGGTCCCTTTCCCCTACACTGCTCTCTAATAGGTCATTCCCCAACCTCTACTGGAACCTGGGGTTGTTCCTGCCCAGATGTAAAACTCTACATTTCCCCTTGTTATATTTCGTTAAATTTTTCCCCGCCCAACTCTCCAGCTTGTCCAGATCTCGCTGGATGGCAGCACAGCCTTCTGGCATGTCAGCCACTCCTCTCAGCTTGGTGTCATCAGCAAACTTGCTGATAGTACACTCAATTCCCTCATCCAAGTCATTGATGAATATATTGAATAGTACTGGTCCCAGAACTGACCCTTAAGGCACTCCACTAGATACAGGCCTCCAACCAGACTCTGCCCCATTGACTACGACTCTCTGGCTTCTCTCCTTCACCCAGTTTGCGGTCCACCTCACTACCTGATTGCTTTCTTCGCTATTGAATAAACACTGACTGAAAGGTAGCAACTGAGACCTGAATCTAGCTTTAGCAAGCATCATAGTGCCTGTAAGCACTGTTATGCTTACAAATTGTGAATTTCACACTCTTAGAGGATTGACATCAAATTCTTCTTTCTATTGTTGATGGCTTTAGTAGCGAAAAAACCTTGCGAGTGGCCCTAAAGAGTGTGACTTTCATCCAAGTTTGCATAGCTGTTCTATCAGTGGATTTAGTATCACAGTCATCATTAAAGCTTTTGGTCTTCAAGAAATGTCAGGGAAATAGACAAAGCAAAGAGATAAAAATCACTTCCTTGGCAATACATATGTTCACAAATCCTTTTTACAGTCTAATTTTTGATAATCTTAATGAAGACTGAAGTTCTGTTACATGTTGCTGGTGATCTAATCCAATATTTACTTTTTCTGCAAATACTCCTGAGCATGTAGTACTGAAAAAAGTAAGAATATCTAGCTTATTCTTGATTACTAGAGCATTACTGAGGTCTATTTACTTTTAACACTTTGCTTCTTAAAACTTTTGAGTGGGCTTGAAATAAATCATGTTGACATAGTAATATGAGGAGAACTTGCTCAGCCTCCATCTGATTGTTCCTTTATGATAAAGATAAGTCCAGGTGCCAGCCATTTTCACAAGTGTCAAAATGTTTTGAGAAATGTATATATTGCCTTATAATTCAATTAAAATGTTCCTCCTCATTGACTACAAAAGCAATTGATTCTGTAGTCTATTTTCAATTAGTTCCAAAGCCTTTCAGACAGCTCCTTAGAATTCTTGCAACAATAAACACCTCATTTTTGTAATGCTGTCTTTCACTTCATGTTTAATTATCTAATTTATCTTCAACCCATCTTCTTTTCCTTGTCTTCAAAGATATCTAGAGGAGATACACTATGCTTTTTGACTTATTTACCTATAATTAGAATCTTCAAAATGCAAACTTATCTTGTCAGCTTTCTTTGGGGGCCATAGAGATAAGGACAAGTGCCAAATATGCTTTTTTTACATATTAATTTTGAGTGGTAAGGCACATAATTTGAGACATCTATGCCTTTTCCAGAGGATTTTAGATATAACTGCTAGATCTTGTAGGAAACTTAGAAGTGTAATCCACTGAAGATCACAGAGTATTTCCATAGCTACAAACCTGATGTTGTTAGGGTAAGATATAAAAAATGAGTTATTTTATTCTTTGTGATTTGACCTAGTTTCCATTGAACAATATTAAGATTCTCATGTTAACTTAAATAGAGGGTTAGACCAGAGAAAAGCTTTAAAATGATACATTTTAAAGAGACTCACATCTGGTTAAAATATTCTCTATAGTCACGTATTTCATGATGACCGTTGCTTCTTAAACATGTCGTCCATAAATCCAGCTTTCTTCACAGACTCTGGGCATAAAAACCCTCTTTGACAAGACATTCCATTTTTAGGTCTTCTCTTTGCCTACCTTTTTACCTATTAGCACAGTTTCATTTACATATATACCTCTATACAACGTATATGCTTATGTACCTATAGATTTTTAATAATGCATTTTGCAAAACAAGACATTTTAGATGGACTTTTTTTGTCTTTTTAGTTTGTTCAAGTTGAAATGAACTGGCTAGAGCTGCAGAGCAGGCAATACCCTGTTTTAACTCCATAGGAATGCAGTGAGGTTAAGGTAGGAACCATTATGATTACATAGTAAGCTGAATTTCCATTGCAGACTCAGCTAGACATACCTCATGTGCCTTATTCTATTCATGTCTCTCTTGAGCAAGTCATGGAAAGGGTCTCACCATGTTTTTAGCTAGTTCTGTCTCATATAGATCAAGTTCTGCACATAAACATGAATAACATGAATAACGTAAGTTAACTGGTTAGATTGTAGTCTTTAAAATATGAAAACTATATTTCCTCATGTATTTTTGTACAGTACTAAACATACCATTAGGAGCAGCAGATTAGACATTAAGCTTTACTTCACTCGTATCCAAAGGAAAATTTTTATTCTGAGTGTGTAGAAAGAAATTTGAGATCCTTGCATTTACTCATTGGACCAAATAGTCTGTGGTGTAGCTGATTACTTTTGGTGAAGGTAGAATAAAACAGGTGTGACAACATAGTATTGTAGAATAACAGTAGTTTTATACCTGTGCGCTTTGAAGGTGCTGTAGTGTCTGGACAGATTTTTTTTATTTCGAAATAGGTCTGTTAGAATTACTGACAGCTTATAAAACATTTTCTGTGCAAGGAGACTGACTAATCTTAGTATTTTATATTGTCTTACACAGACAGACTTCACAGTCTTGTATTTTGTCTGAAGTAGGATCTTCACTGTAAAATAAGTAGAAAAGGGGAAGAGGTACAGTTTCATTAAGCTCTAACATATCATTGACTGTCAGGTAGGTCTTGTTATGCTGTCCATCCTCATTTAACTATCCCACAAGATCTCTTAATGAAGTTAAGCCCCAAGTTCACTCCAGTAATTCTGTGGCAAGAGTTTGTGCAATGTAACAATTCATCACTTGTCAGGAAGGCACTTTTAGTTTATACATTTAATAAGGGCATCCTCTAGCTTGGTTAATTAGAAGTGAACAGTTTGCATATTTACTAAATGCGGAGTGTCATTGCCACCACGGCCTATTGCCTACATGAATTATTTCTCTATCTGCAATAAACAGCTGGGTAATTATTACTGCCATAATCAGATAAATTCCCTCTGTAAGGCTTTTCTTACATGGCAATTCTTTGAACTCATCCAAAGCTGAACAAAATTTATGAACTCCAGCAGCTAGGCCACTTTTTCATAGTGTAGTGTCCCTGTTCCCTGTTTCAAGGACATGTAGAGTATCATAAATATTGTGTAAATTAGGAGGATAAATATGATTACCTAAAGATTACATATTAATAAACTTGATTTTCAAAATATAATTTTCAGGTTGTAACTGATTAAATTATAGCAGTTCTGGTTTTATCTAATTGTAGAGACATGACAGGCCATCTATATACAGGCTATACTAGGTTATCAGGGAATTGCTCTACCACTTGAAGACTAAAGACTCATGGAAAAGCATATAAATATTTTTCATGTGCCTTTTGGAGAACTAGTCATTTCAGCTGTTTAGGTCATTAGAAGTATGAAAAGTTTTATGTGTCATTTACTTAACTCACTTAAAGCAGTTACTTTGTCATTACAACAAGGTGATGGTTCTTTTTGGTGTGCAATTTTCAGTTTGATAATGAAGCATAAAATTTGAATGCATGAATTTATGTGTTAGTTTAGAAAATTAGATATTTCTTTATTTGGAGAAGCAATTTGTATACAAAAGATTATGTAACTAAGCTTGCTTTATGCTCTCCAGATATTCCAGCTCATAGGCGAGTGTATCTACAAGTACATGACTGAGCTCTTAATTTACACATACAGCTTTTCCAGAACGTGTGGGAATGTGGCAACTTTTTGAGCTCGCCAAAGGAACAAAAGAAAATCAAAAGACACAAGCGTCATTTTTCTTTTTAATTAATGCACAACGGTCCATTTGATTTTAGACCACAGGTCTTTTTTATCGCAATGTAAGATACTGTGTCTGAGTGCAAATAGACAATTGATATTAGCTTCTCGCATACTTCATAACTCCTTATTGAATAACTAGTGTATCTCACAATTTAACAAAATACTCAGAGACAACAGGAATATTAAGGAAGACCAAACTAAGTAAGGTGTTCTTTGGCACTTGCCTTAGCCCATGGAGGGCTTTTGAGGCTAGTCTGCCTTTCTCATTTCCCATTTATGTGGGAGAAATAAAGACTACAGTCGTGAAGGCCTTTGAAAGGAGCCACACCACAGTTGCGTTTTGTTATTAGAAGTGTGGTGTCTATGCATTGCATTTTTGCAAGTTCATGATCTGATTTTTGACTGAGGATGTGAAGGTTTATTGTTCTTTCTTTGACGTTTCATTTTTTTATGTTGGAAGATTATAGTCTTTCCCTTTATATTGGTATATCCTATACTATCCCGTGAAATGTCACAGAATTGCATGAGATGCAAAGCAGTATACGGTCTCACAAAACCACTTCTTTTATTTTAAAAGGAAAACTGTCCAAAATGAAAAAAAGAAAAAAATATATTTAAAAAAATATATATATAGTCTCTGTTAAGTATTTTTTTATTTTCTAGATCATTATAAATAGACCGTTCTGTTATCTGAGAAGAGTTAGTTGTCTTAAGTACTCAGTAAGAGAAGAAAATGGAAAAACTAATTGTCTTCTATTTTTACAGTCTAGAACATAATAATGAATAACAAAAGAACTTTTGGTTTTTTTCTAGTGATGCTCAAAATAATGTTATTCTGAATCAGATGGTTTAGTCTGACTCCAGATCCATCACCAGTATCATATCTATCAATAAGAAGTTTATAACAAAGCCTATTAAGCTCTCGCTGAACAACCTAGTCTTGATTTAAGAACATCAGAAGATAGAATGCACCTGTTTTAATTCTAATTTAGGAGTTAATTACCTTTAATGTTCAGAGTATGTCCCATATTTCCCCATTGAAATAGTTTAATTTTTATCTTTGAACCATTGCTTCTTGTTAAATCCTTTTCTACTGAAAACTCCTTTAATATTCAGAATTCATGCATTAATCTAGCCACCTTTTAGTATTCTTTGTGCTAAACATAAACAATGGAGGTCACTGCAGGATATTTTCTCTCTGCTTAAAATAATTTTTAGACCATTTTGGACAGGCTTTCGAACATTCTTTAACGTACTATCATCATCAGAACTCAGCACAGTTATGGTGCATAAAAAATAAAATAAAAATAATATTTTGCCTTCTGATGTGTCAGCTTGTGCATTGATTTTTATACCTTTTCAATCACAGTATCGTAAAAGAGCTTCTTCATCTCTATGAATGCTACTCATAATAATCCCTTTAAAAGCCATAGTTCCTCATACTGTGAGCATGATGTTTTTTAAGATGTGCAAAACTTTTACTTATTATCCCCCTTTCAAATTCTTCAGGCTCTTCATCTCGTAGGGATAATTATGTGAATCCATGAAGTTGTTTATGCTTGACAGACAAGCTAAATCCCAGTGTTTTACCTTGAACTTCATAGTTCCTACTGCCTTCAAACCAAACCGACATGACAAAGTAGTTCAAGAAAGCAACATTTTCCACCCCTGTTCTGCAAGTAGGCTATTCTTTTCTTGTCCAATTAACTACATGATGGCAAAAGGTTTACAGCCTCATCTTACAAACTAATTTGATCTTTCAGCTGCGTGGCACCCAAAATAATGCAGAACTCATTAGCCTGCTTCTTCTTGGTGGCGAGAGGCCTCACCACCACCTAGCATAGTTCTTGGCTACTCAAGAAGAGATCTGGTACTCAGAGCAGAAAATTATGTGCTTGTGCATATACAACAGAACCTAATGTTGGAAGAACTCTTTAGGTGTGAATAGTTGGATGCCTAAATATATGGTTAAATGTAGTCTGGTTTATATGGTAGAAACCAAATTTCAGAGAATAGACTTTAATTCTGAGTGTAATATCTTGCATGCCGCACTAAAAAATGCCTGATTTTTTGGGGATGTTGATTACTTCAAAGTTTTCAAGACAGTGAGAGATAAGGTTTCCTAGCACTTCTGAAAACTGAGATCTACTTGATAATGTCAGTTTGGTAATTAGCCACTGTTGTGAAATCACATACAAATAGCACTGCAGTATTTATAAATGCATCACATCTCTCTCAAAATAATTGCATTTGCCACATTAAAAATATACTAATTTGCTATGTCTTTCATAGTGTTTTATGCTTCATTAAAAATGACATCATAGGTGCTCAAGTGGTAGCACTGTTCCATGAATATGGAATTGAGAAAACCATCAGGTACCGTGACAATCGCTATAAAGTTCTGAGATTTGGCATTACTGCTTTGCTATATGTAATGGGTCAATACATAAAAGCTCTCCCTGCCTTGCCATTGTAAAACCCGTTTAATGTGAACAAAGCGTACCATTTTATTTGCAAACATATGCAGACTTTTATATGAAGGTAAGTCAAAAATATGAGTCAGGCAGTAGACCTCAGTCAGATTGTTTCATAATACCCTGAGAGGGAAAATCAACTTAGCTGATGACCTTTAGAAGTTAAAACATCATGTTTGCTTTCTAAATCACATAATGTTGAATATTGTAAATGTTGCCAAGTACCATATATTAAAGTAAAAGGAATACAGAAATGTCTACATTGTCCTGCACTGCAGCAGAGAGATAACAGTTAGCTTAACTGTGGCAAAACATAGCAGTGTGCTTTCGTCTAGTTATTACAGTGCAGATGGTAGCAGATATAGTCTTCTGGGAATTGCAGTGCCAAAAGATAATGGATACTTTCGCATGACATTCACTAGAAAACTTTGAATGGTGTTTGGCGGTTATTAGACATCCTATTTTATATGTTGCTGGAAAAATTAAGAACATGACTGCTCTCTTAGCAGATTAGCACTGTGGTAGAAATGCCCACTGCTGTTAAACTGCTATCAGAATCACTTGTGTTAAGGCTCTGTTATTCATTCTGGGCCAGATCAGCTTTGTTACCACCAAATACTAATTTCGCTGTTTAAGGTAATCAGTTAGGCTGATTTTCCATGAAGGAGTCAACAGCAAACAGACATGGAGTGAAAATATTTTTCCTGTTATGGTTAGCTTTATTAATATAGACCTGAGCACAAATAAAGTTGAACCAGAGTATTTGGATCCAGTTCCTCAGTCAACAGAAACTTCAGTGTCGTAGTTACTCTTACGCCACATCCATAATGGGTGGGGTTTACAGTTTAATTAAATCAAAATACTTATGCTAACAAAATATCATCATTTAAATTGGACCTTTACAAAAATGACTTTTAACTTCACAGCATTTTCTGCCGCCAATGAGTTTGAAGTAAATTCAGCTCAAGGATTTATACACATACGGGAAGAACATTTGGACCAATAAGTTTGCATGTTTCCAGAAAATTGAATAATTTTAAAAGATATATTACTAGAAAAGTAGGTTTTAAAAAGATATGAGGAAAAATTCTATATCAGTTGTTATCGAAACCTTAATTAGAACATTCTGTAAAATGGATGAGGGAAAATGCTCCCTTTTTTAAACTTATTCTGCAATCAGTATTTTGAAAAGCTATTTCACTCTCTTGAGTAACTGCGCAGCAGTGGAAATTGGAAGGATAAGAAGGATACATCAGTCTGTTCTTTCCTATCGTCTGGTACACGTTGTGTCCTGATCTTCTGATCTGCACAAGGTGTTCATTCGCAGTACGCCCTTCACCACAATGTTCATCGCGTTTCCTACGTAGTATATTGATCACATTGTGGACGTTGACAGTTAAACTGGTATGTCACTTAATTCCATTGACAGTGTACACTATGTAGTTAAGGAAAACCAGACAGAATATACTCTACTATGCACAAATTATAATGAGATTTTAAGGTGTAATTAATTTATTTCTGTAAAATTAATAATAAGAGAAACTATAGGGTGGTTTTGCATGCCTACACTTTAGCTTTATTAATTTTTTTTCATCCTAAGAATTCATATTACTTTCCTGTTCACTGTACTGCAATGACAGAGCAGTACCATTCCTCCAGATTTTAAAGATTAAGTCGTCAAGTAGATTGAGATTAACATTAGAATTAGTAATAATTTTGGACACTCATTTGTGATAGGTCTCCTAGGCAGTGTGATACCTCATACCACAAATAACTGACTGCCTCTTTGAGCATGTCTTTCACTTCAACTTGAGATCAAATATTTTGGTCACGGGATTCTGTCAGAATACACACGGGAGCATACATCATAGCAAAGAGGAGTAAGGAGGTTACAGAGTTGCTCTGTTGTGCTCATTAAGTTTGAACAGCCTCATTTAAAAAATCAGAAAAATGTTGAGGATTATCAAGCCATCTGATAGTGCATAGCTAACATACATAGGTAGTATGTGTGTTCTGTTAGAACATTGCATTTAAAGTACAGAGGTCTCTAAAATATTTTTATGTCCTAGGCTTGTCTATACATATATTTCATTTTTTCCTAAATATAATAGATTAAGTCAAATGATATTATCATGACAGGTCGTATTCCATTCTCACCTACACCAATGTAATGTGAAATCAAGTGGCGTGGAGTGGTGTACCAAACGTATTGTCCCACTAATTTCATCTTCACTTCCGTATTCCGTATGTGAGCAGAGAGGATGATATATAGTCAGGAAGGTAAAATCAATTTAGGTTATCTCCTTTTATGATAAGGTTGCTTACTGCCTATGTTGCAGGAATTTTATGATTTGGGGTCTGAACTATTTAATCTCACAATAACTTCATACTCTTTCTGAGTACTCTAGGCAACTATACTACTTATTGATTTTCTCAGATGCCCTTTACTTCAGTTAATATTATAATTTTATGGTTTTCTGGTCAAAGGACCACAGAATGCCAGTGAAAATGCAAACGAAATGCAATAGTTTGATAAAGTTCAATAAATGTAGGTCAGTGTGAATTTGCAAAATGATGCAGTTCTATGCAGAATTATTAAAATCTGTATATTGCTGAAATCATCACTTGAAGACCTTTCCAAAAGTGCCAGGAATGATATTATACGTGTGTTTTTAACCTTTATACAGACAGCAGGAGCACTGTCAACTGAATTTGCATCTCATAGCTGGAACCAACACCACTGCCTACTGCATAATGAAGTATCAGAATAACAATAAGTTACCTTGTCATACGAAAATGTTTCATTTTCAAACTATATAAAGAAAATAATTTTATCATTAACAAATCAATAGCTACCTCACAGATTTGTTACAAGATCATTTTTAATTGTGTGCTTTGAGCACATACATTGATAATCCTATGCCTATTTGTTTCCCTATCACAAGGAAAATGCACTTGTATTCGCTTTTTTTTAACAAAAGAATGCATATATTCACTTTTTAAAACAAAATAATGCATCCTAAACTTGTGCTAATGAACATTTATATTCTTCTGATTTGTTGAACAATTTTCAGACCATGATAAGACATTACACTTGTCAAAACTTACACGTTTCCTCTACAAAGATATTCCATAAAAATCTGTGTGGGAGAAACTGTGATTGGACTAAGTTTATATGAGAAGCCAGGTTTGTAGGAACATGCTGTAGATGCTGTTAATATACTGAGATATGTTTTAAGATAATGAAAAAGTGATGTGCTAAAAAATTACCCCCTTTTTCAGTTGTGACAGTTTAATAAGCAGTACTATTGCAACTATGAGCCATGCAACAGACAGACCATTTATAAAAGTAGAACAATATTAGTAATTAACCTAAAACTTATTTTGCATTTGCAGAACTCTTTTTCTCCCTCAAAATTTGTTGAAGCTTTTAAAACACAGGCCATACAATTTGCCCATATTCAGTTCTCCCACTTTACACTGAACCATGACAGGTTCATCCTGAAGCGTATTGGGTCCAGAGTCATGTGTCATGGCTGATATTCATAATACCACATAGTCCCAAGCAAAGACTCTGTACTATTGCTCAAAAAACTTAAGCTATACATGAACAAAGAGAAGGCTGGCAGTAAGTGCAAGAGTTTAATCCAAAGATCATTTCATTTCAACAAATTTTCAATTGACTTAGTGGAATTTGGCTTTAATTTCTCTGGGCAGCCACACATATATGAGGTCATGAGCATGAAACTTCTCAATAAATAGATTTACATGTAAGCTATCTAGAAGTTTAACTCTATTTGGAAGCCTAAGTTTAAGTCTTTAGCATCAGTTATGCTTACACACATTTTTCTGTGTGGTAGCAGTGAAACTCCCTGCACAGCATTTAATGTGTGCGTATTAATCTGCTAATGTATGAAATAGTATATTCATATTCAGCTACTTGTAGATTCTGTGCTTTTGTTGCTCCTATTCAAATTCTTGGAAGTATGGTAAAAAAAGGATGAAAGTTTCAGGTTCAAATAGTTTAGAATTAATCTATCTTTATGCTAAAAACATCTATGCTTTCCAGTCAAGCAGTGTTTGGACTACTACATACCCTTTACTTTGTACTGCCTCTCAGGAGAGGATCATCTTGGGAGCTGTTGTCCCCGAGACAGAATTGTCTGCATATTCTGTACAACTGTACAGGGCAGTGTAATGCGTGATGGAAATATTTTAGCACAACGGACAAGATGTATGGGCTGCAAAAGTATGCTGAAAATTATTTGTAACTGCTTAAAAACCCTCAAACTTTAAATGGATTATGGTTCAAGATAAATGAGGATGTGTGACAATCAGGAAAGATCATGATGATTTGGATGATAGTACTGTCTAAAAAGACCATGAATTGCATTGAATTTCAACAAGTATTTTAGACTTCAATTAATTTCAGCGAATTATGATTATTAAGCAGTCGTTCAAAGCAATCCTGTATATTCAGATTAATGACAATGGGAAACATTTTGCACCCCATTATAATTACATCTGTTATACAAATTCATATTTTTATCATTATTTGGGGGTTTTCATCACCAATTGTATTCTAAATAACAAAGCTTCTATATCCACTGTTGGAAAGAAGTACATGACTATATAAGAACATGAATAAACTGTAGTAATGTGTTGACAGACATTTCATCAGTTACAGATAGTGGTACTAAAGCTGAATAGAGGACTCTGCAATCAAAAAGGATCAAGAAATAGTATTAGATATGGAAAACATGGATCATACAATCTGATATTGAAATTAAAGTGCCATAGAACAAAAGAACAATGTTGGTACTATATTCATTTTCTATTTATCCATTTATTTATGATCGATATAGAACAAAGAGTTTCCAAGTATAAATGCCTGTGTACCTACATGCAGTGACTCTGAAATCTGTACCTTAAGGACAAAGAAAGGTCGACAATCTCTCCAACTCCTAGTTCTTTGTCAAAAATGGACACAGTTAATGAGGTTTGTTTGGTACAGCACAAATTCTCAGACACAGATAGAGATCCTTTCAATGGAAACAAATTTGTTTGGCTTTACCAGGTTACTTAGCGATTAATAATAGCCTTGAGATGCAGGTCAGAAAGGTCATCGTCCCCGCTTGCCAACACAATCTAAAATGTGCAGCTAGTCCAGCTCTGCAGGCTTTGAGGCCCCGAAACGCTATGCATAAAGTAAAACAGGCTATTTTCCAACTTCTTTTTTCATATTAATAAGCAATTTTCAAGAGAAGGGTGGCAAAATGGGGGCCATGCCACTCTAAGTAATTCATTTATTTTGCAATTTAATCTTATGTTGGAAAAAAATTACACTGCTGCAAAAGCATAGCATGGTGATTTTTAAACGTCAGTGTGCTTCATAAGTAACCTTGTATGAAATATTGTATTAGCAGCCTTTAACAGTAAACTGCAACAAAAAGTATTTCCAGAGATTGAAACAGACCCATACATCTTTTCCGATCTTCAATTTATTTCCTTTTCATTCTAATATTTTCTTTTTCATTTGAAATAAAACATGTTTAATTACTTAATATTTTACTTATTTTAGTTGATAAAAACTTGAAAGATAGCATGAAATAAATGGAAGTTCTACTTGTATTTTAGGATGTGATCTCATAGTGCTTGTATTTATAAAGCAATTATTGCTTTCACATATTTTGATGAACTTATTTAACATGATAATAATTAAAATATAAACAATAAGTCTGAGCCACAATCTTAAAAACACTTTCAGGAGCAGTATGACTTTCCCATGGGATTATTCATATCAGTGAATTTATTCATGTGCATATTTTGACAGGATTTGACCCTTGTCCTAGAGTGTCTTATTTGGTACTCTTTGAAATGACTGAGACAATAAATGTGGACCTCCCTAAATAATCTGTTTTGCTGGAATAATTTCATTATCTAGATATGTTAATAATATATTTTTCTTTGCTTTTTATTTTACTGTACACACATGCTTAAAAAATAATGACTAGAATTTACTCACTTAATTACCTTTTAAACAATCTAAATGCTTGACTGATTATGCTTGGTGTCTTTGGCACACAGGTTAATTTGAACTAGCCATTTCTTAATAACAAAAATAATGAATGTTAATCAAACTAACCTTTTTTTAACTAGTTCAAAAATTCCAAATATATGTACTGTACACAATAGCATGGGATTTTGTTTCTTATAGAACATTAATTCACTCCACTGTTTGCATAATTTATGGCAAGTCTGGCTCTATGAAAAAAAGACATTGACGAGAAAATCTGCACGCATTTTCTGTTAAAGTTTCCCGCTAAACTCTCAGTTAAAATAGCAAGTTTTCTCCATTCTTTGAGAACTGGTATTAGGTACAGTTCCTTACTTCTTTTATGATGAAAGAATTTTCTACAACCAATTGAATACACAGGCCCACCCACTTAGATAACACTGTGTGTTTGCTAACACACATATTTTGCAAACACCTGTGCAAGAAGGCTCATGTTATGGAAACTCCTCTTGAGGACATTACACACAGAAAAGGTTTACATCCAGTTCTTCTCTATGCTTGCATTCTCAACCTTACAAAAGACTCAAGGATCTAGGAGTGAATGTCAACTTTTATCCTGTGTCTACTGTCCTCTCTCATTCCATAAGGTCTCACCTGTTTGCAGATCAGGAGGTGTTGCAAGGCTCTACCTGAAGCATAAGCGAACAATTTTTATTTTGAAACAATTTGAAGGAAAACCACTAAATTATAACAACTTCTGCTTAGAGAAATTCAAACCAAAATGACTCTTAAAGGCAGAAAAAGGACATCTATGAATGCTATTTTATCAAACTCTAAAAATACGTAGGTTGACATTCAACAAAAGAGTGAGAAATATGAACTAATATACTATTAATAGTTTTTATAATTTTAATCCTATTTCTTCACAGTTATATCCATGTAGAATCCTGTTGTGGTGGAACTGAACGAACCATTATTTTCCCTTCCAGCGGTGTCAGGATACTGCTAATATGTAATGGTAGAACATTGTGAATCCATGAAAGGGTTAAAGTAAAATAAAACAGTAGCACATCTTTTATTGTAATAATATAATTAACAGACTTATTTTATTACAGGAATGAACTCCAACAGTACACAGAAATGAAGGAAAATGAAGAAAAAAGGAAAGACCTAGAAAAGAAAGAAAAGGAAAAGCAATACCAAGCCCGAAAGATGCATTACCTCCTTAGCACTGAGCAGGTTGGTGGACCTGTCCCTGACAGCTCATGCAAACCACTTGGGCCCCCAGCCTGACAGAGATAAACTAGCAGGCTGAATGGGACATGACTTGTTGAAAAGATATCACAAAGACACTACTTCGAGTTCAATTTAGTGCTTTTCTATAGGCAAGAGCAGGTACCATGACTATTCCGTGACAGCAGCTTCATAGAGGCAGCATCAGCACTGCTGGCAGAAAGAGTCCAAGTCAGCAGTTTGATCTGCCACTGTGATAACACAACACGAAGGGCATAACCTCGCTTTAAAAACTCATTTTGACTGGCTTATTGTTGTGTTGTTGCACTTGTCAAGAGCTAACAAGTTATTAAGCTGAGAAGGGATTTCATTTTTTTTTCCTTTTTTTAATTGAGCTAATGCTTGGATTGGTGCTGTGTTCTGCTTGTTTTTAGGATAGATTTTAAATGCAGGTTTTCATCTAAAGAACTGCCTGAATCAGCTTATTTAGTATGGTTGTTTTCAAATAGAAATGCCTCATAAATTTTAAATATTTACTGAATAATTTGTTTTGTATTGATAAAAGTGCTATTTTTTTCAAGTTTTCTTATGCAAGCTGCTTTAAAGACAGGTGAATATGGCAGTAGATACACAAAACTGATATGATTCGTAAAGCTTGTGAGTTTGCCTTTTTTTATTCCCCGTTTGTGAACTTTTGTAAAAAAAAAATATTTTGTGTCCGTAAGTGTTTGGTGACTGGTTATTCTTCATATGAATAAGGAATTAATGTGCAATCAGGGTATGCTAGTATGAATTAAGTATCTGCTTTTCATAAGATGTTAATTATACTCTGTGTGTAAGAACTGCAAATCTTAAAGAATGTGGGAAAAATACCATGACACTTAGTGTCAGAATGTTTAATCTTTCCCTCTGTTTGGGAATCATTTGTGATCTATCCAATAAATAGAAATATAGTTTAATTAACTGGATATCAGTTATGAAAACTCAATTTGTAAACCGAATTTAAGTATTTTTATTTGAAAAAAAAAAGGCGTACTAAAATATTAGTAAAAAATAGCATAAAAAGTTTTCTGAGTGGCTTTTAGACAGGGGAGCAAGTTAATAACTGAAATCATCTCACAATAATTGATTTGTCTAGATGTAGGTCTAAAATATTAAGAATAATCTGTGCAGCATTTTTACATTGTTTTAAACGGTAGAAAATTGGGAATTCTTGTTTCAAACAGAACTATTTATGTAAACAAATGCATGAAAATTACTATGTTTACCTGGAATACAAAAATCGGTTGGTTAGAGACATTGAGTGAGCTGTGGTCTAAAAAGATTTTAGTAAACTTAGTTCACTTCTGATGATACTGGCCTAGCAAGCTGTAACACATTTTTAAGGAACAGCAGATAATGCCTGATTTCAACTATCTACACGGACTGCTGGTAGGGAGCAGCAATAACTATTATGTTCTGATGAATTTGGGTTTCTAGTTTTACATAATTAGAATTTAGCTAGTGGTGTTTTGCAAAACAAAAATACGCTAAGTTTTGCTTGCTGAGATGGCCTGTAAATACTGGGACTCGGAGCCAACAGAATTTTCCCTTTATCACAGAACTGTGCTCTAAGAACCATCTTCTTTTGCAGGTAGTATTTAGAAACATGAGTGAGTGTAAACCAATACATCACCTAAAGACAACCTGAAAACCAGCAAAGATATATATGAACTGCCTATTGCAATCAAAGCCTGTATTCCACAATTGCATATAGTTACAGAATTTGATATTATATCTTGCTAGGATACAGGGCAAGTTACTTCAGTAGAGAATTTATGAGCTGGATGCTCTATGTCAGAAGTTTTACTTTCTGTATGCCCGGTCTTCTGATTTGACTACAGCCGTGTCTTGCTGTCTTCCAAGGGCAGTTAATTGGATTACTGGGCAAGGTCCGTTAATGTCTTGGTAGAACCAGGCAGTAAAAATCAACACTTCTGAGTGAGTTAAGGAAAAAATATCATTTGTAAGTAGAGGGCATAGCAAATGAAAAGAAGAGGTTGATGAGCTGGATTTATTGTAAAGTCATTTATTAATTAAAGCCCAATAAGTTGTAGAGATGATCTGCTAAAGTTTGCTACAATCTTTTCTCCTTCCTGCCGTGCGTAACGAGGTGCAGTGGTGGAGCTGAGACACCTTGTACATCAAGGCTGCAAAGGTACAGGCAGATTACATGGACAGTGTTACAAAATCTGTATTTGTAATAATTGTTTCAAATAGATCCTATAATTTCGAATCCTTTTGTTTTACTACAGGCAAAAAGGGTGAGAAAAAGGGTGTTTCCTTATTGACAGAAAAGAACTAAGGAGTTGTTGCTTCTCAGTTTTAGTAAAGAAAGACATGTCCAGTTCCATTCTCCATTACCTACAAGCTAAAGCCCAGAAACTCATCTCAGAAGTGTGTTACAGGTTAAACAGGGAGATGATCAAACATTGTAGCACTGCATAATGTAGCAGATGATACAGTGATCCTTTCTGGCCTTGAAGTGTATGAATCCCTTATTGACTGCAGAATTTGCTTGCCTTATTCCACAGATTATATACAAGATTGTGCCCATTCCTAATTGCTAATTTACATTTCAAAAAGTAATACTTAAGCATGCAAGTGTCATGAATGTACGGGAATGGCTACCATGTATGTAATAGCATGGTCTATGATGAAGTCACTATGTTTTGTCTTTTTCATGAATTAACTTGCTATTCAAGCATTTATTTTTTCCATAAACCTTTACCTTTATAAAGAAAAAAAAAAGAGGAAGAAATGGATATCCAACTCTGAATTAGTATGCATTATTTGTTGTTACTGGTACCAGGTATATACACATAGCCTTATACAGACAGATGTGAGCTTGCTTTGATTACTTTCCAAGCCAATCTGGAGCTATAACATGGGGCTGAACCCAAACTAATTAGCCCTGTTGAGAGCCACGGTATATTAGCTCAAGAATTAATGCAGTTACACAGCTTCTGGTCAGCTCAAAATATGGGCAGAATAAGCATGTGCATGCTTTAAACTCAGGAACAGGGAGTTTGATCTGCCTACAAAATATTATACAGGTATAACTTGGTTTGTCTGCAGTTTTCCACCTTGCTGAGGGGAGGAAACTGACACTGAGGGAAATCATTGGATGATATAAAATGTATGGTATTATACTATAATTTACAATTTTCCTATATTTTTTGCAAACAGTTGACTGAGTGTATTTTGCTGTAGAAGCTTACCCAAATACGACTATTTCCCATTGCTACTTGTAGAAATACATTGCATTTACACAAACTTTTTAATCCACATAAGAACTAAGTTGTTCATTTGAATAAAATAATATTAGTATTCTAGCAAAGAAGTTTAAAGAAAAGAAACTGAAACAAGTTAGTGTATTTACATAATCAATAATTACTAACAGTAGTAATGTTAATTTGCTGGTTTTAATAACATATTAATAATGTATATTAATAATCTAATTATTGACTTGCTGTGAAAGTACAATGTTATTCCTCCTGCCAATTTCAAAACACAGTTTTTTGCTTTACTAAAAAACAGCTACATCTTTTTTTCTGTAGTACCTGTAATATCCATGTAACACAAAGGTAACCCTGGTTTTAGGCATAAGAGTGGGATTTAAAAATAAGGGTTTTTTCATTTTATTTAAATTAAGTTAGTTACCGAATAACATCTCGACAAATAAAGCATGAACTCTAAAACTTCCTGGTTATAAAGTACTGAGCTTTTAATCAACTTGCTATATATGCCAGTCATATCAATAACTAGTCAAGCAACATCTTACACACATGATCTTCTTTTGTTTGAAGGAAATTTCTCCTACATGATTTCCATAATTGTGAAAAAAACCCAACAGTCAAGTCCGTGCCCTTCTTATTACACGAATTATGTTGTCTGCTCCACCTACTGGTTGCTTGGTGCAAGAGATTGCATTGAAAAATATAGCAAAAAAATAAATCTGTGAGGTGGCAACTGTGGGACTTCAAAACTAAATTCTGTTTTAAGAAGAAAACTCTATATTTCAGATTTTAAAAATTATATATGTATATATAACACATTGTTTTCCTTCTCTGTTTTTACCTTAACAGTCTGATAAATTCTGACTTCATGATGAACGTGATAAAAATTGCAGTACATATTTAACATAGCTTTACCTTTGTTAAGAATATTTATTGGTAGCACAATAGAAATAACAGTACAGATGTATGTTTTTCATTATTTTTATCCTTTTTGTCAAGAACTGCATTGTAAGTTCTTATTAAGGCAAATTTTTTCTTACTAGTCCATAATCACAGGATGCTATTTCCACTACAGTGGTAATGATCCTTTTGTTAGCTGCTTTTAATAAACAAACTACTTATTAAATATGATTTTCTATTACAAACACATTTACCTATGTAGATGATCCTTCCATAACCCTGTAGTTCCTCTTTCTGTATTAACAAAACTCACAATAATTGAATAGGTTTTTACTTCTGCTCTTTGTCATATTAGCAAGGTTGACATTCGTAGAAAGTGCCGTACTTTGCAAAGTGCTGACAAACTGCTTTTAAAGTCAATGGAACACAGAATTGCTGAACACATTGATGGCACTTTGTAGAGGTGGATATAAAGAGCCCACATTTGTTGGAATATGTGGTTGCATGATTCCTGTCATTGGTATTTCCAGCCTTCCAACAAATTTTGGAGTTGGTCTTTGTCTTACAATGATGATTAGAACCAGGTGTATACCAGACTAAATGCAAAGATTCAGTATCACGCTTGAATGCAGACCCATACTGTCTGTTGTTTAAGTATTAATAATAGGTTTAAGTAATAATATTACAACTTCGTTGTACAAGGTACAAAATCTATGACATATCTTTTAGTCACCGCCACTAACAAGACATGAATTATCTCTTTGAATTGCAGTAGTTTCTTCACTTTTCAGTGCCTGCTTGGGTGTGTCACTTTCTCTCTGTTGAGTCAAGGGTAATGTGTTTAGAAATGTGGCTTGGTATTTGCCTATATTTATTCCCGTTGAATTAATGCATTGAAAAGGATTACTTGTACGGATATAATAACTGGTGCTATAAAATAAGGAAGTACTTTTACATAGTCTTGACTGGGACAACCCTTTCCAGGCAGACATAAACATGTGAGAGAATAACTCTTGAATGATTTAGCACTGTAGAAAACAATTAAAAACAAAACAAAACAAACAAATAAAATCCCACAACAAACTTCAGTAATAATAATGTCCTGTGCGGAGGAAGGCAATGTTAGCATCAAGTGAGTAACAGTGAAAAGTTCTAATTTCAGCAATGAGAACTGAGTTTTTCCATTCTTTCTCTGTGTAACAACCTACTCTATAAGCAAATTTCTGTGGACTCTGGATTAGGGCTTTTGTGTATAAAGGTAGCAAAAACATGCCCCAATGTTACTTTTCAGCTTTTGCTTTTCAGACTAGTTTTGTTTTGGTTTTTTGTTATTATTGTAAAACTCATATCTTTTTTATAAATTCTATCAGTCATTATTTCATGTTTGTCAGTGCATAGAGTAAAATATTTAAAATTCAAATTCAATTCAATGCTAAAGTATTTTTTATTACATTTTTCCTGTCAACAGAGATGGCAATTCATAAACATTACACTGACTGTGTGTGCCCCCTTTTTACACTACTGGAAATCAGGAGTTAATTCTATTGAAGTTACTGCACTTCCATCAGGTGTAAATGTTCTAAGTGAGGAAGAAAAAAACCCACAAAATCTTTCCTGGAGCAGACTAATGAATATTCAGAAGACACAACTGATTAATATGCTTCTAACCTAATGTGCTGTCCTGTAAGAACTTGAAAAATAATTGGTCTAAAATGACACTGTTTGACACCCACTCTGTCTCTGGACACCTGGCAGTTTTATTCTTATAAAGGTGAGGACTCAGTGGATAAAGCTCTGGCCTTTGATCTTCAGATCCACAGTTTAAGAGACAAGGCTGCAAGTTTGGTCATTTGAGCTTAGTCCCGAGTGAACAGTCCACATCACAAAATGATTATACATAATTTGTTACTATTGGCAGTGTCTGTTCAGGAAAGGCCAAGGACTAGCATGAAGAATGAATTAGCTCTTACCTTTTACATTTTATTTCCTTACTCTTTACTGTTGTAATTTTATTATCCTGTCTCTAAAACATTCAGGGGATGAAATTATCGTTCATTATAAGTACTCATACTTCCTGAAGATGAACTAAAATGGTTAATTTTTTTTTAATGTAGGCGCCCCAATCACTGAACATCCCCACCTACCCATGGGTGTTTAATATCCACTCATCACTTCTCTGTCAAGAAGTCAGGTATTTCTGAGTACTTTCCGAAGCTTGTACCATAAAAAAAATCTCATTTAAATCAAAGAGGAGAGAGTGAGCTTTCCTGGCTCTCAGGCAGGCTTGCAGCTACATTTAAATAGCATTAGTATATAAAGCACTTCCTTCTTACAATATTTGTGACAGGTATGTTTGATCAGAAAGCTTTCTTTGTGTATTCACTTTCACAGTGGAAGCCAGATGTACCAGTCTATTCACAGGTATTCACTATAGTGAAACCATCCACTCTTGTGCCTCACAGGGCACTACACACACAATCTCATTTCACTTGAAAGGAATCTCCACTAATGTTGCTTGATGTTTCTGTCTAAAAGAAGTACAAAGTAAGGCAAAATGCAAGCAGCCAGTAACTGAGATGTTTGTGGCTCTGGAAGACATTGTACCTCAACAAAGAGAAATGTTTGTCTAGAATGTTAGTTCCACTCTATTTGGATTCCAAAAATGACCTTTAAGTGCATGCACAATCAAAAATTTTAGTTCTCCTAGAATCTGAGTCCAACTTTTGCCCTTTGGGATCACTCATACTTGGAACACTTAGGACTTTAATTCTGCTACTCAACACAGTATCATGGTGATGTAAAAAGAAGGCAAGTGCTGGAAGCCAATGTATACCTCCAGAATCTATCTCGTGCTCACTCTGCCAAAACCATTTAGTGACATATTTTACAACTTCCATAGATTTTCTAATTTTGCTCCTCTCCTTTTCAATCAATTTTTCTTTTCCTCTAAGAAGATGTCTGTTTTTCTAGAGAGGGCAAGTACAATAAAAATCAAAACCAAGACGGCAAGCATGGTGATCTTCATGGCCAGAAAAGGGTAACTCCATAGGTTAGGGAGCAGTGGGAAAAGGATATGCTGACACCATAACCTGCCTCCTATAAGAAATAACTGGCTATGCCCCATTTCAGTTGTATTTCTCCCCAGTGTCAGTGAAAAGTACTTCCTTCCCATTCACTCTTCTCATTAGTCTCAATCTAGCACAAGTGGTAAGTGAAAGTGCTTCCAACAGAAATCAGTAATTTCTCCCTTTGCCACACTTCCCAGAAAACAAAATATTTGTGTCCTGTTTTTTTAAAGACTGTGAGTGAACTAGCTTAAAAATAAAACAAATTTAATAATTTTAAGCATGTTCTGTGACAGTATTGCAAACTCTATTTTTCCTAAAGGCTGCTTACTACAAAATCATTTCAGTTTGTTTGATAACTTGATACCTGTGCAAAGAAATGAGAAAGAGTTTACACTGAAAAATCATCCGTCATTAGAAAGAGCTTAACAAATGATAGGATGTAAAGTTTGAGTGCTGTCTTGTGACTGATCCTATGCAAGCTTAGTTGTTTAAAGGCATATCCATGTAGACATGGCAATATTTCTCAGAGCTTCTATCTTGTTACTAGCCATGTCACTCATACTAAGCGTATATTAATATAGCATAGTGGCATCTCTGTCTCTACCATATATTACAGCACTTAGCATCTCTGCATCTAGCATTAATCATTTAAAAATCCACTGTCTAGAAGGTTCTCTGTGCTTAAAACATTCTTTTTCAGCACCTGAATTGCATAATCTCTATTTGTGTGGATTTTTTCTAGACAACAAACTTCTTGCTTAACTCCTGTGGGTAGGATTAATGGCAGAGTTTAAAGCACAAGCTGTGTGATCTATCAAAAGTGTACATGCTGAGATCTTAGAAAAACATGACCACATTTTGTGTTTTACTGTCAATTGGGGTGGAAAAAGGGTTGGATTGCTGCAGGGTTAGAAAACTGATGGGAGTGAGTTATATATTGAATGTTGGCTTTGTGTATGATATAGTAAACACATTTATGAAAGAATCTATGCTGAAAAAAAATCACAATGTATTGCAAATATCAATTAAATAGCTCACACACAGAGCCCCATTCACACACACTATCACAGAGTGAAACTCCACTGACATTCCTGAAATCGTTACTGGGATAAATTTGGTTGATGTGTAGTAGTCCAGCTGGTGTTTATACAAGCTTGACGTGATATACGGTCTTGCTCAGGTAATTTTTGAAACTATTATATCAGAAGAAGTGCATGCTAAGTAAGAGATAAGTGCTTAAGAAGAAGGAGGTTAGTAATGGCATGGGAGAAGTCATGAAGATAAAATGCCATACATTTCTCAACAGCAAACCTTCCTGTTGATTAAGAAGTGGCACTGATGGTATCCTTGCTTTAATGAGACTTCAAGATGAGTGATGTACACACCAATTCTTTTGTTTTTTGTTTTTTTTTTTTCTTTTCAGCTCTTAGGCAGTGAATATTATAATGGTACAGCTCTTTCATTGACTTGCACAGTTTATTCAATATTAAATGCTTTTGTTTAGTATCTATTATATACTGTGAATTTGGGAATTGTGTCTGTCCTGCAACAGAAGTGATGAAAACTGCATATCTTCCCCCATCTATTGTTTTCTTTACCTTTATCTTGCGTGTTTCTTTGCTTCCAGTTTTTCTGTTTTAACAACCTTTTAATAAAATCTTCATCTTCTCATTTTTTTTTCTTATTACATCACTCTTTTCTACTCATTTCTGACTACATTTACTAATCTGACTAACATGGCTCTGTTCCCTCTTCTTTATTCTTTCCTGTGTACAATACTATGACCACCAACTAAACCTCCACCTCGTTGTTCATTGGTCTCATTGAAGATTGCTTTGTTAAACATACGACCAGTTTTTGAGTTTTTAGTCATTTTCTAATCCTATAGGTTTACTGCAGCAAATTGTTTAATAAATCTGTCAGAATATATGTCTGTGAGGGAAAATTCACATGTAAGCACAATGCAACTCAAAAGAAACAGTGAAAAGCAATGAAATGTTACATTGTATAGTTGCATATATGCATTTTTGGAGAATTGAATGACTTATTTTGTTAACAAAGGAAATAACTATACGATTTCCATCTCTATCTATCTAACTGTTAAGAAGAGCTTCTCCTATCTTCTGATATGTTGTTGTAAGTAACTCTCAGTGTTACAAATTCAAAGACACTAAATGGTATAATTACAAGGATTTTTCTCGATCCAGTGAGAAAAAGAGTTAATTTTGAGTTGATTTTTTCTTATAAAGCTTATCTTTTCCATTATGACAATGACAGTAGATGGAATTTTAATTTTAAAGATGTAAATAATATGACACATTTAAATAAGGGTTTTAAGGCTCTGAAAACTTCTCACATGCATAAAGAATTTTAGCCTCAAAATAACCTTGTGAAGTAAGAAAATATTGTCTGTGTGTTCATATGCAGTTATTGAGAAATGGAAGAATAAAAGCACCATCAGAAACTGTTCTTCAGACTAAGCTCTTTAATTCCCATTTATACAGGGTGGTTGTAGAAACAGGTTGGTTTTCAGAGATTCCTAGAATTTGTATGTGATCCCATACTCACTGCAGCACTTCTTAAAGAAAAAATGATAAGATTAGTGGAATTTCCCATTCCGGTTTTAAAAATACAGTTGTTAAGAAAGTTAAAATGTATTTATCTGCTTGTTCTGAAATTAGAAGCCAAACAAGAAGTCAGTAGGAGAAGTTTGAATGCTGTCTCTGCTTTGTATCTTCATCATAAGAGTGTTGTTTCCTGTGCCATCGCTCACCCATTCATGTTATTATCCCTGATCTAGTCAAATTGTCAAGTGCCTGTGTAAGAATTAGGTTTGACAGAATGAGCCTCGGTCAGAGAGAGAATCAATGAAAGGTGGAGACATTTTTGGGATGCCTCTGCATTTGCCAGGCTGCTGTGCTTTGGATATTGTGCCACAATGATCCACGCATTGAACTAAGAGTTTGTTTCTCTTTTGTTTTGCTACCTAAATACCCAAGCAGTTGGCACCTGTTTGGAGACTCAATTACAGTTTTCTTTCTTGCAATTGAACTTAGTGCCTGTGCAGGTTTAGAGGTTGATTTTATGGTCTGTGGCCAGGATACTGGACTTGAATGTTTCCTTAACACCTCATCCTAGAGGCCATAAACTTGCAGTCTGGTTTACTTATAAATGTGCATTTAAAACATGATTGCACTTTTATTTTGATATCAAGCAAATATTTCACAGATTAAAAGGACTTTACAATCTGAAGGCAGAATAACAATAATTAATGCTTCCATTACACTGTTTAAACAGAATATATATTAAGAAGAAGACAGGTAATTAATCCCACTTGAAAGAATATACACTACTCATCACTCACTTATGAATTCTTCAGTCTCTGCATAAAAGCATTATCTCAAACAAAGCTAAAATACCTTAGGTACAGTAACAGGCTAGGTCCTCCAATTCTTATTTAGATGAAATTCCTGAGAGTATATTTTTATAAGGATTACAGGATCAGGCCTAAGGATTAGCATTAGCTCAGTGAGAGCCGAACCTACATTTATAAAGCTGGGTGACATTTTTCCTATTGTCAGCCCCAGTAAGGAAATTTTGTCTTGAATTGCAATGTTGAAACACACTATGATATTTTTCCAATGTCTGAATAAAGTTTACACTATATTTCTTAATTGTTAATATAAAAATGTGTTCATATTAGTTTAAAAATCACAGATTACTCCCAGTAGAAAACATTCTAATGTGGCTTAAATATTTCGATGTTTCAAAATTGAATTCATGGACATAGTTTTATCATACTTGTTGCTAGAACAGTATTTACAGAATTTTTATAGATGGCTCTTTCCCCAATAAATTTAATACTGAAGATAGTACCCTTTTATTTTCACAACATGTAGAATATTCTGACAGCCTGCAATAAACCAGTTATTTAGAAATTTTTAAATCCTTTCCTTTTACAGATATGGTTGCAGCATCATTTAAACACTTTTTTTTTTCCTGTGAATCATTAATGTTTTAAGGTATTTCTTTTACCTCCTAGAGAAACTATATCTAGGGATTAACAAGATTGTTCACTGGAATTCATGTGGAAGCATAACTGCAGTAGCTGAGAAATGATCATGTTTCCTTTTAGTTCTCAGCAAGAGTAATTGAATGTTGAATATCTTACTAAACGCTGGACTGTGACAGTGTGTTAACACTCTGACTATCTCCTAACAGCAGGGCAATTATTTGCTGAGTGGGATTTTTATAAATCCCCTGGCAGTAGTATGTCCTGATAATTATGATGAAGTGCACTGGTCAGTGTTGATTCAGCAATCCCATCTCTAGCAAATATTTCATTCACAGCTCTCCTTCATGCTTTTACTTTTATGGCTTTTAAAGATCTCTTGCCTCTCCTCTCAGCTTGCTTAGGTTTTCTACAAATTACAATGGAGTAAAAAAGGATTTTCAAGTTAAGTCCCTATTTTGTTGAAGTCCTTTCCTTCTCATTTAACTCCTTCTTAAAAGACCAGAATGAGAAAGTAGGACTTTATTTAGGTTCTTACTGTGACAATTACTTGCAAAAGCTTCCTCCCTCAAAGCTGTTTTTTTCAAGATTAAATGACTGTTAAAAAAACCCATTTATAATAATGATATATGTTGATTATTTCAGAAATTCGGAGTCAATATGGAGAAGTAATTAAAACAGATCATACCTTTATTATAGTTTATCTAAATTAGAATAAAAAATATTGTAAATATATGAGGATACACTTTCTATTGACTTTATGTTTATCTTTCATCTTCAGCTCAATTTCATTGATTTTTAATTTTGCATGTGCATAATTATTTGCAATGCAGTAGCTACACTGTATCTATTAGGGGATATTTTGTTTGGAATTTTATACGTAGACTTTGCAGCATTTAAAACTGTTCATGTTTTATTATACGACTTGGGATCGATGATCTTTTCTACCTGCACCTTTTTCTTTCCTTTCTTGCTTCCTTCTTTCTATTTCTTTTGCTGCTCCCTTCCTTCATAGTTTAGCTTTCAAGGGGCAAGCTCCTTAATAATTTCTTTATTGTATTCTGGGAAAAAAAAACAGTTAAGTGTCTCTCTACATATAGAAATTAGAAACAGGAAAAGGCAAAAATGGATGTTCTACAGCATAGACTAAATATAGGATTACAGGTGGAAGCAATGCAGAATATATGAAAAAAAAAGAAACAAGCAAACAAACAAAAACCAAACCAAACAAAAACACCCCAAACCACCAACCAACCAAGGAGAAAACAAATATTTTCTTTGCTAATGTTCATTAAGTGAATATTTGTTTTCTTATGATTTTTTTCTTTATATGCCACCATTAATTATAAAGATAAGAAAATGACCATGAGGAAACTAAATGATAGAGAATGATAGAGTGTTAGAAATGCAAAATGATTCAAAATATTAATGTAATGCTAAGGATGACTGGGTAACAAATGGTACATTTGCCAGTATGCTTGACCTGACACAATTAATATTCCAGGTCATGCTTGGGTTTCCATGATGGAAGGTCTGAGGCAGAGAATTCTAGGGGAAAAATATATCTATTGTATAATTCATTTTTCTCTCTCTCTCTTTTATTTTTTTTTTAAATTTTCCCTTACAAATCAGAACCATAGCCTTTAAAAAAAAAATTTAAAAAATCTGTGCTTTCACACCTCATTTGCCATATTCACCACTGGGCCACCATTCACCAGAAGGGCCTGATGCAAGGAGGTCAGTAAGAAGCTATTAGCAGAGTCCTCTCTTGAGATTTCTTTGGTATTAGTGAGGTGGAAGTTAGCATGACAGTACTGCAAATAACTCAGTTGTAGGGTTTTTTAACAGCACAGATTTCCCCATAGAGTTTGTCACTTTAGAAAATTGTTCCTGGAAATAAAGTCCCAGAAAGCTGGCGTTGACAGAGGACCTTCTTAGTTGTGAAGAGCACTGGTACATAAAATGTGTCATTCTCCCTGCAGACAAAAGATACTTTTTGTAACTTACAATATTTTGGAGAGTAACACATTTTCTTGTGGACTAAAGGTAGGGAAAATATTGGAATCAAAGTATGATGTAATATTTCAGACAAATACTCTTCTGCCACTGAAAAAGCAGCATTAACTACAATGGTTTTGTAGTTGAGAGAATATTGTATTAAAGTAAGCAAATGATGAAGTAATGCTTTTAACACATTATACTGGTCTCAAAAAGATATGCAAATGTATTGAATACCAAAGACTTTGATCCTTCAGATTCTTAGATTTCTGCAGGCTACCAGCTCCTTGCAGAGGGTAGATGGAACAGGGCATCCATCAGTGCACAGCACTTGTGCAAGAAATTACAAAAAGAAGACTCTGATTTGAAGAGATATTTAAAAGGGAATGGAAGAAATTTTGCCAGAGATTGGTCTGAAGTTGAAAGTAGAATCAAACTCATCCCCTTGTCTCTCCACCAAACTTTACCAATTTTAAGTCTAGGCCTAAAACCTTACCACAAACCTTGGGGAATTTAGAATAAATTAGCATTAATTTTATCTAGATACTAAGTCTGCTGATTGCTCTGCTGTCTGTCTGAATACTTGAACACATATAATTAAAATATACAGTAATTAACAAGGATTGCTTGAAAAATTATTATTTAAAAATGCACTTCATAATCAATTTTGACCTAGATCTTAAAGAGTTTCAAGTGTAGAAGAAGTAACAACTTTTAAAGTGTCCAACTGGCCTCACTGAAGCTCCAAATCCATTTTCATAGTTGGTACACTATCTGTATGTTTAACCTGACATCGTGTCAAAAAATAATAACAAAAGTGGCTCTTTCTTAAGATACCTTTTCAGCAACAATAGTTCTAAAGACACTGAATCAAAGGATTCCCACATTTATTATGGGCTGGTTTGGTGTCATAGAAGTCCTAAAATCCAATCCTATTTGTGCACCTTGGAGTATTCGGCAACATCTCACAGTGTTTGAACTCTTTATAAACTACAGTTTTTTCTACTGCCAAACATTTAAATGAATAAATGTCAGGTAGAATACACTTAGTATCTCAGTAAAGATTGCAAAATAAAGTTTCAGAAAGCCATTACACTCATTGAGCCGTTTACACTTGCTTTAAGTATGACTAACAGAAGAAATGCCAGACAGAGGCAGAGCCCAGACAGCACATCACTTTAAGGTTATTCTTGCCCGTAACTCTTCAGAGGAAAAATGTTTAAATTATTTGAGATGTTGTAACACCTCCTAACCACCCCCCTGCCCCTGCTTAGGGGAAACAAAAAAAACCATACCTGTGCTTTGTAGATTGAAATAATTTTTTGTTGTTGTTGTTAGTATTTCCTACCCAATTTGCTCTTCAGCTTTTTTATTTATTTTCTTTTTCAAAGAAAAGTTTGAAAAAGGGGTGTAAATTTTGGGCAGATGCAGCCCTGATTAGGGTATGCTGCTGATCCACAAATCCATGCCTGTCACCTTCAGAGAGTTGTCATTATACAATAGTGGTTTATTCTAGGTCATCCTGATTCTTCATGGTGCACATAGAGATGTTTTCCTTCTGAAAACATTTACATTTTCAGTGACATTGTAATTTTCTATAAAATACGTGTGTGTTTCTCCCACTAGCTGGGGACACATGGCATGGCTAGAATGCAGTCTCCACATTACACAGGATACAACAGCTAAACATAGGTGGCATCGAAATGGGTGGAAAGATAAAGTAAAAATACAAGGAGCGGTTCAGTGAAATGAAGAAAAGGTAGTCACAGGCAATAACTTCTCTATTTTGCTGTCATCTACAGAATGAAGGCAAAAATTCATTGATCAGAACATAGGCAGAGCCAATCGCCATAGTAGGACTAATGGGTGAAAAGCCAGAATGACCATGGCATGGAGTTGCTTTGTATATCTCCAACATGGAATCTAATTTCTATGGAAGACCTTGACCATATTTGAGAGAACTTGTGTAACAAGTATATAGTGTAAATGCACTCAGTCAATGTGGAACAGTGCAACAAAGCCTGAGACAACATATGGAACTTTTGTTTTTGTGGTGCTTACAGGTCACTGAGTGTTTGCAAAAAAAACTGTACTGGACTGAAAAGAAAACTGCAATATGACAATGTATGAAATACTACAAAAATAATAACAGCATTAGGAGAATCTGTAACTTAATGAGATGTTTATGTAAGAGCCAGACTTGTAGAATCAAATGTTCAAGAAGTAGCTAGATTTTACAGTCCATACAGATCTGCAATTTCACACTCACTCCAGTGATTCTGCTTACCAACTATTTGAAGCGTGGATCCCTGCCATTTTACTTTGGCATCCTGAGGAGCTGAAGCACCAAACACAGGTTGTTTGGCATACATATGTTTCTACCACTTATCTCTATTCATGTCCTCTTTCCCATTACGCACTTAGACATGTAGTGGAATAGTTCACAGGGTTTGCACTAAGAGGGGAACATACAACAGAGAGCCAGAATAAATTGTAATTAGGGCCAGATCACTTACAGAGTTGAAGAATATAGCCCATAAAATTTTGGATAGCCCAACAATATTTTGAATAAGCTACCATCTCTGAATATTTTTGTCCATAAAGCACTAAGTTTTATATGGGCCTTAGTTAACTGTTTTGACACAAGAAATTAGAACTCCCCAGTAGCATATATTAAATAAAAATGCATTAGAGCTAATTGGGGAGTGTACAATCCTCTCAGCCCCAAGAGATTAATACTTTATGAGGAGGTTGATGCTCTACTTAGTTTTCTTGTGTCTCGTCAGTAGTATTCCAAAGGAGAAATGCAAGATTTTAAACATTTATTCTTTTCCTTAACTTTCCCTGCATCACAAAGCTAATTTCTTTTCCTATTTTTTATTCAATACTTCTTAGCAATTAAAATTATGATAAAAGCAAAGGACAACATATTTTTAAAAAGCAAATCTACTTTAAAAGTCTTAAGAATACTCTGAGTATACTTTTATAGAAAATATAATTATCCTTAAAGTAAGTCAGTATCTTTAAATTAATTTTTGCCAGGTGTATTTTAAGCATATATCATCTGTTTTATAGGAGATTTAGTGGCTTTGTGCAATAGGGTGTAGGAATTCTCATGTTTAACAGTTCATAATTAATTCAGTAAACTAACATATGTCTATTTGAGAACTGTTTATATGCAACTGATAAAATCCCTACAGTTATAGGAATGATTTGGGAACAGTCTGTCACATAATTTTGACTTGCCAAATATTCACAGATTGTTAATGATGTAGATTACTAGTTCAGAATTTGAAATGTATGCTTTACATTAGTAATTGTTATATTAGATTGCACCAGTGATGCAATTAGTGATGTATCCTGAAAAAATGAAATATCAAATTCAGTGAAGAGTGAATCTGTCAGTTTAGTTCACAATTCTGAATTTTTTGTTGTAAATTTTTGTTTTTCACAAGTTTTATACTATTAAAAATAAATAAATTTGAATAGTTAAAGGAATTCATTGTGAACATTTTGTTGGAAAGAAGCAATTACTGTTTTTTGTTATTCCATAAATTTTCTTGTATTTCCCCTCAACTAATCATGCAATTTTACTTTTTAAAATGCTACAGTTGTCACTGTCTTAGTTCACATTGTGAGTCAGCTTGCAGAGAGTTTAAAGGGACAAGAGTTATGTTCCTTTGCGTAAGCATTTACTTTACTCTTGGAGTATGTGTTTGGAAATAATAGGTAATTTTTTGTGGTGTATACAAATTTAGATTGGAATTTTAATTAAACTTTAAATTTCAAAACAACCATAAGAGTTTGCCTTTAAAACTAGATGCAAATGTGTATACTTTTGATTATTTTTTAAGGGAAAACTGGCATGTTGCACTGATTACTGCTGCGAAAGGTAGAAGATTGAATGTGACTGAAAGAAAATATGGATTTGAGATACAGGAGGTTTTTCTTCCATAAAATGAAAGTTACACACATCTGAAGGGCTGAAATCCAGCTTATATATTACATTATCCTGTTTAAACCCTTTTGTAACTGTACTGCAATGTCCTGACATACATTTAAACTGTAGATTTATCCCATATCAGTAGTAATGAGAAACTTTGTGTAAAACTTTTTATCATATAGGTTTTTTAAATTGGTTTTATTTCTAGAATGAACACAATAATGTGTTTTAAGTTAGTTGAAATCAAAGATAACCCCATCTTCTGCTCAGATTGCAGGCATATACAATTCACCATTCAGAAAATCCCCAGATCCAATGGAACTGCTGCTACGGAAGTCAAAGCCATTGAGCCACAAACGGCAGCAAATGAAGAGTTCCTTCACCTCAGAGCTCTATGGCTGGCCAACCTGCAGAAGGCCTCCGACTTTTTCCACAGCAGAGCCTCTGCCACCTATTGGCAGACAGAAACCTCAGGTAACATTTTTCAGTGACTCTGAGGCAGCCTTTGTTCCTATCTTTTATCACAGACTATCACAGAATATCTGGAGTTGGTAAGGGATCCATAAGGATCATCGAGTCCAAAACTCCCAATTGTGGATTTAAGTTTAATATATTGATCTAGTGCTTGCATTCAGGATAGAAAGTCCTTGAAACAGATTTGGCTTAAAGGAAAATAGGTCTTGGTGGTATGCAAAACCAGGGAAATATGATTCTTTAGACATTACTTTTGTCCTTTGGGACAAAAAATGTTATTTCTGACATTTCAAAGGGAAGACGTAATATAATCAAATATCAATATTATGAGTTAATAGAGGTAGAATTCTTAATTTCTGATTTTAAATCAATAAAAAATAAGAGAAATTAAAGGTAATCAGACAAATTACTGAATTGGGAAAACTTTTTCCTCTTTTTGCAATTGTTTTCCGCACGAAGGCCGAGTGACATCCTCTCAGTACAGAGTAGTTCCTGCTCTTTTGTGTCCACTAGCTATGTGTCAGCTTTAGTTACAAAAATTTCTACATTTAGTTCTGCAGCACAACCAAGCTGCCCAGCTCTCATTCTTAACTGTCATGGTCTCAATTTTAATTTCAGTTGATGTCAACATCTGTTGCAGATAGCTTTTTTTTCCTTTTCTATAAGGTAATGGAGATCTCTGAAAAAATGCATCAGAGTGAAAGTCCCACAAGATGGCAAAACAGCTTTTGCCACCTTATTATCAAAACCTGCTGGGAATATGCCCAATATACACAGCAGATAGACTTTTGAGACCTTTGTGTTCCTCACTTAATGACAATACAATGACATGTAGCTTTTGCCAGTAAATGCCTGATCCGATTGCTTTTGGGATAGAAGTATTGTGTCTTTCCTTCTATTCTGAAGAATTTTTCAGTTTGCCCAATCTACTGAACCTTCTACTTAGCTGACACATACACTTTCAGTGCCAGTTTGACTTTGATTGACCACAATGTCTTCAGAACATGTTACATATTTTTTGATACTCTGTCCTGTATTTATATTGTCTATTCTGTATTTTACTTAGAAAAACAATGCTTCTAAATGAGTTCTTCTCAGTAACTTTCACTGAAGCTATCATTTAGCAGCAGAAATTTAACAATAATGAACAATAAGAAATGCATAGTATATCTTTATTGATATTTTACACCTCTAGGTCGACATGTTTATTTTTACTATATTATTAAAGCCCTTGGTAGAAGTGATCTGTACACAGTCTTAAGTCCGAACTATTGCCGGGTTCAGACGATGTGTATGCATGCCATCTGCCACAAATAATAATAATAATAATAAAAACCTGTGGTTTATTAATTGCATCCACATTGTTCTTCAGTGGGGACAGCCATGGACGTACTGGCTAACCCACACAGAAGAGGCTATTTTGTCCCCTTTATGTCATGACTGACTTGCCCGTGGCAGGATGAGTCTGAATTGGTGGTGGGACACGAAGGCAAAGGCAATTGGGTTAGATCACGAGAAGGAGATGCAGGCCTGCCAGAATGCCTCTGGAGGAGATGAGCCACACAGAGATCCACATGGCTTATAACAGTAAGGATCAGCTTCAGGTCTGTTCTCCACCTCTGTCCTTCCCTACTTATGTTCTCCCCACCTTGACTGCTTGAGCTTCCTCATCGAGTGAACTCATTGACTCCTACCAGAATGAAGACAAAATGTGAGCCAAGAAACAGTTTGGGTGATCAGGGAGTTTGGAGTTTAGATAAATATGATTATAGCTTTACCGTCTGGGACCAAAGGGGCTATGACAGTCCTTTAGTGGGATGCAACTGAATGCACAGGGGAGAGGGGCAGATTTTGCCCAGTGGACGTGGTACAGAAATCACGATTTTTAAACGAAGAGAGAACTCAGAGGTTTTCTGTTGTTAAGTTACTCCTGCAAAACTGTTTTATTGGATACTGGAGTATTTTATAGACCTCTCTAAGTTCAGATGCGCGCACAGCAGCCGTGCACAGATAGCCTTTTAGAACAAACCAGAAGAGTTCTGTTTATTTTCTGCACCTCAAAGAGGGAATTTACTATATAATACTTTAATCCTTTCAGCACCCTGGGATGTAGACTGTGGGGTAAATTTTCAAAGCACAGCACGTGGATTTAGCTGCGTGACTCTTATTGATGTTAATGGGAGTCACACGGCTAAATCCCTGCACAACTCTTTGACAATTTAGGGTTGTGTGTCTAAGAAAAGGACACTGGTTTGAGCTGATGAAACAGCTGGAAATGAAAACCCATCAGAAACCATCATCCTGAAAGTTGTGTGGTGTGACAATAAAGAATTTAATTAGTAGATATACTTGAGTCCCTGTTCTCTGTGGTAACACTTTTTGGCACCAATCTTCTTTTTCTAATACCTATCTGGCCCGCTGTGAGTCACTTATTACTTCACTGTTCTTTCAGGTATCTAAAATTTGTATTGCTCACCAAGTTGGATATTTTAGATGAGAATGTCAATTATATATGTTTAAAAGAACAAAAATTAGCTGTCTATTGGCTTTCTCTTAGGGAAGTGGGTATTTAGTATTTTATAGGTAAGCTCTGTGTGTGTGAGATAGTGTATTTAAAAGAAAGGTTTTAATGATACTTATACATCAGTTAAATCTATCATTTTTATTACTGAGTTAACTAGAATTACAGTTTGATGGAAACACAGTTAATGCTAAAATTAGTCATCTGTTCATTAAAAGGCATTAATAACAGAAAGCACATTGCCATTTTAGGGGTTTTTTGCATGCTGTTAGCTGTTCTGCAGTGGGGGCATTGAAGTACATATGATTTCATGTACATCATAATTTTTATCATAAGTTTCTGATTTTATGGTAAAGTAGTAAGAATGCCTGTCTGCTAACCTTTACTTGGCAGCCCAATCAGTAGTGAGAAGATTTATGCTACTCAGTACAAATTCCAAACAGAAAACAGAGCGATGTCTGAGTCGCTTTCAGGGTGAAAATTGCTGATTGACTCCCTCTCTACCTTTCCTAGCCTGTTCTCACCAGGAAAATTTCTGTTTTGAGGCAGGACACCTGAAATGGTTGCAGGCACTTCCAGTTTGTAAACATTTGTAAGCACTGTTCTACCACAGATTCTATAAATCTAAAGTTAATCTTGTAAAATGCAAAAAGGTAAATGGATTTTTTAAAGGTCTTGTCATCCTAGATATATTCCTTAGGTGCCTATTGCTAAGTAAGTTTCTTCAAATACATGATCCAGAGAAACGGAAAAATCTGTGGGGAATATTTAGAATTATCTTAATATTCTAATGTATATACCCCACTTTTGTTAGTGATCACACAGCCTTCCTTGAGAGATCTTTATTTAGTTACATTCTTTCTCACCTTCCACTAGTAGTTGGACCTTTAATTTCATTTGAACTATGGATTGAGAAAGAGTTAGAAGGTCTCAGAAATTAGAGAAGGAAAAAAATCCCTGCTTGCATATCTGACTTGGTCCTTACCCTGGTGAGTCAATATTTTACAAAGAAAAAATACAATATTTCGAAAGACTATTTTCTAAAAGTAAACATATTTATCTTTATATTATTTGACAATAATACATTTCTTTCTTCTTTGCTCCTTATACAGTCTTCATGCAAATATCTTGCAATACAAACTATTCATTTTTATTATAATTTTTCAACTTTTTTATAACTTGATCATCAGATTATGTTTTCCTAGAACATTGCTTATTGGTTTTAATGACCTGTTCTAGTATTGATTATTCTTTCACAGGAAATTATGCTTTTCATTCTGTTTTTAAAGACTTATTGTGGTCATATTAAATGAATGTATTATTTTACGCAAACTTAGAAAGTAGAAGCAAGAAAATATCTGCAAGAAGTGTAAATACTATGCTCACTTGCTTGCTAGGACCTTTAAAAAAATCTCGACACCATGATGCTGTGCCTTTAAAAAGTAAAGTTCCTGTAAAAATCCATTAACTACATTCAAATATAGCAATCCTCCTGTCCAGCTGTGAAAAGTACTAGATGATACTTATTTGCCATTTGTGTTATTTACGGTCCATGACTTTTATGGTAACTGGTTCCTATTATTGGTTTCTATTAATGTAAAACATAAGTGAACATAAATGAGGCGTGAATCATTTCTTTTTATTAGCCCCACAGTCTTCACTCAGTGCTTGCGGTAACTCCAGCTGTGACTTGTTAGTGATAACCTATTTAAAGAAGGATATCTTTAAGAATAAAGGCTGTGATTAGGGTTCTTTGTTCATAGTTTCAGAAGGTTTCACTAGTTCATTGCAGGATCAACAATGATGAAAATAAAATAAAAAATAATTAGCAACACTTCTAAATCCAGAGTTGCCACTAATCTGTCCTGAGCGTAATATGGCGCTCATTATACTCCAGGTAAGTTCTTACTAGTTAATACTAAAAACAAGACATAGGATTTGTCACTTTGACAACACAGGAAAAGACTTCCTGCTGTTATTTATCTGTGTTGTTAAAAGGTAGATGCTGGTATGATCAGTTGTTTAAAATATACTCTGGAAAAAAAGGATATATATGTGCATATAGAGTGAGGCTTGTAAAAGAATTATGAGCTTTTTTTTTAAGAATTGTGTAATTAATGTGGAATTAGACTTTTCAAAAATGGACTGTACACCTATATTATTGAAGTAGTTAGAATTGCGTTAGAAGAATTCTATCTTAAGTCATGCATTAAGTTCCCTTCCAGGTAGCTTTACAGTTAAATTGAAAAGAGTGTATTCTTTAAGGTAAAACATTATTTATCCTGGGAAAATGAGAAGACTTAAGCTTACTGCTTAAGCAGAATCTAGATAGAGTTAATACTTGTGTATCAGATTTTATTTAAGCAATATTTTTTCTAAGGAAAAACTAACTTTTCCTAATCAGTTCTAACAATATATTGTTTTAAAATAATAAATATTTATTAGTAGCTAAATAAATCTGGAGTGCATATTTCTCATTGTCTCTTTGGAGCTTTATAGCATGTTATCAACCTTTGTGTTGTCTGTAACTCTCTATCCAAATGAACTGCTTTAATTATTTTGGAAGAAAAGTCATGTTACACTTCCCAGACATCCTGTGCCCTCTTTCATTGCTGATGTGCCATGAATAAAAGAAGGAAAGAAAAGAACTGTAACCCCACAATAAAACACATTATCCTATACCTTTCAGGGGCCTTTCCGCGATACTGCTGAAGTATTGCGGCAGCGCTACAAGCCTTTGGAACCAACCTTGCGAGTAGCAGCATCAATCAATTCACCACTAGAGAAGGCCAGAGAGGAAATGAAAATGGAGGAATGGCAAAACCGTGTACATGACAATGAGTAAGTTCTTTGTTTTTTCTGATGTTGTTATGGGAATGTTTTCTTTATTCCGTTGCTTTCAGAAACCTTTCATGCCTGACAAAACAAAATGTCAAACCTGACAGCTTACGAGCAAACATTCTATGTACACACTTCTAAATTCTGTGTCCTTAGATTATAAATGGTTCAGGGCAGAGACCCTATCTTGTAATTGTGTGACATGTGCCATCCATATCTATGAATCTATAGAAGAACTTGTAAAATATGTGATGCAACAGATGGGTTTAATGGGAAATGAGAAAACAAATGCAAATTCTGTTTTGCCACATGTACCTTGCCAAGGAAAAAAATACTGTTTCAGTCTTAGTATTCAGGGACTTAACAGACTATGGGAGGAAAAAATGTTGTTGCATGCCAATGAGACTTGCTTTCTGTCCCAGTAGACCACCAAAGCTCACTTGGAAGGGAAAGGAGCATATGTTGCACATGTTAGAACATGATGCAAAAACTGTAATCATCTTTGAAGCAGTTTGGTTTCCTAAGCCATAGCATCTGCAATAGTGTCAGACAGGCCAGTTCTTTTCCATTCTACCCCAAATACAGACAGAATCCATCCCAAAAGATTTAAGGCTATTGCCAAAATATTTCCAATTCTTTTCTTATCACGATAGTACTCTTTTGTCCAATGATAATAAAAGCCTGTTAAGTCACCCCCTCTGGCTTTGTAGTTAACTAGAAAAAATTATATTTTGTCAACTTTTCTCTTGAATTCACTGTTCACAGCAATCCTCTGACACTTTAATACCAGAATTCAGGACAGAAAGGAATCACTCTTCCTCATGAGCAGCCTGTGATCCACTGATTCACTGGAACATGATGTTTTGCTGTCTTTGATCTGTGTCAGCTTCTGGACTGTGACTTAAGAATAACAGAATCAATTGCGTTTGCATGCTTTGGCTTTTATGTTTTTATTGTTGGATTATTTTCCTCACATTTTCCCTGATTTAATATTAATAGTGACTTTAAATGGAAATTCTACTCAAAACCAGTCTTGAAAGTAAAAAAATCTCTTAGTTTGGCTACTTTTCCACTTGCAGGCAATGCTAGTTTTTATATTTGGTGCCAAAAATGAGATATGGTACTTTTTATTTCTTTCATACCAAAAATATCACTGAGGTAAGTTAGAAGTAAAAATGTATTTCAGTTTTACATTCTTCTCTGTATTTTTTCATTTATTGGAGTGAGAGGGAAGCAGCTTAGCTTTCACATCTCAGCTTAAATCTGGGCCTTTTTAAACATCTTTGTTTCTAGCTTCTGCCGGTGAAATTAAAAACCAAAACAAACCGCAAACAAATACACAAACAAAAAACCAAACCAACCAACCAACCAAAAACTCCACTAGGTAATAATTAATGTTCTACCTCACATTTAAGATGTTCTTTTCAGTGAATAAGTTTTGATGAATACATTCCATGCGAGGACAGATGATATCCTGCATTTATAGGCATGACTATATTGCCCAGTCTTTATTTGATGAGTTTTTTCCAGACTTTACTGTGTCAACATTTTATGAAGGTCAGATCTTGTAATACATATTTCACTGACTCTCTTCAGTGAGTGAATTGTGAAGCTTTGGTCATGTACAGTTTAAATTTGGAGTCTCCAACTTTGACAGATATTAATTGGTCAGGGGTCTTCATTTATGTTATGGGTAAGGAAGTATTTAGTGCCATACTTAATGCACAGAAGCAATGTCCTAACACCAATGATTCTCAGCTTTATGCACGCTAAATGCATAGTGTATTATACATTTTCAGGCTGTGATCATTCCGTTTATTCTTCATATTCAACCAACTGTGCAAGGGTCACATCTGTAACCTTGAAAAGGTGATGACAGAGTTGCAGGTCATCATCAGGACTAATGCTCACCAGTAATGCTGCAGCTGCGGTGTGGGATGCCGGTCTCCAGGGAGGAGTCAGCAAAGGGTTACTCTGATCCTACAGTAGCCTTTTCTCCGCAGTGCCTATTACGAATTGACAAATTTCTACCTCTTTCTATGTAATTGTGTACTTTGGGACTGTTTTTCTTGCTGGTAGTGCTTCCTGTGCTGATTATTCTTCTATTTTAGAAAAATAAGGAAAGAATGAACAACAGAAGTGTGTGGTATTTGTTGAGAAAGCTGGTGTTTGCATAAAATGACAAACTGAATCCTTGATGTGTGTATTTCCACAGTGAGTATTGTGCGATATCTCTTAAGATAGAAAAATTGTCAGTATACCTGCAGTTTCCAACAACGTTCAGAATTCCCACTCGTCTCTGATTATCAGGGTTCTTAAAAATGTTAATATGTTTTCTCTAAGTGTTTCAAGCTCTGAGAAAGTCTTTGCTTCTGATTAAAACACAGAAATAATTGAAAAAGTTGTGGGAGAGTTTGAGGCAGGCGGAAGCAGTACAAATTAAAGCAAGAGAGAATGTTGTGCTTACTTAAAGCAACGGCTTTAATTTCCTATTTTGTAACGATGGAGCAACTGGATAATCTAGCCTAATAAGAACGATTGCTTTTTCTCATGTAATTGAAGCTGTTACTGCCTTATTGGGCTATTTTTCATACAAATGAAGTGATTTCTCCCTCTGCTTGGATAGGAATGACAATTGAACTCCTTCGGGAGTTAATAAACTAGTGTCTAGTTTGAGACACCGACTGCTGGATCCAACAGATTTAGATCACTAAGCATGAAAAGTTCTTTACTCAGTTGCATGCAGCTGCATGCTGGCCTAATTTTCCATAAAACAAAAATGTAAATTATTTTCATTAACTGTGCTGAAATCTGTCTCGTGTAATATGCCTCGTGCTTCAAAGTATGCTCTTAAACATCTTTATAAAGTCAACATACATCAGAATGAGTTGTGATGCGTTGATAGAATAGGGTTAAAGCAGCAATAGTGGAAGGCTGAGGTTTCCTGATTTATTGTAGTCTTCTGGTGTGTCAACAGGCAAGGCATCTAAGCTTCTGGCTACGTTCGTGTTCTGCGCTGTACTGGAGATCTGCTAGTCCTGAACACACTGGCTCACTCGTGTGCAGCAGCGTGCAATGTTTGCACACCCTGCCTCTCACGTGCTGTGCGGACGTTGCAGCACCAAGCTCCTTGTGGGCTTGTTTCTCAGCAAGATAATGCTTTCCTTTAGAACCAGCTCAGGTGCTTCTGTGCTGCGCAGCGCTGTGATGAAAGGTACACTTACAGAGAAGTTAATGGTCTAAATAAGCTCTGTACTTGGGGAGCATCAGTGTTTTGAGCTGCTTCATATTAGTGGTAATAAAATTTAAAAGCAAGTCACTTTGATAAGAGTTAAGATTTAAAAAAAATATTTATTTCTACATTTATAAGATTTTTTACTGTATTTCTGATTTAGCTGTAGTGAAAACAGCTGCTACATTTTATGTCAGACAAACGCAACACATCTGAAAACTTTTTTCAAATTATACTTAGTTTTCCACATGCTTTGCAACTTCAGCAATTTGCATATTTTCCGGACTGTTATTGTATTATGATAAACAGGGATTATCATATATTTTCAGATAATGTTTTCTTAACAATTCAACTTCTATTTGTAACTCTTCCATTTATTTTAATTACTAGCACAGTGTGCAACATTTATTAATCAGCAGAGTCTTTTTAAGTTAAAATACTAAATTAGCTAACCCCATTAACACAGAATACTCCAAACAAGCAGTAATAGGAGAGGTAGTTACTGTGCAAATCGTATTATACATGCGGGTGCTCTAGGGCACAGTTAAGCATGATTACCCTCTTTTGATCCAGTATTCCTCTGCTTCTTCCAGCTAATTTCCACTGGAAATTTACAAAGTAGCGCCTTCATTTTTCCATCTTAATTTTTCTAATGAAGTTCTGCTACTTTATAACACTGGGGATACAGATAATAAGTCTGTGTATAATTAAGAAGTTCCGGAATTTGCTGCAGAAGAGATCTCTTTTCCTACAAGAACTAGAGTATGCTTTTCTTTACCACTTCACATTATCTCTGAGAGGGGTTAAATGGAAACAGCCAGAGAATTCTTAGATTTGCTGACGTTAGGATAAAAGTGACTGATAGTTTATTGAAAAACTGTACATTTAGATTATTACTGTAGAAAATATTTGTAATAATGCACCCTAAATAACTTTCTTATACCAAAAAATACTGCCATAAAGGTAATCTGAATAGATATGTTAAGTAAAATAATCTGTCTTTGTTTTTGCAAATAACAATTTGATTTTAATATACACTCATTATGAACTAAATAATGGCTGCTTGCTACAGTTGTTTTGCTATAGAAAACCACTATGCTTCTTCCTTTGTTCCTGGAGTGAAAAGAGGGGCACTGTTAGATTTGATGAAAAAGTTGCTTCAGCTATAACCCAAATTCGAAAGCTTCAAATTAATTTCCTGTTTCATTTAAAGAAAAAAAAAAAAAGAGAGAGATTCACAGCCTCCTGATAGAGAAGCATAGTTTCTTTGGAGCTAATTGTTCGTTGTCTTCTTCAAAGGAGATAAAACGGTTTTATTTGAATTAGATCAAGACAACAAGGAATTGAATTGCTATTGCATAGAACCACATCAGATAAAAATTGAACACCACTATCACACATCTAGAGTTAAGATTTTGCTTGTATTTCTACTACTAAATTACAAAACTGTACAGTGCATGCAAATATTATGAAAGTTTGACAAACCATAAAGCAGAATATTCCTCTTAGTTCTCTGGTTTTAGCATCTCTTATTGTGCCCTGTTAGTGCAGCATGTGTGGCATCAGATCTACTGCCAGTTCTTTCTCAGAAGCCTGGATCAAGTTTGAAGCATTTCTGGTACCAGGGTTATGTCCCTGCACTGCTGGACTGGTGGGATTTTGCCTCTTGGGCAGGTCCAGAGAATGTGCTGAAGGACCACTCTGGTTTTTTTGCTGCCTTTAAGTTCAGGAAAAAGTGAATTCCTCTGAACTGTGTCCTGTTGGTAGGTACCATATAGCACTGGGATGCTGTTGTCCAGCAGTAAATGGTGGACCTGACAAATCCTCCTGCCTGTTTGTGCTGCTGCTCTCTCCTCTCACATTGCCATAGACACCAGAGCCCAGTGCCAACTGCTGCTGCCATCATCTTGGTCCATCCAACTGGAAAGCCTTCAGTGTCTCAAAGGCTTCTTCCATCTCCTGTTGCAATAGTGAGAGATATTACAATAAAAGGGGCAGAATGGAGGGAAGAACTGGTAGGTGAGGAATGCACAAAGAAAGATCATGAGGGGGTAAAAATGTGGGAAAAAGAAGGTTTAGAAAGATGAAATTAATCCAGCAAGGAGATACAAGATAGGAGAACTGAAGGGAGAGAGAAAGCAATTTTTATTTTCGTTAACAACAAATATCTAGGCTATCTTTTGAAATTTAAATACACACGACCAGCAGCTGTCAGGTCCAGGACTGACTGCTAAGTTGAGACTTCTAGGTCTTTTTACACTAATTAGGTTCAACATAGTGTGGTCCTGGCAACAGTGCAGCTGGCCTTCATTACCAGTGACACTGCCAGCTTTGGTCCTCCTCCTCCCTCAGGTTTTGTATGTGTAGTACTGCTACTTGTAGAACCTGAGATGGTTTCCCATTTCTGGTTCCAACTCTTTCCCCCTCTCTTGAATGTATTCTTTGGCACATCTCTCATTCAAGATTTTGTGGTGGATGAAATGAAATAATTTTTCATTTTTTAATTTATTTCTTTAAGGAAAGTTCACCTCCCATGAGATCACCCACTTGGGAAAGGCTCAGCTTATACTGACTCTGTTTTATGGTAGAATATAACATCAATATGGAATTCAATTCTTCTTTGATCTTGCTACTTCTGTCTCTGTCATATTTACTGAAAACCTTTAAGAATTTCTGAATTTATATTTAAATCACAAGAAAAATCTGAATCCCAGATGTAGGAGTCCTGTGAGTGAGCTTTTTGTGGAAAAAAACAATTGAGGTCTAAACTTATGCAGTTGATAATGATGACATTGTACCATTGTCTGGCTTTAATTTTCTTCTCCTTCCATCACTCCTTCTGTCACATTCAGAGCACATACTGTCATTAATTTTGGGAAAAGCTGTGTCAGGTGTATATATAGAGCTGCAGAACACAATGCCATTACTAAAGTGTTTTGCAGTGTTATTGCTTTTTACTATTATTATTGGTTGTGGGGGTATAATGACTTTTGTATGACTCCCATTAATTTGGTTACCCTACTTAACAGAAAAAATGTTTTAATGTTCTTTTTAATTACTTATTCACATAGAGTAATAAAAATTATTGTTTTAAATGGACATTGAATTTGCAAGCATATGATCCTTTCTTGTAGTTAGATTGTTATTGCTATAAGGATCTGCCCACCTGCTCTGACAGCAGAACTGTAGACAGAAGAAAAAAGGTTCTACCTTAGACTACTTTATGTCATTATACCCTATCTTTAATGTTAATTCATTTCAATCTTAATATTTTCATATTGTTCAATGTTCTTCCTCAAAAATTCATAACTGATTTTTTAAAAATTTTCACTCAGCCGTAGACATACATTCCAGGCTGCATGGCACATACTCCAGTTGGTGATCTTAGAGGAGATATGCAGCAGAACGCAGAAGATCACATTTGTGATAAATTACATGTACAACATACTATTAGTTGTGTCTTATGTGTTACAATATATGTATTTTTTTGTTTGGAATCATGGTAGAACATTACTTATTTGCCAAAAAGGCAAAGATTAGCTGATACACAGTAAAATGAAAACCCGTATGTAGGAAATTTTATTGAGAAAAGCATAGTAATTTACCTTATCTTGTACTTTCCTCAGGATTTTTTTGCCATTTCGTGTATACATTTTACAGACATAGTATTCGTATTGAATTATGAATGCTATGGCTCAACTAAATTCTGTGCATATATGGGCAAATCCCTAAACTGCTAGCGTTGTCTTCTCAGCTATCCAGTCCCTTGAGAAAGCCAATTTTCTTTCATGTCTGAACAAAAGAAAAATGTACTATTAAAATGCAATTCAGAAGTGATAAAAACTGCAAGTGGAGCAGCCGGCTCACAGCACCTTCAATGTATTCTCTGGGACACTGGGGCCACATTAATTTTTGTGTGTGTGTGATGTCCATCCCATGTGCAAATTAGCATTGCAAGTACCATAATCTGTCTTATGTGAGAGTACCCATTCCCATGAGTATGCACATGCTCCTATAGCTTTGTATAATTTAAAAGTCTGCTAACTCAGTATTTTTCTTTCGCTAACTTTACATAACATTTGCGGTACTTGATAAAATAAATTGATATATCTGGCCAGAGTCTAAAATAGTTTATTTTTGTGAAGTGGACAGACATGGTGTTGTTGTTGTTGGGGTGTTTTTTGTTTGTTTGCTTGTTTTTTAAAAACAACAACACTCAAACAGTTGCTGATGGATCAATTAGTCCAAACAAATAATTTTCTGAGTCTGTATCAGCTGAGATACAAAGAAAGGTATTTTAATCCCCATCTTTATCAGAAACTTGTTTGGCTGTCTGACTCTTATAGGGACTCTGGATCCTGAAAAGCTTTCAACTAGGAAAAGGTTTTAATTAACTTCACCTGTTGTCATGGCAGTTAAAATGATGTTTTAAACTTCTGATGTACATATTTCTAATTGTACTGTATAATAATTTTTCCTATATTTGTAGAATAAAGAATGCATGTTGCTTTTTTCAGAATACCAGCAACAATAAGCTTAATTCACAAGATCTTACTTTTTATAAAAATGTGCCTGTTTGCTTGTGAACTGAAATATGTGGAACTAAGACATCTTTGTAGGCTCTTAGGCAGATCCTTTAAGATAAGGTGTCTTTCACCTTCCTCCATACAGTTTACTGTGGAACCTACCCAGAAAACTTGTTGCTGCGCATGAGAGTTAGGACATCCTAATCCATCTGAAACCTCTTTCATGCCTGAAGCAGTTAGCTGGAGCTTCAGTGTTTTAGTGGCACTATGTAAGCAGGGAGTCCACCATCAGTATGACCAAAGGTGAAAGAATCAGGCTCCAAAAGGCTGATAATTAAGACATAATTATAACTCGAGAGTACACAATTTGTGAATTCAGAAGAAATAGTTTCTTCGCTTTGTGGTCTGCCAATACATGAAAGTCACCAGAACTATTTGTACAAGTTTGTATTCTGCTAAATGAGAGTGTGTTTTATTTAGATTTGGTAAACAGATATCACAGGATGCATACCTAGTTTAAGGTACAGAGAGCAAATTTGCCGTGGTTTATGCTTATACTGCTGGCAGGCTTGAAATGTTTCCATCCTGATGGAATGATCATGTTGAGTTTATGTGTTGGGGTCCTACATGACTTGTAAAGTGGATGCAAGTTCTCCAGCAATGAGCTCCACACCTGCGAATGGAGTGTGCTTCCCACTGAGCGCTGGCACAGACTGTGCTGCCTGCTAGGACACGAGGTGTCAACATGAAGATCCTAGCAAATTGAACCCCACTCATTCTGTCCTCACATCGCACCAGTTGGAAGTGCAGATACAGCCAAAGTAATAATCTAATAACACAAGTGAACTGGGCTATATCTTTGTACAGAAAGTCTTCATTTTATTCTGGTGAAACTCTAGATCTCGTTGCTCCAAATTTAACTTAAAAGCAGCTATAGGATAAATTGCAGTAATCCTCTCAAAATACTGAGAGGGAACGTTAAGAAGGCACGGGAAAAAAGGAGGAACTCATGTCCATGTCACCTCCTGTAGTGCTGGTATCTATGATTTACATCAATACTGTAGCATCTAGAGTAGAGAATAACTGATTTTTAATTATTCTTGAATTTCAGATTTCTGCCATTTTCTTCATATCATAAAAATGAGAAGTATGACCCATCAATTTGTAGGTCAGGCAAATATGGCCAAGAAACTTACGGAATTAAACACTTCCGAGAAGTACAGCCTAAGAAGTGGGTAGCAGGCAAGGTAAGTCACTGTAAAAATTAAAGAATAGTTTACTTTTTTAGATTGTTATTGTATTAGAACGAGGTGAATTTGGGCCTGATCATAAAATCCAATGGGAATCTTTCTAGCATGTTATAAAAGCACATAGAGCCAATGTGATGAGATGCCAGGCTTCTTTGGCTCTCTTTCTGGTAAGTTCAACTTGAGGAAATTCAACACGTCTCCCACCTATGATTTTTAAAAGCCTGATTAAGTACAGCTTTGGTTATATAAGTTTTTCAAAATTTTGTTCCATGTGTGTTGCCTTTTCTGCTTTAGGAGAGATTGCATATTTGCTCTTCCACATTAAGCTAAACCTTCAGAAAATTATGGCAAGACCTGATCAAAAATAACAAAATATTTTACTGCTTACATTCTCTGGAAGATTCTAAAAAATAGTGAAGAGGCATTTTTATTTTAAGAAAGTCTCATTAAACTGCCTGCTTTCCCAGGAGCATCTCATATATTTTTGGTTTTGTAGTGCTACAAGAGGTAATTTTCCTCAGAACATGTTCGAACATGAGTTTTTGTACTGTTTGCATTACTTCTATTTGTATTAGGTATCATAATCTCATTAAAATTTCCCAGTACAAGAAGGATAATGGACTTGGTAGAGAGTGCAGCACAGAGCCACAAAGATAGCTAGAGACTGGAGCATCCTTTTATGAAGAGAGGCTGAGAGTGCTGGAACTCCTCAGCCTGGAGAAGAGAAGGCTCGAGGGAGATCTTATCAATGTGTATGAGCACCTGATAGGAAGGAATGAAGAAGAGAGAGCCAGGGTCCTCTCAGACTGTGAGAGTGACAGACCAATGGCACACGTTGCCCGAATAGGTTGTGGAGTCTCCATCCTTGGAGACATTCAAAACCCAACTGGACACAGTCCTGGGCAACCTGCTCTAGGTGAGTAGGGGGATTCGAGTAGATGATCTCAAGAGGTCTCTTCCAACCTAAATAATTCTTGGATTTTCTAAGATGTGATTACTTATTTTCCCGAAAGTAACTTAACCTTTGTAAATATATAACAAGTTCAGAGGAATCTTAGTTTGAGAAGAAATATTTTTTTAAAATAATTGTTTCTCAAAACTTCCAGCTTTAAAAATTAGCTCAGAGTAGAATTCTGGTATTTTAGCATACATTAATTAAATCTCATTGTAAATAAAGGCACAAAGATCAACATTAAACAAAAAGATCTGAGTTCGTCTTTCAAATGCAATGAGTGGAAGATGTGACTGGCTGAAGTCCCACTAGTATAAATATGGTATATAAAAAATATCTGAAAGTCTTATTGGTGGTACTTATCTTGTCCTGTAAACTATTCTTTTTCTGGTCCTTAGCAGTTCTTTTTCAGGCTCAGATGATGATATCACGCATATATAATATTATATAAATTATGGGTTCAGCTGAAACAACTAAAGTCACTTGCGATCTTGGACGGATTTCAGCCTAAATCTCTGGAGGTGAACAGCTGTATACATTAACCCAACATGACATATAGCCTTCCAACCCCAATTCTAAATCAATATGAAGCTTCAATTAGGAGCCGCTTACCCAAACAGAGAGATAAGAGGAGAAAAGAGCTATTTATGACCTACTTACTGCTTCAATGGGTCATTATTATCAGAAAAACAAAACAAAAAATGAAACAACTGACCACCACCACCAATAAAAACAACAACAAAAACCAAAAACCGACCAAATCACCTCCATCTCCTCATTATATTTTCATGGCAAAGGTCCTATAGGCAGGCGTGAGGTCATACTTTCATAGCTATTAGAGTTGAAAGAACTCTCCCTTTCATATTTCTAAGCTGTATTAAAGCTTTGTATGTATCAGTGCTTTGAACAAAATTATCCTGTTGTAATGAATCATGAGGCTAAAGGATATGTATCAAAATATCACCAAAAAATCAGATTTTTTGCTTAACCCTTTGCCTGCTAAACACAACCCTCCTTTGAGTTTCCTGTATTTTTGTGGATGCAACTTTTATTACCACCTGAATAGCTGATAACCGTGCCATGATGTATGTTCAGCTTTTGACAGTATTAGACCAGAGAAATATCTCCTATCATTGCTGCTAAGACAAACCACTGTGTAAGTTCTTCCAAGGAGTCAGTTCGGTGGTCAGTGGATCAGTGACCCCTCTGAGCTGCTGAGGTATTATTTGATATTAACTGGTAACAGCTAGCTTTTTTTCAAACTACATGCTAAGAAGTTTCCCTGTATACGTACATGAGCATGTCCTGCTTTTATTTTCCTGAGGTTTTCATGTGTTTATAAGCATGCAGTTTAATTCAAGTCACAAAAAGATTATTATGTAGATTATATAATTACTTTAGAAGCAAAATGAACAACAATGAAAATATTGCCTTGTATTTCTTCTGGAAAGTGAAAGTGTATTAGAATAGACTTCCTCTAAACATAATAATTACCATATCTACGTGAGGAAAAGTTAATAGTTCTTCTTTTCATCTGGCTACAATCTGAAAATTTTTATCTCATTCTGTTTACATTTCAAAGAAGTTTCTGAGTTAGGGAAAATCCGTTATATTCTAATTCTTCATTAAAAATAAACGAGAAACGGAAATACTATACCTCTAGTGAAATTGAATCTAGTGTAAACCACTATAAAAATAAATATGCTTGCATATTTTAAATTTAATATCCTATGTCTAAATACCTTGGAATGCCTTTGATAAAATTTAGTAAGAAGTATCAATACAAAAAATTTACCAGTCGCTATGAATTTAATCTACAATGATAGGTTCCAATGTAGCCGGACAGTCAAGGGATCAAATAGACTAACTATAATCTTTCAGTTGTCAAAACACTCACATATGTTCATATTTACTGAGGCAGAAATGATAGCTTACAGCCTTTAATCGGTATTGGAATTAGTTTGCATATGCATTTTAGAAAACTGACTTTAATGACAGCATTTGATGTTTTCTTATTTGCAAAATTCAGGAAGTGACATTTTAAGATGCTCCTTCCTGATAGATTCTTTCCTCTGATGCCTTATTATAGGTGAATTACAGTACGACTGCATAACTGTTTCATTATTTGCACAGGCATTTTGGCCCTAAACAGAATTTTATTATCTACAAAGCATAAAAATACCCAGTACTGCAAAGAATTAATTTAGAGAACCTAAGCATATTGCACAGAACATAAAGTTGACCTTTACCGTCTACAGCTTTTGGAATGGAGTGGGATGTGGAACACATCATAGATTTAATGTGGCACAACGCTGTCTGCAGAAACTTGGGTGGGACTGTGACTGCCTGCCCATTGCACCCGATGATTGAATCTGCTGTCACCAGCATCCTGATAATAATGAACATTCAGCTTAACGACCGTGATTATGATTATCATAATTGATGTGCAAGTGCAGTGTGTGGGGATCATTACAGCTGAACTGTACAGCAGAGAAACATGCCTTAGTTATGGATAATTTTACTTTTATGCATTGATTGGGATAAAATATGCCTTTCAAGTTCAACAGGCCAGCTTAATATAATTTTAGGAAGATTTCTACATGTATGAATTGATGACGGTGAGCTTCCTGCAAAACAGTCATTCTAGCTGTATGTTTTGTATTGTTTCATTCCATTAATAATGGGAAATAATTAAATAATTAGATGTTGTTGAGTGGAAATCACTTATGGAATACTGCCAGCATTAATCAAATATCAAGTTCAAATATTTCTAATTGTCATGGCCTTTCCTGGGCTAGGAAGAATAGCCCTTGTAATTCACCACTAACACAATTCTGGTTTTGGTGGAGCAGGAGAAACTGGGCTGTAGTCTACACTACTGGCATTTTTGCACTTTATTGTGTAACCATTAGAGTAGGCAATAGTTCCTTATACACATTTTGTCACTTCCATCTTTGTCACCAGAGGCAGAGAATTACAGGTTCGCATTCAGTCAGTGTAGATAAAGGCACAATCAACAGCTTCAGTCCCTTTTGTTGGACAGTGGTTGCCCTCAACTGAGATTATATGAAGTTGCGGAAGTGTTTGTTTAGATTGTGACATGCTATATAACAGATAAAAACCAGTATGTGTATGTATTTTAAGCCAGAGTTTATATAAAAAATGTTACAACATAAGTATAATGCAAAGTAGAGAGTTTCACTGATTTATACTGAGTGTAAAGTTGGATCTTTTCTATGGAAAAAATTCTTGATCTTTGATTTGCTTTCTATCATAAAGAAGATTGCAAGGATCAAATCTCTTTGAATGTCTCAACTGCGTAATTCCTCTCACATGACTTTACATTTGGACTTTCTATAGTGAAAAATAGAATAGCCTTTGTGTCCAGGGAATTTACGCTGTTTTATATAGTCTGATGCCTCTGAAAGTTCAGTCGCCTCTGTGGTTTTCATTGTTGCTCACATTATGGCTCAAGTGTAATCACATCACCAGGTAGGGCCCTGATTTCTAGATACGTGGGAAAAGGTCCATAAGGAGAACCTGATACAGCCTGAAAATGTCAGTTCCTTAGAAAGTAAGTGTGACTCTTCTACACGGCCACAGCCAACCCACTGTTTTCTACATTCTTCTGAAACCACTGTGTCCTGTGTTTCCACAGCAAATTTATATTTGTATAATATTACTGCAGGGGAAAAATAGAGTGGCGAGGGGGCAAGTGGTTTGTTCTGTTTGAAGATTAGTTTCATCACTTGTAGGACCAACAACATATTCACAATAATTGTGTCTAGTGGATGATGCCATTATGTGGCAGAATTGTTTGATGCACTATTCATGCTTTTCCATCCCTTGACTATACTGAATTTCACCTTAACTCCATTTTTCCTATCTTGCAGTGATTGGACTTGAGATAGGTATAATGTATGTGTGAAGCTTTACACTTTTTCTCTTAGCTTATGACTCCATGACGATTTTTGAAAAGAATTTGCTTGCTTTCCTTTCATTTTAATTAGGAAAAAAATATTATGCAAGAATATTTCCTAATACAGTGTGATATTGGCTAATGAATGTGCATCTGTACTATCAGCCTTATTATATGTTTTAAAAATTTCAGGGCCATATTTTCTGGTATGTTTTGTGTCAGAAGTTACTAACATACAATGAGAAGAGCGAGCATGTTTTTTGAATATCAGAATCTTAGTTCCCCAATCCAACTGCAGTGTGTTTTCCTGGGCAATGCAGAGCTGACATAATGTGGCAGCCAGAAGTGACTCTATTGTAGGGGAATTATGAGACGATCTGTAAGAGTTTGCTTGTTACACTGCCAGTTTCCTCATGAGCCATGTCAGGGATAATAAGGGTCGTTGCCAAAGTGAGTTGCACTCCAGCAATCCCTGGCCAATAACATGGCTCCTGTATGATTATTACTGCTGGCATGACTTCATGCATCTATTCAGATGCTACAAATGGACCCTTAGTTTGAGTTATCAACTATCTGTTTCCAAGATAAGGCTGCTTTTTGTCACTTTTCTTCCTATCCTGAGTCCTGCACCAAACCAAATCATTTAAACCCCAGGATCTGGTACTACAACTATACATCCTATCTATCTTTTGGACCCTGTAGGATATATTTTCTGCTCTCAGAACAACCATTGTGAATCAGAATGCTGCTATATCTTCATATGAAAATCAACCTGAGTAATTCCCTGGCTCCACATAGAGTGATTCCCGCAGTGGCTTTACTCTTCAGAGCTGCGAGCTCCTTGGAGCTCAGGCATTTGGTGACCTGGTTAGGCTACAACAAAAGAGCAGTGTTGCCAGTTTAATATCACAGACCAGTTTAATAAGCAAGTGATCTCTGACACTGGGTACCAAAAGATGGCTTAAAGTCACTTTTGCAACTTCTACTTCAGAACTTTTTGCTTTTTATAGTAAATGTCATAATAATATTGTTGAGAAGCAAATCTATTAAAAAAGGTGGGAGTATGTCATATCCAGTAGTGGGAACATCAGCCGTTACCTCTCATTCACTAGAATGAAATATCTCTCATTATATTGTAAGATGCACCCATTCAGTCTTCTAGGAAAGCAAACTGCAATTTCAGCTTTTGACAGCTGACATAACAATTTTTCCAGATTCCATACTGAATTACTGTGTCCTATTTAGAGAAATCAATTTCGTTATGAAGATAGCTTTCAGAGCTCCCATTGGAAAAGTTCTTGAGCCGTAGATTGTTTCCTTTGAGAAAATCTGTAAGATCACCGTTGCTGGGCTTCATTTGAAAACTGCTGCTCTCGATACAATGCAAATGATTATTAACTATCAGCAATCATTCAAATTCTTTTCTTAGTCATAGAAGAAAGGTAAACACTATGATGCAAATTAAAACATACAAAATGTATCCCTGGCTGCTCTCTAACTAAATGCAGAAAACAGCCTGTGGATAACTGGAAGGCTGAAAAGAGAGGCTAGAAAAACATTCTGGTGAAGGTTACTGATGAGTTACAGGGTCCAATTTTGAAGGGACACTACAAAGTAGTGACTGAGAAGAGTCAAACCATTCAGTTATTTGCATAAGAAAAGATACTGTCACCACTCTTCTAATCAAATCCATTCTAGTGGTTATTTGTAAGGGTTTGTCTGCAACTAGTCGAATATTTTATAAAACCTGATTTTCAGTTCTCTAATTTCTCAGCGGGAAAATGCAGTCCCTTGATGATGATCCAAGGCTTTGAAGAATAAATTGATTCGAAAGAGAAAATTAGATGGTACTTATTATACTGTCTAACTAGCAATCCTATGTCATTTGTCTGTTGGATGATAAATGTCTTGCTTTGCCTACCTCCCTCATTTAATAATGTAACTTGTATGTCAGTGGCATAAAAGAAAATCTTGCTTTTTAGTAAGAGCTAACTTTAACCAATATGTATTTGAGGGAGATATATGCACATTTTAACTTTCTAAATTATTCCATTGTATACATTACTTAAACAATTTTAAAGCCTCTTGTTTAATCAGAAACACTTTAGAAACAGTATCTCAACCAATTCCTTCAGTACATTCTTAGAGTACATTACAGCAGCTTGTGGCACAGCTTTTAATGCTCAGTTGAGCTGGAAATGGTAGAGTTTGTAGTTACACCTAATTGATTTTGTTTATATTGGTTTTAGATGTTCACTATTTGGATGTTATTTTGTTTGTTGGAATTGAAAAGCCTCCTGCTAAACTGGGAAGTGCTTGGCCTTTACCTTTGATAGTTTTGGACGGGCTGTTCAGCATTCTTGGAATTAAATAGATTTGGTTATGTGTCTGCCCAACATAATGTATTTCAACTCAATTTAATTTGCCACAATATTGAATTTAAAAGACTATATTTTGAAGTCACTTAATTCTTTATGGAACATATCTGCAAAAGCAAGCTACTTGTTTTTTGCTAATACCCACCTAGACCTTGTTTATGCTGGTTAGATAGAGTTGGAATGAAAGTAACAGAAAGCTTTTCACAGTCCTCTAAGAATTACATGGTCCATATAACTGTTGAAAAAAGCAGGTATGAGAACTGATCCTCAGCACCTAGCATAACCGAAATATATCCATGGAACTAAGCTAGTTTGCATTAGATAAGGATCTGGCCTATGATGAATGTAACCGATATATAGATAAATGTTATTTAGAAATAATGTTCTAGGAAAAATGGTGTTACACATTTTCCCAGAAAAATAAACATTTTTTTAATCTCATCTTCACATGCACATTGCTGTTGAGTTTGCAAATTGAAGTCTAAGATCAGAAGCACATATTCTGATGACTTATTTCAACATGTACAGAATGTTGCATCTGAAAATGATGCCTGAATGACGCTTTGTTACACTGACCCGCTATGATTGAATAGTTGTATAATTTGTAGTGTTATTATCATAGAAATATTTTGGTTGGAAGAGACTCTTAAAATCAAGTCCAACCATAACCTAACTCTAGCACTAAACCATGTTCTTAAGAACCTCACTTATACTTACTAATATTTACAGTTGTTCTGGATGGATTCTCAGAGGTTATGCCAAGTGTATGCCCAAGCTGAGAGAAAGTTTTGATGGTCTCTCCAGAGAGCAAGAGTAGATTATTCTCAGAGTAGTAGGACTTCAGTGCAGTAAAGTGGATTTTAGAGTAATCTACATTTCCTGAATGGGAAAAATCACAGTAAAAGATAGCTTTATGCACGCACATTGGAGTGAATGAGCAACTCTAAGTAATACAGGCTGCTTGATGTCTTAATGGTTTGACGTAAGTAGCTACTGCTTCTTACTTTAAAATTTATATTATGAATCAACTCTGAACTTGTTTTCTCCATTTTAATAAGTAATATGATATTCACTTCGGAATACACTTCAGTGTTTTTTCATTTAATGCGATGAAGAGCTGGTTTCAACATTCCTTTTATTATATAAACTCAGGTTAAAAGGATGCCCCACCATGATACACATAAGAAACTATATTTTTTCTTCTCTTACGGTTTTTGTTGATCTCAGCATAAAATAAGTAGGGAAACTGAAAGGCATATCCACATAAGGAGTTATTTATGAGTAGGTATATTACCATGTGCTAATATTCTATAGAATGAGAGTTATGGAATTATTCGGGAATAACCTTTGCACTTCAAATTCAGACTTCACTTCCATTTAAATAACCTCACAAGCTTTGAGTTAATGCACAGAGGCAATAGCACCTAAAGTAAAGGGGATAAAGACTGTGATGCACACAGTATGTTTCACAACTGTATTGGTTTTGTTTTCCATAATGAGAGTATTTGAGTAAGAATTTACATTTTAACTGTGATAATAGGAACTAATAATATGCCCAGCTAGTAGATTTGATACATGTTAGGATCTCTCATCTGTAGTTGTATGAAGGAGTGACAGCATAAGTGGTAAGCACTTATTATTAGTCACGGAATACTCTCCCCTATTAAAGCATAACTTGTTAGGTATGAGAGTCTCAAACTTAGAGGAAAAAAATAGAGAAAGAGAAACAATAAAAACATTGCATGTTAGCAGACTTTGTACACTAATGCGAAGCTGCTTGATTAAGCAGTGTAGTGTCAACCATGTCTTTCTTCTAATGCTAAAAGTAATGCACAGAGACAGAGTGACAATCAGAGTACAGCCTCCCATCAGCTGTAATTAATCTTTTAGTTAGCAGAGACTAGAAAAGCTTCTCATCAGCCTCTTCTGAAGTCTGAGGCACCCTGGTTTTTGATGTTTGCATTCTGAGTAAAATTGTCCCCACCAGTTCTAACAAATTGAAACACCAGGCTAATTATGGCAGCTAATGAAGTGTGTGGAATGGTCACAGCTTGTCGTGAAACTGTTCCTTCAGCTCAGATTAGAGTTTCATCAATCACTTTTTTAAACTGATCCAGAATTGCTTCTGCCCAGTGCTTGGCATTTTTAATGCTGTTTCTGTAATTGGTTTTTTCCCCAAAGCTTAGGCTATTTTTTGAAATATTACATTCTCAGGACAGGACTTACAAACTCCAGTTTATAAAAAAACATTTCATTATCACCTCTATCAGCTGATCAAGTGCTAGAAAGCTAATAAAAGAAGCACAAATATAAAATTTGATATATTGCTTTTAATCCAGCTAAAGGTAGCAATAAAGCATATACACATATATGTATATGAATCATTATTACTGTGGGCTGGATGTATACTGCAATCTCATGAGACATGGTTTGAGGGCTGGATGGTTCAAATCCCACTGAAGGACCTAAATGAAATGAATGAGTCTTAGCTTATTTCCTAGTGGATTGTGGTCCTCCATATATCACTCAAAGACTTTGGCATGATTTGTAGTTTTTGCAGATGCCCAAGCCTTTGGCAGGAGGAAGACCAAAATGCGTTGCTATTTAAAGGATTTCCACACTTCAGGTCAAATCCAAAGTCTTCAGAGAAGCATGGGAAACTTTACAGTATAACTTATATTGCTGCTACACTGTCAATGAATAAATTAGCATATAAAACATTGTGAAAATTCCTGGTTCCTATTCATTTATAAGATATAATGGTACCCAGCTATACATCGAAAGTTCTGCATAGCCATTAAGGGCATGGATGTAAAGAAAGTCTAAGGCTAAATTCTTTCCTCAACATAGACAACTGAGTGTAGAATTTAGTTTGGAAGTTATCCAACTGAAAAATGAAATAAGCTTTTGCTTACATACTACCATAGAATACGCTTGCAAAACTTGTTACATTTAGTATGTATAACATGTTTTCATGTCAGAAGCAAGACAGCACGATTCTAGTTCTTGAAGTGTTCAGCAATCTATTTTTAAATATGTGCTTATACGTGTAATCCATTTCAGTTTTCTGAACACTATTGAATCTGAAATAAGGCTTGGCTATATACTGTTCCACTCCCTGAAGTTTCTTAATCAGCAGCAGTTTGACAGAACTATCTTCATGTCAATGCCAAAACAAATCTGTGGCACCTGAGTGAATAGTCAGTGTTGCTAATGCTGTTCCTGAACTGGATCAAAGAACTGGTGGATTTATATAGGAGAAGAAGTGCCACTGAAAAATGAAGAAAAACATGACACACAAATAAGAGTTGTTATACATGAATAAATACAGACTGAAAAAATAGCAATAGGTATTAGCCGAAGAGCTATTTTTCCAGTTTTATTGATTAGTGAGAGCATTTTTGAACCCTGGATAGCAGATAAGCAGGCTTTCTAGTGTTAGCTGACCTTCAGAGTAAGCTGTCTATGAAAGGAGAAAGGCCTTTTCCTGTCTGATCATTTTGATCTCTTCTGAAAGTAGCTTACATTTACAAATGACAAAAACTGTTCTTCTCTTTAGCTTCCATCACTGCTAGGGCAAATTGCTGACTCACATTTAGCAAGCTGCCCACCAGGATCCCCAGGTCCTCTTCTGTAGAGCTGCTACCCAGCCTGTTAGCCTCCAGCCTGCTTTGTTCCTGGGGTTAGACTGTGGCAGGTGCATTTGTCCAGACTGTATTTTGTGAGGATCTCTCAGGCCATTCCTCTAGCCTATCTACATCACTTTGAATGATAGCCCTCAAGTGTATTGATGGCACCAATTTGTTTGGTGTTGTCCATGAACCTGCTGAGAGTGCATTGCATCTCCACCTCCAGGTCACTGATGAAGATATTAAACAAGATATGTCCCTAGATAGTACCTGAGGAAACATGTTTGTACCCAGGTTCCAGTTCGAGTACAAACTAGTCATTGCTACCCTTTGAACCTGATACTCCAGACAGTTATTACAGCTATTAGTCTGCACTTCCAGGCTATAATTCACCAACTTCGTTAAAAGGATTCTCTGGGAGATTGTGTTGAAAGCCTTGCTAACGCTCAGCTAGGCAGCACCCACTGTTCTCCTTTGATCTGCATATCTAGTCATTTCATGACAGAAAGCAATCAGGTTTTAGAAAAATGTTTAACAATGTTAAAACAGATGAAATCTAACTGGAGTACTGTTTTTGCTGCATATGCCAAATACAGTGCAATTAATGTGCTTTATTTATTTTTTTATTGATTCTAAATGATTACAACTTTTTTTGTTTATGTGTTTGTTTGTTTTTAATCAGATACAACTTAACCTGATAAGATAAAAATATTTTCAGTTAAGGATTTCAGCTCAGAATTTTTCCTCCTTAACTCCTGGTGGCATGATTTTGGCAAGTTGGAGATGGTTGCAACTTGATCTTGGCAGGTTAAACATTTTTTGGCTTTAGTCCAGCAGGTTAAAAGTGGTTCTGAGTTTGTCTTGGCAGTCAACACTTCACTCTGGCTTATTTTCAGCTGGAAAGAGAATGTTGTGGTTGAACAGATTAGACAATGAAGGGGGCATCTTATAAATGGCATAAGTTACTTATCGCTAAGTGCATTATTTCTAATACAAGCCCTGTTGCTAGCAGAGTGTCTGTGATGGACAGGACAAGGAGTTAGTTTAAAAATACAAGTACTACAATAAAAATATATGTCCTTTACTTTTCATCAGATGCTTTTAAGTCTCTATTTTTTTTCTATAAACAGGAATGTAGTCTTAGGCATGGTTCCACCTGAGATTTAATAACTTATATAACTCTTTTATGATTACTCAGTGTGTTTTAATACTCAACAATGTTATTTATAAATCTTAAATAAATTCAGATGAACATGTACTTCCCTCTTCAAAAATATTTTGTTAAACTACCCTGCAAGTAGCAGACATTTGCATGACAATAGCAAATAAACACCTCTTGGGATTTTGAATACCTACTAAAGTATTTCAACTGCGCATTTGTTTTTTAGTCCAAATTCAGTAAAGTTCAAGGGTATCCACCTATGAAATGGCTTGTGGAGAAATTCACATTGGTTTCTTAATTTAATTTACTTGTAAAAAATGGCTACCTTAGTTGAAAAAATAAAATATTATCTATGGCAATTTTGCTTCAAATACAGACATTTGAAACAGAATTTGGGTGCTGTTGTTTCATAACACTGACTAAAGTATATTACAATATGCACTGTGGCAAACTATTTTAGTATTGATGATGTCTTTGAATATGTCTAAAAGTATCTACATAAAGGTGATTTATTCTTCAGTAGATCTGCTTTACACACATAAATAAATTAATTATCTGAACAGTTACTTATAAAGGAGAATATATTTCTTTGTAAAGCATTACAAAACTAGCACATGTTTGGGAGGAAGGACCAGACAGTGTCTGGCTTGTAGATCATCAATAAATGGAATAAATGAACTTAGAGGATACAGCTGGGAATTCCACCCTTCCTTCCCCTTGGGAAGCCACAACGACTGCAGGGTACTAAGTACATGTAATGATTGCAAATTTGGACCACAAATTTCATTGCTGGTTGTATTACACATTACAAAAAGAACAGGCTAGTTTCAGATCCCAGGTTAATTTTAGAGAGGCAATACTTACAAGAAAAAGTAATTCACTGGGCTAAATCCTTCTCCATTTTTTCTTTGTCCTTCCTTGCACAAAACTTCCATCAAAGACAAGAGATAATTTGCCTTTGCTTGTCAGAAAGTGCTGTAAGGGTCGACACATTTGTAATCCTTAATGAACACAGCTATTGCAAAATATCTGATTTGTTTTGAAATATTTGTGCTTTCCTTGTAGAATGGCTCAAACTATTGAATTCTCAAAAGCATCAGGATTTTCTGTCATGTCGTAGCTTAATTTGTACAGCTATGGAAGGGTACAGTGAGATATGGTTTTAGTCCTTGGTCCAAACTGCTTCTAACCATGTAGGAGCAGAAACAGGGTCTTTTCAAAGCCAGAACACATCCTCTCCTACCTTGCACAGATGAGGACAAGAAGTTTTAGAACTTGACTTGTGTTAGCCAGTTATCTCCAGTTGTCTCCAAAACACAAACTAGCACAACTTACCTGCTGAGCTAAGATAGCAAACTTCAGTGAGCACAGTGAGCCACTTACAGTCCAGGAGGTTCCTCCAGTGCATTGATGATAACTTCCTGATGCAAATGGTGGATGAGCCAACTTAGGAGAGCAGTGCTGCTGGATCTCATCCTCGCTAACAAGGAGGGTCTGGTTGAAGCGGTAAAGGTTGAGGGCTGCCTTGGCTGCAGCGGCCATGAGATGGTGGAGTTCAGGATCTCGTGTGACAGAAACAGAATAGCAAGCAGAATTGCAACCCTGGACTTCAGTAGGGCCAACTTTGGCCTTTTCAAGCAATTGGTAGGGGAAATCCCGTGGGAAAGGGTACTTGAAGGTGAAGGGGCCCAAGATAGTTGGTGAGCATTCAGGGACTCCTTCTTCCAAGCTCAAGATCAGAGCATCCTGACATGTAGGAAGTGAAGGAAGGGAGCCAGGAGACCTGCTTGGTTAAACAAGGAACTGCTGGGTAAGCTCAAGTGGAAGAGGAGAGTTTACAGATCATGGGAGGAGGGGCTGGCCACTTGGGAAGAATATAAGGCTGTTGTCAGAGGATGTAGGGAGGCAACTAGGAAAGCGAAGGCCTTAGAATTAAACCTTGTGAGAGGGGTCAAGGACAACAGAAAGAGCTTTTTCAAATACATGACAGATAAAACTAACACATGAGGCAATGTAGGCCCACTGATGAATGGGGTGGGTGCCCTGGTGACAGGAGATACAGAAAAGGCAGAGCTACTGAATGCCTTCTTTGTCTCTGTCTACTCTGCCAGAGGCTGTCCTGAGGAGCCCCGTACCCCTGAGGCCCCAGAGGAAGGCAGGGCAATGGAGGAGTTTGCCTTGGTTGATGAGGACTGAGTTAGGGACCAGTTAAGCAATCTGGACATCCATAAATCCATGAGTCCAGATGAGATGCATCCGTGGGTGCTGAGGAAGCTGGCTGAAGTCATTGCTAGGCCACTCCATCATCTTTGGTAAGTCGTGGGAAACAGGAGAGGTGCCTGAGGACTGGAGGAAAGCAAATGTCACTCCAGTCTTCAAAAAGGGCCAGAAGGAGGACCCGGATAACTGTAGACTGGTCGGTCAGCCTCACCTCTATCCCTGGAAAGGTGATGGAAGAACTTATCCTTGGCACCATCTCGAAGTGTATCAAGGATAATAGGGTCATTAGGGGCAGTCAACATGGCTTCACCAAGGGGAAGTTGTGCTTAACCAACCTCATAGCCTTTTATGAGGACATAACCAGGCGGATAGATGATGGTAAAGCAGTGGATGTGGTCTATCTTGATTTCAGTAAAGCATTTGGCACAGTCTCCCACAACATCCTCGCAGCTAAACTGAGGTAGTATGTTCTGGACAATCGGGTAGTGAGGTGGACCATGAACTGGCTGAAAGAAAGAAGCCATAGAGTTGTGGTCAATGGGACAGAGTCTAGTTGGAGGCCTGTATCCAGTGGAGTCCCTCAAGGGTCGGTACTGAGACCAGTACTATTCAATATATTCATCAATGACTTGGATGAGGGACTAGAGTGCACTGTCAGCAAGTTTGCTGATGGCACCAAACTGGGAGGAGTGGCTGACATGCCAGAAGGCTGTGCTCCCATCCAGAGACCTGGACAGGCTGGAGAGTTGGGTGGGGAAAAATTTAATGAAATATAACAAGGGCAAGTGCAGAGTCTTGCATCTGGGCAGGAACAACCCCAGGTTCCAGTATAAGTTGGGGAATGACCTGTTGGAGAGCAGTGTAGGGGAAAGGGACCTGGGGGTCCTGGTGGACACCAGGATGACCATGAGCCAGCACTGTGCCCTTGTGGCCAAGAAGGCCAATGGCATCCTGGGGTGTATTAGAAAGGGGGTGGTTAGTAGGTGGAGAGAGGTTCTCCTCCCCCTCTACTCTGCCCTGGTGAGACCTCATCTGGAATATTGTGTCCAGTTCTGGGCCCCTCAGTTCCAGAAGGACAGGGAACTGCTGGAGAGAGTCCAGTGCAGGGCAACGAAGATGATGGAGGGAGTGGAGCATCTCCTGTATGAGGAAAGGCTGAGGGAGCTGGGGCTCTTTAGCTTGGAGAAGAGACTGAGGGGTGACCTCATTAATGTTAATAAATATATAAAGGTGAGTGTCAGGAGGATGGACCCAGGCTCTTCTTGGTGACAACTAATGATAGGACAAGGGGCAATGGTTACAAACTGGAACACAGGATGTTCCACTTAAATTTGAGAAGAAACTTCTTCTCAGTGAGGATGACAGAGCCTGGAACAGGCTGCCCAGGGAGGTTGTGGATTCTCCTTCTCTGGAGACATTCAAAACCCGCCTGGACGCCTTCCTGTGTAACCTCATCTGGGTGTTCCTGCTCCGGCAGGGGGATTGAACTAAATGGTCTTTTGAGGTCCCTTCCAATCCCTAACATTCTGTGACTCTATGATGAGCAGCAGAACACTTCCTTCTCAGAAAAGTAGAGAAAGGGATGAATAGAGTCATAATTTCCATGATTGGCTGTCACGGAGGAGCACAGACGGCTGTGCTGCTCGTACTGGACACATCATGCTGGACGTATCTAAACCTGTGTGATTATCAGATCAGGTTTTTCAAATTCATGAACCATAATTAGCAATATTTCATAGCTTCTAGCAAGCACTGTTTGTGTTTAGTTTTCTCATTTAAAATTCCAAAAGATGAAATGTGTAAAAGTCAGTGATATTTATAAATCTGCATGAAAATTTAAATGTAATAATAATGAAATGTTTGTTGTATAAACTAAATAGCAATTAATGTTTTCTCTTTCTGTTTGGAAGATAAGATATTAAAACAGTGTAGTTAGATTTCCTACTGTGAACATAATTTTCTGACTTTTTTTTTTACAATGCATAATCATGTCAATGGAAGACTAAAACTAATGAGTAGAATAAGCTTGTCTGATGTTAGCATAACACAGAAGGTTATAAAGTTGCCTTTTATGGTGGCTATACAATATCATTTTATTTTAAGATCTAATAGCAAGTTGATTCAAAGGGTAAGACTTGCACTTACAAAGTTATAAAAGCAAGTAGAAAATGGCCTTCTACCATAGTCACCCAGTCTTTTTAAATCAAAGAGTTTTATTGTTGTTGATGATCTTTGCATTTGCAGAAGGTAATTAGGGAATGATTTAGACATCACACTCAGAGCCCTCAAGCTTGTCGAGAAGAATCATAAACTTAATTTAGAAAAAAAACCAAAACAACAACAAAGCAGGCAGTTTAGAGTTTAGGAGGGAAATTGCAGAGAACAGAGGGAAACAGCATCTTAACATTTTATATCAGTTTGACCACCACTGTGTTGATCCACAATATGGAGAAGCTCATAAAGTCTTTGTGGAAGTACAGGTTTTTTCATTGCGCTTACTCACAAGAGCAAGATTCAGAGGGTTTTGAGTTGGTAGCAGTAGTAGATAGTTGAAAGAGGAGGTAGATGATGGCTCCTAGTTCTCCTCCTCTGCATTGCACTGGAAAGCTGAAGATGGACAGGCGTCATTCAACCCCCTTTATCCCAGCAGTGGTCACTTGCCCACGGTGATGCAGGGAGCTCTGGTCAGGCACGCTTTTCCCTGGAAGTCAATACCTCTGCACTGACACAATGAGCTCCAGTGCCCAAGGCATGATCCAGGCTTTCGTTATTATCTCTTTTTTGAGAGGGGCTGGTTGACCCAATTGGTTAACACATTAGCTTTTCAATTTTATAGCCTTAAGTCACAGAAGACCTCTTCCTCATTTTTTTTGGATATTTCTCCACAGTGGTAAGCAAAATTGGCAGTCTGTGCCCACCAGCCACACAAACAATATTACGCCAAACAACTGTGTCCTGAACTTTATGGCTAATTAGCTGTTGAAACTATGCCCAAGAAATAGGTTCTGTTGCCCATGGGAAGAAGGGTAGCCGTTATTAATGTCCCAGCTCATCTCTCTCAATAGGTCTTATGAGCAGTGCTGCTTAAAGAGACTAAATGTACAACAGGGAATTAAAAATTATAGTGCCCCTTTCACTGACTGAAATATTGTAAACTTGTTTCACTGGGGCCAGGATTGGTGTCAATGTACTTTGTGTGAAAAGTGCAATAGAAGCATTAGTATTTGACAGCCCTGGTTGAAATAAGTGAAATTAATGGAGCTCTTTTCATATACGACAAGGCCATGGCACCCCTTTCATGCTGCTTACAGACAGAGAAAAGTCAATACTTTTTTATTACTTGATGCTGACCTACATTCTGCACTACAAGTGCCAGGCCCACTAATTGGTTTCAGTTGTGAGAAGAGTTTGCCCCAAAGAAACACTGGAGCAGATAAATCAATCTTTTTTAGGGTAGCTTAGTGGGTTTTGAGCACTTGAAATGATATTTGTGTTGTATTGACAGAATGGGTGGTTACACTCATTTTGTCATGTCAGAAGGCCCTGTACTAGTTGGAAGTATTGTTAACCAGTATCGATACATTGGCTAAGAATAAAAGTTAGCTGGACCAATATTTTACTTGTTTAAGAGCTTGCCATTTCTGGTTTGCTTCCTTGTGAGAGACCTCTGTGACTATTAACAGGTCAGGAAGCTTACTATGACAGCTCAATTTGAAACTCTAATTTTACTATTACAAGCATTAGGATCATTGGGAATACTTAGATATGACCACTTACTATTAAACAAAGTGGGTTGTGGACTGTGGCTGTACAGTGGCACTTGGCAGTACTGCCTGTTTTACAAATGTATTGTGTTCACGAGCCGTGTCCCAGCCTTGTGGGGAAACCAAGATTGCTCTCAGGCTTACCTTGCACTAAGGACCTAACTACTGCATGGACATTTATGCAGAATTTCCCATTGCATCCTCTGAAGTCTTGATATGTACTTGTTGATTCCAAGCTAAAGGAAAGTGAGTTTTATTCCCTGTTTTTACTATTAAATAGCATGAAGATAAAATTAGGATTCTAGCAACTGTACCCACTTTTCAGTTATTCCTTCTGCTATTGATTCTTCTCAACAGATATAATTCCAGCACTTTGAAAATTTTTCTGAGATCCAAACCTTTCATGGTTTGGTTTACCTTTCGCATAGCAGATGGTGCCATTGTTAACATCATGCAATTGTTAACATCATGCAATTCTATAGTGTCTTCAGTATTGTTAGATTGGCTCAGAAGAGGACTCAGTGCTCTGAATCGCCACTATAGGCGGAAGTTATAGAATTTATCTTTGAAACACCTTCACATGCTGCTTCTCCTAACCTGTGAAGGAAATCTGCATATATCGTTCCAAGTTTATTGTGTGCTTGCCAGCTTCATAATAGTTACCAACTTGATAAATTTGCTGTCGGAAATTACCCAAAGTGTGCCTGCAGGAGCTGACAATAAATGGTCATACTTTCTGGTCTTAAAATCTGTGAGTAGATATGCTGCTGCTGTTTGCCTATTGTTGCTTTGGTCTGAAGCAGCTGACTTCCTACTTTATTAAATTTCCAAGAAGATACTTAATTGTAATTCATATATCATTCCAAAGTGCATTTTTATATTACAGGGAATTGTACAGTACTCTCAAAATTGTTTGGAAAGAAACACTATTAGTGTGCATTTATCACTAGAATATGAGGGAATGCATTTTCAAAAGCCTTTGAGGTGATAGGTAGGTCTACAAGGTCTTGTTGGTTTGCCAATGTTATTTGTAGTTGTTCTCCAATATAAAATCTCTTTAGAATTTGCTTTAAATAATAACATTCCAAACATAAACTATGTGAGCATTTAGCAAATCTAATCTATGATGTTGGAGTGTGTTGATTGAGACAAATATTTGGTGACTTTATGTCACCTTTTTTGACTCCATTGTTTAGAACTGATGAGCACACATGACAGTCAAGGAGTCAAATGTATTGAAAGGGTTCCTAGGTCTTGTTAAGCTCTGTCAGTTGAACTTGAGTCACTTAAAATTTACTAGAGTGAAAGGAGTCAAAGCTCGACAGGTTTAAAAAGAAAGTAGTGTATTGACTTCATTTGGGAATCTAAAAATACATCTTGGTCCTGAGAAATACAGGCCTCTGATGCTGAGAATTATATGACGTGATTTAAGAATGCATTGTGGAAAAATTCCATAAAGCTCAGCTCTGTGCTCTTATGTTCCTGAGGCTGCAAAACCATAGGGTCTATCTCACCAAGATGTAGGAATTCATATTTGTAAGCTAATTCATTCCAGCTACCAACAATGAGGGACTGGTGGTGAAAATAATTTTGAAGAAGACTGTTTTTCTCCACTCACAACTTTTACTCTTGCAGCTTCAAAAGGATTATCTACATAACTTCATAACTTTCGTGCCATGTAGCAATCAGCTTCAACTCAAGATGATCCTGGCAGTCTACCAGGATCAGCCAGCAGTGCATTGCAGTGCTTCACTGCACAATTTGAACCCACAATTCACCATCAAATTAGAGAGACATGAGAATGTGGTTTCCAATTCCATCCCCTTTATGCTGCTACAATGATACAATGGGACAGACTCTTCTAAGCGCTGTGAGGTAGATCTTGCAAGGCCAAGTGGTAATTTCAGGTCTTACTTTCTCCCACTGCTGAAACCTGATGAAAATCTGCATCTGCAAATACAGAAATGGCTGGGCTTCTTTTCCTAAAAAGATATTTCTATTTTATACATATGCCGTGCAGCATTTATCTAATATACATTCTAAACTTCTTTAATTAGTCTAACTGTGAAGCGAGCAGCACTTTTATTTATCCATCAGACTGTGTGATGTTTCCTAAATGTGGTCAACTACAACTGCTGTCGTCATAATCGGAGCCAGTTGTTTAAATGCTCAGTTGTGAGCATCTAGTGAAATAGCTTTAAATAACAAGATAAACAGTACAGCTGCCAACCCAAAGTAATCTTACACTGAGGGGGCGTGTGGCACAGAAAATTTCCTCTTTGTCATTTTGATTTGAGTTTGAAGCTGGACCTGGGCTTAGTTCCAGCTCAAAAAACGGTTCACTTCAAAAGCTCCTAAATCGTCCCAAGGAGCTAATTTTGGCAGCCAATTGTTTTTGTTTGGCCAGGCATCCTAATGGCAAAAGCCGTCTGCTCCAGCAAATGAAGGCTTCTTCAATGCTCAGCCTTACCATTCCTGATTTTATCCTGATGCGGGGGGTGTACACCTTTTACCGTTTTCCCTGTCTCACCCAAAGTTTACTGCTTTTGTGTTAAAATATACCTGTCTTTCATGTAAATAAAAATATACTTCATATTTTCAAAACAAAGGATTCTGCTCTTAATTACTGCTTAATCCTAAATTATGGCTGTATTATGTGCTTGCTTTCTCAGCAACTAGAGCTGTAGTTTTTTCTGTTCCCGTGAACAATGTTAGGATGGTGGATTTACTGAATTAAATATAACTAGTTTCACTTTAGAAGGAAACTATTTGCAGTTATGTTGGAGTTGTAATAATATTTATTATAATAATTATATGGACAACTTTTCTGCAGTAAGAAGGTGCTTGTGATGCCAAACACACAGTGAAAATTAAAATACTATGCCATTCTTACAGTATAATATAAAAATATGCAAATGGAATGTTGGATAAGAAATTGTGTGTTACAAGGCATAGAGAAACATTAAAAACTAAATCTTGTGAACAGTTAAGAATGGAGCAGTACTCACTTTCAACACCACAAAGGGAATATTTCATTTTGAATGTACCTGTCTACCTTGCTATTTCAAAATTCATGCACCAGAATGTTGAAGGAATCATAGCAAATAGCTTTAAGTATGAGAAGTAAGAAATGATATGGTCACAGTTTGGCAGTACACAGTGCAGATGAAACTCAGGTGGGCTGTGTCAGTGTTTGCATGAAGCTTATCAGAATTCAGAATTGCTTTGTCTGTTTATGGAGATTAAACTGAACTATGGTCTGTGAAGTAGTCAAATCTAAATTATCCAGGGAATTATAATTCTGCTTCACGTCATTTTTTCAGAAAAAAAAATAGTTTTCATTCTGGTTTTGAGAGAAAACCAGACCTTTCAAATTGTGAAACGTGTTGAAAAGGTAAAAATTTTAGCTTTTTTTTCCACTCATGGCCTCACACATTTTATGAAGACATTTCCAGGTGCTTTCTCAGAACATCGCGTTGACAATAGGAAAGAGTAGAAAGTGTTCAGACCAACTTCTTTCTTAAAAATTCATCATCAGAAAGCTGATAATTCAACTCTGGCTTGTTACTTTTGGAAAGGGAAAACAATTCTAATGCAAAACAAATATTTTGTGTTGCTGATACTATTCCCAGTATTTCAAGGTCAAATAAAATAATATTATCAAGAATGATTTAAAACCTTGATCTTAAACACCATGGACTTGCTAATCATTTACCACTAGCACTCATTAGTAAGTAGCTAAATCGAAATATTGTTTAGAATACTTAGGTTATTTTACTTGTTTTTTTGGCTGTATTTACATTGCATTCTTAAGGCACAGGTTCACTTGCATTTCTCTTATTCAATTTAGATTTGTAAGCATTTGTGTTTTTTTAAAAAAATGAGTGTAATAACCAAGAACTTTTCCTGGAAAAAAATGTGTTCAGGAATCACCTTGCATGTATTTTTATCTACCAGAGCTCTTAATCAATTTGTTGCCACTAATACTTATTTAAGATATTCATTTTTTTACTATTTCTCATGGAGCTGATTTAGTATCCATATTTTAATGTTAACCAAGGTAGAAGATTTAAAATATTGCAAAGATATTTTGGTGTCTTTAACTTACCTGGTTGCCAGGGAGGAGAATAAAATTTTGTATATGATGATTTGCAAAAGACTCTAAAATCTAGTTTTAAGAGCAGGAAATTATTGCAGTGCCTATAGTGACTTAGAGTTGAAATACATATTTACTTACAATAAAATAATTCAATTCTTGTGCTCTTCTTCAAAGTCATGTATCTATAATGTAAAAATGTATGTTTCATATACATTATTTTGCATAATTTGCATTTTAACTCATATAATGAAATGGAACTAGAAGACAATATTCAAAACTCTAAAATACCTTAAAAAAAAAAAGCTAAAACCATGAAAGCCAAACTAAACACTTTTTTTTGTCTTTCTTATTTCTTTAGGACTTTCAAACAGTGTCACCATCAATCGTTCTCTTCGAAAAATTTGGAAAAACGTATTCCAGAACTGGGCAAATAGTGTAATTGTCCTGTAAACTTCACAGTATAAGACACCTGATAAGTAATCAATAAATGTATTTCAGCATATGCACGGTGCTGTGTTGACTGAATGTCCCATGAAGTACTCTTTCTGCAAAGTGAGGTAAACTATGTCCGAAATAGCGTTAGTTGATTTTGCGTGATCTTTAAGCAATAAAGTTTCCAGCACAATTTTTTTTTCAGTTTTGCCCAAAAAAAGTTATTATCATAGGAACATGTTTTCTGAAATTGCTATATTTTATTTGATGTAAATCCTTTAGAATACAAACCCAGAGTAATCAAGTAAAAGACCTGGAATCACATTGTATTTATTACAGATTTGTAAGTGAGGTTAACACTGAAAAAAGAAAAAATTTCAAAGTTACATCTCTTGGTTTTTTTTCTCACAACTGTAAATGTATTAATATGTTGTTCATAATTTTCAGAGTTAGTATACATCCTTTATGAATACTGTTCCATGTCTTCAGAAGGAGATGACAGGCTTTTTATATGGAAGACACTATTTTAAATCCTTTTAGCTCTTCTGTGACTGATAAAACAAGTGTTGAAAAAATAAAGTTCGAACAACCTATACACCTTATCGACTTTTCCACATCCACTTAATTTTCTTTATCAATAGCTGTGTGTTTACTCCTAGTGCCATGCTAAGGAAACTGATATGTGGGAACATAATCAGGTGATGCTTGGCAAAGAAGGACACATTTGAACACACAAAACCGATATTTGTTTGCTGGGTTCACATGCATGCAATCCTGCAAAATACTGAGCATCTCGAGAGCCCATTAACTTCAAAAGACTCAAAGAATATGGCATCATGAAAGACTTCAGCATTTCTTAAGAGCAATTCATAAGCTAATTCTTATGTGGGTGAATTTTTACAGGAGTTTTATGCTCTAGGATACCGTGTTTGCTTTTCATATCTATGACTATATATCAAATATATCTCTTTACAATATTCAAATCAGTTACTCGATGGTAGGCTCTTTATTACTGAAATTTGTTATGTGATTCCTTTGTCCCCTACGAATGTGAAGAAAGCCTCCATGAGATGTCTGTTTGTATGAATACTTTCTGAACGAGGACTCAGAAATTTCACTTCTGCAGGTTTTCAGCTGTCAGCTGAAAAAAAGTTTTACCACTGTCATACACAAGAGCAAAAGCACTTTCAGTGCCATCACGGTAGGTTACGAGTGCAGGCACTGGGCTGTAGTATTGCTACTTTTTGTACTTTGGCTGAGTCGCCCCGACAAGATTTAATCTGACCAAATGTATCAGAGTGCTTTAGATGTTTGTGGAAGGGATTGAACATGAGACACTTGTGCAAAACTGTTGATGAATAAAGATGCCACAGTAATTTTTAGATGTGAGAGCTATCTATTTGATTGCTTCAGCTTTAAGGTAGTTCATCACAGTAATTCACCCTATGTTGCCTCTTTAACTTCATACCACTGTTTCCCATCAGTCCGATTAGAAATGGCAATACCTTTATCAGATTAATCTTTCTTTCTCTCTCTTCCTTTCAGTATTTCTGACCCCAGGACAAAACAAAGCCTACCATGCTGACCAGCACTGTCAGCAGTGCTCATACCTAAGAGTCTGAAGCACAGATGGACGTTAAAACCAACAAGTATAATTTTAACTGATTGATACAAACACACTTTTCCACTTCTTAAGAAAAAAACAAACCAAACCAAACCAAAACTTTTTTATTCTAATCAGCTAGCTACTTCCCAGAAACCTTCTTACAAAACCAGGTCTGTTCATTTTATTAGATAAATAAACACCCACAAAATTAATGAAGCAGCAATCATATTACCTGCCAGGTTTGGGTTTGGGGGTTCTCTTGCCCATTAGATTTCATAGGGAATCCAATACTTTTCTTTGACTGAAGTTCACATAGAATTTATGTCATTCATGGGCATATAACATCCAAACTATTTTGTGTGGCCACACTACAATCCCAGAATCCTTTAATTTCTGTTTCAGTACACTCAGCACTTATTCTGTACATTTATACAAACCATTCAATAGTTATTGTAGGGGGACCTCTACCAATTCTTCCATTATGTAGAGACTTTTTTATTTCTGTCACTCTCTTAAACTGCATATAGACATGCATAGCAAGTTAACAGAAGATTAGCTTGAAGATATTTATAAGTATAAAAGCATACCAATCTATGGAACTTTAGATAGATCTTGACTTTTTTTTTTTTTAACTGTCGTCCAGATGCTTGCACACTCTGGAAAGTCTTGTGAGCATGGGCTTGAGAACCTGCCCCTACTTTTTTCTACATATGGATGAGGCTGATAGAGAAAACTCCCAATATTAAAAAGAACAGCTAGTAATAATTTAAGAACACAGACTTGGGATATCTTCATCATGTTGGACTCCCTTGATTATAAAAGAAGCTCAGAATACATAATATAGCACAGTAGGTTTTTATTATGTAGAGGAATTGGACATCATGAATGATTTAAAAGTAATTTGGAAGGGAATGCTAGCACAGTATATAGGAAAGAAGATAAAAGATAAATTTTAGCCCTGGGGTGGACCTAATTTCTGTGGCTCTGGAACAAACTATCACTTCCATTTGGGAACCCTCTGCAGCAAGCAAGTGAAAGTGCTTTTCTGGCAAAGAAAGTTTTGCTTTGCTCTTGTTTAAATCGAAATATTTGCATGTAGCAAACTTACAGTTTTTATCTAAAACCAATCAAAGCTATAATTTTGATATTTGCTACAATAATATAGTGAAGAAGTAAGGATTTTTATGATATCATTATGTAACCATTCTATCAATATAAACACTAAGTGATTGTGTTAGTGATTTTCCTTTACTCCTATTTATCTTTCTTATTGATATAGTTTACCATATCACTTTTAATTATAAAATTACTTTTTGAAATATATTTTTAATGTTTTCTTTATTGTAGGTTTTTCTTATTAATAAAATAGATTTTTTTAATAACATTCCACTGCTGAACAGTGTGTACTTTAGAGAAGATTTTTCCATGTTATAGGGGATATTACAATCTGTTCTCACAGTACAAAATCTTAACAACACAGAATGGGTATAGATAGAGGCACCGGCAAAGGAATAGTCTGAGAATTTGAAATGGACTCATGGATCTTGATGAGACTGGAAGATATGTGGCCTCTTAGAAATGTAGTTGGCTATGACATTTAGCAAACTACTCACAGCAGTATCTAAAAATTGGAAAGAATCACTGTGATGCCAGAGAAACAGACAAATATAAGAGGCTGTATATCAGTCTTCAGCAAAAGAAGCGTAGTTAACTCTAATTGCCCCATAAAATGTATTTCAGTCAATTGTAGTTGAACAAATGTGAATAGTAAAACATATATAGCCAAACTATACCAAAGCAACCTGGTTGTTGTTTTCTGCAATAACAAAATATGTCCTACAGTGCGCAGCAAGACATGCACAGTCCTTTTCAGCCACAGAAACACAAGTATCTTTTTGTGATTTGGACTGATTTAGTCCATGTGTACAGAGGAAAAAAAGTTATAGTTGGGCTTTTTCATACTGCATGGCTGAAGAGGCTTATCATGTACCTTTAGGAAGCAGCACTTACTGTGAAGATCTTGTCATACCAGCTCGCTAACAGAATATTTCTGATATGTCACTTAGGTATCTTTGTCTAACGCATAAATAGCCTGGAATGTAATACGTTGATGTCCACTGATATCTGAGCAATTTGTATAGATCATAGGCTCTCTTGAGAGAGTCAATAATGTTATTTATTTCTATATCAGATACGCTGGCCTACATGCCAGGTGCTAAGGGTACAAAGCCTCTGTGCTGATGACCAACGATCTTCGGGTTTAATGACCACTGGGGATCACAGCACTCAGAAAAAGGATGCAGGCAAAGTCATTAAAATGGAACAGCAATGTGCTAAAAGTTGCTCACAACATCTGACATCACGAGAAGTTTTCAGGGATGTTAGAAAATATCTGGTAATATCTTTTCTTACCAAATCTATCTACTGCTACTCAGTGTGGATTAAGGATCTTTCAGTGTTGCAGCCCAATAATTTTGTTTGACTCCTACATAGCTGATGTTGTAAACACAGAAAATCTCTTAATTTAGATAATCTAAGAACTGTCTTCTGGACTGATCCAAGACGTTGTCAACACTTTTCAGAGAAAACATTTAGCTTGTAATGCCCTCTAGAGGCAGAATTGCTACAATAGTGTTGACCACAGATTTACTCTACGCTTTTTTGTGCTGCAGCTTCCAAACAGTTGAAGTTGTCTCGTCTCCGGCTCAGATGTGGCCATGCTTAAACTGCAAAGCAAAATGGTGGTGCTTGTAAACAATCATGGAGTTTGCTATACCAATACTTGACATTGAATTAGACTCTGAAAGCATCAAAACTAAAACTAAAATGAAAAGTAAAATTAAAAATATTTCTAACAGTTCCAAAGGATATGTTTGCAACTGCCTTCATAATCCATAGTCTTCAATTTAATGAACTTAGAAGTTCTGCAGAGGGGAGTTTGTTAGAAGGATGAGGAACTCTGTCCCTTACTGGAAGCCATGGGCTCCTGTATTCAGAATAGCAGAGACTGAAAAGCAGAGGATGTGCGTAATTTCCTAATTTTAAAATCTGGATTACCTCATATTAAAACAGAAGTACTACAACCACAAAGAAGTCACAGAATGGTCAGGGTTGGAAGTGACCTCTGGAGATCATCTAGTCCAACCCACCTGCTAAAGCAGGTTCACCCAGAGCAGATCGCACAGGAAGGTGTTCAGGTGGGTCTTGAATGTCTCCAGAGAAGAAAACTCCACAGCCTCTCTGTAACCAGGAGCCGAATTTGAGCCTTGAAGCTTTTATTTGTCTTAACTGCATTTGTAAAACACTTTTTAAAATAAAAAAATTACTTTCACATGTTGAGAATCGCTTCTGATAGGCCTGGAAATGTCAGCAAAGAAGCTCAGACAATGCAGAGCTGGCTTAGCTTCATGTTCTTCCATCTTCTAATAGTTCAGCTCATTAATGGGAAAATCATCTGGCTGCTGGCACAATCAGATACAGTCACTTATCAGCACATTGAGTTCAGTTTATAGTACTCCGATTCATATTCATGATCAGAGGATGCAGTGGAGCAATTCATTAGCACACTGCTGCATTAAGCAATCACTGCCAAAATGTGACATATTGAGAGTTTGCATTAAACTGCTTCCTTTGAGAATCTTTTGGTTAATAAATTCATAAGTGCAGAAATCTGTTGAGATAAATCACACAGTTACTTCAAGAGAAAATATTGAGACTCCATGTATATAACATTTAGTTTAAAAATAAATTAATTCAACTGAACCCACTTTCTTACTCTTAGTTACTTTATGCTGTCTATGAATGTTAAGGTTGGTTTTGTTTTAGGTCAAGATATTCAACATCAAAAACCCAATCTTCCGCATTCTGTATGTCTGCTCATGGTACAAGTAAGGGGCACTTGCAATTTCAGTCTGTGCATGCTCACCTCACAATGACTCTGTTTTTAAAAAGGAACAGTGCTTATGAATTAGAAATAAATGCTTCTTGTGTACTATTATGAGAAGTAGGTGAGGCCAGGTTTAGTTACCTTCTCACTTTTTCCTCCTTGAGTTTGTAGCATTGTATTGTGGTGATTCCCTGTCCACATGCTTCATCTCTTTCCACCATATCATTTTCTACTGACAGTTGTTCTTCCAGTTTGTCGTGTCTTCTTTGGATTTATAAAAAGCCTGAGCTACTCAGTGGTAAGAGAAAGAGAGAGAAAAGAAGTGAATCACTGCTAAGAAGAGAAAGTATACATCATATGTAAAAAATATGAATCAGACTGCTCATACTTTATGTTTTTGCAAAAATAACCATCTCACACATGTCTAGCAGTGTGTAAGAATGTGTAGTCAGCTGTGTTTCAGACACTGACTGAACAGCCTCTGACATGGGTCTCTGGTTACTTCAGAAGACATTTGCTGGCTTCATTTTTCCTGTTTTCCAAAGCTGTGTGCCAGATAGATGAGGTTCCTGTGTACCTGCTGGGAATCACTCACCCTCTTGGTTTTGTTTCTGTGCTTGATCTTTGCTTTTTTCCTCCCACTTGTTCCATTTCCCCTAGAACACAGGATACCTCTAGTTTATGCTAATAATGGCATAAAAAAAAACTTGACAGAAACTAGTTAAAGATTAATTGGGAGTAAAAAGCTCAAATCTTTAAGAAATTTGTATCTGTAAGATTTCTTTCCCTCTTAAGATCCTATATTTTCTCCACCACAAAGTGTTACCATCTGCAGATGAGGTAAGAATTGCTTTGCCATCAGTCTTTTGCTGTAGACAACAGAGCAAATGGAGGATTCTGAAGCTGCCAGTGTGGTTTCTAAACATTTAAACATTGCTTCAGAATGGAAAGATCTTTCTGATTTCTTCCAGTTCCCTGAACACACATATGACGGTGCCATAAACATGAATATTTTGCAACCGTTGGTCTGACTGAAGGGCTTATATCTTAATATCATTCAAAGCAACCGTTGGGGCTTCTATCTTAATCTCCTTAGTCCAGATGATTACTTAAACTATCCACATTGCTAGTCTCTGTTTCCGAAATCATATACAATCAACAGGATCAGATACAGCCTCAATGAAGCACTTAGTTGTTCCAGTGGTAAACTAGATATGGAAGAGCACTAGACTTCATGTATCTAAAAACCTGTCCAGCTCTGGGCCCATCATGGTTTTTGGGGGGGGTCTGTTGTGAGGATAGACGTTGTGGTTTCACAAGAGGGTTCATGTGCCCTGTTCAGAAGAGAGGAAAGGAAAAAGGCAGTACAACAAGTTTAAGAACCAGGGCAAACAAACAAACAAAATAGTGACTGGAAGAACCATAGAAACAATCTGCCCCATGAAATCTAACCAATGACATATTGCAAGTAGTGGGAACACTTTATTCAAGCTTCAAACAGGAAAAAGAAAGGGAAAGAACTATTCAAGGCAAGTGAGTGAATCACTCCATGTTTTATGCAAACCAGCAAGGACAATTGTTTTTAATCTATAGTGCAGTGACTCCAAGCAACATCTTTGCAGTAACGAATGAACTGGAAATTTGTTGTTGCCCCTGAGAAGGCAGGAATTCCGACTGAGACCACTTCGCAGGTAGACGCTGGGTTACACAGCTTCTGCAACTTGTTAGTTTGTCACTTGTAGTCTAGTGGCAGTTGAAGAGGATGACCATGACAGACAGCTGTGTCTGTAAGCATCAAGAGAGAGCTTATCTTTGACCTAGTTCTGGAAATGATTAACACATGATTTAACTCTCATTCATTTCTGTTCATGGTCATATATCTCACAGCTGTTGCTGAACACCAAGAATCAGGGAAGGTTTTTGATGACTTTATACTTTACAAATGCACAATCAAATGGTGAGATCTGACCATTTACAATAGCAAGATATGTTTTTTGTTCAAAAAAATAAAAATATTTGTTCCTGTTGCTCTGAAGTTTATATTGCCATTTAACCACCAGCATATTTTAGTAATGTGAAAATAGTGATGGCATATTTCCTGTAAAATATATCCATCTGCTTATTTAATTCTTCACAGCTACTATGCATTCAGATGAAATCACCTATGTTATCATAAGTGGAATATTTAAGATGCTTGAAAGATTTCCAAGTGAAGGTTTCCTTTTTTAAAATTATATTTTTACACTGAAGACTGCATGATTCCTTCCATAGCTAAAAGGACAATGTGCTTTTGCTGCCTCAATATCTAACCCACTTACACCTCTCTCACAAAAGAAGAAAAAAAGTGTAAATATATGGCCATCTAGGAACCTCACAGTGCCTCAATAGTTCCATATGCGTGCACTTAGAAATTCATAGCTTTGTTAGGGATCGCATATGATAGGTGATCTGCTGCTCAGTAGCAACCTGGTAGATCACCACATCTAGGCTGGGAGAGGATCTCCACTGGCTGGAAAGGTTTCTGGCATGTTTACTCATTTGTCCTGAAGAAGGCAATGAGGCACATTGTGCTAACATCATCCTTTTGTGGGAGGTTTTAGGAGCTATGAGTAAGTGAAGGCACGTGTGAGTGTTTGTACACTAACAACTTATTTGAGTTCATGAAGTATTGCAATTTTTGCATATCTCTCCCACAATGTTATCCTCTGGGACCCCCAGCAGTGAAATGTGTAAAATCTGGATATTTCAGGTATCTTTATTTCTGTCTCCTATCATATTCTTCCACGTGTCTGGCTCATCTCACTGGACTTTGCTTCCACTCTTCAGACGTCTGGCTGATAGAGACAAACTTGTAAAGGTGTTTAGATCAAAGCCATTCTAGCTGAAGGTATTCAAGCTGGAGAAATGTGTTCTTTCATCACAGCTTTTTTTTTTTTTAAGACCAGAAAAGACTTGGCAAAGAAAATAAAGGTAGCTTTTTATGAAGGGGATTGTCTTAACATGGGTAAAAAAATTGTTCTGATAATTTAAGAAATTTAAAAAATTGGAACTTCTGTTTCCATCTTGTGAATGTTTACTAAGTGTCCTAATTTTGTTATTAATATATTTTTCTCAAAGTCCAGCAGCTAGCCAGAGTTAATAATTTGTTAAAAACCTATATGTTTATGTTCATTTGGGAACAAAATAATGATGTATGTACCAATGATTCTTGAGAATTCTTCTCTCTGAGCAACATCAGATTCTATTATAAATACAAAAAGCCCATATAAACAGCTGAATTTGAAAGACTCAGACTCCTTACTATGTGTGCATAAAAAAAGATTGATATGAATAATTTAAATTCAAATGTAAATTAGCCGTAAATTCCAGATTAGTCGCACTTTAGAGCAAAGGTAATATTTTCTTTATAAAATAATTCGCAGGTCACAAATGGTAAAGTGATAGGTGAGAGAAGATTCATCTTGAACAAGTCACTAGTAAACTTCTACTGAGCTTGAAAACTAGTAGGCTGCCCCAGTTTTTACACTGATAAAAGGAATCTGACCATGCTGTTTTCTCAAAATATGTTGATGAACTGGCTCTTCACAGCAAGAACATGTCTAGATGATACATTTGTTACTCAGATTGTCACATAGAATTAGCAAATCAATTCAAATATTAAGTATTTTATTGCTATCTAGAAGTTAGAAGCAAGGAATAGAGGGATAGGTCTTGGCACTTGCTGTGCAGAATTTATAAGTGAATAATCTTAGAAACAACTGACTCATCTTCTCTGGCAAGAGAAAGTAATTAAAGAGGGCAAAAGGACTTTAAAAGTACTCAAAATTTTATAACCAGAAAAAATGGCTTTACCAGAGAAACTTTAAAGTCACAGAAATGCTCTCCTGGTCATATCCAACAGGTTCCTGAGTAGACGATGACAGTGGTTTTACAATATTTTTCCTACTCCAAATCTGAACATGCCTGGGGTGTAACAGCACTTACAAGTAACTGAAAATAAAAATGAAAAGGTATAGTCTGAATAGTTTGCTGCCGCTTGCTTTGAACCGCTCCTGGAACGTAAGAGTTAGGAGGTGTATGTTTTACAGCTTTGTCATTAAGCCTTTGATGGGTTGCTCAAAGTGTTTGCAAAACTGGATATTCTTACACTTTTTTTTTTTTCTGACGGAACTGACTTTAAAAAGTACACCTGAACAACAATGTTATAGAATGTGAAAAGTTATTTCTGTGTCATCAACAGGAGTTAGAAGCTGAAAATAATCTGCTCATCCTTGTGGTCTTAGGATGTCCCTTCTCATAACGAAGCCTGCTTGTATCTGTTACTCAGTGATGGATTCTAAGACAGATACAATCTGTATTTTCACATGTCAAAGAAAATTATTGTGTTCATTTTTTCCAAAATACAAAAATGGCACTATTGGTGCTCAAATAATCCAAATCTTTATTTAGGGACCTGAAGCAGAACCTATCAGAAAAGAGGAAAGTGTGGAGCAGAACATATTTTTGTGCAGATTTCTGTCGGTTCCATTGAGAAATATAGCAGTGAGCCTCAAGAAAAAGGCTAATCTTCCCTTGTTCACAATTTATATCCTTTCTCAAAAAAAAGAACAGGCCAGAAAAGTAGTGATGCATGTCTGATATTGATGGAAAGCAAGTATGTACCTCATCCATTGAAAACATTGATCAAGGCCACTGCGCTCTTTTTTAATGATGGCCCCATAAATCTGCCAGTATCAATGAAAGTCACTGTTATCTACTTGCAGTTCTAAATGGCTACGCTAAGGAACCTGAGTCGTAGCTAATGGTTCTTTGCATCCAGGAACCAAATTGTCATACTTACCTCTTTCAAAGATTCCTTTGGCTTTTCTAAATTTTATTCTTTTTTAAAGAAGACTTGAACTAAACCAGGACACATCAAAAACCAGTAAGAAATTCTCCATGCCCGTGGTAATTTTTAATGAAGTGATTTTAATGTTCAAAGCTTTGTTTGCACATCTTTCTTTTGTCTCCCTGGGTCTCAGTCAAGAAGGATGAGAACCCAACAGGATGTGGCATTTTCCCCTGCATGCAGTCTGTTGACTATGGCAAACAAATTTGAATTAAAAAAGGTCCAGAAGCATGATATTTCTGTTTAATGTCAATGTATAGCTTGTCATTCAAGGTCAAATCAGAAACAGGATTTAAATTCAATAGAAATGAAACCTTACAAATTGTTCTGATCAAAATGCTACAGATAGCGTTCTGCTCACCCTGGATTGTCACCCGGTGATGGACAGAAATCTATGACTGACACAAAATTTAATATGGACAGTAATTGCCAGGATCTTCTTACTATCATCTAACCCAAACCAGAGCAGAAATATGGGAATGAGCCTAAAATGATTAACCATCTGTTGCCAGTTAGGCAACTGGGTGTGACTGCCTTCTCCCCATAACCGCTTTATGTCTCCTTTAATTAATAGGATGAGGGCAGAGGTTAAGAGGGAGTGTGTGCTATGGCTCGAACAGAACCCAGATCACAGGGGCTTCAACCACAAGGTCACTCCAAATAACTCGCTGTGTACAGAGTAAAAGGAAAAGACCAGGAAATATGGTCACCTTACAACCACAGCTGAGGAAGCATTACAACAGCCAAAATTCTCAGTTGCAAAACATACTGTACTTTGTTTAGTAAATCAAAGCATTTGATTTGCCTATTTAATAAAGTCAAGGAGGTGCCAGACACCATATGTGGGGTGCTAAGGGGGTATGAATTCATGAACGAGCAGGTGGGACCGAGCTGATCCTAACTCACTAGCTGGGTTTAAGTAGATGGGCTTGTTCTGTGCTGCCGTACTGCCTGTCAGCAGCACAGCTTCATAGCTTCCAGTATTACACCTTTGTTGGGGACTCCTCAGCAATGCTCAGGGTAGGCTGAAGAGTCTTTCTCAGGAGCCCCAGTGTAAAACAGGGATTAACATTTCAATATTTTATGCTAAATATGTTCAGAATTGAGGCATGTCCTCAGTGGAAGACTTCACCTCACACAATGGGAAACAATAAACAACTCTTCCGATGAGATGTTGAGAACATTTTGAAAAGGAAATTTGCCTATTTTTTGCCTTGAGAATATCGAAGAGATTCTCTAGATGGATCTGACTCTATTTCAGCTATCTTGGCAATAAAATCCTTCCTTAGCCTTGCTGCAACACATTTTCCTGTGTAATGTGTGCACGAATCTCAAAAACAGATGGAGTGCACTTTACCCAGAATCTAATCCTAGTGAGGTAGAGAGGCCAGATGGTCTCACTTTCCAAATGAAAACTTTCAGAGAGTCTTTAAACTAAGCAAAGATTTTACTAACATTGATGGCTGGATATAGTGTGATACACAGAGAAGATTAATTAGAAACCCTAATTAAATGTTACAGTGTAAAAGAACCAGAACACTATTTGGCATCAAACAGCTTTTTAAGATTCTTGTTGAAACCTGGAGTCTTCAGCATGGCTGAACTGCAAAGCAAACAACAGAAAAGCAGAAACAGTGAGATTCACTAAAAGGTGCCAAATTCAATTCTACATGCAATCCTTTTGTGTATTTTTTATAGAATAATAGGAAAGAAGGCTGAAAGGAACCTTTAGAGGTCATCTAGTTCACCCCCCTACCCCAAGGCAAGATCAGCTATACCTAAATCATTCCTGACAGATGTTTGTCTAACCTGTTCTTATAAAGCTCCAATCACAGAGATTCCAAAACATCCCTAGGCAATCTATCCTGGTGTTTAACTATAGTTGCTGTTTGAAAGTTTTTCCTAATGTTTAAGTCTGAACCACCATTATTCCAATTTAAACTTGATTTTTTTTATTCTATTGACCAAGGGCAGGGAGAAAAGTTGTTTTCTTTTTTTAATTTAATTTAATTTAATTTTATTTTATTTTTAGACCGAGCAATCCCAGTTTTTTCCTTTTCTTCCACTTTAGGCTTCTGACAATTGGTTTCCCTTTATTAGGACTACACCTTTCTCAAAGGTGGCATCAGAAACTGGCCATTGTAGCTACACTCTTAGCTATGCCATGCAGAACGAAAGGACTGTAGCACATATGTTATGGACAACATTCTTGTTTTGAATTCTGGTAGGAGGCTTGCCTCTTTTCTAAGGTTTGACTTTGTTGATTTGTGTTAAATGCATGTTCCTTTGCTACAGAACTCTTGCCCAGCCACTCATTTCCAGCTTGGTTTTAAGAAAAGTTGACTGAATATAACAAAGAAGGGATTTCTTTGCTATTTTTCACTGTGGACAATTGCAGAAAAAGAATATTTATTTGCATGAACACATGATCGTGTTTCCCAAGCAAATTAAGTGAAAGAGTCTGTTTTATTCAGCCTGTTAAAGGAATGTACATCTCAAAGTAATGTTTTAATTCTCAGACACATGGAGTGAGGACCTTGAGGATACAAGCATCACACGTCGCTTCTCCCTTTAAATTCTATACTTGTGTCTCTGGATTGCAGCAGGAATTCTTGAAAACCATTGACAGTAACCAAGAAAGTGTTGCCACGTTTTCGCCACATCCTGACCTCTAGGCTGTTACTCAGTTGATTAGATATCAATGCAACCCTACATGGTTATACCATCTTACTAAAACTAGTTTGGACCTTCCAGAGGTGAACTGTATACTTAAGTAAAGCAGTCGCAGCTGCCCAATAGCACAGCGAATGGCTTCCAGGAGCCTCCTCCTGATCCCACCCACCAAGTGTGCTCCTTCTCCAGCGCCCTAGGGAAATGCCGAAGTGTTGTAGACAAGCACAGGAAGAGGCATCTGGACCCTGACTGTTGTGGAGTTTTGCTGAGACAAACACATGTTTATAGCTCACGGAAAAGGGAACAGATGTGCAAATTCAAGGAATTTTATCCCCCAAATGCTGCAGTCACAGCTAAAGAAGAAATAGATGCAGTTGTGGGAGCAGCAGTGATGGCAAGGACTAATGCCGAACGGGTGCAGAGAGGGAGGAGAGGACAACTCATCAGAGAAGCAAGGATAAGCAAGGAGGGCATTAATTACTGACTACCCTGAAATAGTGACAGCACCCAAACTGTCTCTCTTAACAAGTTTCCTCTTTTGTAGTTTCCCAGCATCAGCTGCATACCACCCTTTCCCACTACCAGTGTGCAGCACATATGGCTGCCTTGCAAGAATCACACAAATCATCCAGTAAGTTCATTTTTATTAGTAGCTTCTGCTTAATTAAGGGATGCATCATGCTTCATCAATCAGCTTCTGTGCATGTGAGTTTCAACCACTCTGCTGATTCAAACTCCAAGCAGATACAGTTCTTGTGCTGTAGGCAAGAGGCTGGTTAGCTTGACTTTGGGAACCCAGGGGCAAAACATGTCTGGTCATTAAAGGGAAGATTCATATCACAGCTATGGCAAAGGTACATCCACAAAGACTTTCTGATATTGTGCACTGAAAGATTGCTCCAAAACCTAATGTGAAAAAAATAAAGGTTAGAGTTAAGACAGTGAAAGGTGTAGTCACAAATTGAAAACTTTTGTTTGTTTATGGATGTAAACCTTTTTTAACTTTCTAGTTTTTAAAGAAACCAGTTAAATTAACTTCTGGAGTCACCACTGGTTTACACTGCTGCTTTTCAGCCCTGTAGAAGAAATTCATGCAGGGGCACTAATCAGGCAGACGTGTCTAACACAAGCACAGTGCAGTGCCAAACAGAGATGGTGTGCACAGAGTATAGCTGCACTTCCCAGAATGGACACATGAATCTACACAAGACTGCAGCTAAAGCACTGGGTCTAGCTAGCCTGGCATTGGCTTGGGTTCTCTTGCTGGTGCTGCACTCGGAGGTGTGTATGTAATTACAGATAATCTCATTCCCTGGTCCTTCAGTTAACGATAAAAAGGACCATCTATTATCACCAGTCCATTACTGGCTCCTGAATAATGCTCATAGCAGCAACTCAGTGAATTACTTTTTATTTGCTCAATAACATTAAAGGCATAATTGGTCAGACAGAAGCTTTGCAGTTTAGCTTTTCCATTGCAACTTCTTTCATGGCCTCAGATACACTTTTCCTGGATTCCATGCAGGAATGGTTAACTCATGAATTATACCGAACTCTGTCATAGTTTTGCTGCTTTAAAGATTCATTAAGAAGTGGAATTTACCAAAACCCAGCTCACAGCCAAAACCTAAATTTACTTCAGCGTTTTGATGTGAAGAACTAGTGCATTAACCCAGCAGGGTATCTAACCCTTAAATGCATCTTTTCAGTAAATCGTAAGTAACACCATAACATGCATGTAAGCTACTTCATCTAAAATACACAAGTCATCATTTTCTTCTGCAATTTTCATGGTAGCTTACCCTTTACATATTTTATTATTAATTTTTATGATGTCTATTAAAGGCCTTCAGATACTCTATGGATTGCTTGTGAAATAGTGTATGTACAGTTTATATGGTTTTCAATAGTGCAGTTAAGGTAGATCCAATAGCTCTACTATATTACTAGATACATCTCTGCAATTAATATATTGGTAATGCTGCAAAAGGTATATACGAATTTTACTTCTACAATGCATATATCAGAGTATATATATTTTATTTTATTATTTTTAGAGCATTCAGCAAAAGTAGGAAAAAAAATTCTCAAGATGCCTCTCACTCACATTGCAGGTATCTGCATAGGTTCATCCCAGTCTAGTTAAAGACAGGTGTTTGGCTACTGGCATCACCAGTCCTGACCCAAGATGGGGGCTATCCTGTTCTTTTCTCATTCTGCAATATAATAATAAGAGTTAGTGTCTCTGGAAAGTAATGCTAACATGTGTTAGTGCGAAAGACTATTACCCAGCTGTGGAGAGAGGTCACATGCAGAATTTATACATCTTATGCAGGATGCAACAGAGACAGAGAATCACACGTGGTTTCGTAGATTTCCTCCATGTCAGGATCTCCTGGAAACTGACTATTTCAGTGAAATTTATTTTCAAGGAAATAAATCTGTGAACCAGATGATGTGAAGCTGCAAACTGCTGCCCTCTGTTAGGTAGAATCAAGACCATTCAAATTGTTCATAAAGCCTAACAAAGAAACCGTCATGATCTTGTTTATTGCCTGGCTATCACAAATTAGTGACAAGCAGTGTACTTTCTTCCCACTGTTTTGTTTTGTTGTATTGCCCCTTCCCTCTTTGACCCCCAAGCTACAAAATCCTACTTGGAAAAAAAGATGAAGCCTTTTCTGAGCTTCATTACACATCCCTGTAAGTAGATTTCCTAATGGCCATGAACTTTAGGCTGTTCTTAGCTGGCTTATAGAGAAAGCAAACTTCTGTGAATCTACTTTGTCTGGGACTATTCTATGCCCTGAAGCTTACAGGGAAGAGGTCTGTGCTCCTAAAACTGTATTAAAGAAAAAAAAAAAAAAAAGCAGACAGCGTTTATTCTTTTATCATCCCTTAGTTACAAAACCAGGACTGTTCAACAGTCATTGGGAGCAACTTGGCACTACAGAGACTTGAACTGAGCTTATTTCCCAAACACCTGTGATTAGAGGGGACCCTTCACTCAACCTCCTCACACAGTCAAAGAAGTAAAGATTCACTTTCCACCTTAGCTCACTTCCTTAAATCTCCTAACATGCAAGGTGGAGAAAAAGAGAAATCAGGCTATAGACTGGGGAAGACAGTCCAAAATACTTCATATACTTCACAAAAAGGGAAATGCTGTGATGAAAGCATGGAATAGATGTTTCAGGAAAGTTTTTTTCCCCTTAGACCTCTCCTATAAATTCCTTCTTGAGTCCTCTATCCATTGCTTCATTGACTGACTTACTATGCTTATGCTCATGTTCAGAGCAAAACTAGAGTTCTCAGAGGGATTCCCCCAAATTGTGAGAGTCTTCTGACTTTGATTAAATTATGGACCCAATATGTATACCTTCATTATCAACAAATAGATCAGTAGATAAACCCAGTGAAGGAATCATTCACAACTGCTTGATATTAATGTGTGTTAAAGCCTTTGCTTTCAGGTTGTTTTTCATCATAGGGTGTGGTTAGACCTTTCTGCTGAAATACAACTAATTTAGTCCAGGGAAAAGAACAAATCCCTGGCGTCGAAACATGTTCCCAAATGACCAACAGATGTATTTTGCCAAGGAGTCATGCTGGACGTGTACGGATGGAGAACAAGTCCACATAATCTATGACTTACTAGCTGTTTCTAAGTGATTCTGGCTGTGTCGATAAATTTGTTCACAGCTCTAATTGTGTTAATGAATTGAACATAATTAAACTTAGAGTCACAAAGTTCCTCTGGCAACTCCAGTTGGTTTCTTCAGTAAGAGTTCACCAGCAACCATCAGTGCTGTTTAAACCTTCCTACACTTGAACAAAGGAGAACTCATCTGAATTTTGAAACTTGTCTCAAAATCCAGCTTTCCCGTGTTTGCAACATGAGAAAGGGGAGTATGCAAAATGTATTTACCTTAAAATGGAACAAAGCAGAATGTTTCATTCATTTTTCTTCAGTTATTTAGCTGGGATGATAAATAACATATTGCTCACATACACACAGCTAGGAGTGACAAATCCTTTCATTTATCTCCATTCAGATTTTTTGACTCATCCTCCATTTGGCTGCTCTACTTCTGAAGTATTTAAAGAATTGTAATAATACATGCATTTTTCAAGCTATTTCGTTTGGTTCTGTCTTCGGTATTCCTTTGGTCAAATGTTAGACCATGAAAACTTTACATTATTCTTCATCCTAGAAGCTGGATCTGCTCCTTGCTGCACATACAAATCTTTTACAATTAATAATTAACCAGTATGAACAAATGATAAGATATTATGAATCATTTCCTCAGTTATATCATCACTAAAAATCTACGCTTAAACTTGTATTCTGTTATCCTATTTTTCTTCATGTTAATGCTGTTGTCTTAATAACATATAGAATTTGTTATGCTTAATTTAAAATGTAATCAAGAAATGATGACTATCCACTCTTTGCTGGTAACATTCTTATTCGTTGACGTACCTATATACGATATTTGTCTGAAAAAAAAATGATAGTATGTGTTGTTTTTTAATCAATAGGCTCTTTCTATAAAAAATAAAACAAGCCACATTGATTCTGTTTCAGTGTTTTCATAATAGCACAAAGTGTTGTAGGAATTACTGGTGGTGCAGAACAGTATCAGGTTCACGCAGCATGATGCCTATACTCTTTTCACTATGTGATTTTTGAAGAAATTCCAGCAGAGTAAACCCTTCTGATGCAGCACTAGATAAAAATATGGAACAAATAAAATGTTCTAGGAGAAAAGTTGCCTCTAGCACAAATGACTGGAACTTACTAATATCCATGCAGTTATCTGCAGACCACAAAAAATACATCTCTATGTATTAGCTACTACTGATACCTCTATGCAGTACTTCATTTAGATTGTATAAACATGCACAGAGTACTTTTGGATTAAATTACCCTGTGTCAGGTCCTCAAAGTTACGTTTCACTTTCTTGCACACTCATATCTAACCTGAGGGTGAGCCTTATTTTCAGCATCCATCTTATATAACAATTTTGTGGTGATCCTCAGCACAAAAAATTTTTCTTCTTTGAATATCTTCATTATTAGACCATGCTTTGTAGACCAAATAGTAGCAAACTCCCTGTGCAAATTCACCTTTTTTCAGTGCTAGGAGATGGCTGAGTAACATCTTACACGAGTAGATAAGCACAACACAATCAAACTTGTAGGATACACGTACTACGTACGTGTCAGAGACGTTGGTATGATAAATTGCATAGACCATGTGGCAAATTGCAGTTGTGCTTTTCACTGCCACATCTACCTTCTGCTTACTAATCTGTCTCCACTGGGACCGCTTCTGTTATTTAAAAGATCCGATCAACATCAAATAGCTCCCTTAAAAAAACAAACGAACCCCAAACCAAAATCAAAACAACCTGCCAGTACTCATAAAGCAGGTTTATCTAACCATAGTAAGTGCTGGATATGTCAGCAACCTTCAGCTAACCAATTGCATGTCATTTTAAAGGGCCGTAAACGGCAAAAAATATTGGGACAACATAGGGAAAGGCCTTACCACAGCTCTTAACAGAGATCTCACTGCCTCTGAAAAAATCTGTGTGATGGAACTGAAATGTGAGGTTGGGCTCTCAGCATAGTTCAGGAATAGTACTCTTTTTGTACAAGGAAATGAAAGGAAGGGGGAAAGGGGAAAGGAAAGGAGAAAGAGGAGGAAAGAGAAGGAAAGCGGAGGAAAGGAAAGCAGAGGAAAGGAAAGCGGAGGAAAGGAAAGCGGAAGAGAGGAAAGGAAAGCGGAGGAGAGGAAAGGAGAAGGAGAGGAGAAGAGAGGAGAGGAGAGGAGAGGAGAGGCGAGGAAAGGAAAGGAAAAAGGAAACAGGAAAAAAAGGAAAGAGGAAAAAATATAAAGGAAATTTACCACCTCCCTGTTCCTCAAATCCATCCAGAAGAGTTCTATGAACTCTCAAAGTCCTAAGCCAGAAAAGTGATCTGACATCTGATGCCATATTGAGACTAATATGCTAATTCCATATGGTTAGATTAAACCATTAATCATTTCTAAAAATAAATGTGTATGTACCTAAATTGTCTGGATCTTTCTTCTCAGAAGCAAAGAAGAATAAAAGGCTTTATAACAGTAGAAATAATTCCCATGGCTGATAATTAGCATCGTGTTTAAACACTCATCCTACTCTGCTGCTTTCTCTTGAAAAAATCACATCAATGTCCTCATCTTCGCTGAAAGCAGTATTAGCACCTCAGAATTGTACTGCTCTGGAGCCCAGACTTAATTAAATAACAAGGTTAGGATCAGACAGTATATCAAGGTTATAAACTGGAGCAGTAACCTTCTGGAGGGGACAGATTCTCAGCTTTCCAACAGAAACAGGATTTCGTGTCTATATTTGGAAGGGCCTGAGAGAACAAACTTTAGCGTCAGCATAAATTAAGTACAGAGATAGAAGGTAATTTAGGTACAGTCCCTTTTTCCTTCCTTCCTTCGTTCCTTCCTTCGTTCGTTCGTTCCTTCCTTCCTTCCTCCCTCCCTCCCTCATCTGGTTCACAACTGGAGCTCCTGAGCATGCTGTGGTAGTGCTGGTGCAGCTGATAACTGCTCAAAAAATGAAAGTGGGTTGATTTCCAGGGATTGTCAGGTAAGGGCCTGAATTGTTGTAGCTGGTGGCTCGTCTTTAGGTAGGAACTTCACCCGGACTTCAGCTTCAGCTCAGAGTCGTATCTCCACTCACTACTCGATTTCGTCAGTGCGGTGGTGCTGACAACCTCTGGCTCCAGAGCTCACCATGACACCAAGGACATCTCTAGATGTACTGTAGCTAGTCAAAAAATGTGCGTCTCCATAAGAAAAAAGGTGAATGTAGGCCAATGCCTAATAGGAGGGGGCACTGTCTCTCCTGAGGTACGCCTATGCTAGCAGCACATTGCCCTTCAGAACTGTGAAGTCTGTTCATGAAGGAAGCCGCTGTATAAAACAGGCAGAGACTTTCTGTGCATGGAGAAAGGCTAAGGATTAGATCATAAGTGTTTAACTGTGGAAGATGGTCTGGTGCACTAACCCTGTTTGTCTGGCAAGACCCAGGGAAATACTACAAATTAATTAGACAAGTAATCAATAGCATTCAGATTTCCAAGAGAACAACACAGAACAGAAAACTCAAACTCATTTAATTGTTTTGCTGGAAAGTTTCCCTCCATTCCAAATTACAAATACGCTTGTTATAGTTTTGTAAAAGATATTCTTAATTTGATTGCAAAAGTTTTTTGAAAAAGAAGATAAAGCATCGTTATTAAATTTTCATGCAAACTATTATGCATGGAGTAACTCATTATGAAAGAACTATTATATTTCCAGAGTCAATACTTGAAAGGTTAATAGCAGTGCATTGAAACAAAGGTTGAAAGGTCTGGAGATACATAGTGAAAGCTTGGCTAAACAACAAATAGGGGAGGATGAGCTAATGGTTTGCAATGATCTGTAGGGTGGATGAGCCAGAAAGAATGAAGAATTATAGAAAAGTACAGTAAAGTGCAGCAGGGGCTAATGGAATGAAAATAAGAAACGGAAAATTTAGTCTGAGCACATCAGGATAGAGTTGTTACTGGAAAAATTTACTAGATGGCCAAACAAGCTCCCAAAAGATATGCTGGAATTGCTGAGATTCTCTGAAAGAGTTAAAAATAATTACATACAATAGAATAGACCATAGTGGCAAAAGGATGGGTGACAAGGGAAAGGTCTCAACCTACAGTTGCCTGGTTTCATCTCTTCATTCCACTGGCCTGAGTCTGCAGTGGGAGCACCATGATGTAAGTGGCAATAACAGAAGTAGCTGGTGAAATTAAAAACCAAACCAAACCGACACATTTACATAGGTTTTGTGCCCTTATTAAAAAAAAAATTAAAAGGCCAATATGTGGCCAGAACAATATGTGAATTATACAAATGTGCCCCCTTACCAGCCTGTGGGGGTAGGAATTCCACAAATAACTGCTTCCAGTTCCACATCAGTGAGTTTCCAGGCTGAAACTGGGTCTCTGTATGGCAAAACAAATTTCTTGACATCAGGTCAATTTTCCCTTTGCTGAAAGGCCTCACATTCTTTATGTGCATCCAGGCTGAGGTAACTGCCTAATATAATATTTTGTTGGGGAGAAGGTCCTTTCAGTGTAGAAGGATTACTATATAATGACACTTTTGTAAAATATCTTTCCGATGTGTATGTACAGAAAGATTATAAGCAAAGTTTTTCCTTCCTGATAGCAAGATTTGCTCATTCCAACTTACTCATTCCAGTCCAGCCACTGAAAACTAAATGCTAACAAATAGGTTACTTGTGGGCACTTCAGCTAATACTGTTGATAACCATACATAGCAGTGTAACTTATTCAGAATAGATGACTCGGGCTCAGGTATGCACTATATCTTCTAAGAAAGAACCCAGCTGTATGTTGAGGTTTCAGATATTGGGGAATTGATTGAAAGAACTGAAACTCCTTTGAGATGTACAGGGATAAGAGATGAAGGAGGAGGGACGGTGCTGCAGTGGACGACTCTTTAGCTGTCTAGTGGCTTCATGTATGGACACGTGCAGGAGCAATTTATTCCTTTGGTAAATGGGGAAAAGTTTTCTTTGGGTTAAGAGTTGTCGGTTCCGTCAGCAGAGGCTAATACTAAAGATAAGTTCCTGAGGCAAATGCACATCTACACACTCCGCTTATAGAAGCTATTGAGAAAAACTTGTCACTGCTGATTTCAAGAAGAAACCTTACAGGCAAAATGCAGAAGAAGCATCAGAGTCACCAGCACCATTCTTCAGTCAGCGGACTAACCTAATTCAAATGATACCGGTTCAAGTCAGTGAACAAGAAACGGGAGTTGTATGACCACCTGCCCTTATGTTGTTTCGCAAAAGCTACTTCCACATACAGACTTGAGAATCCAACTGTTTTCTGTGCATATGAGTATGATTCTAACATGTCTTACTGGCAAACCTGAAAATCTGTTAAGTGGACTGTCCAATCCTGTCAAAATTTTATTGTTTTAGAACAACATAGCTGGACAACAGTGATCCTGCTTGAGGGAGTTCATGTTTCATGTGGCTGGTTTGATTTCTGATTCTACTGTGAAGACAGACAGATGTGAGTTTGAACTGATATGAAGTTAGAAAACATATGGACATCTGATGACTAGCCATTTTCACATCTGCCAACAAGATTTTGATACTTTTTTAACATCCACTTCTTAGTTATTGAATCCCTAATACCACTACTATTTTGATATCAAGGTACTTAACCATTTAATATAGTGATAGAATCAGTATGAAATTTACCATAATTATTGATTCTAGCTCCTACTGTGCCTTACTGCAATCTATGGACAGTTGTATAGTTAAATCTGTCATAAAAGGACTGGAAAAGTATTGTATGGCATTTTTCTTGTTGAAAAATAATCAAACTCCAATCTGTCAGTCAAGTGACTTACCTTTTAAGAGGAAAATGAGGAATTATAAAAACAAATTATGCTTCATTAGCTGGTAGATATATACCTTTATGGCAAAATCACCCTTCTTATTTTCAAATAGTAATACTTGATCTAATATTGACTACCTTATTATTAGACTGGAACTAATAGTATCTCATCCCTTTTAGGGAATTGTTTGACCGGTGTTGGGAATTCTGTTATATTTTGAGAAAAGAAACATCCCCAACTTGTTTGCACCCAAGTATAGTTATCCTTTTTACTTCCGTTCAGGAAGGATCTTCTCATAGAGACTGATGATTATCCTTCAGCTTAAAAATTATTATCCCTTACCTTTATGGAACCTAACATACATCAGAAATGAACCTGACACCACTCTGCTCTTGGATGATCTTCCTCAATTATTTTAAGAATGACGTCTACCACTGTAAAAATTATAAATTATAGAATTCTCCCACTCCAAGGTTTACTTTGATTCTGTGCAAATTTGCCAGAATGAAAAGATTACATCTTTAAAGTAATCAGGTGGAAAAAAAAAAGGTACAGTGAGGTTTTTTAAATTAAAATATTTCTTTTGACGAAGGGATTAGCCTAAGTTTGCACACTCAGTGTAATTAGTGCATATGGTCCAGCTGTGAAGAAATAGCTGAGGACTTCTAACTTATTATTAATTAGGCTCATTAAAATGCAAGTAAGAGAACGATGCCTAGATAAACAATACCTTATGTCATAAAGTCATTACTTGACAAGAGCTAGTCTTTCTAACAGAAGTCATTACTGATATTTTAAAGGAGCTTTTTTTTTAGACTCCATGGGTGCCAGTTAACTACTTTTGACTGACATCAAGGACAGACATGCAAAGCTGTAAGGAGCCAGCCGTACAGCACAGCAATTCTTTTCACATCATTTCAAAATATGTCTGGTTGAGGTCAAAGGTTGACAACCAAATGACAGGCCTTCTTCAATTGCTGCGGTGTCACAGCAGGAGTGTGTCAGGGAAATTTTCCTGGGCCCCTCTGTGAATTTTTACATGTTCACATTTCTTTCCTTGTCTTGTAAGTGGGACAGGATTGGCAGATTTGTGATTAACACCTCAGAAGGAGAAGTGTAGACACCATCCCAGGTTGGGGGCTCATGGTAACTGCAGCTAATAATCAAAAGGTTCTCCTTCCACATTAGCACAGTACAAGACACCAGCATTTTATTTGTGTTCACTTGTATTAGAAAAGGGATGTGAGATTAGCAAGGGCTTTAGCTGTGTACATTAGTAGGACTTACTGCATTTCTATCAGCACATCTCCCAGTGATATTAGTGTAACAAAAATTGTCCTCTAGGCAAAGAAGATTAAAAGATCTTTTTATTAAATACCAATAAACCAGACACCAAACTGCTTTCAGAGTTTTAGAAATGTTTCACTTTCTTTAAAGTCCATATATGCTCGCAAATAACTCTACTGATACAGCCTCCACTCTAAATACATCAAAAGCTGCTATTGACAGGTGCTGAAATGAGGGTCTACCTTTAGCACAGGGTCAATTGATAAGTGCCTGACCTAGACTTTTGACTGACATGAAGAGCTGTCAGGCAAGGTGTATCACCATAAGTGGTGAGTAAGCACTGAAGAGGTCTGAGACATTGCTTGCTATGTCTGATAAAATAACTTGTGATAGAAAGATGAGAACCAGATTGCAAGAAAGAAAGAATGCAAGGGATGTAAGTTCACCTGGATTTCCACTATTATCAATTGATGTAATAACAACTTACCATTGTTTATTTACTGTTCCCTTAAATCATTCTGTCTGGTGAACAGATCAGAAAAGGATATTTTGAGTATATCTGAGAGCCACTGTAGACGCCAAAGTGCTTCTTATCTCACTCCATCTCAGAGAACCTGCATGCTTTGTACCATCCTTGCTCCCCATACTCATCAAGCTTAAAGTTTCGGCCAAAACAGGTAAGGTTGGGCCTTTGGGATTATTTTTCAACATGTATTTCGCTATGTATTACACCTCTTACTTATCAAATGTATCCATGCTGGATAGAGAAAAAGTTATTTTGCTGCTGGAAATGATATATGATATGGAACTGTAAACAACTACAGAAGTACCTGACAGATATAATGAATTAAGCAGCTGAGACAAATTAGTAGATCTACATCTCCAGCTATATATCTGCTATTGAAATGGAATATTACAAACTGGGTTGCAACTCCTAAGAAAGAGGTGTGTCCTACAAGTGGGCAGTTGCCATTCACATGCGACTCTACTCCTCTTCATGGCAGCAAGAAAAGATACCCTTTAGGAAAAGCAGATGCAGGAATATCACAGAATTCAGCTTCTGTCTTTGTTCACATCCTGAACTTGCAAGTGTTCTACTGTACTTCAAACAGCAAAATCAGCTTTACTCTAACCACTGGAAACTCTCATGAACTTGAAAATATCCTGTCCCAGTCTTATGACATCTGTTTTCATTTCAGAAGAAGGAGAAGAATTCAAAAATAAGGCAAGACCGTCTTGTCTTATTCTACCTTTTTTTATAAGCACAGGTGGAGGAAATTGGCAGGGCAGAACAGAAAATAAAGTAAAATATGTTTGAAGACGACAGTGAAGAACTAGTTAGAGCTGAAGATATCACCGAAACCTTGCAATTAGTGCAAATCAAGACCATTGATACAGAAATCATATGATAAATTTTTATGATTAAATTCTAAGCACACAAGGGCAAGTCTTAACCTGATCCACTATAACTGTGTATCTTCACTCTAATACATGTCCCCATTGTCCACAAGGTACAGGTAAGAAATTAAGTATGTGCAAAGTTAAAAAAGCACTTTCATTCTCAAGAATCTAGAAAAATCTCACAAACCTACCAGTTACTGAAGTGTACCCTCTTTTTCAAGACAGTCCAGTATATGACCAGATGAACCTTCCCACTGTCTTTGGACAATGTGAACATATAACATGATGGCACATAACACATGGTTGCTGACAAAATCTGTAGTCCAAACAATAAAAGTCTTTATAGGTCCCAACCTGTATATTACCAGAGAATACCCAAATGCTCATGAAATGATTATCTAGTGGGTGGTCTCAGCACCCATTAGATGACATATAGAATACTCCATCTTGTCTTGGGGGCCCTCAGCACAAGACACTATGGCTTGTGAACCAACTTCTTGAATGGAAAACCTGGACTGTTGCTATGTATCTGAAAAGAAAGGCAAAAAAAAGGGAGTGAAACACTTGATCTTTCCACATGGGCAAGGGGAAATGTGACCTGGTGATGTCATGAGTGGCCAAATCTGTTCTGGCAGCTGGGAGTTTTTACACTTACAAACATACACACAGGAACATAGTTGTATGTACACAGCTCACTTGCTGCAGCAGAGCAAATTATTTGCATTGAAAAGTAGATAATTTGAATTGTCTGTAATCTACCGTACTCTTGAATGTATTAATTGCTGAAACTTGTCCCTCTGAGATTAATCCATGATGCATAGGTAACTCTTTGTTTTCATGAAGAGTTTAATGTGGGCATTTGATAGTAAAATCAGAGTGCATTAATTAGTTTTGATATATCTGTTATAAAGCCCAGTTGTAAGTGAGAATATTATCAACTTTTAGAGAGAAAAATTCTGCTTTCTGAGAATATTTCACAATATTTACTCAAAAGAAGTTGCTTGCATACATAAACTAATTCATAAGCATATTTGGGCAAATATGTACACAAATAAAGTTTTTACTTTTTTTTTCAAAATACCTTTTTTCTAAATATTTTAAGTCTTTGTTTAGTTGGATTGTTATTCTGCTGTTGTACTTCTTCTACACATGTGTTAAAGCTGTCCAAAGGCTCTTTATGTTTGTCACTGGAGAACAATTGAGACAAAGAAACTGCAGAATGTGAAAAGCCAAATTCTTTCTATGCTATATAAATGCTTGTACACTATATAAATATATACACAATATATAAACTGTATACATGCAAAGAATAACAGTAAACCCAGAAGAACCAGTGATTGTCCACAGTGCAACGACAGCTTGCAAGGCTTGAATCTCAGCTTGATCTCCTTGTTTGGCTGTGCTAGCAGGACTTTTAGAAATACTTCAGCAAATATCTTCCTCTCCACTTTAGGCAATCAGAAATAAGAAGCGGAGATGAGGATTGCCATACAACAGCTGTGGCCAGTCCTGATGGAACAAACGTTGAGATAATTTAAAACGGTAGTGCTGTGGAAAATGTGTGGTGGGAGCCCCGACCAGCCTTGTTTGAAATTGCCTTAACACAGCTACCCACAAATTAAAATACTGCACATCCGCGCTGTTGAGCTAACTGCTGACATCTGGGTAAGGCTGGCAAGAAGCTAAAACATGCTCATGTTTTATCCCTGTATTTTCAGTGATGCAGAATGGATATGCCCCTCACATGTGAGGAGGTAATGCGTGGGCTGAGGGCAGTGGAGAGGTGTTTCTCCCCAGGTTGCAGGGCTCTGGCAAAAGGCAGGAGATGTCTTGCCCTCCATTTCAATGCTGCGAGCATCCTCCATGACCTTCCCTCTCCCTTCCCAGCGCACGCTGACACATCCAGCCTAAATTCGCGTCTCGCATCACCTCAGGATACTCGTGGCTAATTTCATTATTTTGGAGAGAAAATGCAAATGAAGCCAGACAGCTGGTGCTTTCCTCATGGCGAGGAGTGATGGAGGGGCCCGAGGCCTACCTCATCAGAGGCGCTCGTACCCGTCTGCTCAGACAGGCCCTGGCGGGAGGAGAGCGGGGAGGCTGCGGGAGCAGCGGGAACAGATGGCGGGGAAGGTGGGAAGATGGAGAAGCAAGAGGGGCCAGAGTCGTTCAGAGGAAGAAGTAGTGTCAGTCACCTGTGGGTTGAGGCAGCCTTACAGGACAGTTCTGCATCTCTCAGCCTCCCCTGCTTTGCAGGGTTTTTTAATTCGCCGGGGATGTGAAAGATGGTCGCCAGTTAGGTGTTGCACAGCATCCTTAAATTCAGGATGTTTTAGAGTCTGCTAATTCTGCTTTAAACGGGCAAGGGCCTTGGTTCACTGTTAATGCTGGCTAACTCCTCCTAGTAACAGTGAAACTCTAACTCCAGCAGGTTTGAAGGTTGGTGGGGTTTTTTTGTTTATTGGTTTGGTTTGGGTTTTTTTGTTGTTATAGTTTTTGTTGTTTTTGTTTTGGTCTCTTTGTTTTGTTTTGTTTTGGTTTTTTTAATACCTTTCGAAGAGTGGGTAAAGACAAAAAAAAAAAATAATCCTCCCTCAGTACACAAAAAGAGGGAGAGATTTTAAATCAGTTTCTCCAATTACTAATGGAAGAAGGAAGGGAAAACAAAATCATGCGTGTAAAAATCTGTCAAAATGTCGTCTGATAAAGCACCTTTACAAGAGGTCTGCAAGAGTAATGCCACTCAGCACAAACCACCCAGCATTTCACAGCAGTTCAGACCACCTTGTAAGAACACATTTCATGGAAATGTTTTATGACATCTAAAAAGGTAACAAGACTAGAGGCATCTTAGTTGGTACAAGTTTTTATATTACTATTTTATTATTATTATTATTATTTTTAGTGAAGTTGTTTCTGGAGAAGTATGAAATCTTCTTTCATTCAACATACCCACAGGCAAATAGCAAATGTAGCATTTTTTACTACATTAATTGGAGAGGTACTTTCAAGGGACCAGACTCTCTCTCTCTCTCTTGGCAGTATAAGTAGATCTTTTTAACAAAAGAATGGCAGAAAAATAGATTTGAAGGTGTTAAGGGGAATAACTGTTTTCAAGCATTAAGTGAGAGGTGAAAAAAGCAAGAAAACAGATCTTACACATGTATAGCCCTGTCCTCTGAAACATTTTAACAAATTAATTACCATGACTTCACAATTATATTATGTTAAAAAAGAAAAAAACAAAAAAACAAAAAAGAAAAACCAACCTAACAACAACAAACAAACCCCTCTATATCTACAACAGAGTTCTTTTAGATCCCTCTGTTTAATAATTATTCAGGTTTGGCTGGAAATTGTAATAATATATCAATTGATTACAAAAGCTGATCTCTGATCTTTTAGGTGAGTCAGTATATCACTGGCACAGATTCATAGACTGTAGAGGAAATGACTGATGCTCCACTAACAGACCTAAAGTCTGGCAACACAACCAATAACACAGGATTCAAGAGACTTGGTTCCTACTAATTTTTAGATACAGTTCTGAAGTTAAAGCACAACTATAAACCTTGAGGTCATCAGTTTAGAAATCCGCAGGCAAATACAAGTTTTAGATCCCATTTGCTACAGGGTGCGACGGACTGTTGAGGGACATTGCTGGAGAACTCTCCACCCCTCACTGACATCCATAAAAAGCTGGTCAGCTTTCCACCCACCTAATTTGTATTATTTTTTCATCTCTCCCATGTGAATATTCTCATTCTTGAGGGCTATGTGCTTCCCCTACTCCTCTGAGTTTCTTCTTCTATTGTATCTCTTTCCACACAAAGTTAATCAAGACCTTTCCATTCCTCCTTCCTTGCAGATGGTGATGCTGACAAGTATAAGTCCTCATTGGGCTACTGCCTGTGCTGTTTCTTTCTCAGATGCTGTGTGTGTCTTGTATATGAAAGGCTTCTCCCATTCCCCTTCAACCTTTCCAACATATCTTTTTTCCAAACAATGCTGCAGTTAAGCTTCCTCTCCTTCTCAGTCCCGATCTAACTCTGCTGTCACCAGTTGCTTCATTCAGTTCCTTCACTTAGTATTCTTCCCTAATTTTGACTGGTGGCATCTTTGCTCTTGTCCTCATCATCTTTATTCCTCTCACACTTCAGCATCCATAATGAAGAGTTAGTCTCTTTGCTGCTAAAACCCATCTCTCTGACTCAATCCCCTTCAGCACTGTCCATCAGCCTGCCATCTTACCATGGCTTTCAGCCCATCAGCTTTGATGTAGTCTCCTCTCATCTCCCAAAACATTCTACTTGGGAGTTCTCTTTATCCTTGTCTAACTTTTGCAGAGCTTTACCTTTAGTTCTTAGTCACCACCACATTTTCGCTATGCTTTTCCTCCAAATACTTTCCCATCCTTTATGTTGAACCATAAATCTGTCACATGTTGTCCAAAATAAAGTCTTGGACTCTATGATTTCCATTCAAATGTATTTAATGATAGGTTAAATTCACTATGAAGGAAAAACCAAAACTTTTAATGTCTTCTGACATATAACTTTTTACCCAGACTTTCTCGTTTCCTCCCATTTGCTATTATCAGTTGTTCTGGTGCACATCTTGGGTATTATCTGAAACATAGACCAGATAGAAGCCTGTGCCTGAACTTCAGAGATATTTATTGTGTAATATCTCCATGATATAGATTTTCATGTCAATCTATATAAACATAACTCTTGGATGGTATCTGCTCACTTTACATCCTGATTATTGCAACATAATTTCCTCTGTTGCACCAGACTCATCACTTATGCTCACTTCCAGAATCTCTCAGCAAATTATCCATCATCTCCTAATAAGTAGAAAGCTGATTCTTACATGTGATCAGTTTGGACCGCTATCTTTTGTTACACACTCATATTTCACTGTCTTTATACTTCTTATTTGCTGCGTGTCCAACAGCAACAACACAATAAACAGATTTTGGATGTATGTAAGCTCTCATATGCGCTAAGGGTGCCTCATTTCTTAGGATGTATTTCCCTTTTGCTTTGCCTGTATCCACATTTTATTGCTACTTCATATGTTGAGATTGAGCGAAAGCTGGGAATAGACACTTTGAATCCATGTGTTCTTATGCAGTGGAACAACTCTTCAGTTAAAACAGCTCCTATGAGCTATACTAATGTAAAAAACCCCACAATAACACTAAAAAGTAAGCTCAGAGGAATATGCAGTTGTGCTTTTTGCACCTGCTTGTTGATAGAAGAAAGGTGTCGGAAATGTCAGAAGTAGCTTAGTCTTTCAGGCAGGTTACTCTGCAGCCATCCAACTGACTCCTCCTTTACATGAAACAATTACAAGTCTCCCTGGGGAAAGGAGTGGGATTTTTCCAACACAGAGATTAGGATATTCATCAGAATAAGGGTCATCCTTGAGTCATCTTTCAAGGATCAATTCTGACTTTCTTTTATGCAGTCACTAAGAAGACAGGACTTACCAAAGAACAGTCAAAGGAATGCATCTGTCAGGACCTAGTTATTATATAGTTACTGATACGTTTAAATCTTGCCAAACTGGAAGCAGTTTTGGGCAGGAGCATCAACATAAGTAGTAAATACTACGGGAATTCTACTGGGAGACACAGGAGCGTGTCAGCTCCAAGCAGAAATGAGCTGTATTAACAATCCCTCTGCCAGCCCCCAGTGAGGCTGGGGCATAGCACAGCAAAACCCTGTGTGAGACACACTAGCTGAGGACTAAAAGTTTTTTAATCTGATCTGCTCAACATTTCCAGCTGTGCAAATAACACTCACGCAGGACCATGCTGACAGATTTCCACTGCTTCTTGTTCTGGAGATAGATTAACAGACTTGCCATATCGCTGCATAGCCCTGCATTGTAAGATGCAGGATAATATTGAGCACTGAAGATTACAGCTCCCTAAGGAGTTGTGATTTTTTTTTTTTTTTTCCCAAAAAAGACTCCAGAATTATAAGATATTTTCACTTTAAATGTCCTCATTCAGGAACAGGGCCAAAGTTAGACTCAAAAATCAATCAGGTTGTTATTGATTAAGCAAACAAATTATCTGTTTACCATAACATCTCTAAGATACATAGCAGCTTGCTGCTTTTTTTTTTTTTTTAATCAAAGAGACACAGTTTAGCCATCAGCATTTACAAAAGCAGCAGCACAGACATGTCAGGTTCAACATGTTTTCATTCCGTGTTACCGAGCTTAGCAGTTAGACCCTTCATTAATTTCCCTTCTCCTCAATATACTGTCTTTGCACCTTATTTATGTGCACCTGCTGCCAGCTGAACACCCTGAAGAGGCACACCTGCAGTGCCAGCAGCTTCACATCACTGCTGCTGGATTCCATCTTTTAGTCCCTTTCAATGTTATATCTCTGCTGTAGAGCTCTTTCTGCCAAATCTTGGCTTGCTTGAAACCCACGCTGACTGCACAGCCAGCTCTCTTGGCTCATTGCAATTCGCACTCAGGCATGAGCTGGGTCCTCAGGTTTTGTCAGCACTCTGCAACATTTTGCCTTCTGGTTTCATGTACCTGTGTTTACGTCAGGAAACAAATTATCCTAAAGTGAATAAAGGGCGCTGGCTGTGAAATGGAAATCAGACCTTCTCTTGAAACATAGAGCTGTGGATATTTGATTTCAAATCATGTTCCTTCCAGCCTTTTCCCTCCATGTGGGGTCCACGTAACCTAGAGCATATCACAAAGACGGTTTTGAGGATAGAGAGGAAAAGAGGATCTAATACTTTCATCAGGTCTTATTCTGTCCTTTTAGCACTCCAGTAGAAGCTACAGGTTCTGTAAAGGAGGTACTCTTCCTTCAGCTGAATCCAAGGTTCAATTTTTTTTTTTATACTATATATAGCCAATACCCCAAAGGTAGATGTCCAGCAGACTTGTGGTCTTTGAGCAGGAGGAGCAGGAGCACATGCCATAAAACCAGAAAAGGAAACAGGCTGATAGTGTATCTTCAAGCGTTACACAGCAGCAGCAGCAACAGTCACTCCTGCCCTGAGCCTGGGCTCTATTCTAGTCTGTGTGATTTCTTTTTAGCAAATTTTAAATTCTGAAAATCACACAAAGCTTCAAAGATCAGATTGAGACAATTACTGCACATAATTTCTTTTATCGATAACTCCCACTTACAGAAAAGAGTCCTCAAACACTATGTGCAGTAGAAATGCATAAATGACAGTCTTTATTCATGGTGGCACTTTGTGATACACAATAAAGAAGCACGTGCATAGTACATCCGTGGTCGCAACTCTTGGACAGAAACTGGAAGACACAGATTTAATGCACTACATAGGATACTCAGAGGAGCGTAAAGGTGTTCTCAGCCTTCCTGGTGTGTGAAACGTGATGAAAGCCCAGGAGACTAAACAGTGTGTCGTTGTACCTACATGTGTGGTGTGAGGTCTAGTTCAAAGTTCTGGCCTTTATACATGAACAAATTTGATGTTCTTCAAACTCTGTGGGTGAAACCCCATAGTCCAGTGAAGCAACAATAAAAAAGCCTGTTCTCTTAAAAGAAATCAGGATTACTCCAGGCTATTTTGTAAACCACCTCTTTCTCCAGGCCCTGATATAGTTAGTAGTGTCCAATCAAAAGGGTTGTTGAAGTTGATGAAGCCCACAGCTTAACCTCTACGAGCCTCAGAAAAAAATATTTCTAGTTGAAGTGCTCACACTTATGAACCTGACCTGAGTGTTACATTCTTGGAAACACAATGCAGAATGATCTTTCTTGGTGAACAGTTTTATAATCATTGGATTTCCTTCTATATAATTTAAATTCTGAAATCAAATTATGAAAGTGTAAAGCAGTGCCACACAGTGCTATCTGTCACAGGAGATTTATGAAAATGCAGAGAAAAAGTCTTTAAATACTTAGCTGTGAAATAGTAGTCAGAAGAATAGGTTCTAACTTTACAGACAAGCAAATCTTTCTCATTTAAGAAAGAGTGTATATACTGTCAGATATTGAGAAAAATCTAGAAAGTAACCAATGCTATGTTGGTTCTGAGTCGCTGTGACACTCAGATTTTCATTTAAGGCAGAGATTACGTATTAGTTTCTATTTTAACTATTTTTTTTGAGCTACTTTATAAGGAGGGTGTGGTACAGAGCAATGGCTTTCTCAATGTGGTATTGGTTTACCTACATCACACCCCTGTGTACTCCACATCTACCAGTACCAGTAACTAGTAAATGCATCAGAGAATTCAGACTCTTTGAACTATTTTTTTTTGTCTAACTGTGAACTAACTTTAGCCATATGAGAAATCTCACAGAAGTTGATGGAGCTGCTGGTATGCTTATAATTAAGCCATGCATTTATACCTGGCTGTAACGAGATATCAGTTATCACTCTTCCTCATACACAAGACTTAAGGAAACAAAAATGCAATGGAAGACAAACATCTTCATTTGTGAGTTAGATTAGTTGATTTTCACCTAAAACAGTCAAGAATTCTAACTGTAAGATGCAATCTTTGTATATCAGGACATACAGACTTATTTCATGCAACTCTGCAGTTTCACAGTGTATCAGAGTCCAGACTGAGATGATTTTATACAGAGGAAAGTGGTTACTAATTCTGGACATAATTTTGTCTGCCCTGGCAAAGGTCATTTTCATGGAGAAGCCAACATTCTGCAGAGGGCAAAGGAGAGCTTCAAGATGTTGTTGATGTTCGGAATGATAAAGGCGTTTGAAATGATGAAGAAAGCCCACAGAGAAACAGGTTAGTGGATGGGTGACATCAGTCACAGGAGGTGATATGAAGTGGTGGGGTCACATGAGTTTGATGGATCATGGAGGGTAGTTCTGCACATCATCCTTTGTCCTCTCCAATGTATTATTCAAATATGATTTCCCTGTACATTGTGTGACATTTATTAAGATTTTAAGACTGTTCCCTTTGAGCATTAGCCCAGGAGAAATGATCCTGACCATTACGGACAGCCATTTCCATAGGGCATATTATTGCTTTAATCTCATGTAAATATTGGCAATTGTGAATTATCCACTAGAATGAGTTTTTATTGTATCTTATTATCTTTTCCCAATTTACAGATGGTTTAGGTAAAACCTTTGCTAATTTGACTAAGAATGTAGATTTAAAAAAATCCTTTAAGCGAGATTGTGCTTCCTCATTTTTGAAAAAAAAGCCAGCAAACCCCACAGCCAGAAACAGACTCCTTGAGGTCTGTAGTGCTTAGTCCACATCCAGATCTGCTATAGTGGTTTCAACTTAATTCTCACTAAATTACTTTATTTCATGTTAAAACTATACTAGAACAGACTATAACAGAGTATTTAGACACCATCAGGATTAGGCACTACTTTTATAGAAGTAAATAACCAGACCACTCTGATTCTGAAAGCAGCCAAGCACTAATTAATTTCTCAAATTTACAGCATACAAATGCTGAAAAATAAAATAGCAGAGAACAACAAAAAGTAGGGGATAAAGTATATCTTACCATATATATCAAAGCTTTCCTTAGAGCTGAAAGATACTTCAGTTGAAGGACTCAAAATAAGACTAAACGAATACAATACAAGAATATTAACATCTATCTGATCTTAACTTTCTCTGAATTCCTTTCATTGCAATTCTCTGGTCTCTAAAATCTGCATTCTGTTTTGACCGCTGTATAGAAACTGTGATTTGATATCTCATTCATAGCCCAGCTGTGCATGAACTCTGTTTAGTGCAAAGCTTTGCAAAAAGAAAAAAAAAAATCTTATTTGACCATGAACTTTAGATGATCTAGTTAGCGTTACTGTCAAGCATCCCGCGGTCTTTTTGAAAAGCAGGACTTGTCCATGTTGCCCTCTGGCCAACTTCAGTGGGATTGAAGCACTAGCGAGAGCCATCAAACTGCCTGACAGCTTGTCACCAGTGAGACTCCATTAATTTACACACATTTTCCACTGTTTGGCATTTACCATGATAACTCTTTTCTTTCCAAGCAGCTCCTGTTTGCATTTAACACTCGGGTTAATTTTCATCAGAGTTTAAATTTAGCCATCAGTTATTTCAGGGGAGCTGTCAGCCAACATATGGAGGAAAAAATCCTTCTGAATTTATAATAAAGTGGAATCTGTTGAATGTGAAACAAAAACCAACTGCAATATACTGCAAGGCCCCAATGGGGGGACCAGGGTCAGCAAAGAATAGCAGAGTGGATTAGTTGTTCTATTCACCAGAGTGGCATCTGAGCACCTCAGGAGCTTCTTGATATATCAAAAAATGATGGAAAGACACAGTTCAATTTGTCCCCCTTTTATAAAGGATAATTAACCTGTCAGTCTTGCTACTTTAACAGCTTTATTAAATTGGAGCAGAAATGGGTGCAGGGAGCCCCCATCTTTTTCCAAAACGAGCACAGGGCAATTGTTTAAATGGTTGAATAGCCACTTTCTTCCATCCTCCTCCCTCCTAGAACAACCTGGTGTTATTTATTTTTTTTTAGCTAGCATTGAACACCCTGCCTTAAAATATAGATGTAAGCTGCCTTTCCTATGGCCAATACTAGGAATCTCCTTAACTCCAAAGGATGAAAATAATCAGATACAGAAACAAGGAAGGGAAACTGTATCAATTAAAGATGGAGCTTACTGCGATGCTTCTCAAAGATGAAACGAATTTCCCAGATAAGCCAGAAGGGAACCAAACCACCCTCCCGGTTTCTTCCAAAGAAAATATAAACTTTGTGATTTATGTTCTGAATGGGGTTAAAAATGCTGTCTGCAAACTGAAAAGCCTCCAGGCAATTTTATATTTAAAGGAAACACCAGATTAATGTGTACACCTCTGGAAGAGACATTTATGATTTCATAAATAATACTTATTATAAATAATTAACTTGGTATGGAGTAAATTACTGGTCAGTCCAAAAAGCTTAGTCTGGTACTTAAGTGTATTAGGCTGTACTGTAAGATGGTTTTTTGAATGTTATAATATTTTCCTCTTCAGAGCAATTGTATGTGCACGAAAGTATTAAAGATATCAGAGGGAAAGTATTTCCTAGAATATCACCTTCCATAACAACAGGAAAAGTGAATATCCACATATACTGCAATGTAGTCTTGCATTTTAGAAAATGAACCTTCTCTTGTTGATTACACAGAAGATCATTCTGTTATTATTACAAAAACAAATCCTTGCACCTAGTTCTATGTAAAGAATCTTGTCAGTTTTATCCAGAAACTACACTTTATATAACATGACCAATTCTCCAGATGAAAACTATGATGCAGATTCACTTATTGCAGATGAGACTGCAATAAGTTAATTTTAATTTAAAATTATAAATTAATCAAGTTAAAATAATTATCTAGGGTTTTTTAGGTTTTGTTTGGTTGGTTGCTTGGTTTTAAATGTTGATATATGTTCTACCTCATGAATAGAACTCCATGGTCATCAAGAACAGAATCAGCATCTTAACAAACCAAAAGGAACGTAATTGGAAATTATTGCCACCACAAATTCCCTGTAAGCATAATAAAACTTATTCTATCTGCATTAACTGTTTTTATTGACTGTTTTGGTATATTTTACTCATAAGTAACCCACTAATGAAATAATGTGATTACTTCAGTATCTACAGGCCCATAATTGCATCAGAACACATTTTCAGCTTCATTTTTATGTTCCATTTTTAGAATTGTATACAGATTTGCAACTACATTTAAGAGTCACTTTGATTTTAGTGTTTTAATTCACATTTAAAAATTCAGAAACAGCGACTGAAGATATTAATGTGCTAGAGCAGATTAATGCACCACATTGGACTTGCATTTTAACCAGATAAAGATGTACAATCAGTTTGCAACACACATGAACAAAAATATAAATTCGTTGAAAATAGGGTATTAATATTCTCAATCTTATGGCAGTGTAAAACAAACTAAATTCCTATCAATCTGAAGTTGTGGGAAATGTTCATCCACACGAAAATATAAGAAAGTTCTTTGTACTTCAAGTAAAGGAGAAGCTTAATTTCTATAATTCAGTGAACTCTATTCCTTAGCAAAAAGGCAACTGCATACTGATAAACTCAAGTCTGAATTTAAGCACTGCAATATCAGGAAACTATTTCATAAAACACAAGCTTGATTGTCTCTACACTTAATTCATAACTTTACTAATTAATAAGAAGCTAAAATTTTCCTTTACTCATCTGTTATATTTTTGGGGTTTATTTATTACATTTTTTAAAGAACATATTTGTTGGACTTCCAGTCTTCAATATACAAAAAAAAAATGTGCAGCCCCAAACTTAACACAGTAATTGATTTGGCATACTTTGCATCATTCCAACATAGACCACTGTCTACCTGCATTTGTAAACAGAAATTAAAAGCTTGTTAGTCTCTTCCACAGTGTTATTGTGAGAGTCAGAATGAAATTCAAAATGGCAACTGCTCTTGCCACTGGTGGTTTTCCAACTTGTACACTGCCTCAAAAATTGGAGTTGCAGACATGGAATGTCATTATTTCACCAGAGCACTGACATCCCACTTTTTTATACAACTTGGCATGTTTGTTAGCTTTTTCTTTTAAAGAAAAGCCCAGGGGCCAGAAAGAGAGGAAGAATCCTGCACTCTGTTAGACGCATAAGCGGAGCTAGCAGGAGAGGCATAGCAGTCAGGAAAGAAAATGACTCAATTTCCTTGTGAAATAATGTTGGAAGATCGAAAATGTTATGAAGGGAACAGAAGGGAAAAACTATCGGTCAAGGCTTATTGGACATCCACTAAAAGTAAATGTTTTACAGCAGATGTAAAGTAAGAGAATCCATTAGGTAGATCTTGCTCTGGATTTGAAGCATAGGGGAGAGCCTCATGGTGAGGTTTCTATAATTCAAACGTATGAATTTGGTGCCTAAGTAAGTCAGGAGGTATGGATATGTATGAATATATGGAGGTATGTGTGTGCATGTGCATATCAATCACTGTTTATATAAATAACAGCATTTCCCTTCCATTCTTCAGCATGCTTTCTCTCTTTACATGCTCAGATTTGATGATTTAAGGTACTTTATACATTTCATATCATACTCTTACCTGATTATACTTCTAGTTTAAATTATAACTTCATTTAAAAGATCTCCTATAAGAAAATACTCTTGTCAATGTAGATTAGTAATGTAAGATCACAGAATCACAGAATCACAGAATGTTAGGGATTGGAAGGGACCTTGAAAGGTCATCCAGTCCAATCCCCCTGCCAGAGTAGGAACACCCAGATGAGGTTACACAGGAAGGCGTCCAGGTGGATTTTGAATGTCTCCAGAGGAGACTCCACAACCTCCCTGGGCAGCCTGTTCCAGTGTTCTGTCACCCTCACTGAGGAGAAGTTTCTTCTCAAATTTAAGTGGAACCTCTTGTGTTCCAGCTTGAACCCATTACCCCTTGTTTTACTGTTGGTTGTCACCGAGAAGAGCCTGGCTCCATCCTCGTGACATCCACCCTTTATATATTTATAAACATTAATGAGGTCACCCCTCAGTCTCCTCTTCTCCAAGCTAAAGAGCCCCAGCTCCCTCAGCCTTTCCTCATAAGGGAGATGCTCCACTCCCTTCATCATCTTTGTGGCCCTGCGCTGGACTCTCTCCAGCAGTTCCCTGTCCTTCTTGAACTGAGGGGCCCAGAACTGGACACAATATTCCAGATGAGGTCTCACCAGGGCAGAGTAGAGGGGGAGGAGAACCTCTCTCAACCTACTAACCACCCCTCTTCTAATCCACCCCAGGATGCCATCGGCCTTCTTGGCCACAAGGGCACAGTGCTGGCTCATGGTCATCCTGGTGTCCACCAGCACCCCCAGGTCCCTTTCCCCTACACTGCTCTCTAATAGGTCATTCCCCAACCTATACTGGAACCTGAGGTTGTTCCTGCCCAGATGCAAGACTCTACACTTTCTCTTGTTATATTTCATTAAATTTTTCCCTGCCCAACTCTCCAGCCTGTCCAGGTCTCTCTGGATGGCAGCACAGCCTTCTGGCGTGTCAGCCACTCCTCCCAGCTTGGTGCCATCAGCTTTCACTGAAAAAGTTTTTAATGAAATAGGGGAATAATGACTACCATGGCTGGTAAAGGAAAAACAAGAAAGCTCAGCTAACTGTGGGTTGAAAACATACACAGATACCAGTATGGCCCCTCACATTTAATGAAATGCTTAAATTGACTTAGATTTAATCATTATAATTTATACACTTTAAAGCCTTGGGTCAGCTATTCAGTAGCTCTGGTATCTTTACAAACACCAGAAATATTTTTCTTTAATGATTGTATTTTAATTTGCAATTGTTTTGTCCCAACATTGAATTGAGAAAAGCAACTGAAAGAGAATGAGAAAAATTGCACAGTTTCAAGTTTTGAATGGCTATTAAGGTTCACTAACTATGGCCGTATAACCATATAAAAATGACACCATGTTAACATGATAGTGATTTGGAGGTACATTAACATACCAGAACTATAGGTCATGTCAGTTCTGGGTCAAAACTGAAAAAGCTGATGTTATTTTCCAACTGTGGTTTCCTTTTCCTTCTTACTCCAATGTTCTGCACAGAAAGATTAAAAATTAAGACTTAGGAGGATAGAATCTGAAATCACATCAATGCTTTGGCTGTTATCCCTTCTCTGGAGAGAAAAAACAAAAGCAACACATTTTCTCCTGAACTGGAAGAAATCAAACTGTTCCAGTGGTGATTGTTGTCATAAAATTTCAGTCTAGAGGAAAATTAGTGGTAAATCTCAGAGAACATGGTACTGTGGGTATATTTGGTACCATTTCAACCTACATCAAACAAAAGTTTTCTGTAAAGAAAATGCTAACCATTTTGTTCTGCCTTGACCTTCCATTTAAATTACTCTTAATTTTAGTGAAATGCCAGATTTAAATATTGATTCTTTTTCTCTTTTAGGGTCCTTCCATAGTCATGCTTCAAATTTCCAAGCTCCTTCCCAAAGCAAGTTGCATCTGATGAATTATCCAGCAGAGACTCAATCAAGTGTGATTCTAGTTATATTATAAATCTAGTTATATTATAAATCAGTAGGTTGAATATACAGGAGTCAAGAGATATTCAAAAACTAAAAATACACCTAATCCATCCCTCTGCCATCACAATACCAAACATAAAAATGTTTTCTCCAGGCTGGTTTTAAAAGACTTGTTATATGATTTCCCCCACTTCACTTTTACATATTTAAACTAAATGTTCTCTCTCTTAATTGTTCCCTTTATCACACTCTCATTCTTTTAACCCTTTTTCATTCTTCCACTTTGGTTGCAGTTCATGATTTCTGCTTGAAATTAATCAAGAGGATGGGACTACTGAAGTTTGACTTTTGCTAGTCAAGGCCTGAGTGAGATTTAATCCTGGGAGGGACTGCAGGTGAGGGAAAGAGAGAGTTATTTTGGGCTTGCAATGCCAGAAGTCATACAGTATTTTTGTTAGGATCCCATCTTGCCATAGTCAGCCACGATTTTATTTTGGATTGCTCTGGGCTGTCCTGTAGCTTGAATGTGACATGTTTTCCTGTGAACAGTTACTCTCAGTTTGAACTTGGAAAGATAAAGAGGAATTTGTCATGGGATGATATGAATGCAAAAGATATACTGGCCCACCAAGTGCCAGGAAAAAGGAAAGATTACCAGATTGTTTTCAAAATATAGCCTAGATTTTTTTCTGAATTAGATATGATCCTCGTCATTATTTGATATGTTTTTATCAAATGCTCTCAGTTTTCTTTCTAGGAAAAACTACACGTTGCATTTCCTCCTTTCATTCTTGTATCCACAAGTATAATTACTTGAAAACCTTCAGAAAAGTTGTGTATATGGGGAAATACTCTTATTTTTTTTTTAGAACAAGATCCAAGCTGCATGTATTTAAGACACCCCAAGTACTCCAAAACAAAGAATGAAATTTGCATTTAGAGTAGCTGGTAAGTAAAATGCAGTCACAGATAAGAGAAGAAGGTGCAACAACCCATCTGCAGGATTTGCTTTTCTAAGGGAGACTTGAGTCAACTTGGACAGTGCACCGAACCAGACACCTGAGAACATGAAGGAGTTGCCAACTCCCCCTCATATAGAGAAAACATTATGAGAATTTTAGTAAAAGATTTTTGGCATAATATTTTTAGGGTGTAGAGAGCAAGGATTTGATCAGATCATGGTCTCCTGACCCCCTTACTTTTAACATGCATAGAGCAGTTAGAACTAATTTTTGGTAATCATCAGACTTTTGTCTGCTGTAGCATGAAGTCCTGTTGTGATGAGCATCTGATAACTGACCAAAAATAGTCATTTGCTATCAAGGCTGAAGTTCTGCAGCTGCAAAAAGAGCAGTCTTGTAAAATGAGCAGTCCCATAATTTTCCACAATGCTACTCACTGGAGAAAGATTGCAGCATCACAACCTTACAGAGCCGTCTAAAGCAATAATGTAATGCTACAGCAAAACAAAGTAGACAGTATAGATGGGAATGACAGCCCCAGTATAAATGCAATCCCTTACTTCTGAGCATAAACCTGACTTTCTCATCGATCCTTTTTTGAAGACACATGAATGCTCGCTGTTATTATTTTGTGTATGTATACACAGGTAGTGCATAGAGTATTTCCACTGGTAAGCACTACAGAAAGATCTTTTGTATTTTTAAAGCATTAATTTTTCCATTTGAGTGCTTTTTCAGTGTTGAGACTTTTATTTTAGCCATCATCTACCCATACATTCCAGTTGTTTGTTTATTACACCTACTCTGGCAGGTACAGTCTATTTGCAATAGTTAAGAAAAGCCCTTTTTTTGTTGATCTGTTAAGTCCCCAGTACAGTGCAAATAAAACCTCTAGTTTCATAAAATGATTTTACATGACAGTTTTTTATTAAAAGTGCATTTACAGCTGTGATTTATTGTACACTGTAAAAATAATAATAATTTTTAAAACCCCAACTCTATATTTATGCAGAAAAAGCCATTCATATCCCTAACTGCAGCTGAGATTCAACTGGTATTTCAGCGATTGGTCTATCTGCATGCATATAATATGAGCCTTTTTGTCAGGAAGCTGCTAGTTTGGATCGAAGAACTTTGTTTTCCAGTCGAACAAAATAAGCAATCCCCCTCAAATCTCATTTTTCTTTACTCTGCATCCTAATTCAGGATATGCAAAATAAAGCTTTCTGATATTGCAACAGTTCACACAGCAGAGTTTTGGCTGCAGGGATGGAAGGAGTTGAGATATTACAATAAATAAATAATAATAATATATAAATAATAAATGAACCTCATGGACAAAACTGGAAATGTAGTGATGGCCTTTTGCATTACCCACTGGTTAAGGTACTCACATAATTAGAAGGAGACAACCATTCACATCCCTTTCCCAGATTGCTTTAGAAGGCCACCGCCTTCACCGAACACCCTGACCTCCAGACTGAGCCCTTCTGTTTTCTGTTCAGCAAATCCTTAAGCAGCTATGTTAAATAATCAAGTTTTGGTGGGAAAGAAGAACCCATGCTACATTTGTTTGGGACCCACTGAGTATAAAATTTAAAAAGGCCTCTCATCCTGCTTCACTGACTCAGAAGTGGAGGAGAAAAGACCAGAGTGTGGCCTGACCTGCACGTAGACAGCAAAATTATCCTACTATTTGCAAAAATTAGGGTTAGTCTTTCGTGAGAATGAATTTTTGCAGCTGTACTCTACAAAAGGGAGAAAGCTGACTTGCCTTCATTTGGCCTTTTCTAGGAGTCTGCTGCTAATGCTCAGAAGACAGTGGGTGGCTTAACTACTTGTGGGAGTATCTGTACAATTCTTCTTCATAGAATGAAGTTAGTCAGACTAAATGACAAAAAATTGAGGTTTTAAACCGAAGTGCTTTGCTTGTAGCTGCTTCCTCCAAGCTACACAGTCAGGACTAGGAGGCTATGTCATGTGCCAAAATGAAATCATGAAACCACCCTTTAGTGGTCAGAGATACATTGCAACGCACATTTTCAAAAGGTTTTGAACTGCAGTGCTCAGACACACCAGCAGTAATTTAATCCTTACTACCTGTTTTTCTGAAGGCTACATCAAACCTATTATATTGCTTTATTATGACAGTTTCTCCAGGTTTAGACAGGTAAAAGAACTCCTGAGTAACTATCAAAACAGGTTCAGGCTCCCTGATGAAGTGGAGCACACTGCTGTGCTACTAGGTCTTTTATATACATAAAGGTCTATATGCTTTTGAGGCAGGGAATATCTAAGTAGATACTGTATACTTATACCCCAATTTACAAGCAAGAAAAATTAGCAACCTGATATAAGGACAGAAGTTGAAGCATCTCCTGTTTCAGTGTACACCACGTAACTGTGAAGTGTTATTTCTTACAAATAATTAATAATCTCTATGACTCACATAACACCCATCCTTAGATCCTCTTAGACAGGAGGACTTAATGCATAAAACTATTTTAGTTAATTCCACATTCATTTCTATTTCCACTTTACAAAATTCAAAATCTACATAGGAATATATGCATTTGGAGAGGATAAAATCATGCAACTCTAGGTAGCTCTCCTGGGAATTACAGAGGCAGGAACTCAGATGCAAAGGCTCTTCTAATTCCTATGTCCCGATGGTGTTCGACAGATGAGTCTCTGAGAAGAGGTGCTCTCCTCAGTGAGCCCTCTTGTCTGCTTTGAGAAAACTGCAGGAAAAATGGATGATTGAGTAATGCGTCTCCAATTAGTCAATAGATCAAATAGTTTATTTCCTCTGCCAAACCAAGTCTGTGACCCTTGTAATTTTTTGTCTGCAATTGACTCACTTGAAGGAAAAAAAGCACAACAAATAATTATCAGTTCATTCTTGTGTTTTTTTCATTGCATTTCTTGCATAGGAGTTAATAAAGGACAGACAATTTACAAAAAGATCACTATCACTTATTCCCTTGCTATTATGCTTGTTAGCACTACAAGGTAATACATATTTGACATATTTGTATTCCACTACATTCAGATTTCTCTCTTCAACAGCTGGTACCTGGTTATTTATGCTATGCACTGATCTTTTAACTGAGTATGCATCTAAATATAAGGAGTTGAATAAATTTTAATAGTATTAATAATTTTAACTGTGTATACACAGTTAACTGCAACAGTAACTTTATGTGCACAGTTAAAATTATTAATACTATTAAAATTTATTCATTTATTTATATTTAGATGCAAGCCTATTAAAAATCTACCCCTGACAAATGAAATCTGTGTTCCAGGTAACCTGATGCTTCGTATTTCCTAATATGGCTGCTCTCTTCATGTCCTGACAGAAGTAATCTACACACAACAGATTAAGTCACATATTTCAGAAACCACCTCTGTCTTTCCGCGTGTGCGACCCACTATGCCTGTGTATGGGGTGGCTCCAGGAAAGGCACCTGTGGTGAGGAATGAATATTCTAATGTTTCTGAACCTTTTGGTGAAGGTGAAGGGGGCTTGTTGAAAACATTGCTGTGAGCAGATGGACCCCTGAAACCATCTGCTATCAAAGCAACTAAATGTTCAATGATGCATTACGAAATTATTTAGCTCTCAAAGAGCCTGAAAGTAGTTAGTAATGATGGCATCTGTACTGAGAGCAAACAACCTATTTATATATGATCTATCACTTCATAAACCATTTGGAGACCATCTTTCCTTAAAGCAGCAGTAGTCTTGTTGACTCCCAGAGTAAAATACTGAGTTGCATGCGATAACTTGTAAAATCCCAGCTAGTTCATTTTTCCTTCTTGGAGGAACACACTTTTTGCTGGAATGCACTGGAATACAAGCTTTGTTTTGGTCAGAAGGGATTGCACTGAGTGCTAGAGCTACTTTTTGTATCATTGCACAAACATAATAAATGCAAAAAAAAAAAAAAAGTGTAATGTATTTACTCAGTCTTAATCAAATTAAGATCCTACCTTTTCCTTTCTGGTGAAACTTTTCATCCCATTTAGTAGTATCAGTAAAGTAATAGGCATTTAGGAATCAAGGCTTCCAAATAGGAATTCATTTTTTATCTGCTTAGATGATTCTTACCATGGGACCTATTAAAACTTGTTTGTGTGTATTGAGTATTGTTCCATGTATGTAGTCAACTGCTTACTAAATATATAAAGATATTAGACGTATTATAGATGGGTTTGCACTAGAAAAGCACTGCATTTTAATTGTATTTTGAGTTTCATGTATTTCTACAAATAACGAGATTTATATGAATGTTTATTCCAACCTAAGTGGTATTTACATTGATCACATTTCTACTCCACATAGTCATCGAACCACAGAATCACAGAATATGTCAAGCTGGAAGCGACTCATAAGGACCATCGAGTCCAACTTCCTACTCCGCACAAGACTACCTAAAACAAAGTCAAAACAGAGGAATTTATTTCTTTTGTTCATTTTCTCTCAAAATTTCTAAACATATCTAGAAATTTGCTTAAAATATATTATGTCTAGTCTGAAAGCTCTTTCAACTGTGCAAGAAACCTGGATTTCAGTGAAACATTTTTATATAAATATGAGGAAATATGGTGCCAAGTTTTAAGCAGAAATCTCCATTAATATCAACAGTGACTCCTTATCAGCTCTTCTGGTCTAATATATTTGTACAGGTTATTTTGATTCTTTATTTAGAGGCAACAGTCCTAGTGCTGAAATTAAAGATTTTGCCCAAGGAGAGACCATAATTAGGCAGACCTGATAGGGCTTGACTCGGACATAGACAAGTTGCTTCACAAGCATGAACTGTTCCATTCCCAAAGCCCTCACTGAGGCACAATTTAGCCCTCTGCAGTGGAAATGACACATTTCTAATAATGGTGCTTTGAGGCACAGTCACCAGATACTACTGACCATCTATAGCTGCTTCAAGAGGATTTCTTACTCTACTCACACATTTACTGACCTTGGAGCCTTCCTCAGACACTGCTTCATCCTTTCAGCTCAGAACAACCCCTACCTGCAACCACGACCTCCCTTTGGATGCTTGCCAGCCTCAGGACAGCACCACTTAAACTGCACATTTGATGTCCAGCAAATATCTCACAGTCATGAGCAACTTTAAGTATTGTCATTAAGATTTGCGCAAGTGCAATGGAGAGGCAAAGCAGCTCCTACCCACTCCCATGGCATGTAGTCCTCATAGAGACTAGACACTGAGTATTCGTGATTCAGGTCTGCATAAAGCCTTTGCCGCATATTTGCACTTCCAGAAACCAGTTTACTCTAGGGATATTTAAAGAAAACAAACCTTGCTCAGCACAATTTAAGTCTAAGTCACCTCACATTTTCAGGGTGAAACAAACACTTCATTCCCAAATATTTTGTTGAAATGCAGTAATTTGGACCTTTGCAAGCTTAATCTGAGTTTATTTTTATATGTCTTATCAACTAAGCTTCTATGTTTTTAACTAAAACATTTAGAAAATATGTTATTAAACAGTTATAGTGTTTAAACTTATTGTAAAATTAATGTGGCAGAATAAAAATTCGTTCCTTACAGCCTTTGGAAATGTGGACATGTGAGAAAGGGAGGACAGGACAAAATAAATTTCACCTTTTCTTTGTCGTAGAATTAAACTGTGAAGGTTTGCAAGAGTCCAAGTGTTTGGTCAAATACTCTCCACGCTGTCCTATTCTTCTCTACAGGCCTCAGGTCTACTTGACATGGAGGTTGCAGCGTGAGTGGGACTGAAAGAAAAATTGCCCCCCTGATAGCTACACACACCACAAAAATTACAGAACTGAAACAAAAGGCTGGCGTGTCTGGCTGACACGCTATCCCTTTCCTCTCTACCACCTGTCAATCAATCACCAGTCAATCACAGAAAGCCACAATCAGCCACTTAATGACAGCCAGATGGCATCTACGTCTCATGAACTGTACTCCTGAAGTCATACTCACTCCCTGTAACTAGCAGCATTTCCTATACAGGGTAATAATGTGATGTTTTTTGTATTCAGACGAAGCTGTAATGCCTTGCACCTCTGACAGGACATCCCTGTGAACAGAATACAAGCTCTGCCAGAAGTGTTGTTTTGCTTCAGCAAAAGAATCAATGCTGCTTCAGAAATGCTGATACTCCCCCACCAAAGCTGCATGTATCCCTCAAACTTTGATCAGAGAGAGGTTCGCTGGTTTGTGAATAAGAATCGCGAATAACATGGAAATTTTAGTAGGCATTCATTCTGCCTCCCTTATTTCTCTGCAGTCCTGACACAGGGAAGGAATCCACACAGAGACCAATGTGATCTTCTTCACATTGGTTTACCAATGATTTCAACCTTGACCCAAAGGGAACACTTCTAGAAGTGACAGGTAATTTAGCTTTCTTGCTTAGTTCTGGGGCTCTCTTGTGGTGAATTATGTATAGTGCTTCTGTGATATGGACCTTTGTCCATGAAGGACCCAGCTGAGACTGTTAAACTTCTTTTAAAGGCATTTTACCCACAAACACCAATCAGTCATGAGAGTTCTTTGCAATAAAAAAATTTCTGCCTTGGGACCAACTGACAAACTCAGTTTTGAAGTGACCAAGTTTGGGCCTGTCAAGCATGAAACTGGATTCAGGCTTTGCTTACGAGGCTATTCACCAAACTGAGTAGAGGCTGGAGGTTTTTCTCTGTTATGTGGTGCTTACCCTATTACTGCATTACAACGGGTACATTTCAGTGACTTAGTTGAAAACAAAACTTTCCCTCCAGAGGAAGAACATCTTCTGTGATGACCATATACTCTCTGAGCAATACTGTTTGTTTTCTAAGATGCATCTAATCCAGTTTAACAGGAGAGGATTTATTTGTGACCAGACTAGCAAAACATGGTACTGATGTGTGAATTTTAGCCTGCAATGGCCACTACTGGCCAGCTCCAGTAGCTCTCATCTTCTTTATTAAAAACTGCCTGGCACTGGCTCTGCACAGCTGAGGACAATAAGAGTTGGGGTTTTTTTAAGAAGGATTAAGCATAGATTGGATGACTTGCAAGAAATGCATTGCTGCATCTCATTTCATGGGACCTTTAAAAGTGTACGGGTTCTTTACTCACAAGGTAGGTAGCTATGTTTGCTTCTTAACAAGACAAAACTAGCTTATTCAGAGTTATTCCTGGCAAATCCAGCTCAGGCTTATCCCTCCGAAACGCTCTCCACTCACTTCAGGATATGTCCCAGCTTCATCAGGCAGGGAAGCACAAAACCCTCACAAGAAGAGTCCTCCCTTTTCTGCTCTTGTACTTACATTTGTTGCCATACCAAAGACACATCAGTTTTAAATGCATATATTTTTTCTTGGCAATTTCAGAAGCTTCTCCCTCAAGAAATCTTGGAGGTAGATACCTTGCAACTCAAGGACAGGCAGATTTGATCCATTAAAGATGGGATGTAAATGGAAGCAACCTTCCACAACATCCTCCCCTCCCCACATATACATACATTTTCAGCCCTGTTTCTGGAGTGCAGACAGAGAATCTCATTAGGAATCTAATATAATAAGGGCATGTAGATACTGGGGTTGGGGGATGGAAATCAGATTAGCTTCATTACTTTATTCTGCACCTCGCAGCGCTTCTGCCAGTGGACAATTGCATTAGATCAGAGAGGAGATCAAAAGGCAAAAACTCCCCAGAAATTCTGCTGCTCATTGTCTGAGACAGGAACAGGAAAAGTGCACTGTTGGAGGACACAGACCCATGGTAGACACCAGACACTTTTGGGAAATGCAGTAATTTTTTTCTTTAAACTTGTAAGATAGTTTTTTGCGTTGATCTTACAGCATTTGAAAGGCCAGTCTAGAGTCTGATACATAGAGACATGGAAACCAAGCAACTTAACCAAGCATATGCAAGTGGGCATCCAAAGAGCCCGGAGGGACATGATACTCTGAGTGCCAGACACGTCCTGCCTGCAGAGCTCTGCTGTCTCACTCACCGTTAGCTCTTCCACAGGCACTTCTTTTCTGGTCACCTTTCAGTTCTGGGCATGCGAGCAACAGCTCAGCTGAGTACTCTGCTTCAGCAATGATAACCTGAGAAAAGAACAAAAATGAGTGTATGTCACTTGCCATCTAAAACATTAACAGCCTAGACCAGTTCAAGACCCTCCTACAGCAGTCTTCCTGTACCAATCCTGAGCGGGCACAGTGACCACAGAGGCAGCTTAACTGGCTATCCCAAGTTATTTTAGTCTGGACAGTGAAGGTCTGGCATAGTTCCTTCAGTCCTGACAGCGAAGCCCTGAATCCCACCTCATCCCATATAACACCTTGCCTGGCAGTTGGGGAAGGTGGGCTGGATAGGACCTTTAGACACAAGAACTGCCATGTCTTCAGTGAAGCATTTTAAGATGCTCCTGATTTGCACTGAGGGACCAGTCACTACAGATTGTTGCTGTTGTCATCAGAGAACAGGGGAAATAATCTTCACCGACTTCTCCTCCACACCTCCAACTTCCCTTCAAAGAAGTAAATTCCAGACATCTGAATCTTTATCAGGTAGCAAATGGGAATGACTGGCTCGGACTGAAAGAGAGTAAGATGTTGCTGGAGCTCAGCCAGGACAGGCAAGCCATGGTGGTTGTGTCCAAGGGTGCTGGATGCATTGTCAAATCCCGACGTATTCCTACTGTGGTATTTTTTAATTTGCTAGCATTACACATATTTCTTATGCGCAGTTGGTGCTGGTTTTAATTCCATTGCCTTTTTCTTCTTCATTACTCCTTGTGGAAGCCCTGTAATTCAAGCAAGAAAAAGAAATGCTGCATGCTACCTGCTACTGCTATAACAAACAGGTTACTCTTTATGTATCACAGAAAGGAAAATAAAAAGGAAAAAAAAAGTTGAGATTTAGATGATTAAATCGGAAAAATTATGTAGAATATATGACTTACATTAGAAGCTAGATATTGCTTATGAAAACTACTTATAAGGAAGTCAAAGCACTGTTAATCACATAATGCTCACAGGATCAGGTTCCTGATACTGTCATACTGTTTGTGAAAGTGTTATAGCAGTCCTGAAGTCTGTCATTATTGCTCCAATATTTAATCAAATGTCATATTCAGGAAGATTTGTCCTACAAATACAAATTTTTTTCCTACTCTAAGTTGTGGTTCATAGTCTAAAGTTTTTCAGTTTGCAACCAAAAGGATGAAAATCTAAATCTATAAAAACCTAAAAGTGCTGTTCACATGAATGGACAGATCATTCTCTTAAGCATTATACTTACAGAGATTGTAAATTTCTCCAAAACACAAAAGCAATAGAAGATTTCATAGGTCATGTCAGGTTCATATATGCTGCAAAATTACTTGATAATTTAGTAGCATAAGTTAACATATACTATGGTATTCAAGTGTCCTTTTGCCTCATATTCTATGCCTTTCAATATAATTTAACCTAATCCAGAAAATCTACCCTAATTTCAAAATAAGTATGTTCACTTAGGAGGTATGCCTATCTAGCAAGTACCAGAAAGATCATCTATTTGGCCCAGACCTTATATTTATTCTTGTCAAATTTCTCTTCTGTTGAGAAATTAGAGTTCAGCTATTGCTGTACCAGTACTGTTGTTAAAGGTACACCAGTGAAGATTTTATCACCATGGGTGAAACACATCTGCTTCTTCCACAAATACATTTGCGGATAACAGGGAAACAGAAGGTGTCAGAAAAACACAACAAGAAAAAAACCTGAGCACTCAGGAGTAAGAAGAGACTAGACAAAGACAAGATGCTTGAGGCAGTCAATAACATGAATACTTCAATAATAATGACAGCAATAGGAAGTTTTTTTCAAGCTGCTTCTTCACAAGTGTGTACGGAAAAATCTATATTGCAAATTTTACTGACAGGAATATCTTTTTATATATTCTTCCATATTTTTAAAAGTCTAATGAAAAGCATGCTCTAGGGTTTCCACAGACATCAGTACTTATGTACTTTATCCATTCCCTAACAATACCAATCAAATAGAACATATTTTCCCTGAATTCTCCTCATGCCCCCTTCTTTTCTTATTTCCAGGAGCACATTGCAAATACTTCCATTTGCCTGTATGTTAACTTCTGAACTACCAGAAAGGGCTTGAAGGCAAGATGTACTGACAAGGAGAATTCCTTTCTTAATACTCAAGTCGTTGGGCACCTTTAATTAAAAATTGTATTGATTTTTCCTATTCCTTTTAATGACAGGCACTAGTCTGTGACTTCCATTGTTAGCCATTCACAGTTTAAGTAGTGAAACAAAGGGCACTTATACAGCACTTAGTGCAAGATTATGACTGATTAAAAAGTCATTTGTCATGGTAACAGCATCTGCTTAGACTTTGCAAATTTTTAAATGCACTCTTGCACGGAGTGTGTAGGAAGGTGTGGTACATGCAAGTCTTCATAGCTATGTCCCTCAGCAATTTAAATATATTATTAAAGTGCCATGGAAATCGCATTTTTTTAAACAGTTACTAGTTTCTCACATTTGCTTGAAGAAGTTTGAGCTCTGCTTGACCACAAATGGAAATGTAGTAGAAATCCAGGCACCTGTGTTCAAACCTTTCAAACATGTTGCAAATCTCAGAAATAATCCAGAGCTCTTATTTAATTGAGATTTAAAGCAGCTAACTCACAGTTTTAGCACCTCTATTTTCCTATATTTTCAAAGCCAGGCTCCCGCCTTCAAATGTGTCAAGAGTGCTTAGCATACCAAGGTGCAGATAGTCAGCTTAGTTAAATGACTGCTGCTCAATTGCTGTCAAGAGGCCACAGTCACTAGCATCCAAAGATCAGTCCAATGCAGATACAAACAAAATTTTTAAAAAAGTCAAAGTATATTAATAAGTAACACTTACCACAATTAGTAACAGTCATATTGTACTTCACATACAAATACCTACAGAAAGTGCACCAATTTTCACTGTGTAGGGCAAAGCTGAAAGTGATCTGAGAAATGTGAAGGACGTTGAGCATAGAAATGACAGTGGGTGGCATTAGGATATTGCCTCCAGGCCAGCATCAAATTCTGAGGCAAACAAGCAGTCTGGCGTCTTACTCTTCTGCATGAGTACATAGAGTGTTTTATATTTGTTAATTCTTTTAAAAGCAGCTCCAATCATGTACTCTACACTATTTCCTTTGCCTTGTATGTTGGAAGCTCCAATCATTTCCTGGAGGCATCCACCCAGCATGAGCTGAGCCTAAAAATTATTTCCAGAGGTGGTTGGTGTATTTTGGACTAATTCCTCTCCCTTTGTATGGAAATAACAAGGAAGCATTTTTCCAGGAAAATCCACTGCCATGAGCACATCTGATATTTTTTTTCCTGCCTACAGTGTCCCTGACCTTCTCTGAGTGCTGTTTCTAAGCTACCATTTTTAATGGACTTTGAATCAAGCTCCAGAAGAGTATTTTGCCCACAAATATATGTACATGTACATATTTCATAAATTCGTGTTATGTTTACTCTTAACATGGCAAAAGTGCCCTCCTACTTCTATTTTCTTATTCCTTTTTCCTAGGTTTCACCTTTCCCTCTCCTCAGAGGGCTGCTGCACTATTGGGCACCTTCTCAAACTTTATTTGATCTCAGCTTCTCAAGTAGACTAAGTACTAGCAATGAGGTTTTGATTTCTAGTGAATCACTGTAGAGACAGTCTTATTCTACAGACTTTTGGGTCGAAACTCATGTTCATTGAAGTACAGATACATAGGCCAAGAAGGAGATGTTTTCTTACTGCCATCAAGGATCTTGATTAGTATTATTTCTAAAAATATTGCATTTGCCCTTCCTCACAGAGGTTACAGATAGAAATTAACTCGGCTCCTTCATTGCTTTCATTTCTATACATATTTTTTAACAGAGTGCCTGATATCAGTAGTGAGTTGTTAACAGCTCTGACTCCATAAAAAACAGAGGGAAGATGAAAAATCCAAACAGCCAGTGGACATCATGTTCATCTGTTAAAGAGTGAAGGCATGGTCAGGCCCAGAAATACTTGGTCCCATTCTAACATCTGGAAATGTTTTCTTGCTGGTTTATTCCAAATCTCATTACCAGGGACATTTTTATTAGGCTCCAGTCCTTGGATGATTTACGTGCCAAAGTCTCTGCAGATCATATAGGAACTGAAACTTTGCAGAGTTCATAGCTCTCTCAGAGGTGAATGCATTCCCATTCCTGACAAAAAGACTAGCCTTGAAAAATTCTATTTTAGGTATGGCCTCTCAGTGGCATGTTTTTCATAATTTCCAAGATACAGAAGATGTTTTTTTCCTATTAAGATTAATTGAAATAGCTGGATTACTTTGATTTAAGTTTTCTGAAGCTTTTTTTCTGTGATTTTGGCATATTTCAGAAGTGGCATCCTTTACTTCTTTGTAGCTAAGTCAAATGTTACCGTTTAATGAATAACAACTGTAATATTTGATGTAGTTTTAAAAAACTAAACACTGAGTTTTAGAAAGATTTTCAGCTGTAATATCAAGCAATTGTAGCCAATTTCCTGCATTCTGCAAGACAGTGTTGCTTGGAAGTTTTCTAGCAATTTTGGTGTAGATTTTAACTTAATGGTGACTGACTTACACGCCGTAAAAATTCATAAGATACGGGACACAGCAAATGAATCCTTTGTAAGTGAACTGTAATTATGTATATTTTGTATGTGGTGAAAAAACTAACCATGTAAATGATGACAGCTAATTATATACAGCTCTCCTGGGCATTAGTATCACTCTCCCTGACAGCATACTCCTCTTTAAGGTTTTTCCTTCTTTGTATATAGGCTCCTATTTCTGCACATTCCTTAAGGGAATTATGCTGTTACCTTTGCACTGGTTAAATGAAAACTAAATGTTTTTATCACAGAAATCCTTAGTGTAATCTAACTAATTTCTCCGTTATTGTGCTAATAAGTCAAATCCGGCTCTTTTTCTTACTGGTGTCAGGCCGAACTAATTCCGCTGATTTCAATGAAGTTGCTATGGATTTACACATGCAAAGCCATCAGCAGATAGTTGGTTGCTATTTTTCCTCCCCTGGGAGAGCTGGAGATTACAGCCTGCAGAAGGAACAGTGAATAATATTGGGTCAGCCAGAGACTGCTGTGTAGGGGGTGGAGGGGATGCCACATGGGAGGCATAAAGGGGAAAGTAAACCTCTTAAAATCTTCCCTGCAAGAATTCCCTCCAACTTCTTCCAGCTTGTGTGTGGGGAAAAGTGGGAAGGAGGGAAATGCAGAGATGAAGGTGGTCTCTTCACAAAAAACTAACATGCAAGAGGTTCTGACAAAATCCATCAGCATTTCAGACTGCCTTGAAAGGGTCTCCAGAGACATTGTCTGCAGGTGACCATAGCCATTGCGATATCCCACCTTCTTTGGAGCACTGTTATTTTCCAAAGCTGCTCTGACTCTTTCACAGCCAACTTTCTCTAGACTCTCGGCTGAAGGAATGCAGGAGAGCCTACTCTGTCAGGGATCACAGGAGGAATAAAGGCAGTACAGAGTGTATTACTTGTGTGTAGATTTGCTGAGAGATTCAAGGATAAAATTTGAGATAATGCCCACTCTCTTCCCTCTGCCCTCATCCTCTTGAATTTCTGGAACTGCACTCAGAGATGGAGAAGGGGATGTGACTTACCTATATTTCTGAATTGTCAAAAATTGCCCATGGCTAGATCACCCCTTCTATGCTGATCCCGGTAGGTAGCTTCCTCTCATTTTTGTGATCCACAATGTAAATGATCTGCAATTAAGCATTTGCTAAACAGTCCTAAGTGGAAATACACTGGGAGTATAAAATTTGATTCAGTCCTTCATGTGATTCTGAATGTTGCAATAGCTATCACATACTTGATATAACTCTGACTAGTACCATGCAAGATAGCAATTGAATAGATATGAATATAAATAAATAGATCTGAATGCTCTCTCCTGGAGGGCATGCAACTTCTGAGATCACTTGTCAGAGATCCTGCACAGCTAATAGATTTTCTGTTTCTCAGTGTGTCTCCAGTTCCTCTCCCGGAGCCCCAGAGCCATCTGGGGAACCCAGACACACTGTCCTATTCTTGCCAGAAATGCAATAAAATACATTTCCCCTCTAACAAATCCCCATGGTAAAAAAAAGGCAACAAGTTTGCAGATCGTCAACCAGAAAATTGGTTCCGTATTTCCAGTACTGTGAAGGATCAGTGATTTAACTTCATTTTCTCCCCTGCTGCCAAAGCCGCTGCTGGCTGCCCTGGCAGCCTGTTCTCTTTCGATGTGCAAGACCAAATCCTGCCTTGAATGTGGTTTCATTCAGAACTGCCTCCCGACTCTTTCGTTTACCAGAAGGCAACTCTGGTGATGTAGTTCTTCCATTTCCTCTTGTTTCTATAGTCTTTATAATTTCAGGCTCTGTACGTAAGATGTAGCAAAACCTGTTAAAACACTGACCCAATTAAGTAATTATTGGCCTCAGAAACTCCTTAGTCTTTTCGTGCACACACATATGTTCTTACCTCATACCCCCACCCCCATTTTTCATAGTAGATTATCTCATTAAGCAGCCATCAGTCCTGTGAAGTCCTAACATGTTTGCCAAGGTCACACAGGTAGTTTTCAACTGAGTCAGGAGTAGCTCCCATGTCCCAGGTCCCAGCCCTGTGCGCTGGCTACGATTTCACTGGAGTGATTTGTACACACATGAATAAACTGTGTACCTTGCAAAATGAATAGGACCAATTTTGTTCAATGGCAACACGTTCATTTTATATATATATATGTGACATGATTTATATATCACATGATTTACAGACTATAGCTTATTCATGGATTTCTCCTCTCTATTATTATCTGAAACAGTGGTAAGGATAGATATTTTGTTGTTGTTTTTGATAGAGAGGTCCAGCAATCTTGGTGGTTGTAAATCAGTATTTTTTATCAGCTATCTTCGTGGATGTAAATCAGTATTTTTTATCGTCTATCAGTGGAATTACACCAGATTGCATTGACTCAAACCTACCCAGAATTTTAATGTGGCAATGTCCCTTGAAAAAAAGATAAATTAGATGGTTACTTAAAGACAGACATTAATCCTACACTTCAGAACATAATACATATTTAGGGAAAGGAAGAAAAGGTATTTAAAAGGAAATCTGAGAATGGCAGGGGTTGGAAATCTTGTATGTAATAAAATATTAGGGAGAGCAACACATGATTCTTACAGTAAATGCTTTGTTTTGTGTGTAATGATATCTCAGATTAATTTGCTTTGATGTCTGCATCTTTTTTTGTTTCATGTGGAAGAAGATTTGTTGGCTCTGTGGCATTCATTGTAAACACAGGTGTCTTGGAAGAGCTGCAGGTGTTCACCCTCCTCAGCTTATTCCAGTCCCTATGGGTATGGGGGGAGGGAGGGGAACATGCCTCACCAGAAAAATATTTTCTGCATGACCTTGAAAATAAAGTCTAAAGCTCTGAAGCATGTGATTATGCTTTGGCATGTGAGCAGTACTTGGCCAATATACAACCTAAATGTGGTTTTCAAGTACAGCTACTGGGCTTTTCCTTTTGTGTTTGTGTTTATTTATTATGGGTTTTTTTCCTTTGCTTATGGTAAAAAAAAAAAAAAAAAAGAGTTGCACATTTGCCAGTATTCACTGATATCTCACTTCTCTAATTAGGGAAGATTTCCTATGTCAACTCATCCTTTGGATATTACAGGATAATTTAATGCGGACATAGAAGAGGAAGCCTGGAACCTTGGCCTCTCTTTTACTTCCTTTGGCACATCCTTTTTTTGTCTCCATGTTCCCATACAGACAGAAAAGGAAGCTTTGCACATAATGAGAAAAAAAAGCTCCCTTCCTCTTTTCCACTCATCAAAGCCCTTTGGCCAAGTAGAAACAGAATAAACAGTTGAGCTTCTCTGAATTAGGATGACTTCATGGTGGAGAAGGTGGCTAATCCATGAAGGTGTGACAAGATTCAGGCTGATGATGAGATCCATATTATTTTTCTTACAGTGCCTGTCTTGCACATCTTTCTATCAGGCACCAGGTCTTCCTCTGAGCAATGCACGATTCAGAAGGAGAGGTAGGTGCTAGAAATGAACCAGAAGCAGGGTCGCAGAGACCTGGGTGACTCGTGGGGTGTGGACAGCCCAGAGAGCACTGCCCGTTTGGGGCAGAACGAGGAAGATTCCTTTCCGAGCGTTGCTAATGACCTGCGGAGGAGCTGCACAGCAGTCATTTCACAGATACGATGGCAGGTCACTGCGACAGATGTTCCCAACATATGTGGAGAATTAATTACTCACTAGTAAACAAAATCTGTGATGCGGAGAGTCATTTTGTCCAAATTTCTTTCGATTTTGCTGTTATTAGGAGCTTAATTTTTCTTGATCAGCCAGACCCTCTTGAATTAAAGTGTGCCTTAATGGGCTGTACTGAACATTTTCTGAAGTGCAGAGGGAAAGTGGCAAGGAGGGGGCCAGGGGAGATGAATTTAGCTGGAAGAGTTGATTGTGAAGCTGTACCACAGTGAGTGATTAGTCAATTTTTTTATTAAAAGGTTAGATGCCAGTCATATGTTTTTTTAGAAAAAAAATAAAATCTAGTTGTTAACTTGCATTCAACAACATTTATGCTTAATTTAAGAACATCCAGTAGAATGCCTAGACCTTCTTGAGAAAGGATAATATTTTGAGAGAAAGAGCTTTCGAAAATAGGTTTTATTTTCCCTTTCTGTCAATATTCTGGATGTGTTAATGTCTTAGGGCCATATTGTGCCATTGATTTTTAAGCAGAACTCCCCATTTAAATCAATGGCAAAATCTGCTTAAAAAAAATCAATGGCATGATATGGCTCGAGGACATTAGAATGAAATTCTTATATTCATGACCCAGATAACAAATCAGAAGGCCATAAATCCCCTGCTGTTTCTTAAAACTCACTCAGTGCATCAATACCTGTAAACTAAATAGTGCATGGAAATGAACATCCTCTAATAGAAGGATATTGAAGATCAAAATATTTAGCTATTTTTGTTTGATTGTACTTTCACAGGTTCTCCCCAGTGTTTCAGTTCTTGACACATTGCTTAGGATTTGAGCTTACCTCTCTTTTTTGATCCACAAAAGGTAAATTGAAATCACTGTCCTACTGCTTATTCTTTAATTTCTTCAGATCTATCAAATTTTATAGCACTAGTTTCCAAATGGAGATAATGCAAAAGATCTCTCTGATATACTGGAATGAGACCATACTTTGTAAAACCTTGGGCCCAGAAACAAAATCCCTAGTTTAGCTACATTGCTTATTACAATCTGCAACATGATGGTTCATCAAATTATCATGTTGAGACGGAAAAAAAAAAAAGAAAAAAAAATTGTATTAGGACAATGAATTCCCTGACTTTTGGCATTAAGCATTAATACACAATCTTTCAGCACCACTTATTCCTCAATTTGGAAAACCAGAAAGGTTTCTGAGTGACACAAACTGCTGCTGAATACCACAAGATGCCCAATTTTCTTATCCACACTGCCAACCTTCAGGTGCAGAAAAACGTTGTGGTTCCAGGTACCCTGCAAAGCAATGGAGAAAAGTCAGATTGCTAGAGTTTTGCCAGAACAGAATAAATGTTCAAGTGAAATTGAGGGGCACTAATATCATTATCCAGAAAGAGTCAAGGATGAATGAAGTGCAGTGATGTAGCATCAAGTCTTGATTCTCCTGTGAATTATAGTTTTACTTAATGAAGTCTTTGGGCTATCTTTGGCTGTTGTCCTTTATCAATATTATTTTTCTTTACCAATAACACTTTTCTACCTCATTGCTATTTGCAAAAGACTTCAAGAACTTGTGACAGAATTCCCATAGAAATCTAAACAGCATTTATCACTTAATTCAAATAACTAAATCAGGTAATAAGTTGTATCCATATTCTGCTTATAAAGTAGCACCTGCATACATTCACAATTTTCAGGTGTGAATATGCTTGCATTTGAACTTAAACAGATGCTAATTATGTGGAAGAAGTTCTTTTCCCAAAGGGTATCTTTTCCACAGTGTTATGTGGAAGTTTAAGTCCTTTATAGTCAGTAAACTACTCCACAGGAATACCTCCACACGCACACCTCTTAGGTACGAGGTGCCACACAGAAAGGCATGGACTGAAGGTGAGGTGCTGCAGATAAGCCTACAATGAAGTGTGGGTTGAAGCCCCACCTTTGCAGGGTAGAGGTGAAAGTGCAGTTCAGCAGAGCTCCCCAGGATGCTGGACCAATCCATTACCCTGCTGGACCAGTCACTCCAAGTAGCCCAATTGCTGCTTCACACCTTGGCTGCTGTCTCTTGAATTGGGACACCTGAGACAGAGTAGATCAAAGAGATGACTAAAAGGGTAAAGGGATTGATTTAACAGTTTTAGAGATTAGTGTAGCAGTGAATTTCCCCTCCCTGCACAGGGGGACTTCAGCTGAGCATCGCTTATGTACAGGCCACTGTTAAAACAATAGTTCAAATGGGTAAGTCAGACAGTGTTTGTGTCAGAAACTAAAAGTAGAAGATTTATGAGTTTCCCTATCCCCCAGCTCTACCTAATATGGAAAGGCAACAGTTTAGCTTCAGATCATGCTCATATTCTGAGAGATCTTCTATGTAAAAGTACATGAAACATCTATTACACGAAGGATTGGCGGTTCAGAATGACCTGGCAGTGGAATCTGTACTCCGCTTGCTTTTCCTGGATTGAAAGTCTTCACACTATGTACAGAAAACATATTCAGCAGTAGGTAGAGAATTATAAGTTATAAAATGCTTACTTATGTCGGTGATGAAGAGAGAAAACACCCTGCCTAAAACAGGTCTGCTTTTTATTTCATTTCTTACTCTACTTATTGATTTTCTGACTATTTTTTCTACAGAGCTGACCCATCACAGGAAATGCAGAACTCTCTGAATAAAGGTACATGACACATAACTACAGTTGGTATTGGTTTTCTGAGACTAGTACTCAGATATTGACAGCTGACTTTTATCTAGGTAAAAGCTCTCTACGTTACAGTTTGGGCTTTCTTCAATATACTCTCTTTTCCACTGAGCTGAAGTCCCTCTACAGAGAACTGTGCTGAGATTAACTGAGAAATCTAGTTTCTTATTAGGCATACAGTAAATAAAAATTCTGGAATTTATAGTCAACTTGTAAACATCCGAGTGATATTTAATCAGAATTAGATTAAATTTCACAGAAGTGAAATACTATTTCTGTTGATATTTGTATTTGAAATGGCACAGCCTAACTTAGCCATGGTGACATCCAATATACAATTACCAAATAATTCTTAAAGCATGGACTTCAGAGTTATCATCTCAGTATAAAAGTCATAATGCATTGGAATAAAGTTTGTAGACGATTAATTATCTTTGTCCAGAGTCCCTCTCCACTGTAGCATTTTATCATGACGCCATTATTCAAAATGCCAGCTAATAATATTAATACGCTTCACCATATTTGTTCCTAACATTTGCTTACCTTCTGTGAATACAAAAAGAAATTAAATGTTAGATACAACAGCAAACTGCCTCAAATACTTCAAATAGAGCAGTGAGGAGTTACAGACCAAACATATAGATGAATATTCTTACTGACATAGTTCTTTTGAATTCTCAGAAATGTCTGTGATATCAGACTCATAGTTCAACAGACAGTAGCACGGACTTCATCTGCATTAATTTATTATTCCTAGCAACAAGTGATTAAACCAATTTTCTGATTAATCAAAACCATGCTTTGTAACCATCTATGTGAGATCAGAATTTTTAATCACTCTGCACAGGCTGTAGCAATATGAAGAACAAGACTGAAAAATCTATGTTATAAGAAATATTTAGCAAATAAAATCTAAACCTCATTCAGAGCTAGCATCACTGTGAAGTATCAGTTATTGCATAATTGCACACTTGAAGTTTTTTTGCTACTCTGAAACATCTTACTAGCAACAGAGAAACTTGACTTAAAATGTCTTTTAGTCCTTATCAGTGTGGGTGTTTCTATGATGCTAAGAACAAATAAGCAGTAATCATCCTTGCATGACTGGAGCTATGAAAGGAGAAATCGGAGACAACAGAAATGTTGAGAGAACCAGACTAGATTTCAGGGATTACAGGTATTCTGTGTACTGTTCATACAATCACTGTCTGATTCAGCTTGGGACTCCAGCCTCACCGTCGTTCACGCTGCAAATTCATTTGCGGATACTGGAGCCTCCTCCTCTGTTGCCATCCCATGAATGTTCTCATTCTTCCACCTCCCTTTATGCCCAGCACCATACAGTACTGCAAAGAGCCAAGCTGCCATAAAAATATATTTTTGCCTATTGCGTCATATTCATGGTACAAATGTAGCGGGACACCACCTAGAGATGATGAGGCCCAAGGTGATATCTGTTACTCCTTGTGCTCTCATGTGTGGGTTTTCTGCCAGGAAAATTTCCCGTCAGCAATGTGATTAAGCAGCAGTAGAGATGGCTCAAGCTGGCTTCATAAGAAATAGCAAATGAGGCAGTTCAGATTTAAACCACAGAAGGCTACTTATTTCCAGGTCCTGCAAGATTGGCTTAGTGGTTTCAGGATTCATACCATGGGTAGTCTTTGACATCTGCCAGCTAGAAGCATGTCATCAAGCTGAGAAGGAAGAAACACTTCGCCCTGTTGCTCTCTGTACTGCTACGTGCACCGTGTCTATTTGCAAAGCAGCGATGGCTGGTTTGGAGGCGTCACTACATTCGTATGAAAAAACACATTGCGCATTTGTATTAGGCATAATCCCAAGTTTTCAGAGGAGTGCCTAACCTAAGGTTGTGGGAGCCAAAAGCCAGGCTTGCTTTTTGACCTCTGCTTCTTTTAAAGAAGCAGAAAGTACAGAAAAGGGCCTGTCTTCATGGGCTTAACCATAACTCCAACATCATAATTAAATGAAATATAACAAGAGAAAGTGTAGAGTCTTACATCTGGGCAGGAACAATGCCAGGTTCCAGTATAGGTTGGGGAATGACCTATTAGAGAGCAGTGTAGGGGAAAGGGACCTGGGGGTCCTGGTGGACACCAGGATGACCATGAGCCAGCACTGGGCCCTTGTGGCCAAGAAGGCCAATGGCATCCTGGGGTGTATTAGAAGTGGGGTGGTTAGTAGGTCAAGAGAGGTTCTCCTCCCCCTCTACTCTGCCCTGGTGAGACCTCATCTGGAATATTGTGTCCAGTTCTGGGCCCCTCAGTTCCAGAAGGACAGGGAACTGCTGGAGAGAGTCCAGCGCAGGGCAACGAAGATGAAGGGAGTGGAGCATCTCCCTTATGAGGAAAGGCTGAGGGAGCTGGGTCTCTTTAGCTTGGAGAAGAGGAGACTGAGGGGTGACCTCATCAATGTTTATAAATATATAAAGGGTGGGTGTCACGAGGATGGAGCCAGGCTCTTCTCGGTGACAACCAACAGTAAGACAAGGGGTAATGGTTTCAAGCTGGAACACAAGAGGTTCCACTTAAATTTGAGAAGAAACTTGTGTCCGCCTGGACACCTTCCTGTGTAACCTCATCTGGGTGTTTCTGCTCTGGCAGGGGATTGGACTAGATGATCTTTCAAGGTCCCTTCCAATCCCTAACATTCTGTGATTCTGTGATTCTGTAATCAGAAGCCATGCAGGGAATAACAGGCCAATAAACCACCTTTGACATGGCAATATCTCCACTAAGAAATAGTGTTGTCATTTAGTTTTCTTTTTTTGAGGGAAGGGTCTGAGAGGCTGAAAGGCGAAGCATATGAGCAGGGTAAGGATATATGAAGCTAACTCATAGATTGGACAGTCTCTGGTGTGTCTCTAACTTGATAAGGCACTCAAAGCGACAGACTGGCCTTTAGTATCTCACCTGTCCATGAATTAACTGACCCATGACTAGATAACGTGCAACACAGACTTATCTCCACTCAACGAAAAGTCATCAGGACTGTTTATCACAGACAATCTTGTTTGAACATTCTCACAGTTGTTAGTTTGTAGATAGTGAACCATCAGCGGTAGTGAGGAGAGCTGTAATGGATCACAGATCTAGGACAGTAGCTACAATGAGTCTCGGCTGATCGCTTAAAAAATTCCATAAAGAAATTACAGACCGAAGAGAGTCTATATTTTCTGGCCAGTACAAGATGATCCTTTATAGTACTTGACCAATGACACTGTCTAGTACCATCTAAAATGGTACAAGAAAAGGTTATTCACTAGAACACTCCGTTTAGTTGTCTGGAAACTTTACTCCCAAATTTTATCCACAGTACCCTGTGTCTTTGGGTTTTTCTGCTATGGAGGCAGACGTAATAATTTTGTAAATAACAAACTTATTGGATTCTTACTTTCCACTTTCAGTGAATTTAGATTGCTCTGGCTTAGTCTATTTTAATTTCTTATTGTTGATAAAAATTTTGTTACAAAACAAAACCTTAAAAACCCTTGATGTGGCAAACTTCACAGGAACTAATCAGGAATGTCTCTCTTTTGTGTTCATAATTAAAAAAAAAATAAAAAGAAGTCTTGGATTACCTGAAAGGTTGAAATAATTTACAGAACAAGTTACCTAATGGTACTCCAATTTTCTAATTAGTTGTAGGTTCAAATGATATCAGTATTGGCTTATGCTTCAGGGCATGAACAGCACTGAATTAACTGAATAAACTTATTATAAACTGGTAATTAATGATAATTATAAAATGGAAAGAAGTAGAGTGATATGATTGGCTAATAAGAGCGGTGAGTGCTGAAATTAATACAACATAATTTTCTGCTCAGTACATGTTAGACTTGTAACTAAATTAACGTAAGTAATTTTAAAGCATTTTGTAAGAAAACTTTATAATTACAATTAGGCACTATGGCGTATTAGTTCATGCCTGGTTGCATTGATGGTAATCAGATGGTATTGGTTTATGCTGATGTGACAGTTGATTATTGCCAATAAATCTAGATGTGAATGAACACACAAAAACTTCATGTTTGGAACAGAAATATTCTTTTTTCCATACTTTAAAAATCTGTAATTTTCCATTTTTCAAATACTGATAGGTCTTCTGAGCTAGAAATCAGAGAGAACAGCACCAAACTGGTCAAGGTCATCAGCTGAGTACCATGGCTCCAGTAACCAAAACTGGAAAACCACAATGACGTGCCTGCAAAATCCTTTCTGAAAAGCGACCAAGTGCCAAAAGCCCCGCTTGTCAGAACAGGAGAGTGGAACAAAGTTTTGTACAGGTTGGGTTTTAGATTATATATCTCAAACCATTCTTATAAAGCGGTGCATTTCAAGTACCAAGAGCAGATATTTAATGAACTGTAAATGAATTATTTGAATATGCTTTTCAGAAGTATAAAGAGATCATTAACTTACTGCTGACCAGCCACCCGAGGTGAGTAGGAGAGCGAGCTTACCTTGCTGGGTCACCGCGCAGTACTCATAATAGTGTTTTTTTCCTTAGTGCTTCATTGCAGTATTGCATTGACTATGGGTTCAAGTTCCGCTATAGCGCTTGAGTCATGCATATCCTTCTATAGAACAAGAAGAGCTCTTCAAGTTGCTTCTGTGAATATACTTTCTCCTATAGCATTTGTATGGTCTGGGGAATCTCAGGTAGAACAGAGCAACAGTCAGAACATTTTTCTGTACCAAAAGACCTAGCTTCTTAGTGCCACATTTTGCCAATTTGTACCAAATTCAGGCAGTTGTTACCACCAAAAAACAAAGACAAATAAAAAGCCCTCTTTAAATCAGGCAGACAAAATAGTCCATTTCAATATTCTCCAGATCAGTAACAGATGTTTCAAAGCATTTCATTTCAGTGCTTTTTATATGAAACTGTTCCTCTTTCAGTTTAAGCAATTTTTCACCCAAGTTTGAACTCCTTGTATTAAAAAAAAAAAAAAAAAAAGAAGACATTCTATTCAGCACAAATTGACAATTTCCTTTGACAGTTGCCGGATTTTCAATTCACAATTATTATTTTTAAAGGAAATTTTCTACAAAATACACATGATTATTTATATAGTTCTAACTCATACTGAAAGATGTAGAAAACAATAACACTTTTGCTATATGCCATGTTGCTCCTCAGGTGGTTTTATTATCTCCACTACATACAGGCAGAGAAGAGGCACAGATATTCCAAATACAGTGGTTCCTCACTCTTTAGCACCCTGACCCTGAGAAATCAGCATATGTATGTAGGAAACTTAGCAAATACCACACAAGAAACCTCAGGAAACCTTCTGCCTTGTTCCCCACACCTCCTGTGGTCTATCTCCTCTGAAAAACAAAGCTGGCATTCTTCCAGAAAAGGTCTCTTTCTTTACAACACCCTGATTTATCCCTGGAGCAGGTTTCCCCAAGTGCTGAACAAAGGAAGGAACCTGATGAAAAATTTATTGAGCTAAATAATTAAATATTAGAAGACATAAATAGAAGACACTGAAGTTAGCTTGTAAGTAATCTTATTTCTGCAGTTCTAAGTTTGAGTTCTTTGATTTACCGTTTTCGTGACATGTTTTTGAATGGCTTGATATTGCATTTCCTTTGTGAGGTGTATCCCTACCAAAGATGTGTTCTTTCCCTCTCTGTAAGGAGTTTCAAGCAAGTCTTACGCATGGGATCTACAGATGTGTATGCAAAGGGAGGTAACTCTGCAACTGATCCCTGTGTTTTACAGTATCAGTGCTTGGGGCTTCTGTGCACATCCAGTTGTGGATGTGCAGATCATGCGTGAATCATTTTAGAGACTGAGAACCTGGCCTCTACTTCGCGACTAATTAATCTCCCCAGGGGCTGTCACTGATGCACAAAATGGTGATTTCAGAGATTTTATTGCAAGTAAATGCATATCAAGACAGAGAACCATCATGTTTTTAAAGACTTTTTGAAATCTGTTGCAGGAGGAAAGACACTTTGGGGTTGAGCAGTGAAAAAAGCAGCACTGAGAATATAGGTCAAGACATTAATATAAATTTGATCACTTCCTTTTTATTCACCAACATTCCTCACAATAAATCAGATCACCTCCTCACCCACACACCCCCCGCACATTTCACCCTTCCTGTCCTGATTTCGGATCACCGAATGTAAATCTGTGACAAGGGTATCTATATATAATATTAATGGTGCTGAGGAGTGTTGGTGTGAAGCTTGAGTACTTGCCAAGTAAGGAGTGATCAGAGCAGAGCTGTTCATCCTCTGCAGCACGCTCTACATCATCTGCAGGACAAATGTAACATCATTAGGCAAAAAAGGCAGCCATTCTGCAAGGAAATGGCTAAGTTGGAGGTACCAATCAATCTCACCAAGCGAGGCTCCCTGTGATACTGTCAGAAGCAACACACAAAACAGATTGCAGTGTAGATCACAGGGTGGTTTAAAAAAAGAAAGAAAAAAAAAAAAAGAAAAAAAGAAAAAGAGAGAGAGACAAAAAAAAAAAACCCCAACAAACCCTAAACCAACCTCTTTTCCTCTACTCCTTTCCCTATTCCTTCCCCTATTTTCTAAGATTACCTCACATAACCAGTTGTTGCTGATCTGAACCATTTACCAGACAGTCTAGATTTGGTTGCTTTATGCTTAAAAGCATGTGACTAAGCATTGATATTTAGCTGTTAATTTACTAAGGTATAAAGTAGCTGCTGGAGACAGGGTGTATCAGTATCGCAACAGGCAATATTAAAGTCAATAGACATGAATTGTGAGCTTAGAAAAGGTCATTAATGGGCTCCTGAAAGGAAGTTACAATAACTAAATAAAAACTAAGCTAAAGCAGATGCAATTATCATTATTTAAACTCAAATTGCAATTAAATAATTTTTCTCAGGTATTTACAAGTCTTATTGACTTTTTGGCCTGATAAATGTCTGCTTTCAAGTTACAGTTTTCTCTGTATCTAGGACATGCACATGGACATAATGAAGCCAATGGGAATATTTGTGCTGCCTGCAATGGACAGAGAATGAGACCAATCATGAGATTGAAGCAAGGCAAGAGTAGTCTTTTTGTATGATACACATTCAGCTTGCTTTGCTGGTGAATGGAAACGAAGTGCAACTGTACAGGGTTTTTTTAAAATAAAATGTTCCCCCCAATCTTCTGTATCACCTAAAAATATATTTATTAGTAAAGATGCAGCAAGACAGAGGGCATTAACTTGATTCCCATGGAGAATCTCATTTAAAAAAAATTGAACTTGCACTAACACCCTAGAAGTTCTGCTGTTTGACCACATTTGATGTCTCTTTTAGTAGGAGTTTATTTTTAGAATCAGCAAGGGTTAAATCTACCATTCGTTGTTTCTGTTCTTGTATCAAGGTCAGAATGAGCAGGTAGCCCAGTTCACAGTTTGCAGGACTAATAAATCTTTCCAAAGGTCAGCATCTGCAGTCATTATCAACTAATCAGTTTTAATTTGGTTTTTAATATATAAACACTTGGGATCATGTAGAAAACATCATGCATGTTGTTTGAATCTGATGTTTAAAAAGAAAAAGTCACTTTAGTTCATTAATATTTTAAATAAAGGAAATCAATAGTTGCATTAAAATCGCTTATCTTCAAGTCTTTCTTGTTTTCACAAAATATTAAAGATAACAATAAATAGGTGTGCTTTTTTCTGGTGAGGCTTTTATTAGAGCTGCTGCCTCTTATGAGACCAAACAGATCAACTGCAGTGTAAATCAGTATACATCGATTCACTTGAGAACTGACTTGATCCAACTGACTTTCAACCGTTGCAAACACACTTCTTAGTATTTAGGCTATTTAAATCCAGAGGAGTAAGAACAGCAATGTGAAATGTCAACGTACAACTTTTCCAACACTGGGTTCAAAAACCTTTTGAGAAATGTATTTTTAAGTCACAGCGTTTGAAGAGTTCCACTTTAACTTTTGTAATGTTAAATATTTCTACTATTTGTCATGCTTTCTCATCAAAACTAACGTCTAGGAATTCAGCAGAGTGTCGCCATGTGACTCCTTACAGCCAACAGGATCACCAGTGTTAAATCAATAAAAGATATTGTTTTGGTATGCCACCTCATTGTCATAATATGCACGTAAATCCAAAATTTAGATATTAAAAAATATCTGCTTAGATGCTAAGGGCCTACACATTCTAAATTTGATGATCTTCTTTACATTTTAAGCTGTCTTTTCACTTAAAATAATTGTGCCTGCAGTCACACACACCCTTGAAGTCTCGAGTCAAGGCTAGTGTTGTTGGTGCAGAAGATCTCAATTGCCAAAGAGACCAGAGGGAGATTTTTTTGCTGTAGCGGATCTTGCACTCACTGGTACCTATTTTAACTAATGTCATTTTGTGCTGTTTGCTTCTGCATATCAGCCTATGCAGTAGTTCAGTGTGGACCACAAATGTCACTTGCCGGAGATCATTTTTCTTACATGTGCTTTGCTGCTTTCACGGACACTTCCAGTGTGGACTGTGTGAGGTGATGGTGCTATCTCACTGGAGGAACAGTTGGGGTTGCCAGGTGGCACAGCTCTTCTGCCTTCTGAAGCAGTAGCCTGCTTTGCAAATGGACAAACAGAGCTTTCATGAGCACCGTCTGCTCTGGTTTGCAATATCTTAATATTATATAAATATTTTAAAATTCAATCGTTACCAGTAAAAATATTCAACATTAATCTACTGACATTTTTCAGAATAGAAATTTATTTTTAAAAGAAATCCTACATCTTTTCTTATTTTCCAAATTTACTTTTAAGCAAACAATAGATTTTTGAAATGCAACATTTCTGTAATATGTCCAAATAGTATTCTTTTAAGACCTATGTTGAAATCAAATTTTATAGTGATGTGAAACACACTGGATGATCCACCTACATAATAATTTCTGACATTTCTAACCTCTTTTCAACAAAAAAACACTTCAAAGAAACCTTTCCATTGCAACTTTTTGCAGTGGATTATGCTGTATTGCAGGAACAGCATCAGAGTGTAGCACCTTTGATGTTATGATGTGTTAAGAATGCTCATAATCTTGGATGCTGGTAAATGTGTATCTAGTCAGATGGCAGTAGAGGGACTCTGCCCATAGGACCTCATCAACCACATATGCAAAATGATGGAGAACGTTTGCTTTTCATTTAAATATGAAATGGATTAGATGATAGGACTTTCCCAAGGGTTCCCTTACTGTTCATATTGCAACAGACCTGTCCTGTGGATTCCAGGGATGTTAAGGAGTATTCTATGGGACTGTGTATGATTAGGAACTGCTGCATTAGTGAAATATTAATTACTTAAAATCCTCAGTTAGAACACAGACAAAGTTATGCAGAAGCAGTGAAAAATTTAAAGATTATAATGTTACTATTATAGGAGAATAATAATAATATTAATAAGAATGGAATAGAGAGACTATAAGAAGAGCTCTATAGCTACCCAGGTAAGACCAACACTGTAGAGAACACTGGAACCTTAAAGAGCTAAAGCTAACCAGGACTATGGTTGCTGAACACACAGAAAAGCTGGCGTCCTCCACTGTACAATGCCATTCACTTCAAACATTATCTTAGCTATCTTAGAATTTCTGGGACCATTTTCTGGAGCAGCCTTGGACTCTTGCAGGAGTGTCCAGTATAAATGTTAAACTTCTCAGAGTCATAACTTGTCAAGTAAAACAAATAAAATATTGGAAGAGATGCTACAGCTTCAGAAAGATGGCATGCTTTCCCAGTTTGAGTTATTCATTACTGTAGTGGTAAAATAATTCTTACATGTTATTGTGTGTCATGAACAGGCAGTAGATGAACACTCACCAGGGAACTTAAGATTCAGGAAACTGTATGTCTGTTACATCCAGAGGAAAGCTCAACTTTATGTGGCAAATTGGATACTTACTTGGCTCTTTAGATGTCTCAGGTATAAAGCTGCAAAATTGGTAAATTCAGTTCAAATAACATATGAGTCAACAGGCTATTGGATAGGCTGCACATGTCATAAAAGTAATGAAATCCTTGAACTAGTAATAGGCAAGGTTTTATCGTGGTGGAAAAATTAATGAAGGAACATATTAGGAGATGTTAGTAGACATAGAAATGACTCACTGTGAAAGTTATTCCTTATCTTCTTCTAAAAAATCAGCTAGAGGTATAAGTGTATTTTATACAAGGAGATATTTCCAAGGTTGATTTTGAATAATGTATTCAGAGGGATGAACTTTTTTTTTTTTTTTCCCAAAGTCATTGAAGGCAAAACACTTGGCTCTCAAGAATTACGAGCAAAGCTTAAAAGGACTATGGACCCAATTTTGCTCTCATTGAAACCAACAGGAGACTTTCCATTGATTTTTGAAGATAGATCAAGCTCTTTATCCTTTGTATATATGACCTTTCCCATAATACTATTCTATCAACTGGAATACCTGCAGTGGGAGCAAATGAAGGGAAATCCCTAATGCTAACTAGAGAAAAGAACAAGTGCTGCTTTTGTTTTTCAGTTGAGAAGCAACAAATTTTTTACGTTACACCTGTTTGACCATAAATACAGCCATGCACATTATGACCCAGACTTATCAGACTTATCAGACTTATGAAAAGATTATTTGCTTTGACTTCTGTTCACTTCAGAATAATTGTGTGAGACAATTCATTAAAGGATGCAAAAGCATGAAACTGCATTTTACCACATCTTCTGGTCATTTTTACTCAAAGAATACTCCTACTAAGACCAATAAGAGTGGTTTTATTGAGAGTAAAGGAAGTTTAGGGGGAGTTTGAAATTGGACTTAGGGGTAAATAATAAGAATAGACTTTTGGACAAAAGAAGCCAGGAAAGCCCAAGAAGGCTGGACAAAGGCTGGACTGCTGCTCCAGTCCAGCTTTTATCTCTGAGTTGTAATCTAGATTTTGGATGTCAGCCATAGCAAGTTGCTTATGTAAGCTACTCGTGAATATCATGAGTGAGGGCTTCCAGCTACTGTTTTCTCCATTTTTCCTAACTGTGATAACTTTGATTCTATTTAAGTAGAGTCTTTTCCATTGTTGTATATGACACTATAAGTCACTCTGGTACTTAGACTACTAAAACTATACAACTATACAAGTCCTTGAAAATGAATGCTACATTATGTGTAGGGGTGGTCTTATCACTTACTGTACAGTTTAGAGATAATAAATCTAATTGATTCTCCCTTCTGTTATCTTAACACCAGAGTCCAGTGCAAACTGTACAGCAATATTTAAATGACCACAACACAAAGTCAACATGATGCCGTGGAAAAGAATAGAGCAATATTCTTAATTCTGAAACCCTGTATTGGTAATCAATTGAAATGCAGGGGCAATTGAAGAGCTGTCCAATTTTCAATTGCAGCATAAGTTGGGAAACAATTTGAAAATAATGGCTCATACGAAGAGTTTTTGAAAGAGTCAATATGGTCTTCATGTGAAGGACAAATAAGGATTTGGCAGTCTACCCATTGTTCAGTCTTTACGCATTAGACATTATCTGCAGGACTCACCGCAACGGCCCAACTAAGATCAGAGTTCGCAATCTTTCCATGTGACTCCGATGAAAACGTACCTAGTGGGATATTCATTCTGGAGGCATATTCAATGAATGTGTTCTAGCATTACTGTGAGCATTATTACCAATACACATTCAGTGAAAACTTGCTTAGTGAATTGCTTCTCATTTGAAACATTTATTACCTGTGGTATGTTTTTGTCATATAACTACGTTGCATACTATTAAAAGTAAAGATTTTCATGGAGTGTGGTCCACTGGTGTAAAAATAAATATTCTTGCACACCAAACATTATGATTTTGAGAGAATATTTATACAGCTTTCCTTTGATAGAAATGAGCATTTCCAAAGCTTGGCTCTTAACCTGGATTAAGACACAAGTCTGCCTTTCTGTCTTCTGATTGTCTTAAAGAAAATGAGATTTAGACAAGCAGTGTTCTAGCCTTGGTTAATTTCCATGGGAACCTCTGACTACGAGCTAAATATTTTTCACACTTCTCCTACAGATGGTCTCTCTGGTGTGACTGAGGACTCATTTCACACCTTCAGCTTCTTACCCTTCTCTGAGACAGTCAATATTGGTCACTATACAAACTGTATCTTGACAGAGAGACTCCAAAGGGGAGGACCGGTGTGGCAGGGTGGAGCAGGACTGAAAATTCAGTAAAGGACTATTATACTCATTAATCCCTCTTAGTGTCTTATTGAGGCTGTCCTATGAAAAGGACATTTTTAATAATGAAGATGAGGACCCAAACCTTGGCAGCCAGCATTCCAGTAGTCAGATATTTCTCTAATTTCACTACATGGTAGTGAAGAAAAACTCAAGGAATACTGACATGTGTTGTTTCCATTAAAAAGAAGAATTTAAAATAAAATAATTTAAAATAAAAAGGCTATTGAGTTCCAAAGAAGGCAAACAGTTATGTTCTGGACATCAGAAAGACACTGTCATTACTTTGGATTTGGAAAAATATTAGTGTAACTAAGACCTTTGAAATTTGTTTTTATGACAGTGTTGTGTGGACATATAAATACAAATTACTATGTGCCTACATATAGAAAGTGTGTTTTTACAGCAATAGAATAGATAATTAGTTAGATGTTTTTCATATTTACTATATACAATCTTCTAAGTGTGTATTTGTGAATTTGCTTCATTTATGATTGTACTAATTAAAAAGTTTTAAAAATGATGTCCAGGACAATTCTAACTTCTTGGTATTTACATTTGCCCTATGGCATTAGCTGAGTATTTTTCTTCCTATTCAATGTGATTTTTTTGTGCAGCGTTGCCTGAATCTGAATTAAGTGTCTTTACTTGTGCAACATGGAAATAAGGAAGTAGAATTAAGTTTTCAGTTATCTTATGATGCATTTGTACATCAAAGAATGTTGTTTGCTCTCTAACAAGGAAAAGTCTTGGCTGATGTAAGTAAGAATATTTTCTTGGTATTCAGAGAAGCAAAGGAGAATGCCTTCTTGCAGGGATGCCTATCTATCTGAGTGTTCATGGGTCCCCCAAAAGCAGTGTGGTGCTACTCACAAAAGGAAAAAAAAAAAAAAAAGCAGATGAATGCTCTGGATTTAATACTCCTGGGGTCTTCTCCAGGCTTTCAACTCCCAACTGCAATGGCAAACAGATAAAACCTGACAGTCAGGTAGAAGTCTTGACAGTAGAATAGCTGGACCAAACAAAGCCTTTTCTCTTTCAGTGTCAAAGCACCATACTCAAATTCAGTGGAAAAAAAACAGTGTATCTCTGCAAACTCATTTTTATAAGACACTAAACCATGTGAGCTATGATTAGTGGCTTAGACTCTGTGAGATTGTTCACACACTTGAAGTCAGGATGCATTGAAAATCATTGCTAGATTGAGTTTTATTTATCCACCTACTATGGGTATTCTTCAAACTATATTTGCTATGGCTGCTTCACCTTTGGATTCAACAACATGTTTATGTTGTGAAGCTCTCTTACTTGCTCCATTTCTTAAAGAGAAAAAGTTATTTTATCTTGTATTAACTTTAAAAACGTATTTATTTATATAGGAGGCCTGGATGGACTTTCTTAGTTGCTTGTTTATGCCATAGCTGGCAATCTAGCATCAAGATAGGATATGCAAGTATTATAATACTATACTAAATTGTAGAAAAATTAACCAAACGAGATTTGTACCTCTGAAATCTTTACAATTATGAGAATGAATAAGCCTCAAAAAAAAAAAAAAGAAAAAAGATCATGCTCTAATGTTAATCTTTTATGCTAGATCAATTTAATTCATTCCACATAGTAGGGAAGTATTAAGAATTCAATTGCTATCCAGCTAAAAAGAATGTCCTGCTTGAAGTACAAAACCAGCCACAGTTGGACATATACAGCAAGTCTTTTTTTGTACAAGAAGAGGAGAAACCTACAGGATCATAAGCTGGGGATGTGTAAATTTAAAATGGTTCAGTATTTTAAATTCTTCACACAGATAATTACATCATGTCTAAATGACTAAAGCAACATCCAAAAACCTTTTAAGGTATTTTTAGCCCTAATTGTTTTACCTTTGTGCTATCCCCAAGCAGTACAATGAGATCAGTTCAATACTTTTATTTTTTAAGGACTAAATCCACTGCTTGATTGCTGCCCTCTCATGTCCTATGCAGCAGTTCGTTTTTCTCTCCCCTCGTCCTTTTTTTTATTTGCCTGTACAAATTTCTAAGGTGAGCCGGAGGGAGGGAGGCGGAAGAACATGTTAGTCCACAGCTGCCTATCAGTGGAGGACGGTGGGTTTGATTAAAGGGGAGCTCCCTCCTGGATTTCACACACCACATCAATCACATTGATCAGCCCCCAGAAAGGCAACATATTGTCTGGGAATAAGCCAAGGAGGGATATCAATTTCACAATAGCACTTATGTCTTTCAGCCAAGAACTGGTTTATTTTTGGCTACTGAAGGCTGAGACTCTCTTTGGAACTCCATTTATGTCCAAAGATTTTCACTGCTCACTTGCTATTTCACCAGCAAGTTATCACTAACTTCTGCCTGAAATTTGTAGTCCTATATGTGATTTCTACATAGAAAAATCAGCTTCTGCTTGCTTCCTGTATCTGGTGATAGGACTTCCCAGCTGTGCATCTGTTATTTCTTTCTTCCAGTGCTACTTGAAAATGTAGTGTCTTTGGGAGTACTCACGATTTTTATGCCTTTCCCTATAATCTTCCAGAATGTGTTCAAGTCCTTAGGAAAAATTACATCTAAAATATATCTGTGTTATTCTTTCATCTAAATGATGAGGTAAAATATGTCCATTGTTTTGATATACCATTTATTAATGCCATTTGCAGAATAAGTCTACAAAAGGTATCCTATTTTGCAGTAATGGTATCTACACTTCCTGGTCCCAAACACTCCAGTTTTATGGATATGTTTCTTTGTCAGATAGAGTTTTGATTGATTATCTCTGCCTGTCACTTTAAAGAAATCATTCTTACATATTGTTTTATATCATGCTCCCAAGGAGGCTTCATCTAGTTTGTTGACATAATGAATCCTACATCCCATGATTAATTACTTGTATTATATTATTATATCCACCTACATTTGCCCTGGCTACTTTCTCAATAATTGCTGTTCTGTAAATGTATTTGAGAGTGCCTTTGTGTGTGAGAGAGAGAGAACTGGGGCTCAGTTCAGCTGCAAACTGCTACAGCAAATGAGTGTAGGAATTAACAAAATGACCCCTTCATCATTAAAAATAAGGACTTAAAATAGAAATAAAATTGCCAGTATGGCATTCCTCTTACATAAAAACCTGATGACTTCACTGGTTTTCTAAAATAACAGGTATTTCATAAAATATCTTTTAAGGCTAGTTATCATTTAGTACTCAAATTGTTATTCTCCCCTCGCTATCACTACTTACTGAATTATTTAGCTAATGACAGGGTTACCACAACAATCTTCAAAAATGAAGGTGCAACATGGCTGCCTCTGTCATGTGCTGGAAAACAATATTTTTAAAAGACCTATTTTAACATTTGCAGAGATGCAAACCCCACGAGCTCCACAGCACACCACAGATTTGCCCCCTCCTTTCATATTTGTTAAAGAATCAGAGAGAGATTATCCCCATCATTTAACAGAGCCATTTGGTTAATTTTATTTCTCAGTAAGGGGGTGAAAGAGAAACAATATAGTTAGATAATGTATTCTGGAAGTTCACAAAATATCCTGTTACATTTCTTACAGTCGCTTCTACATAATCCAATCTCAGTGTACTATTTTCATAATATCTCTAAAGACGTGATAAAGAAAATTAGGATACATGAAAGTTTTAATTATGTTTTGTACCAGAGGAACTCAAACTATCTTCTTAAGGCTTTCCATAGTAAAGACTAAAAGTTTACTTTAAGTGCTGTGATTAAAAAATACCATCAGAAAACTATTTTTTCTTTAGAGTAATCAGGAGGACATAACCCTGTTTCCAATTATTTGAGGAGACAGTCAGCTATGAAAAGACGTTATTACCATGCATTCTTGAAATTGGTATAGCTATACATTTTTTTCTCTGTCAGTACTACCATACTACAGACACAATAAGAGGCAGTGCTTGTGGCAATCTCATTTTTTAATAAGTTAAAATGGGTCCTAAAGTATCAAAGACAGTGATCAGCTTTCCAGTGCTGTGATCCTTAATTACTTCTAGGTATTTTCAGAAGATTTTCTCTTTTCATCTCTAAGAATACCAAATAAACATATAATCTTGATGCATACATTACCAAATTATTTAATGCTTATGGAGCTTTGGGACCAGGTCTTTTCCACGTTAGAATTTTAGCAACGTAATTTTTATAAAAATTGAAACAATTGCATGCATATAGCATATAATCTCATTATTCTTATTCATTTTGTTAAGCAACCTGGAGGACGGCATTTTCATCAGCTTTGAGAAGAAAATCTATGACACTTTAGTGCTGAACTTCAGGCTTTTAAAATTTTATTTTTCTTTCCCAGCACCTCAAATCACTGGGTTTTGTGTGACCAACATTATCGTTTGAAAATTCCTAGGTACATTGCAGGTTATGTATTTATTTTAACATTATTAAACATACTTGTGAATACATCTTCTGCAGAGTGCTAGTAGGGTTTTTGTAAAACACTTATAGTAAAAAATAATAAATGGTTTAGATAAAGTAGCATGAATTAACTACATCTGTAGAAAACATGCCTGCGCTGCATACAATAAATTCTCAATGTCTTTTTTTTTTCTTCCAAATATCTATGTCATATAAATAATCTTAAAAGCCAAACCAAACCAAAAAAAACCCCAACCAAACCAACCAAACCAAAAAGCCAGCCCCATGGCATCTGGAAATGTGTAGTAAACCTATTATTTGCTTAAATGAGTTTCACAGCCTTCAATAATTTATCATCAATTTCCCCAAGTTCCTTGACTTTCTTCATCTTGATGTCTCCCGTTATATATATCCACCGCTGCAATATGTAGCCAATATTATCATACTCCAAACCAAGTCAGCAGTTTTGACATCTTCATTTCAATGTCCTTTTCTGTACCTTCAGCAATGTTAATGTTACAAATTACAGGAGGGTGTATTAATAGCCATACCCAAGCAGCAGAAAGAAAAGTGCATTTTTTTAGACTAAGTACTAACTTGGGATTTCCCGGGCCCATTGCGGAGCCAGCGGAGTCCCGGCTCCTCCGTTGTGATGATAATGGATTCCGTGTTGTTGGCTCAAAGGTCGATGGGTCACCGTAAGCTCCTTAATGGACTGTGAAATAACTTTAACTGCATTAACCTCTCCGGATCACATGGGTGGCACCAACATCCACTCCTGAAATTCTCATTCGCTTATAGAGACAATACCATTAGATTATTATATTTTCCTTTTGGAATAGCAATAGGCTCAAAGCAATTATGCAGCTAAGCGTTTCCATTAAGCGAATAGGGCCTTAAAGAAGATTAACTGGAGCTTCTCCGGCGTTCAGTGTAAAGGTGGAATAAGTCTAAAGATTTCGACAGAATTCAAATCTGCTAAAACCCCTATCTGTGATATCATGGTGCTCTAAAGTATGAAGTCATTAGCTGAAATAGAAATGTTGCGGCTGTGCTCGCAGAGGGAGGTGTGGCTGGGTGGCTGCCCGAACTGAGCGCCTGTCTTTACACTGTGTTTTCTGAGCGTTTACTCTTAAGAAGGTTACGAAAAAATTGGAACCAAAAGGAGCAGGAGGAAGGCTGGCTTCCGACAACCACCAGCAAATTTTTTTAACCTGATATCTATGTCTCATATTTTCCAAGGGTCAAAAATCACACCCGCCACACGAGCTGAGCAGATGCAATAACCGTCTTCAGCCCCACTGCTGCTGGAGTTGGGCTGAGGCATGGATGTGCATAAAGGCTGCATGCCCATGGGAAGGGGATCCCAAAGCCCAACAGGCCCAGGGCTGTTTTCTGTGTCCCTGACAATTTTGGGCAGAGCCTCATCTCTAGATTTCTTCATTTGGTTGTGCTGCTTCGTAGTTTCCAGGCTGAGAAAACCATGGCTAAACTCATCATGGCCCTATTCAGCAAAGCTAATGTTTAAACCTCCAAGTGAATTAAGCTTGAGTATGTGTAAAGAACTAAGGGCTTGCTTAAGTGAGGTGCTGGAGTCTTTCATCCCCCAAATTACCCACGAAATAGATTTGCTGATGGTAATGTCAGCCTTTCCTTGTGCCAAGTACAATAAAAAGCATATAGGAACAATACCATGAGATGAGCACAGCTTCCAAGTCATAACAATTACATGCATTACTGTAACAGTTTGTTTATTTTGTTTTACATAAAAAGGCACCTAAGTAACCCTCCCAAGTTCTAGGCACTTTAACAGATTAAAAAAAAAAACCAACCAAACAACAAAAAACCCCCCAAAAACCCCACCAAAGACAGCATCATCTCCTCATCCACACAGCAGAAATCCATCAAAAGCAATTGTGGAAGGTATCATTCTTTGAATTTCGTGGGGATGGCTCTAATCTGAAAAAAAGGGAAATACTGGTAGGATCTGGGGAAACCAATGTTTAATGACTGACCAGTAAACCCTCTAGTTATAGCTTGATTTTGAATTTGAAAGTATAGTTAGGCTATGATCATGGGTTATTACACCAGATAGTAAGAAAAGTTTAAACACTTGAGATAGCGTAAGAACTTATTGTCAGGTTATTTTCTCTTAAAGATCGTTTTGCAGGGAAAATGGAACTTCAGTTAAACTCAACTTTTTTTTTTTTAAAGATGCTTAAGAAGACTCTAATACTTCAAAACTGAAAAGAACTCCAGTATATTTTCTTTCATCACAAGGAAAATATTGATAATATGGCTTAACAAGTTATTTCGGCATTAAGATATGAAAATGTACTTCTGTTTCTGGTTTAAATATTTTTGCTTTAATGTTTTTTCCTGTAAATGTAATTTATTTTCTGTGGAAAAACAAAACAAACAACCCATTTCTCCATTCAGCGGTTCTGGTTATCAGTAAAGATAATTGTCTGATTTTTGTAGACTTCATATTCTGGTTTTCTTGTTCAAGCTTCATACTAATAATACCCAAACTGAGATTACATATTTTAAATTGTATTTCTATTTTGACTTTTGTCTCAGCACCTCCCACTATGTTTAGCCATTACACTGCATACAGACTCACTATAATGAAGCTGTTATTTGGTTGTAGGGAAGGGCCAGGTGATCAATCAGAGTTTAGCACAGGGCTAGATAATGGATAGAGAAGAAATTTTGACATCAGCCTTCATGGGAAAGCTTTATAGTAAGAGAAAACTACTTTAAAAATCAAATCCTACTGTGTGCAATTGCTATGACCACATGCACAAACACACCTAAAATATGTATTTATCTCTAACAAATTATGGCAGCAGAAGGAAGAGGTAGATACCAACTGTCAGATGCTAGTGAAATAAGGAAAATTATGGGAAATGGATGTTATGAAAGAGGCAAAAAGAAGGGAGGTGACGGGGGTTGCGGTTTTCCCCTAGCCCAGCAGAGCAGCAGCTCCCCACAGCAGAGGTGCCCACACCCCTTGTCACTGGTGGTGATGCCTGAGCAGACGAAACCTTTAGTGGCTCTGCCTTTGCTTCCTCCTCCCTTCTGCCTCCCAACATGCTGTCCTCACTCCTGCTGCTGGAGGGCTGGGTTTTCTCCTTTTTTTTCTCTATCTTAATGGGTTCTAACTGGAACACAAGAGGTTCCACTTAAATTTGAGAAGAAACTTCTTCTCAGTGAGGGTAATAGAGCACTGGAACAGGCTGCCCAGGGGGGTTGTGGAGTCTCCTTCTCTGGAGACATTCAAAACCCGCCTGGACGCCTTCCTGTGTAACCTCATCTGGGTGTTCCTGCTCCGGCAGGGGGATTGGACTGGATGGTCTTTCGAGGTCCCTTCCAATCCCTAACATTCTGTGATTCTGTGGTTCTGTGATCCTGTGATCCTGTGATCTTTTCTGTCCCACAGCCTACAAGGACATCTCATTTTAAGTACTGTTTGAGCATTTCTTTCTGCCCAGTCTTCTTCACTTGTTTAATTCCACTTCTCCCCCCCACCTACATTACTTATGACTTGTTAAATCTGTTATTAATTCTTACAAGGTATTGCCTATGGAAAGAAGGGTCTCTCTTTGTGTTTTAACTCCCTTGGTAATCGAGTTTTGGTCTTTCTCAATTCTATGAGTCCAGAGTTGAGCCCAAAGTTATTTGGGTTTTAACAAGCCAAGAGATGTATCTATCACCCTGCCCTGTCTCTGTTTCTCTCCCTTTTCTCAGTACCACAGCACTGTCTGTATTTTCCTATGATCTCAGCAGCCCCCCGTGACGAGGCAGCTGCCAGCAGACTTGTCAACTCTTACATGCTATGTGTGAAACTCAATATTTTTTTGCACCTCTAACATACCTGCTGTGCTTTTTTTCTCCCCTCATGAGTACAAATCACACCACTCTCATTTAATTCAACTGACATTTTAACCAATATTAAGGTTTTTTCATGTCTTCTTTTTTTCACTTTTATTTTGAGGTAGGGTGGATGACTTTTAGCATTTGTCATGCTGAGATAGAGATATCAGCCAAAATCTAGTACATGACTCCACATATTGGGCAGATGCAGAGGGTAGATTAATTTGCTGGATGGGACCTTTTTCTGAGCACCCACAAGTCTCATGGAAGTTGAAGAAAACAACTTGGGAACAAATCTAGAGAGAGGAATCTAGGAGATTGTTGCACTTAATTTACCCCAGCAGCTTTTACCCACAGAAAGCTTAAAGCAATGACATTTAATAATAACCTGAAAACTTGGATCTGTCAAGAAATTGCGGTGGCCCAGTTATACTGCATTTTGGCACTCATCGTTTACAAATCATAGTACAGCAGTAATAAGTCCTCAGAACTACTCTATGATTTTATACTTCTAAGGGAATTGGATCATTCTTGTTTTAAATAACATTAATTTTAAAACAAACAAACACACACTAACAAAACAAAACAAAACACAAACAACTTGGGAAACTTATATGATGTTTAAAAAGCCATTTGTTTTTGTTCCCAAACTTCGTTTATCTTGTGTCCTCCAGCATGTTCCACCAGCGCAACAAAATGACTGTGAGTAGGTTGGGAGGGCCATGCAGAACAGAATTGTCTTGCCACCAAAAGCAATACTCCAACAACAACAGCTTAAGAGTGGAGACAGTTGAAGCTACCTCTCTTCAATGTTAAAATGCAAATGCTTGGGTTGACTCTAAGTCCCATATAAACCAGAGATTTTAGAAGCAGAAGAAAATAGTGAGAAATGCAGATCCTCCATGGCTTGTTATAAACCATGGGGATTGTCAAAACTAAGCAAGTAATCTTTGTATTTGTTGTGTTCCAAAAAGCATAAGAGGTACAAGAGAGAGAAAGGGGATAATTTTTAAATGGAATTTTGAGGTCACCTCTATAGGAAGTCTCTTCCCTGAGAGAAATTATCATGTGTGGTGAAACTCAAAACAGGTATGCTTTCCAAAAACTACAGGACATCTCTGATCCACAAAGGAGTGACATATAAGTTTGACTTCCGTAGGATTGTTTGTAGTAACAGCAGGGGAATTTGGAGGGCAGAGGCCAATGTTCTCAATACTTTATTCATAGAAAACATCAGTATCATAAGAGCCCCTCTGAAAAATAACTTTGTTGATTATAAATATTGTGATGAATATAGATTCTATGATTAAATATAAAATAAATAATGTTTTTCTTTAACTGAGGTCTGAAGCAAGAACCATATTTCAGAACTTTTCTGAGGGCAAACCAGTAGTAATTCTACACCATTATGCTAATTTTGTGACATTTAAGTGAAAGATGCCCAGCAAAAGTCCTAATTCAGCAGAGAATACTCACCAAGAATTCCTGTTGTCAGGAGTCTCTTTGACCCAAAATAAAATCTTCCAAACATTGCTTGTGGCTTTCTTGCTTATGGCAAGAAAGCTAAAGTTTCAGAAAAATCTCAGGATTTTAGGATTGCCGTTTGACATACAAATGAACAAGCACAAAGTAAAAACAAAAGATCAGAAAATGCATTATATTCCATAGACCCATCTAATCTTTTGTAGATCCATTTGCATTATATCAACTGGAGGTTAATCACTGTATTCTAAAAAAAGTGAGGGCAAAATAGCATTATTAAATAATTAAATTTTAGAAAAGCATTAATACAAAACACAGTCATTATCAGTGACTTACAAATCTCTTCCTCAGTAGGCTAAGTTGACACTTACCACAAAAAGAAATAATATCTTCAAAGACAGTTTCAGTTTGGCAGGTCTGTGAAGTGCTATCAGACCAAAGAACATTTTAATTATCCAAAACTTGCTCAAGTTTGGCCTGTCTCCATTGTGAGAGAGTTTCTACTGAAAATGTGTGAAATGAGTTTGTGAATTCTGGCCTGTATCTCGACAGCAAATAACTACATCACAAACCCATTATACTGTTACCATGACCCCCTGATTGTTAACCTTGCCCAAAACAGGAGACTGAACAAATGCAGACATCATCAGAGGTGTTTCCCAGTCATTTCAGAGGAATATTTGTATTGCAATATTAGAAAACTAACACTGCTGTGTGTCACTAAAGTCAATGGAGCCTTAAACTCCTTTTGGTGTCATGAGAAGGGATAAATTGTGGAAAACGAACAAATACTTTCTTGAAGTAAGGCCCATAAATACCTGTTTTGACTTCAGTGGATCATATTGCAAAGAAAAAGACTGGGTTTTCTAAAATACTTTACGTGTGAGATGTATCAATGCCAGAGCTCCAACATGAGTCATATATTGCATATTACATTATAGAAATGAGACAAGAGAAGGACCATATTGTCTGTCACTTGCTGACACTAGATTGTGGCAATCAACAAATATTTATGCTATCTACATCTTTGTTCATGACTGGCTTTGAAATATGAACTATAACAATATTCAAGTATATCAGTCTTTAACACTTGAACTAAACTTAGCTATGTACTTCAGGACATCTACATCCGTAATTGTGTGTTTGATGGGAAAAAATAGAGAAATGGTTTTCCCTGATAAAAGTCTAGCCAAAATTTGTTTTCTTCCCTGGCAGTACAAGAATTTTTTTTTATATTTGATGAGTAGATTCAAGCTGACCTTCAGTTGTTTGGCACGTTGGCTATATAGTGGTGCAGGACACATTTCTAGTGATTAGTTTGGTTGACCTGTTATTTACCTTTCATATATATTTATTCCTTTTTGTACCACACTTGTGGAAACACAGGTTCAACAGAAAGGCCTCCTAAGTTATCAAGCATATTTACCTGAGTCATCTTTTAAGGTAATGCCTGTTGGGCAGTTTAAGTGTCCACTGTCAATGTTTGCATTCATGGCTTGTTTCTTACATGTTGGCTTCAGTGCATAAGGCTGACATAAATTAGCACATCAGGCAAGTTCTTCTTGTCTTCAAAATTCATTGTTTGGATCTCTTCTACCTTAATACTATGTTACAGGGATGGATGTGTTACTTCTATAGACAAGGTCTCTAAACTTACAGGCATCATATTACTTAAGCTATGAATCTCTTCAGGATAAAAATATATCTCGACTTCATCTGTATTCAATGTATATTTAAAGACAGTTCCTCAGTTTCTGGAGCTTTTGTTGAGTGGAAATGTTTTGCCAAGTCCTGAGAATTAAGTTATATTTCTACTGACTATCATGTGTCTTTCTGCCATGGAGACCTTCATGAGTTATGACCATGCATGTTACCATCAAAGTCATGATGCACTTGCTGCAGCTCGAGTTTCCCAGTTGGAGCACAACACCCAGATTTTCTCATCAGATGGACCAGGGAGGGAACTCGTAAAAGGATAATGCTTGCTTTGCTCAAAGAAAAGGTACTTTACAAAAAGTCTCTTCATAAACTCTCACCAAAGTACACACTCACAAAGATGAGTGTGAACTGAGTCATGATCCTCCGAATTTCACATGAAAGCTGTAAGCACTGCTTATATGCATTTATTTTAAGTCTATGTATCTACAGTATATATTTTTATACATGCATGTATCTGTCAGAGTAAGAAGTGAAAACCAAAAAAGGTAATCCTCATAGGTTTTTTTTCATTGTTTTTTTGTTTGATTGTTTTGTTTTGTTTTGTTTTGTTTTCCTCCTGTGGCCCTAAGACAGTTTGCTTTAGGCAGACAAGGCGGATCCAGTTTAAATAGCCACTGAGAGTTTATGACCAACTTACACTTCAGAAATTTTAGAAGAACCTGAAGCCAGAGTGTTGATTAAAAAGGTAATGTCTATTTCCTCACCCAATATAGTGTTGACAATTTCCTCACTAGAGAAATTGCCCCTGGATAAAGTGACACATCTGAGTAAAATGCTGAATGCAAAGGACATGTGAATCTGGACTAAGACTTTTCAGATCCTATCTCTTTTCAGCCTTCAAGTGAAAACAGTTGTTTCCTAATCTCAGTATAAATCTTCCAGTATCTGTGTGAACATCAGAGTATGCATCATGATAAAATAATTGAATAAAATGATATGTTTGACAGAATGTTGAAGATTTTTGTGTAACTGAATGGATTTTATGCAATTTTAAAAATAGTAAATCTATTCACTGAAACCTTCTATTTGCTAGCATACATAACCATGTCAAGATGAAGCGATAAGCTGGACAGTCTGCTGTCACTTTCGTCGTGATTTTTATTTTTCACATGTAAGTCTTCATGACAAAAAATGTAAGCTGGTGAGAGGTTCCCCTGGATTCAGAAAATCCACATGAGGTACAAAAGCATCACTGTCAAAGGAAAAAAAAATGGAGTAGCGATATAACTTTTCTTTCTTGGAGCTGCTAATATTTGAGCTGTGGGAACACCTGACATCATTTATCAGGTGCAATTAATGTTCCATGTTGAGAACCTGTTGTTCATTTATCCTGTGTGTTGTATGAATTTCTAGTCCCATTGTCTTGAAAATTTGGCTCACCGAGCTCAAGAATGTACAAAGAATGGAAGCAAGGCTTGGCAAACCATGTCGTGTCTTTTGTAATAGAAATGACTGAGCCAAGCAGGACTCCTCAGGCTGGAAGGTCACTGAGGCAACTACGGTAGAGATCTACAGACTCATGGGCTGTACTGTGCAAGTGCTTACAGACCTGTTACTAGTATTTCGCATCGTACTGGAATAAGATGACACCAAAAGAAGATATCAAGTACCAAGTTCAAAATTTCCATTTCAGTTGGAAGAGACCCTCAGGATCATTGAGGGTGTAGATGTGTGGGGAAAAAAAAAAAAAAAAAAAAGAGCTGAGATTGGTTTGTTTTTTTTTTTTCCAGCCAGCACTAGAATAGACAAGATCAGAAAGGAGAGCACATTGGAGCAGTATAGCATTGTATAGCAACGTGCAGAGACAGTTCTTGGCTGTGTCTGCTGGCCTGGACACCCTGAGCTGGGACCTCAAAAAGTCATAGCTATCTAAAGGCCCTTCCCAAAAAAACAGCCCCACCAAAGTTAGGGAGATACACACTGTGCATAAGTGGGTCAGAAATCATCCAAACCCTGGGCCAGTGAGAACCAGTGCAGGAGGATGGTCACCCCACAGCTTTGTCCAGTCTTCTGCAAATGCAAGCTGTGGTGTAGGACTCTCAAGGATATCACAGAACACAAGACAGTTGCTGAAAGCTTTTCTCAGATGCCTATTCACAAGAAATCTGATAAAACATGTGGATATCTGCCCCTGGCACTCCACAGTACCTCACAGCAGAAAAATTCCTCAGATCTGTAGTGCTCTTTTCCACTTCCTCCCTCCCTCATCTACTCCAGACACTATAAAGCCTCAGCTGTATTGTATGGATCTGCACCCGATGTCAAAATCTTACGGAAGATACGGATGGATAGCTCCATCCAGGAGTCTGGTTTGGCCCTGTGTAGAAGTATGAATCACTTGTAACCTTCAGATCTGCATTTCCATTCCAATATTAGCAGATACGTGAAGCTGCAATTTATTTTCTGATCCAGAATTCCTTTATTTCTTAAAGGCCTTTGTCTAGCATCCTGCTAGCTGGACAGCAGGCTTCTGCCTTCCTGGAAAAAGAGAGCCATGAGGGAAGTTCACCCAAAGCAGCTGGGTGTTGTGAACCCCCGTACCGTCTCGGAGAGGACAGGGATGGACGGGGTGGGCAGTGGGCAGGCAGTTCCCCTCAGCGGCACTAAACCTCCCCATCGCAAGGGAGAGATTTCAGCAGCGGCATGCTCTGTCTTACACAAAGGATGCCAAGAAATACGTTACACTGAGGCTGACTATATTTCAGTAAGACCAGTTAGGGTAGCTTTACCTTCAGAAACCAGGATGGTAGAAATATGTGAAATTTTTACTGGTTGCCTTTCTCCCGAAGGCCCTTGCCATGTTTATGGAAGAACATGGGTTCAACCTGAAATCCTTAGCTTGGGATAAACAATTGACAAAATCTTAGCAAAGACAAGAGAGTTTGTAATTCTCAAATGAGTTAGCAGTTGAGCTGAAAGGCAAGGCTTTTCCAATACTCCTGTGAGGAAATTATTATTACACTTGCTTTAAAGAGTAGTGAACTGAAATGATTTTTCCATCAAATATATCTCAAGTATTTTTTCCCATTACTGCGGACTGTACATCTATTTCTCCAGTGCAAAGTGAAGCTAAAAAGCTGCCAAATCAGAATGCAGGGCCACCATCTCTGGTGGTATAAACTGATATATCTACACTGAAGTAAATGTCAAAATGGAGCCTGTAGTGTTTTGCACTCATTTTGTATAGGTTGAATGACAATATAAGGTGTGAGGCAACAAAAGATCAGTCCCCAGATTCCTAAAGGAGCCAGAAATGCTTCACCACTGTGAAGGTAAAACAGAGCCTGGGGAATTTCCCAGATCATAGGTACACAAATGTCAGAAGATCTGTTGGGAGGTTACGGTCACCCATATTTAAGCTCTCTTTGGTTGCTCTGAAGCTAGGCTGTGATACACTTCTCTGAGTGTGCTTATACCCCCTTCAGAGAATGAAATTATGTCCCAAATTGTATAAACACTTCCAGCTAACAGATATGGTTGGGTTACACACACAGTTACATTCTCTATATGTGCAAATTTCAGCAATCTAAAGCAGAGCTCCTGTTCAAAGCATCAATAAGAAGCAGCCACCACATGCACAGCAGTGCTTTACTTTCCCAAGGTATCTTTCTATATGAATACCTTGCATCGTCCTCGAAAGAGACCTTATTCTGCTGAGGATATATTTTGATGTGAGATCTTCCACACAGGATTTTGTATAATCAGGTTATATTCCCTAAATACTTATCACCTCTGTAGAGTATAAACAAAATAAACTAGAACACAATTCCAGATCCTTTCAAAGCTCTTGTGTCTCCCAAGAGCTGTGACAGCTCGGTGTATTCAGTATCAATTATGAAATTCAGGTGGAAAGCACTGTGGCCAGCAAGGCGAAAGAGGATTCAGTTATTGGTACAGTTGCATTAAAGGCCCACCCATAAATTACTTAAGTGAACGCCAACAATTATGAAAACTAATGAGAATAATCTTAAATTGATAAGAACAATTCTATATAATTTTAACATTGTAATCATAAAAATAATATAAAAAAAGCTTTTTACCACTGAAAAAATTCTGAGTCCTCAGCTAACTTCAACTTTCTTGAATTTAATGACATAGTTGAGAAGCTGGCAACGTCAACGTAAATTTAAGCAGATCTGTTGTTTGCCATGTCTTTTGTCTTAAAGCCACAATACTTTGGATGACAGAGCAGAAAAGGACATTACTGCAATGGTAAGAATGATTATTAGCAGACAAGAACTCACCTTGGCACTGACAGCTAGTCTTAGGTCTTCTGGACAGTGAAAGATCATCCTTTCCTTTTCATTGAAATTCTCCATGTATTCTGAACCCCCTAATAGCATAAAACAAACAAGCAGCATTTCTGGGGGAATAAATAAATAAATAAATTATAACCGGGATGCAATAAATAGGAACAAATCTGCCTCTGGAAATACACAGTTTTGTGGTGTGATAATCTTCTGATTTAGAAATAGTCCTTAGCTTCAAAATGTTTAGCCAGGTTCTAGGTGTAGAAACATATTTCCAAGTTTTCTTAGGAGCTTACACTCGATTTACAGGTGAAATAAGACACATAAATTTGCACTTAAGGCAGAAAACCTGGGCTCAGCACACACATTGTATGTATTGATATTTACTGCATGGTCAATTTGTCTGAAATTCAGCTTTGATGTCCTATTTTGGCAATCAAGTTCAGACGTTTGGACCAATGTGTAATTGGAATTTAGCTCTAGGACTCAGTCTTGTCTTTAATTAGAAAAAAAACGGGGGATGTTCCAGTGCAAACAGCCACAGTCAAGTTAATGGAAAAACTCCCACTGAATTAACTGGAAGTGGGATCAAAGCCATGGTTTGGATAAGCAACAAAATGTGAAAACCTTCTTATTTGTGCCAGTGAGAGTACAGCACCTAAATGGAGTATTTCCAAAGCTGCATTTGTGGACTGTTATTTTTCTTTTCTTGGTACCTGCGAATATGTACATCAAGCTGGCAGAATAAGTCTATACATAACTACATTTTCTCTCCATTTGGTTCCTTCTATGTGTGAGCAATTAACCTGGGGGAATGGTGTTGAAAAGCATCCTTCCCAATAGTGTAAGAGGTGAAGAGCAATAATCACCTTCTCTGTGAAAATGTAGAGTAGCTGGTCCTGTGTCTTCTTTCCATGGATGTATCAATGCAAAAGTCAGCTAGAATATGGTCTCTTTGAAAATGGTTAGTGAGAAGCATTGTGAACTTATTTGTTGCCCAACTTTTCTGGCTGACAGTCATACGTTACTCTGTAATAAAATACCATACACCAAGCTTCTGTGTGACTGGCAGCAACATTTTGCAGCTTACTCCTGGAAAGGAAGTGAGGGGCTTCAATCTGCATCTTTTTTCATTTCTCATCACCAGCTGGATTGGTGCTGCCCATGCCAAGAGATCACTGGTGGAGGACCACTTTGCCTTACCACGCATCACACTAAAGATGCTTTCCTAGTTGGAAGACGAAGGCTGAGCCAGGACTATTGGGTCCTGAGTGAATAACTCAGGCCAAGAGGATAGCTGGTCCCTAGGAGGAGGCAGTACCAGGCTTATAAGGTGTGATGTAGACTTATTATTAACATAAATAATAGTGCCCTTCCACATCAGAGTTTGCAAAAACATTTTGCCTCTACTGTATTGTTTTACCTGTTGCAGAATCAATATTCTTAGGCTGTCTGGGGTTATGCAGTTATATGTCCAGAGGTAATTTCAGCTGGATCCCATCCAAAAGGATGGGAACCCCTTCCCTATCTGTTACATAGTATCATAATTTAAAAATATTTACATTTCCTTTTTCGTTACTGGAAAGTTAGGCTGGTATTCCCTTAAGGTTTCTAACCATATATTGATGAAGACATAAATGTTCATCTGTAAATTAGTCCACTTGGAGAAGATCCAAAACACAGGTAAATCAGTGGAAAAGTATCTATTGACTTTCAGTGTAATTTTAGATCAGGCCCATGGCAAATATGAGACAGTGTCCAGTGATCTCTTTCATAACATTAATGAAGAAAGACAACATGAATATATCTTATTATATGTTATAAGAGATTGCTAAAGCCTAAAGAGCAGCACACATTGCTTTACCTAAAACTTGCTCAATGTTACTTCATTCTTAGGTCTTGTAAAGGGAGGATTAGGATAGTTTTTGAACACCAGTATATTTAAGTGCATGTACGCTCCTGAACAGTGGTGTTCCGAAGCAATGTGCAGGAGAAGCATATTTCTCATCCATTGCTGCTTTTGCTGGTCTTAAATCTTTTAAAACTCATGCTTTAGGGTTTCAGCCTGTCTTAAACAATTAGGAATCAAGCTGGCCCTTAGTCAAAGGCAGCAAACAAGACCACTTCACACCTTCTTATTTATCCTCTCCACTGGCCACTGTCATAGACGCAGCAGTGGATTAGACATACCTTAGGCTTGAACTAGCAGGACAGCTCCTATGGTGTCTGCTTAATAATCCATTTTTTCATTCTATTACAGCGTAAACTGTATTTGCTTATTGCTGAAATTTTCAAGGCAGCAGCTGCTACTGCTACTAAAATCAAACATCTGATTTCCAAGGGCATTCTGGGGCTGGGGGAAAAAAAGAAAAAAAAAATGGAAAGGCAAGCATTTGACTCTCCTCCTGGCTATGTGGAAAGGAGAACTGGGTGATGCTTTGCACCGTCTCAAAAAAAGAAGCAGGAAAGGACTTCTGCCTGAAGTGCCTGTTGCCAGCACCAGTTGGCCCCCTCAGGCAGAATTAGATAAGATGCAGCTGTAGCTGTCTCAGCTGCAGAGTTCCCTTTTGGCATTAAATGCGTGGGCAGCCGGTATGGTGAACTTACCAGGCTGGAAGGTGGAAACGACAGCGATAAACCATAAGGAAGAAAGGATAAATAAAAACACCGTTCAGCAACAAAGCATTGCAATCACACTACACACTCCATAACAGGCATCTTCTTCTTAAGGGGATCAAAGAGTTGCCTAGCACATTATTTAGTTCTCAAGCAGCTTCTCTGTGCAAGGAAATGTCTGTCTTCTCTCTGTCTTCTCTCTCAACTCTGTGCAGCTTTATGAATAGTCTTATTTTTTCTCTACTTAAAAACACCCAGAAGTTTACATGCTGCAGAAGAGAAAGTGTGAGCCTTTGTTATTAATGTTGTAGAAATACAAATATGTCCACCTAAGAAAGGAGTTTTCATTAACTCCCACAGCCCAGAAAATTAAGGCACGGCTCATCAGGATCTGCGCTTGCTGTTGGCTAAATTGCAAGGGACTAGTTGAGTTGCTGGGGTTCATAATGCTGATAGAGCGGTTTCCACGTGAATGAAGGATAAACAGCGATTAATTTCAGCCAATAAATAATGGTTTGAGGCCCACATTGAAAGAGGAACAATTACTTTTCCATTTTTCCTGCCAAATGAGCTGATAAGAGAAAACAGGGGAGTTGGCCACGTAAATCAGTCTTAATTTTATCTTCCCCATTAAAAAGCAGCCATTAAGACCATCTTCGGCTCATTTCATCCTCTTCTTGTTTCACTTTTTCAATTTGCACAAAAGGGGGGAGTTTGCTTGTCATAAAATTTCACTTTGGCCAACCTATCATTTGCATCTGAGCCAATAAATAGCAATTAGCATAAACATTTAAATCAGGAACTGGAAAAAATTCTTGTTCCCCCAGCAAGCTGTTAAATTACTGTATTTCACTATATATAAGAAGCATTAGAAACAAGATCTGCTGGGCACAATTATCCCTTTCAAACAAGACATGTTTGAAATTAAAAAAAAAAAAGATAGAGAAAGCTTTCTGGACAACCTTCTTGCTCATAGCCAATGAGATTAATCAATGAAGAGAGAAGCTGTAACATTAATGATGTTCAACAAAGTCTTATTTCAAGGTTTGCATCGAAAAGGATTTATTTGATCTTTATCCAGAATATATTCACCAGGATTTAATTTAATTTGCACTGATGTTAAATCGTCAAACTTATTTTTTTCTTGTACATTTTTCTCACTTTGCTAAAATGTGCATATCTTTACATACTGGTGAGACTGAGCTTTGCAAGTCTTGCTTTCTTGCAGCATGTTAATTATGTTAACACACATTCAGTGAGAATGACTTTGACTTGCTTATGATGTGATAGATCAGCAATAATTCTGTAAATGCCAAAATAATTCCAGTGGATGCAAACCACTCAAAATAAGATAAGAAAGGGGTCCAAGCAGACTCCTTTTCTTTTACATACATTCTTTTTGGCTTGCAAGAATATTTTAACTCTATGCAACATTTTTCATCCTCATAGACTACAACAGAAAGTAAGTGGAGTTATTTCCATTTTGCAGTTGGGGAACTTAGAGCACAGACATTAAATGACTTGCTGAAGGTCGTACGAGAACTCTGAAATGCAGCCACAATTGGTACTTGGGCCTCAAATATACGCTTAGCTCTAGATTACATCTTTCTCGTGTATGTGCTGAGAAAATTGATGCCCCATACAAATTAATTGTCCCTTAAGGTTACCTAGGCACCTTCTGAACATGACTCATATGCATTATTTTCTAAAGGGGAGGTGTTTTGACGACAGGTGACAAAGCAGTAAACTTTTTGCCAACTGAACTGTACAGGTAAGGTAGCACCTCAGAGTAATTCAGTCTAGTTCTCTAAAATACACTAATTTTAGTGAATTTAAGCTACTGATGAAGATGGCTTTAATTGCAGGTTGGGTTTTCTTAGACTGGACTCTTGGGTGGGAGTCAATACAATGAAAAGAAGAAGAAAAGTGAAAATCAATACAAAGGAGCAGCAAAATGGAGTTTTTGCTCAGATATTGAGGAATTCTGAAGTGCTGGCTGGGGACAAATGCTGAATCTCCGCCAGCGTGCTGCTGCAGTTGCTGCCTGGCCTTTACCTTTCACTCAAAGTTCTTCATTCATAAGGAGAAACTGAAGCTAAATATCTATGGGAGACCTCTCCTTCCAATGTGGCATGAGGTAATTTTTTCTGTTGTTAAGCTTTCTAAATCTATAACAAAAATAATAATTTTGAAAAGTTGTTATGCTATGAATAATTTCTGGGTCACTATACAAAGACCAGGAAAAGCTTCCGAGACTTTGCTTGTGCCTTATCCCATCGAATACCAATCCTTGTTCTTGGTTCTAGTCTACATCCAAACTCACATTTAGATAACAGAGAGGATTAAATATTTTATGTACAGTGAAATTTTGATTGAAAGTGTCTCTGAGGACAACCTCGTTTTGGATTGATTACCTTGTTTGAGGTTTATAGTAAAATAAGTTGAATTCTTTCTCGGTACATTTTTCTGGTAGCCCATGTTTTGTACTAAAAAGTAAAATATTTTATATTTCAATAGCATATTCCACCCAAGGATCTGAGAAGTGAATAAGTAGTATCATCCCCTGTTTATGAACATAAAAACTGAGGGCTGATTTACAGGCAAAAGTGCATTATTTAGACTGACAGTGTTAATTAAACTGGTTTAGTAAAACTAATACAAAAATCTCTTCAGAATCTTATTATGGTTTGGAAGAGGTTACATTGTCATAAAAGTCACTTGAAAAATAATATACTAACATCCATGTGTGGCATTATACCAGGTTGACTAAATTATTTTTAAAGTAGAGATGACACCATTTCTGGGTGTAAACAGAATTTGTAAATCGTGATAGGTTCAGTGATTTGATGTAAGACCACGGAGTAGCAGATTCGTGTCCAAGACCTGCACCCACAAAGTTTGTTAATATGATAATTTTCTACCTTATAGAGGAGTTTATGAATAGATACATGGTATTATGCTGGAAATTTTCTATTTCCATTTCCATAAAACAATTATCGTGACTGTCTCTCAGTAATGTATCTATAATGCAGTAGGATAATGAACATAGATTAAAGGAAATATTAAAATATTCCTAATATATTAATGATAAACATTAGGTTTATTTCAGACAAAGTTTATCAAAGGATCTGAGTTTTAGGTATAAAATTCAGAGGTGTTGTTCTGTAAAATGGATGGGTTGATATTTGTGTAAGTAAGTAGACAGCAATTTTGGATTTTCTTTAAGCCATCCTCCAGAACACTTTTGAAGAATGCAATTTTCAGAAATGCTTCTGTTTGGTAATTTGAAAATGTTATTTCATTGCATATACATATTTAGGCATTTTGATTTCTCATTCTTGCAAGTGGGAAGGACACTTTCTGTACCAAGGAACATCTTCAGTATAGAGACTTATACATTTTATGATTGTGTTGAATAAGTAACAGCTCTTTGCTTGGGAGCTTATTGAAGAATTTCTGGGAATTTTCTTCTCCTGGCAAAGTTCGATAAAATTAAATGTGGACATAATACAAAAGTGGAAGTCTCACATACATTTGGTTGAAGAGCAGTAAATAAAAAAAGATAAGAAAGACAAGGGACAGATATTTGTACTTAGAAGTTCTGTACTTTGAAGAGAAAATAAATTGAATCAGTTCTATAATACTGTAATAATTGTAATATCATGATTTTACATGCCAGCAAACTCAGAAGCACAGATGTCAGAAACAGGAGCAGTACTGGGACTTGAGGGGCAATGTGAGATGTCTGAGAAGTATTGTTCAGAATTTTGCTTTATGTTTAATAGTATTTAGGAGTGTGAAACTAAGAATGCAAGTCGTACATTCCGACAAGGTTTAGCAAAAATTGCGACAGATATTTTTTGATAGTAAATAAACCACCATCATGATGAATCAGTTCAAACAGAAGAAATGTCATCCAGTTTTATGAAACTGTTTAAGTTCTTTCAAAGCATTAATGAAATACAGACTGGGCAGGTGTCTATCAAAGTCACAGATTCACTACAAGCTTCATGGTGTCTGAACTATGAGTCAACCATTAGTCATGAAATGGACATTTTATTTCAGATCTAAAAATTGTTTTTATTATGTTAATTGATTTATAATTCCATAATGCAGAGACTAGTAATTTGATGAAACAGCTTAAGCTTTACTCTATGCTGAGCAGTCACAGTTTTCTTGAAAAGAAATTCAAAAGTGAAATAAATCTTTTTCACAAAATATGGCTTGACAGAGATTATTCCATTGTGTCCTTGTATATTTAATAATCTTTTATGTGCAAATTAAATGAATAGTACACACGAAATGCGAAAATATCAGAAAAGTAATATCTCCGTGGTCACAAGGAGCTAGCTTTTCTTTTATTTGAATTAAATTTGTAGTTAAAAGAAACCACATTTTTGTAAGAAAGTGGGGGGAAACTAAAATTAAAATTCTTTACTCATTTCTCCTAATCCAAGATATTATTTAGGACAGAGGGACAATTTGTACAATTAAATATAAAGTCAAAGTGGTGAGTTTTCAAATTGTTCTCAAAATCTATCATAGTGCATGATAAACTCAATATTTTATCAGCACAGGACAAATAGCAACTATCACAGCTTAGGGAATATTGAGACTCTGATAACCGGGTATGAAAACTATGGTAATGAAATGCATGTTTGTAAGCATAAAGGTTGTAAACAAAACTGTTTATCCAATGTAGAAATTTACCAAAATAAACAAAATTATCTGAAGTGCTTTTACTTTCTTGCTCTGGAGGATGCTTGGAACAGTTGAACTGACAGTGGAAGCCACAGGCCTGGGATCTGGATTGCTGTGTCCTGCCAGGCTGTGGACGCACGGTGACAGCCAGACGCACATCTGTCCTTCTCCTGCAGATGCTCCTGTCATTCTGAGTCATAAGGAAGCAGACTGTACTGGAATGGCAGACAAACAAGGTTTAAAGGAGCACATCGTAGGGAAATTTAGCCTTTGTTTAAATTTGGGAACTGAAGTAGGCTGTTGCCCACTGTGATATCTATGTCTGAGCAACAGCTTTTTGATGAAAACTGAATATTCATGTGGAAGGACAGAATGGTTACCAGAGCCTTGTGGGCATGGCACTCAGGCACAGTGTTTCTTTTATCTGACATGAAATACTTTGATTTGTTTTTTGAGGTCTTTAGTATCTTTCAATAAAGATACTCGTAAGTTAGATGTCTGTTTCAGAAGAAAAGGGCAATATCTGTTCTCTCAAAGACAAAACCAAAATGTTACAAGTTTTTCTTTATTTTTGCTTTACTATTTGTTTATGTTTCCAGCTGTAACAATTTAATGAATTTGACATGAATTTTAAATAATTTGACTGACCAGCTTTTGAAAATATTTAGGTGATTGAAGATTGAACTTAATGGCTTTATTGATTACGAAAAAAACTAGTTTTGTGTATATGTGTGTCTGCACAGAATATGAAGTGGCATAGAGGGAAAAAAAAAGGACTGGCATGTAAATAATCACATACGTATGTGTGCCTGTATATACAGAGACTGACATGTCTTTGTGCACACGTGATTCAGGCATCAGGTGAGTCCTGTAATGCAAAGGTAGTGTAACACTTACTGTTCATCTTTTCTCCAGGAGTAAAATAAAGGCAAGGCCAGGTAGTTATCCAGTCTTGCGTATCAGCTGGGAACATGCTGATAAAAAGCAACAACATCTCTGAAGAAATGTGCTGTTATTTCAGTAAGTAAAAATTAAAATTTTGACCCGATTTTGTCCTTTTAAACATTTACACTGGCTCTGGAGTAGTAAAGGTTCTTTTTAACAGAAATGGAACAGACAGACTCCAAACATTTATGGCTGCAGAAAATTAAATATCAGAAAATATCTGTACTCATTTTAAAGGAAGGGGAGAACCACAGGACTTAAATTTAAATTTGAACGTGAATGACATTTGAATGGGTTCAAAACTGAGATTTTTGTTTCTTTCTCCTTCTCTGTCTGTCTTCAATGCACAGAAGAAAACAGTTCCTTTCACTAATATCAGGAGGCAGTGGTGGGGTTCTCTGTAGGTAAGAATGTATGTTGACTTCACAAATCCTAGACTGATGCTAACATACTCAACCACTGGCTCA